>NC_060143.1:291117490-292317490 GCF_021461385.2 Schistocerca piceifrons | reverse complement strand
GGTTAATAAAAGCTGTCTACACAAGATATTACATTACACAAAATATTACATGACACTTAATATTTTTAATTGTTTTGTGGGGATTGGGGAAATTACCCACTTACTATATCCAAAAATTCGTCTAATAAGTAGGAGGAGTTGCAATTAAGAAATTCTTTTAATTTCCTTTTAAATGCTATATGGCTATCTGTCAGACTTTTGATGCTATTAGGTAAGTGGCCAAATACTTTTGTGGCATCATAATTTACCCCTTTCTGAGCCAAAGTTAGATTTAATCTTGAGTAGTGAAGATCATCCTTTCTCCTAGTATTGTAGCCACGTACACTGCTATTACTTTTGAATTTGTTCGGATTGTTAAGAACATTCATAAGTGAATATATATATCGTGGGGCTACAGTGAAGATCTCTAGCTCTTTAAATAAGTATCTGCAAGATGATCTTGGATGATCTCCAGCAATTATTCTGATTACACGCTTTTGTGCCATGAACACTCTTTTACTCAATGATGAGGTACCTCAGAATATGATGCTATACGAAAGCAGAGAATGAAAAAAGGCATGGTAGGCTAATTTACTGAGATGTATATCGCCAAAATTTGCAATGACCGTAATAGCATAAGTAGCTGAACTCAAACGTTTCAGCAGATCTTCAGTGTGTTTTTTCCAGTTCAACCCCTCATCAATGCATACACCTAGAAATTTTGAATATTCTACCTTAGCTACCGATTTCTAATCGAAGTATATATTTATTAATGGTGTCATTCCATTTACTGTGTGGAACTGTATGTACTGTGTTTTGTCAATGTTTTATGAGAGCCCATTTGCAGAGAACCACTTAATGATTTTCTGAAAAACATCGTTTACAATTTTACCGGTTAATTCTTCTCTGTTGGGTGTGATAGCTATACTTGTATCATGGGCAAAAAGTACCAGCTTTGCATCTTCGTGAATACAGAATGGCAAATCTTTAATATATACTAAGAGCAGCAGAGGACCCAAGACTGAACCTTGCAGCACCCCATTGTTGATTGTTCCCCAGTTTGAGAAATCACCAGTTTTTTTGCATATTATGTGAACTGCTTTTTTCAACTTTCTGCGCTCTTCCAGTTACGTATGATTTAATCCTTTTGAGCACTGTCTCATTTGTACCACAGTATTTGAGCTTATCTAGAAGTATTCCATGATTTACACAATCAGAAGCCTTTGAGAGAACACAAAAAATCCCAACAGGTGACTTCCAGTTACTCAGAGCATTTAATATGTCACTAGTGAATGTATATATAGCATTTTCCGTTGAAAAACCTTTCTGGAAACTAAACTGACACTTTATTAAGACTTTATTTTTACGAATGTGTGAAGCTTCTCTACAATGCATTACTTTTTCAAGAATTTTAGATAAGGCAGTCAGAAGAGAGATTGGGTGGTAGTTGTTGACATCAGACGTATCCCCTTTTTTATGCAATGGTTTAACAATGGCATACTTCAATCTATCTGGGAAAATACCCTGCTTCAGATAGCTATTACATATGTGGCTAAGAATCCCACTTATCTCTTGGGAACAAGCTTTTATTATCCTGCTGGAAATGCCATCAATTCCATGTGAGCTTTTATTCTTGAGAGAGTTTATTATCTTCCTAATATCAGATGGAGAAGTGGGTGGAATTTCAATTGTATCAAATGGTGTGGGTAAGGCCTCTTCCATTAACTGCCTTGCGTCTTCTAATAAACTTTTAGATCCTATTTTCTCTACAACATTCAAAAATGATTATTCAAAATGTCTTCGACTTCCAGCTTGTTGTTTGTCTATTACTAGTGGATTAGCTTTTTTTTAGAGAACGGAAGGTGTCTGCACATCTTGAAGTAAGTTACTGCGATCCATTGAAATCAAAATGTTTCTAATTGGGGGATTCTGTGAATAATTTAGAGTGCCAAGAATATAGCTATACCTTCTGTCAAGAAAATAGAAGTTTTATTGGGAAGCGAAATCGCTTCTTTGTTATCTGTGCTTGGGCATAGGAAAGCGCAACCTGCTCTGCCATTATATGGGGTTATGGAGCTGTCAGTTTGGAAATGGAAAAATCTGGTAAATTTTCAGCAATGAAGATTTCTACTAATTATTCTGTTCTGGCATTTGCTTTTGTTGGGAAGTAGGCCTAGAAGATAGCAGCTGCTGCATGATTAGATATTTCTAAGGCTTTTGATATTGTTGACCGTAAGGTTTACTAAATAAATAGAAGCATTGGGAACAAAAGGGGCAGTTTACAATTGGGCAATAAACGAAAAACTGACAATGAACACACAGAGTACAAATGCTATAAGTTTGAAGAGAAAAAAATGACAATGTTAAATTATATGCAGATGGCCACACTGTGGACTGTGAAACAAATGCAGAAGTTGTAGGAATGAAAATTGATTCTTAGTTGAAGTGGTGTGAAGACATGCAGATTCTTGCAAACAGAATGTCATCAGCATGTTATGCCCTTAGTGTCCGGTAATCAGTGTCTGCACTTGCTGAGAAATTCATGGACAGAGTAGAAGGAGTTGGACACCAAAAATTCTTTTAAATTACGTTTAAATTGTACCTTGTCTGAAACTCAACTCCTAATGGTTGCTGGTAACTTATTGAAAATATGCGTTGCTGAATACTGGACCCCTTTCTGGGCAAGAGTTAGTGATTTTAAATCATTATTTATATTGTTCTTATTCCTAGTATTGATACTGTGTACTAAGCAGTTAGTTGGAATAAGATGTATATTTTTTACAACAAATTTCATTTAGGAAGAAATATACTGAGAAGCTGTGGTTAGTATGCCCAATTCTTTGAATAGGTTTCGACCTAATGTTCTTAGATTTACACTACACATTACTCTTATTATATGCTTCTGTACTCTAAAAATTTGTTCTCCGTTTGTGGAGTTACCCCAAAATATGATACCATATGACATAATGGAGTGAGAATAAATAAAAAAAGCCAATATTTATATCTCCTATGTCTGACATCATTCGCATTGCAAACACAGACTTGTTTAGGCACTTCAGCAGTTCGTTAGTATGTCGTTCCTAACTGAACTTTTTATCAAATTGTAATCCTAGGAATTGTACACTCTCAACTTCTCCTATTTCCATGTCATACACACACTAGAAGGAAATCTCTTGGAAGTTCTGGGTAGAATATAGTGGGTCTTTTCAAAGTTCAATGACGGTGAATTGGCTATGACCACTTTTTAATTTCAGTAAAAATTTGATTAGCTGCCATTTCTAAATTTATATTTGATTTACTATTTATTGTAATGTTTGTATCATCTGCAAATAAGACAAACTTGGCATCTGGTAATGTAACAGATGACACTTCATTAACATACATAAGAAAAAGTACTGGACCTAGTATGGAACCTTGGGGAACACCACATGTAATTTCTTCCCAGTCAGATGATGTCTGATTGCCTACTGCTGAAGTGTTATATAATGACTCCCTTCGTTTTCTATTAGCAAGGTATGACTGAAACAACTTTGCAGCACTACCAGTGATGCCATAATATTTTAATTTACTTAAAAGAATGCTGTGATTCACACAGTCAGAAGCCTTTGACAGCTCACAGAATATGACAGTTGCCTATAATTTGTTGTCTAATGAATTAAGGACATTTTCACTGTAAATGTAAATAGCCTTCTCAATATCAGATCCCATAAGAAACCCAAACTGTGACTTTGACAGTATGTTATTTTCACTAAGGTGCTTAAGTAGACGCTTGAACATAGACTTTTCAAAGATTTTTGAAAAAGCTGGCAGCAGTGAGATCAGTCGGTAATTTGATGGCATTTCTTTGTCGCCTTTCTTGTGGAGAGGTATAACTTCAGCATATTTAATCCAGTCTGGAAATGTTCTTGTGATGAGTGATTTATTACACAAATACCTTTAAGATATGACTAAGGTCACATGAACACTCTTTTATTAACTTGGTTGATATGTTATCATAACCACTACAATGCTTTGATTTCAAGGATTTTATGATGGATTCTATTTCTTTGGGTGAAGTAAGTGTCAATTCAATTTTACTGAGATTGCTTGTGTGCATTGGTCTCAGATATTCCATTGCATTATTTACTGAACCTGACAACCCCATGCTATCAGTAACAGAGACAAAATACTTGTTTAAATGGTTTACAACACAGCATGCATTTGTTACCATGGTTTCATTTATTTTTAGAGCTATTTGTTCCTCCTCATTTCTGGCCCTACCTGTCTCTGACTTAACTATATCCCATATTGTTTTATTTTATTGCTGGATGTATTTGTCTTCTTCTCATAATGCAGATGTTTAGATTTCTGGATAACCTTCTTCGATATTTTGCAGTAATATTTGTAATGAGCAATAATGCTAGAATCCAAGATGTCTCTATATATGAGATAGAGTTTCCTTTTTGTCTCACATGATTTCTTTATCCCTTGTGTGATCCATGGTTTCTTATTAGACTTCTGCTTAATTTGAGTTACCTTCAGGGGAAAACAATTTTCAAATAAGGTGCTAACTTGATTAATGAATGTTTTGTATTTTCCATTTTTGTCTTGGATGCTGTAAAGATCCATACAATTAATTTCTTTGAGCAATCTCCTAAATTTCTCAGTTTTTGACTGTTTTATTTGCCTTATGTACTCAGTCCTGTTAGATGTTTTACGCTGCCAATTTTCAAAATTTTATGTTAGGTGTTGCATGTCATGGTTAGATAGTCCATTTACTATTGATTTTGTAAAGGTGCTTAATTGTCTAGAATTGTCTATAAACATATTATAAATGGCAGTCTTAGAACATATGTATACCCTAGTGGGGAGATTCACAGTAGAAATTAAACTGATTTCGGTAACTGTTCACTGACAGTATTTTTCAGGACAACTATATTAAAATCGCCAGCAACCACTAGTTCTTCGTTTTTTAAGTTTAGATGAGATAATACATCTTCAAGGCCGTTTATAAACAGGTTGAAATTTCCCGAGAGATCTCTGTATATGGCTACTACTATAAAGGACCTATTATGAAATTCTATCTCTGGTGCACATGCTTCTAAGTGCTGCTCTAAGCAAAATATATTAATGTCAGTATTCATAATTTTTAAAACTGTTTTTAACAAATGTGGCAACTCCTCCTTTCTGCATATTTCATCTACAGAAGTAAAAGGCTAACTTAAATTCTGTAAGGTTTAACATATCTATACCAGTGGTCACATGATGTTCAGAGAGGCAGATTATATCAATTGGGGTTCGATGACTCTAATTCATCAATGCACGTAAGTAGTTCATGAATTTTGATGCACAAAAGATAGTTGGAATTTCACATTTACTGAGATGAAATAAGGTGGAAATAAAATTTCTGCTGATTGCTGTAAATTTTTAACCAACAGCTGTGTTTGCTGATCCAACTCATTCCACGCAACGAGTGGTGCAACCCAATGTCGTCGTGTAAACTATGCTTTAGGAAAGGTGGCGACAGTTGAAGCTCTACAAGTCGTGAACTCCGCATATAATGGAAGAAAAAGTGTGTATAAGTGTTCTATGTGGGAGAAATACAATGCAGTGTATGATAATATGTGCATGTCATGTCATATTTTAATAAAAAAATACTGGAAGAAAAGTGCAGGTAGATCCATGTGTAAGTACAAGTGACAGTGATCAGCTCCCTAAATGTGGATCTTTGCAGCAAAATAAAAAGAAAATAGCAACAAAAGAAAAAAATTATTAACATTCTTAGTGGCAATATAATCAAGCTTCAAAAGGATCTGAAACATCTATAGTCATATAACAGTGCAAATTCATCGCAATTTACGCCAAACGGAAGTTATGGCGAGTTTATTAGGCCCAAAAAATTCATCCGCCGAAAACGCAGCGAAAATATGTTACAAATGTCATCAAAAAACCCTTTTAGTGTCCCGCAAGTGCAGAAGAAATATGTGCAAGCGAAATTACAAACACGAGTAGGCCTAAATGTACAAATATGATGAGAAAGATGGGACAGAAGCCTTTTGTAAATACGCACACTGATAGTCATGGGCGTGGGCTAGCAAAAATTTTACATGAAGAACATGGTGTGAATGCTTGTAGTTATGTGAAACCAGGACCACCTAAGTTCAAAATCACAAAAAACATAACAGCTGGGACTTCACTAAACACAAATGAATATATAGCAATAAGGGGGGGGGGGGGGGGGAGGTGCCAACGATGTTTACAGGAATGATTTCTCTTGTGCTATCCAAAATCTGAAGGTAGTATTTGACTCAAATAAGAGCAAAAATATGATTGTTATTGAAATACCACATAGATACGACCTTATAAGAGATTAGTGTGTAAACGGAGAAATTATTAAAGGCAACAGACAGTTTGAGGAGGTCTGCAAAATACATCAAAACGCACAGATTCAACCTGTTGACTACCTGCAGAGAGACAGGTTCACAAAGCATGAAATGCACATAAATGGAAAGGCTAAGAGACTTCTCAGCTATAAAACTCTGGAAATGGTGACCACAGCTAGCAAAAGAATAAATGAAGTGTCTAAAATAACAGAACCAACTGTAGTACGCCAACCACAAACAATAGCACAGCAGCCATCACCAACTGCAGCAGCTATTGTTTCTTCAGCAGAACAACACCAGCAGCAGCTAAACCAACATCTACAAAAACACAACTATTATCAGAAGCAGCAGCAACAACCGAAAAAGCAACGTCATCATGTGTGATCTGAGGTTTTCGCGGCGTACAGAAATCTTGAAAATTTCTAGGGTGTTCAGCTGGGAAGCGTCGTCCAAATGGCGCGATTTTTTGCCAAGCCGACTTATGCCATCTTTAGGCGTTCTTGGTGTCTTATTGATCTCCGATGGATCCAGACTTTATATAATCTCCACCCCTCTCCCACGGCCTCTGTCTGGTCGCTTACGAGTGCTCCGTAGTTGGTGCTGGGGGAAGGGTGGCGCTGCGTGGTGGGGGAAGTGCGGCGCGCTGCGACAGATCATGGGCCGCAGTCCTTCCGCAGCTATGGCCGCTTGTGGAACTCTGTCATCGTGGTGACAGTGCTGCTGCTTCTTCTTCTTCTTCTTCAGGTGTCCTGACAGTAGCGGATTTCCGTGTAGACTGTCGTCGTGTTTTAATCATACTCAAAGCTGGATCCCAGGCTTTGCTTAACTGGAAACCATTGTCTTTATTTAGTAGCTCATCATGCAGCCGGATCTCCACTGCCTCTTTGAGGAGACAATCCCAGAAGGTGTTCGATTGTTGTAACACCTTTGGCTATCATAGTTCATGTTATGTCCATGTGAGATCCAGTGCTCTGTCACGGAGGACTTGGTCGGCTGTGCATTGTCTGTGTGGCGTTTACGTTCACTACATCTCTCCTGTACCGTCCAGATGGTCTGGCCTATATACATTTTCCCACACTGGCTGCTGGGTGCTGTAAAATCCTGGTTTACAGAGTCCTAAGTAGTCCTTGACTGATCCTAATAATAATTTCGTTTTGGATGGAGGGCGAAACACGCACTTCACATTATATTTTCTGAGTATTTTGCTATGTGTTCCCGACATAGGGTATGATCGCTGTCGCAACTGGTTTGTCTTCATCCTTGGCAGGCTGCGGTCTCGGCTTCATCGGTCTTAAGGCGGGTTTTTATCTGCCAGTAGTTGTAACACTTCATGCGGAACATGGCTTTCAAGTGCTGCAATTCAGCTGCTAGGCTGTCACAGTCCGAGACTTTGCGTGCTCTGTGCACCAGTGAGCTCAGAACACCCTCTCGCTGTGAAGGAGCATGGCAACTGGAGGCATGCAAGTACAAATCTGTATGTACATCGGCAAAGATCGGCAGAATACTCAGAAAATATAATGTCAAGTGCGTGTTTCGCCCTCCATCCAAAACGAAAACATTATTAGGATAAGTCAAGGATGACTTAGGACTCCAGAAACCGGGAGTTTTCAGCATCCCTTGGTAGTGTGGGAAAATGTATATAGGCCAGACTATCCAGACGGTACAGGAGAGATGTAGTGAACATAAACGCCACACAGACAACGCACAGTTAACCAAGTTCGCCATGGCAGAGCACTGCATCTCACTTGGACATGACATGAACTATGATAGCCAAAGGTGTTACAACAATCGAACACCTTCTGGGATTGTCTCCTCAAAGAGGCAGTGGATATGTTGATCACTTGCTAAATACATTAAAATCCCTTAACTTCAGTTGCATAAATGACAAACCCACAAGACAGGAAGAATGTCTAGATAACATAATATGTAATTTTCATCTAACAAAACATAATTCGACGCTATCAAGCAAGGCATTTCAGATCATGAGGGGCTATGGCTCAGACAATCTCCTAACAGTAAAGCAACTGAAACTTCCACAGACTGTAGGAAAATTATAAGACCAGTTAATGAATCAAAGCTATACAAGTTGATAAGTAAATTGAATTTAATAAACTGGGATAATATAACCACTGCAGGTGCAAATGAATCTACCAACAAATTTTTAGAACTGTTAACTGAAAATTTTGACGTATGTTGTCCTAAATGCTGCAAGAAAATATCAAAGCAAAATCGTTACACAAAACCACAAAATCTAAAAAGCTGGTACACCCAACATCTAAATAGAATAAGAATCATAGCGCTACTCTATCATGATATGTCTAAGCACAATAATGCTGAGAAGGAAATGTATATGAAAGTGAAAAAGATTTACAGGTCTGAAATCAAGGCAGCTAAGAGCAAGGTAAATGATACATATACACTGAAGTCGGTGAATAAATGGGAAGCTCAGGGAAACGCAATGCTAAGCACCAAAATCGTATTTTTGAGATACAGTGAATTTAAAGGTAGAATTGACCTACAAATCTTAATAATTTTTTTGGGACATTGCTTTTATTCTGTAGTGCTTTTAACCTATATCTTCTTCTATGCAGACATAAATAAAACTGAGAACTGACTAAAACAAATGAAATATACCAAAGGTATTACATTATGGTCGTATAGATACGATTACGTTTTACCAACCACACATCATTAAAAATACATGGTAATAGGAAAGTACTTATGAATATTTACAACCACTATTCAACACTTTACTCAAACTACAATGTCATTCATCACTCTCATCACTTGTTCTCTGTCCGAAACAGTTGGCTTTAGTGACAGGAAAAATCCATGATGGACTGGAGGAATGTAATCTACGAGCGACAAGACGTCAGCAACTTTCTTCTTTTCAATAAGCCTTGGCCCATTATATTGAAGTCGAAGGATAGGAACAGAGCATTATTTTGTTCCAAATGTCATAACAGAATGTCTCGTTTATCAATAAAGATGACAAAAATTCTGAGGTCGTCTTCCACCTGCATACATTCCTTACGTTGACATCTCGACCATCAGCTGTCTTCTTTCTTAACACAAATGCTTCTTTCGAGTACCCTATTTGAAAGAAATGCTCACTTTTCGTAATGTACATAGAAATGGATTCTTCTTAGCTGACTTATGGATGATATCCAACCACTGATCTGGATTGTACACATCTTGTACTTGTCAGCGAACGTAATTTTCAACTGTGGCGAAATCTCTATCAGAGGGCAACATCATGTGCTCACTAATGGGGAAGTGGCGTTCAGTCACACGAAATATTCCAGTTGATGTTAGATACTTCCAAAACAGAACCATTCCCAGTTCTTATTTTGGCCACAGCAGTTATCAGATATCACAATGAGAGTCTCTTCTTTAACGTCGTTTTCATCAAAGTAACGTAAAAGGCAGCTTAAAATTTCCTCTGATCCATGGGCAGCACTGACCTCATTCCACAAGAACCAGTGCATTTTTGTTCTTGCCACAGTCATTTTAAATCAGGTTATATAACCAAATTTTCCTTTTATAAAAAGCTGGGCCACGTCTTAAGTTAGGAGATGGGAGACTCTACTGCAAATCAAAAGCCACAACATGAAGATTACTGTCTGCTACAGCTCGTTTTGTCTGGTTCCAATGTTAGCCTGCCCAGCCTCTGTACGACGTTGGTGTAGTTCCAACTGACACTCAACACTTGCTTTCAGCTAGGGGTCAACAGTACTCTCAGTTTTCACTTTTAGCTTGTCATAAGTCTTACACACATTGTTTTTTCATGACTTTACTCCTGTGTTATATTCTTCAGTGAGAATTCGCCTGCACATGTCTGCAATACAGGATCACAGAATATCTCCTTCCAGGAGACATTCTTACAGTGATTGTAACAGGAGGTGATTGTTGAGTCTGCGCCCAGGTGCAGTTGGCCACAATTGTCTGAGCGTCTGCATTGACTCCCGTATTGCGGTATTTTGTCGATGTGTGCCTTGAAATAGTTAACACTTGTTTCAGAGTAAGCATGTGGATGCACCGAATGCTTGCCTCGTTTGTCCTCGGGTGGCGTGCTCAGTCCAGATGAGATTTTCTTCTGTATATTTTCCACGCGACCGCGATTATTATGCAGACCACGAATGGCAAGAAAAGCTTTCTTGTAGACTTTAATATCATTGCCGCCAACATTTACACAGTAGGAAATAAAATTTCTCCTAGATTCACCAACAACTTTACGACGACGTGCAACAGCATTACATTATATTTGCACCAAATAAAAATGCATTTTGAAGTTAAACTCACTTATTCCCCAAAATGTTTTGAACGTTTTCATCACATTTGAATCTCCTACTTTGTCGAAACACTTACAAGGGCACTGGTAATTAGACCCCACACTTTTTTTACTTACAGTACACAAAACATATTCTTCGCCAAAATTACGCCTCTTCTGTTAAATTTTGCGCTGAGAATCGAACCTCAGCCTTTTCCGAGACGACCTCTTCGTCTCTTCGAGCGCTCTTTCCTGACTTGTTTGTGCAACAGCAATACACTGATCATTGTTTTGGGCAATACGATCTGATTCACTATTAAACTGTATAACAACAAAAATTGCTATTATTGTCACCATTAATATTACTTCATGTAATAATCTACATGAAAAATGTGCATACACACATCATTTAAACAAAAGAAGTAGTGATTGTAATATAACCTCAAAATTCAAGTACTTCAGGAACATAATGGTATGTACATGCACTTAGCATTATGTTAGTGAAATGTACAAAATACAATAAATTTACAAATTAACATACCTCTGAGTCATCAGAAATGTATTCTGGTTCCTTCTCGGAAATATCAGTATCACTGGAAGGATACTCGTCATCTTCTGTCTTCAATCTTCCCATAGTCTCAGAAGAAGTACACGGATTGTTTTTAATAGCAGTCATTTTCTCTGCCGCGTACCATTATGTTTCCGCAACGGACGGACACTGGCGCTTACCAATAAGCTTCACCCTGTCATCTGTTGAGTGAATTTAGAACTATTAACGTGTGTGTTGCATTGTGCACCTCACAGGTGGCATCTGTAGCCGTCTATCGCATAATACAGGGCGATGGCGCTTACCATTGTGTTTCCCTGAGCCGCTCAAATGCAAAGCTGCATGGTAAATTACTAAACAGTGATGATAAAGTATACGAGACACCAATTCCTCCTGATATTCTAAATGCACATTTTGACAGTCCTCAATCAGATAACAGTAACGGAGGATGTGAGTAAGGCAGAGGCACTGCTGTCAGATATGAACAGTAAGCAGACAGACAACTTTCACTGGACTTGTGTAACTGAGAAGATGGTCAATGAATCAATAGCTAAGCTCAGTAATTCTAGAAGATTACTATGGTCTCTCAAATTATATTATTAAATATATCAGAAATCAAATTGTAACGCCACTGACTAAAACAATTAACAAAATTTTAAATGAAGGTAATTATCTGGAATGTTTAAAAGTATTTATAACTAAACCAGTGCATAAGGAAGGAGATATAGCATCTCCAGATAACTATCAACCAATATCCCTTATACCTATGATATCAAAAATAATAGAATACTGCATGTGTAAACAGATGAGTCAATATTTTGAACATAATGGTACACTTACCTCCTCACAGTTTGGTTTCAGATCCAACATTTCCACAGTCAAAGCAGCAAAAATATATAATTGTTTTGAAAACAAATATATTATCAGTGCAACAGTGTTTGACCTCAGTAAAGCTTTTGATATGATCTCCAATAATATTCTCATAAAAAAGCTCTACCAGTACGGAGTGAGAGAGAATACTCCCTGCCTAATACAGTCTTACTTGGACAATAGAAAACAGTTAGTTAAGGTAAATAATCAAATGTCAGAATGTCTCCCAGTTGTAAAGGGTGTACCTCAAGGATCTGTTCTTGGACCTTTCCTTTTCATTATTTACACTCCTGGAAATGGAAAAAAGAACACATTGACACCGGTGTGTCAGACCCACCATACTTGCTCCGGACACTGCAAAAGGGCTGTACAACCAATGATCACACGCACGGCACAGCGGACACACCAGGAACCGCGGTGTTGGCCGTCGAATGGCGCTTGGTGCGCAGCATTTGTGCACCGCCGCCGTCAGTGTCAGTCAGTTTGCCGTGGCATACGGAGCTCCATCGCAGTCTTTAACACTGGTAGCATGCCGCGACAGCGTGGACGTGAACCGTATGTGCAGTTGACGGACTTTGAGCGAGGGCGTATAGTGGGCATGCGGGAGGCCGGGTGGACGTACTGCCGAATTGCTCAACACGTGGGGCGTGAGGTCTCCACAGTACATCGATGTTGTCGCCAGTGGTCGGCGGAAGGTGCACGTGCCCGTCGACCTGGGACCGGACCGCAGCGACGCACGGATGCACGCCAAGACCGTAGGATCCTACGCAGTGCTGTAGGGGACCGCACCGCCACTTCCCAGCAAATTAGGGACACTGTTGCTCCTGGGGTATCGGCGAGGACCATTCGCAACCGTCTCCATGAAGCTGGGCTACGGTCCCGCACACCGTTAGGCCGTCTTCCGCTCACGCCCCAACATCGTGCAGCCCGCCTCCAGTGGTGTCGCGACAGGCGTGAATGGAGGGACGAATGGAGACGTGTCGTCTTCAGCGATGAGAGTCGCTTCTGCCTTGGTGCCAATGATGGTCGTATGCGTGTTTGGCGCCGTGCAGGTGAGCGCCACAATCAGGACTGCATACGACAGAGGCACACAGGGCCAACACCCGGCATCATGGTGTGGGGAGTGATCTCCTACACTGGCCGTACACCACTGGTGATCGTCTAGGGGACACTGAATAGTGCACGGTACATCCAAACCGTCATCGAACCCATCGTTCTACCATTCCTAGACCGGCAAGGGAACTTGCTGTTCCAACAGGACAATGCACGTCCGCATGTATCCCGTGCCACCCAACGTGCTCTAGAAGGTGTAAGTCAACTACCCTGGCCAGCAAGATCTCCGGATCTGTCCCCCATTGAGAATGTTTGGGACTGGATGAAGCGTCGTCTCACGCAGTCTGCACGTCCAGCACGAACGCTGGTTCAACTGAGGCGCCATGTGGAAATGGCATGGCAAGCCGTTCCACAGGACTACATCCAGCATCTCTACGATCGTCTCCATGGGAGAATAGCAGCCTGCATTGCTGCGAAAGGTGGATATACACTGTACTAGTGCCGACATTGTGCATGCTCTGTTGCCTGTGTCTATGTGCCTGTGGTTCTGTCAGTGTGATCATGTGATGTATCTGACCCCAGGAATGTATCAATAAAGTTTCCCCTTCCTGGGACAATGAATTCACGGTGTTCTTATTTCAATTTCCAGGAGTGTATATAAATGTTTTACCTGCAATTGTACCATGTGATGCAGTGCTATATGCTGATGATACAACACTCATCACATGTGATACCAACCTTGAAAATGTGTAACACAGCATGGCAGTGGCAATGGAGAGATGCACTACTTGGTTTGAGCCAAATGTATTGCAGAAGAATGATAGTAAAACTGAAAATACTGTATTCAATCTGAATGCTCCCAGTCATGGTAACAAAACTGTAAAATTATTAGGAGTTCATAAAGATCAAAAGCGCAGCTGGGATACCCACACAGGAAAGTTATGTGGCAAATTGGCACTTATCATCTGTCTGCCGAACACGCTGAGGAGCAGTATCAGTAAAGAACTTCTGTTATATGCATATATTGCAGTCTTCCATTCCCACTTGAGTTATGGAATACTATTATGGGGCAATTCTGTAGGCCCAAATTACTGTTTCAATGGCAAAAGAAAGCCATAGAGTGCATAGCAGGAATAAACACATATGAATCAAGACGAGATTATTCTAAGAAACTAAATATCATGACAGCACCTAGCCTCTACATTTACAACTGCCTTGTCTTCATTGAAGAGAATCTGAGTCAATCTGACTTAAGGAGGACATCACCATAACGTAAGAAATGGACATGCAATTAATATGTCATATGCTAGACTTGCAAAGACACACAACTGTTACAATCATCTTGGTCCTGTCTACTTCAATAAATTACCTGAAAATGCCTACCCAGTGCAAGTAAATAAATTTAAAACTACTCTTTCGCAATGGAAGAAAAGTAAACTAATTTTCTCTGTTCAAGAGTTCCTTGAGTAGGTGACAAATACCCACTTTCCTTACGAGGATGAACAATAAATTAACTGCAAACGATACCAAGTTAAAATCTTCTGGGTTATTACACTGTGTCATATTTCCTCTAAAATAATGGACGTTTCGAGCCCTCTGCTGGGATCTTCTTCAAGATCTTCCAGTGTCCAATACTGCTAGAACGCTGCTAGATCCCAGCAGAGGGGTAGATTTTAGCTTTAGTGACGATGGCTATGAAAGCCTGCAGACTTACATATTTTATTACTGTTACATGTACTTTTTGTTAATTATCTGTTTGATTATTTATTTGCCATTCACACAACTATGTAGTTCATTTGTCTTGTAATTGATCTGTAAGGAAACGTTTTGTTGTTTTTGACATTTGTATTAATATCTATTGTATCCATCTTGGATTATTATGTTATAGTTAATGACATATATGCAAGTTTATATTATTATTATTATTATTATTATTGTTATTATTATTAGTATTTTGTTGACACTAATGACACCAATTGCATCTGAATATACCGAAAGGTATATTTGGAGTCTAATTCCCTCAGCATCACCTGATTTAAATTGACTACATTCCATTATTATCTTTTTGCGTTTGTCGATGTTCATCTTGTATTCTCCTTTCAAGACACTGTCCACTCCATTCAGCTGCTCTTCCAAGTCCTTTGCTGTCTCTGACAGAATTACAATGTCAACAGCAAAACTCAAAGTTTTTATTTCTTCTCCTTGGTCTTTAATTCCTACTCCAAATTTTTCTTTTGTTTCCTTTACTGCTTGCTCAATATAGAGACTGAATAACATTGGGGATTGGCTACAACCATGTCTCACTCCCTTCTCAACCACTGCTTCGCTTTTCTGCCCCTTGACTCTTATAATTGCTATCTGGTTTCTGTATAAATTGTAAATAGTATTTCACTTCCAGTTACCCCTGCCACCTTTAGAATTTGAAAATGAGTGTTCCAGTGAGCACTGAGAAAAGCTTTCTGAAACTCTACAGATGCTATAAACATTGGTTTGCCTTTCCTTAACCTATCTTCTATGAGAAGTCGTGGGGTCAGTATTGCCTCACATATTCCTACCTTTCTCTGGAATCCAAAGTGATCTTCTCCGAGATTGGCTTCTACCAGTTTTTCCATTCTTCTGTAAAGGATTCGTGTTAGTATTTTGCAACTGTGACTTATTAAACTGATAATTTGGTAATTTTTCACACCTGTCAGCACCTGCTTTCTTTGGAATTGGACCTGCTATATTCTTCTTGAAGACTGTGGGTATTTCGCCTATCTCATACATCTTGCTCATCAGTTGGAAGAGTTTTGAATGACTGGCTCTCCCAAGGCTATCAGTAGCTCTAACAGAGTGCTGTCTACTCCCAGGGACTTGTTTTGAATTAAGTCTTTCAGAGCATTGTCAAATTCTTCATGCAGTATTGTATCTCCCTTCTCATCTTCATCTACATCCTCTTCCATTTCCGTAATACTTTAGTACATTTCTCTTGTATAGACACTCTGTATACTCCTTACACCTTTCAGATTTTCCTTCTTTGCTTAGGACTGTTTTCTGCCTGAGCTCTTGGTATTTATACAAGTGGCTCTCTTTTCTCCAATGAGGTCTCTTTAATTTTCCTGCAGGCAGTATCTACCTTACACCTAGTGATATATGCTTCTACATCCTTGCATTTGTCCTCTAACAATTCCTGTTTGGCCATTTTGCACTTCCTTTCAATCTCATTTTTAGACGTTCGTATTCCCTTTCACTTGCCTCATTTATTGCATATTTATATTTAATCCTTTCATCAATTAAATACCATATTTCTTGCGTTACACAAGGATTTACCTACTTGATCCTCTGCACCTTCACTATTACATCTCTTAAAGCTATCCACTCTTCTATGTATTCCTTTCCCCTGTTGTTGTCAATCATTCTCTACTACTCCCTCTGAAATTTTCTACCACCTCTTATTGTTTCATTTTATCCAGGTCCCATCTCCTTTCATCAGTTTTAATCTACAGCCCACGACCCCTACGTTGTGGTCAGAGTCAACATCTGCCCCTGTAAATGTCTTACAGTTTAAAACCTAGTCCAAAAATTTCTGTCTTACCAGTATATAATCAATCTCTACCTTCCAGTGTCTCCAAGTTTCTTCCATGTATAAAACCTTCTTTCACAATCCTTAAACCAAGTGTTAGCTGTGATTAATTACGCTCTGTGCAAAATTCTACCACTTGACTTCCTCTTGCATTCCTTTCCCCCAGTCCATATTCACTTAGTACTCTTCCTTCTCTTCGTTTTCCTACTGTCGATTTCCAGTCCCCCATAAATATTAAATTTTCGTCTCCCTTAACTATCTGAATAATTTCTTTTATCTCATCATACATTTCCTCAATCTCCTCCTCATCTGTGGAGCTAGTTGGCTAATGAAATTGTACTACTGTGGTGATTGTTGGCTTTGTGTCTTCCTTGGTTACAATAATGCATTCACTATGCTGTTCATAGCGGCTTACCTGCGTTCATATTTTCTTTTTCATTATTAAACCTACTCCTGTATCATCCTTATTTGATTTTGTATTTGTAGCCATATATGCACCTGACCAGAAGTCCTGTTTCTCCTGCCACCAATTTTCACTAATTCCCACTATATCTAATTTTAATCTATTTATCTTTTTAAAGTTTCTAATCTACCAGCTCAATTAAGGGATCTGAGATTCCACACCCTGATCTGTAGAACATCAGTTTTGTTTCTCCTGATAATGAAATCCTTCTGAGTAGTTCCTACCTGGAGAGCCAAATGGGGGACTATTTTACCTCCCAAATATTTTAACCTAGAGGATACCGTCATCATTTAACCATATAGTAGAGCTCCAGGCCCTCGAGAAAAATTAGTGCCGTAGTTTCCCCTTGCTTTCAGTCATTGGCGGTACTAGCTCAGCAAGGCTGTTTTGGTTGAAGTTACAATGCCAGATCAGTCAATCATAGACTGTTGCCCCTGCAACTACTGAAAATGCTGCTACCCCTCTTCAGGAAACACATGTTTGTCTGTCTGGCCTCTCTACAGATACGCCTCTGTTGTGATTGTACCTACTGTACAGCTATCTGTATCCCTGAGGCAGAGTCCATGGCTCAGGGGGGTGGGGGGGGGGGGAGGGGGGTGGCATTAGTATCTTTACGTAACGTAATTTGTTACAAAATGGTGTCCAGCTCTCTTTTCTTCTTTTTCTTTAAAACATGCTTCACTTGGGAATCTATTTTCTTATGCTGTAAGTTCTTATCAAGTGACTGGTTTACACAATATTCTTTCAAAGTGTATTTCCTTTCTGCAGTTGCCGCTGAACTTTCTGTATCCCTCCAAATGACTGGCTTTGGTTTCTTTCATATTTTCTCCATTGGTATATTTTTCGGATCTGCTTTGTTTATAATTTCAATAAATGCTTTATAACCATCCTTTACTTTGTGGTATATTTTTATTTCTGACATTAGGTACTTCAAGTCTCATATTCTTCCTATTACATTTTATTCTCCATTTCCTACTTATCTCTACTTCCTTGTCTAATGTAAGAACTATTCCTAGGTTACATTCAACTAGGAGATGATCTGCGCCCAGCGTATCTCTCTGACTGTCCAGCGAGCTACAGTAGACAGAAGTTCTACTACTGTTTGTCGACTCTATGCACTTAGTACTATGTTTGGTTTTCAGTCATTAAGTAGTACTAACCCATATTCTTCCATTACCTCTTCCTGATGTAACTCCACTCCCCCACAAAAGTCATGTGCATTAAAGTCATCATATACTAGATACAGTGGTTGCATCGGTGTAAAAATATTAGACCATATTCTATCCTGAATTCTGATTCTTGTCAGGCAATAGCCAGAGTTTAGCGAGAAACTGAATATATCTGAATGAATTTTAACAGCACCCCCCAACCCCCCTCCCCCTCCCGCACCCCTGGCTGGCCACCCTCCACCTGTGACATGAGAGTTCTAGGTATGAAGTGTAAGCATTTAAGTATGAGCTACCTATAACACAGACCAATGATGGAAAAACTTTTTCGCTGACAGTACCTTAGTGTTATGTGTTTTAGGGTGAGAAATCCAAATATGATATTTAAAAACTGTATCACTCACCATTTCTTCACATTTTACAGTTAAATTTATTAAATTAACCAATTTTTTAAAGAATTTAACAGCTTTTATATAGTTAAAATAATTTAAAATGTAATGAATGTAGATGACGTTGGTAGCACTGCTGAAAAACATTTGCTGGCAAAAAAGGTCGATTCTATTTCTGTGTTAACAGATTGTGTTTCATTCACTGTCAACCTAACCTCACTTTCCCGTTTCCTGTACATGTGCTCAGTGAAATGTCTAATCGTGGTTGTAAAAACTCTGCTGACAGTTTTTGTTATATTTGTGGTGAACTTGCGATTAAAAAGCACCAAAAAATCATTACAGACTTTGTGAAAAAGGTTTATCTCCCATACTTTGGATCTAAACTTGGTGATCAAGATAAGTCTTGGGTGTCACATAAGGTATTTTATGTGTGTGTTGAAGATCTGAGAAAATGGTCCTAAAGGAGAAAAAAGCCTTTAGATTTGCTGTTACTATGATTTGGAGGGAGCCAAGAAATCATTCCAATGTTTGCTACTTTTGCAGTGTTGATATTACTGGTCATAATTCGAAAAACAAGATGGTAATAAACTACTGTAACCTTCCGTCCACCATGCGACCAGTAGGGCATGGTGTAGAGTTTCCGGTTCCTGAACCACCAGATGATTTAAATTCTAATCCAACAGAAGTATTTTCTGATGAACATGATGGGATACTACTGTTGGTCACTTCACCAAGAAGTTCAGCAAGCGACTAATCATAGAAAAAGCTACACGAGAAGCTTCAAAGAAAAAAGAGAAAGAAAATACCAAACAACTCCAGCTGACAAGTGAAACCTCTATAAACACATATCATTGTTTTAAGTAGCTTACTGTAAAAAACGTAACAAAACGTATCATTAATTTCCCAATTTACTGTATAGCACAGGATTTTTATACGATATACTAAAAAGGATATTGCTCGAAAACTATGGGAGATACAAAAAAATTAAGGCTAGATTTGGATTTAGCTCACAAAAATCTAGAAAATCTATCAAAGTAATCTAGTAAAGTAATAAAATCTATCAAAGTAAAAAAAATGTTTTCCAAAAAAATTTTTCGTTGGCCTGTGTAATCGTCATTAAGTTTAAAAAAAGTTAAGTTTAAAAAAAAAGTTTTTTTTAAAAAAAATTTCGTTGGCCTGTGTAATCGTCATTAAGTTTAAAAAAAGTTAAGTTTAAAAAAAATGTTTTTCAAAAACATTTTTCGTTGGCCTGTGTAATCATCATTAACTTTTGTTACTCAACAGGTTGTAGGTTAAATATAATCACACAGCACTTTTTGATGCATTGGCGTCCTGACAACTGAAGAAACGTCATAAGAGGATAATAATAACCATAATAATAATCGTAGCAGAGGCCATGAAAAGTATATTTACAGCAATTGATAAATAGTCATCCACTTATGAGAGAAATGTCAAAGGGTAAGTATGTCAATATGTACTACATTAACACTCCCTGCTATAAGGGAGTGTAAGTATGTACGCCGATACAGATGAATTAGGAAGAAAAAGAAAAAACAAATAAGCGTAACTAATAATGCGCTATTTCCTTGCACGCAAGGTGAAGTTGTTGCAGTAGCAGGTATGTGATGAGAACATAATGCTGTTCAATAAAATGTACTGTTTAGAACACCAGTTGGGTGTTAATGTGTCAGCGTCGATATGATATCGAATAGGGAGCTCTAACCAATTGTTTTGTTTGACAACTCTCGATTTCGTGACGTCTGAATAATATTAACCATGGATGACTGTTGTCGACTATGTGATATGTCAATGCAGATTTCGGCCTTATTCCACGGAAACATTTACTCTCCCTCGATGATAGTGGTTGAACACACGATCGCTGTAGGGAACTTTCCTGGTACAGTTAAAATATTTAACAACACAGAATGCATACATCTACAGAATCAGACTTTTAAGAGTTTAATGAATGCCAGATAAGCAATACAGCTTGAGTTAGGGAGTCAACAGAGCTGTGAGACATTATGGAGTAATCTACAAGCTCGCCAAACTCTCCGCCATCGGAAGAAGTCACAGCTCAACTTTGCAACGTATGAATGGAAGTGGAAGCGCATGATTCAATACTGCCAGATGATCTTATTTAAGTTTGTTTATGTACGCAGCTATAGGTAAGAGTTTATAAAACTCGCTGCATTCCAATGCAAACAACCAGCCACCATCATGATCGAGTGCATGAAACAACCTCACCACAAGGATCCTATAGTAAGCGACTGGTCCTGCAGTGATGAAGCTTCATATTTGACGACATCGCAGTGGAAAATCACAATGAGAACCGCTTTGGTCGCCTTACACACGTCAATATATTTTATTTGAGCCAGACATTCTGAAGCATTTGGTCCAGGATAATGCGAACCTTATTATCGCTTCCAAATAGGACAGTCTGAACTTACAGCATATTTGCTAAGCATATATAGGAACTGGCATGTCATTCAGTGAATTCCTCACCATATGTGAGGAATGCTGGAATAACTTGCAGTATGGCTTTCTGGTTCTAGATGAAACTAGGAATTTGAATGATGGCCGATATGGACGAAACTTAGAGATTCTGTTGAAAAGACAGTGCATCAAAACATAACTATATCAGTACACTGTTGACTATGAACAAATTTGCACGTGAGTTGCATAGTCGCTCAGAGGGCGCAAAGCACAAGTGGCTATATGAAAAAAAAATCGAGGCAATGAACGCTAAATTAATGGAACTGGAAGGTGATATCAAGGCGGGGACTAAAAATGTCAAGGTGTGGAATGCTAGAATACAGCAACGAGAAATATGAATCAATGAGAAAATTGAAGAAGTCAACACAAAACTCAAAGATATGTGCCGATATATCAAGGCAATAGCTAAGGCACGTGACTTCCATCATCGCCAGTAATTTCAGAGTCTATATAAGTTGTAAACTATCTCAAAAATGGCTTACTATACAGTAGAATTTCGTCGACCATGTGTAAAAGTTAGTTAAATTCCAAAGGCTATTCGACGGAACTTATGACTGTTCAAGTTAGAGTAGCTGCAACAAGATCAATATCTCTCGCAAACATTCAAATCAGCAATAGACAGTCTGAAAGGGATGTCACACACTGTGGAATGAGGCAGAAAAGAAGAAGAAGCAGAAGATGAAGAAGTAAATGCTATTACTAACTTCGTCAATCGTTACAGTGATACAGCTGATGGTCAGCTATATTCACAACTGTGAATATATATCATGCATTACAGTAATGCTGAGATAGGCAGAACATGTGGCGTCAGCAGGATGAAACCATATATGTTAGGCAAACACTCAACACGCTTAACCGAGAATGAGGTTAGAGATGGGGATAAGGAATTTGAAAAAACGCCTGGATTATTAGAGCTAATATTCTTAAAAACGTTGGACATCAAAAAGCGTATCCCAAAAGATATAAAAGCATATGGTCAAATATTTTGCATGAGCAATGCACATGGGACCTAAAAAGGACGAATGAAAGCCTCAAAGAGTGACAAATACAAGAACAGAATTAAACCACCGATAGCAGTTGCACATAGTGTGGGTAAAGGGGTTGAAGTTCAGCATAAAAGACTGAACAATCTACCCCTAGAGTATATATATTACTATGACCTAAATCAAATCATAAATCGATTACGATTACTTACAACATCAGCTGCTGCAGGGAATATAGGTCACATGAATGAAATACTATCAGTAATATCTGAGCTTCGAGAAAGACGCATCGTCAAGTAACTACGGAGAAAGCTGGTCATGAGCTTCACAGACCCACACACAGAACATTTCTGCACAGACATCTGATAATACGAGGATTGGATTATGTATGGTAGGCTGATCTCTTGTATTGCGAGACTACTTACTACTGAATAACGATTTCAAGTACATTCTAATGGTCATAGATACACATTCCAAATTCGCTTGGGCCGTCTGTGAAGGTAAAGATGGGGAACGAGGTTTCGAAGGTCTTCAACCAATTGTTACTGACTGGAATGAATCGGTGTCCCAACAGCCTTCAGACCACCCATGGTGGTGAATTTTAAAATAGACATGTCAAGGCAGTTATTCCAGCGCTCCAAAAGGGCAAAAAGGGGAGTCCTGAAAAGGATTCAGACATATTTTATAATTTTTCTATTTGAAAGCTAGCACTGTCGAACAGTTGAACAAGACGATAAAAAATCTGACGTGAAAGCAGTCAGATCTCCAAGGGATGTAGAAATGGCGAGTCATTCTACCACAGATCATTGATGACTTTAATCACACTACTCACCATGCAATTAAGAAGAGACCTGTGTCCATGATAATAGACTACTAAATACAGCAAACAACCGTATTGAGATGGTGAATCCACACAAGCAGAAGTTTAACATAGGTATTTCTAAATACAGAACCACGTTTGAGAAAGCTACCTACCGAACTGGTCAACAGAGGTATTTACAGTTTCCAAGGTGCAGCATACAAACCTGAGAACATATATCTTAAAAGACAGTGATGGAGAAGAAACCACAGGGAGTTCTTTCACAGAGGGATTACAGGAAAACTCTGAATCGAACGTGTTCCTCATAAGGTGAGTCGTAAGATGTCAAGGGAACAGGGCACTGGTGAAATGGCTCAGTTTCTCATCAAAGCACAACACTTGAGTGAACGTTCGCAGTCTGATATATAATAGGAAACGCAAACGTAAAAACACGCAATGGCGTGACGTAAGTGCTAGGAAACTTAGCAATAGAAGTGGAGCGATATTCTCGAGAATCTACCATTTGAACTCCATATCCCAGGATACAATGTTTGTGGAGCTGGAATAAAACTGAAACAGCGCCTAGCTCATGGTGATAAGAGAATTAATATCCTAGCAATGCATACAAAGAACACGACACTGCTTACTTTACAAATAAAGATCGCTGTGTTGCAGACCAAATATCAGCTGATAAGGCTAGACGATACGTCGAAAAAAGGATATTGGTAAAGAACAAGTATTGCTACATTCGTGGTCCTTAGGGCAATGTGTGCCAAATTTAAATTGGGTGCTGGAATATCCTTCAAGCAAACAACGAATGCAGTTCAACGCACACTAAGGAAGAATAAAAAAACCCGTGGGGTATTTAGTAAAATAGCATCGAATCATTGCTGAGAGGGGCCTTTGAGGCAGAAAGGAGGAAGGAAAAAACGTGTTAAAATGTCTAGGATCTTGCCAATACCGAAGACATGTCAAACAGTGAAGAACGCCCGAGACAATGGGAAGCAATTAATAGAAGTCAAATGCATAATATGTCCTTGGAGGCCATCATTATCAGTAAAGGCTAGATTTAAAACGATACTGGAAAGGGGTTGGGTTGAATATAAACAAAAAAATTCCATAGAGATACTAGTGGACAGACTGCTGTTTGCCGAAGCTCGTAAGAAAACTCAAAATTCCGGGATTTTGCGGCATGTTTATGATGGATATATCGTCAGAGGCCACGTGGAAATCCAAAGAATGTAGGACTGTCACTGTAGATGTCGTGGGAGGATATGGAACTTACAGGAAATTTTGGAAATTTGTGGTAAGATCTTATGGGACTAAACTGCTGATGCCATCAGTCCCTAGGATCGCTGTTGGGTTTCTCGAGGGAACAAGCGCTGGAGCATAATACTGATAAAATTACCGAGTCAGATCAGCCAGTGGACATACTGCGGTGCGATTCGTGTAGAGTGTAATATCGCGACGAATTCGTACCTCGATGACAAATTAATCCATAGTTTGTACGCATTCTTTGCTACAGTGGGCCCCATTATAAAACTGCAGAGATTCCCAGCAATCCGATATATCTCCCTGTGACCGTTCAGACATTAAACCTACTCGAGATGAATATCGTAGATCAGAACGTGAATCTAGTCGACTTTAGCAGTGAGGATATTGTAGTACGTCTTCATCTGAAACGAAATGATGAGTATTAAGTATAAAAACGGCTTTCCCAACCATCAGAAGACCACACTCCAGCAAAAGCAGAACGCGGTAACACGCGAGAATTACGAGTAACTTAAATCTATTGGATTCAAACTTCGCAATGACGTCGCTCGAAGTAACGATTCCAGTTCAATGCGACGAACGTATCATCTACATCTACATCATACTCTGCAAGCCACCTAATGGTGTGTGGCGGAGGATACTTTCGGAACCACTATCTGATCCCTCCAACCATGGTCCACTCGCGAAAAGTGCGTGGAAAGAGTGACTGTCGGTAAGCCTCTGTATTTGCTCTAATTTCTCGAATTTCCTCCTTGTGGTTAATACGCGAGATGTATGGGGGGGGGGGGGCGTAATGTGTTATGTTGTCTGACTCCTCCTGAAAAGTGCTCTCCCGAAATTTCAATAGTAAATCTCTCCTTGATGCACAACGACTCTCTTGCAAGTTCTGCCATTGGAGTTTGTTAAGCATCTCTGTAACGCTCTCTCGACAGCTAAATGATACCGGGACGAATCGCGACGCTCTTCGTTGGATCTTCTCTATCTCCTCTATCAGTCCTACCCGATAGGGATCCCAGATAGATCAACAACACTCAAGAATCGGGCGAGCAAGCGCCTTATAAGCCGCTTCTTTCGTGGGTGAGTTACATTTCCTTAAGATTCTTCCCATGAATCTGAGTCTCGTGTCTGCTTTTCCCACTATCTGTTTTATATGGTCATTCCACTTAAGGTCGCCCTGGATAGTTACGCCTAGATATTTTACGGCAGACGCTGTCTCCAGCTGTTTGTCATCAATAGTGTAGCTGTACAGTTAAGTGTTTCTTTTCCTATGTATGCGCAGTATGTTACATTTACACTACTGGCCATTAAAATTGCTACACCACGAAGATGACGTGCTACAGACGCCACATATAACCGACAGGAAGAAGTTGCTGTGATATGCAAATGATAAGCTTTTCAGAGCATTCACACAAGGTTGTCGCCGGTGGCGACACCTACAACGTGCTGACATGAGGAAAGTTTCCAACCGATTTCTCATACACAAACAGCAGTTGACCGGCGTTACCTGGTGAAACGTTGTTGTGATGCCTCGTGTAAGGAGGAGAAATGCGTACCATCACGTTTCCGACTTTGATAAAGATCGGATTGTAGCCTTTCGCGATTGCGGTTTATTGTGTCGCGACATTGCTGCTCGCATAGGTCGAGATCCAATGACTGTAGGCAGAATATGAAATCGGTGGTTCAGGAGGGTAATACGGAACGCCGTGCTGAATCCCAACGGCCTCGTACCACTAGAAGTCGAGATGACAGGCATTTTATCCGCATGGCTGCAACGGATCGTGCAGCCACGTATCGATCCCTGAGTCAACAGATGGGGACATTTGCAAGACAACAACCACCTGCACGAACAGTTCGACGACATTTGCAGCAGCATGGACTACCAGCTCGGAGACCATGGCTGCGGTTACCCTTGACGCTGCATCACAGACAGGAGCGCCTGCAATGGTGTACTCAACGACGAACCTGGGTGCACGAATGGCAAAACATCATTTTTTCGGATGAATCCAGGGTCTGTTTACTGCATCATGATGGTCGCATCAGTGTTTGGCGACATCGCGGTGAACGCACATTGGAAGCGTGTATTCATCGCCATACTGACGTATCACCCGGCGTGATGGTATGGGGTGCCATTGGTTACATGTCTCGGTCACCTCTTGTTGGTATTAACGACACTTTGAACAGTGGACGTTACATTTCAGATGTGTTACGACTACCCTTCTTTCGAACCCTGCGAAACCCAACATTTCATCAGGATAATGCACGACCGCATGTTGCAGGTCCAGTACGGGCCTTTCTGGATACAGAAAATGTTCGTCTGCTGCCCTGGCCAGCACATTCTCCAGATCTCTCACCAATTGGAAACGTCTGGTCAATGGTGGCCGAACAACCGGCTCGTCACAAAATGCCAGTCACTACTCTCGATGAACTGTGGTATCGTGTTGAAGCTGCATGTGCAGCTGTACCTGTACATGCCATCCAAGCTCTGCTTGACTCAATGCCCAGGCGCATCAAGGCTGTTATTACGGCCAGAGGTGGTTGTTCTGGGTACTGATTTCTCAGGATCTATGCACCCAAATTGCTTGAAAATGTAACCACATGTCAGTTCTAGTATAATATATTTGTCCAATGAATAGCCGATTATCATCTGCATTTCTTCTTGGTGTAGCAATTTTAATGGCCAGTAGTGTAGATAGTTCCTGTGAGTTACTTTAAGTAGAGGCTGTACCTGACAACCAGAATACATTAGCAATTTGTAATTGTAAGCTCGTATTTTTTTCATTAAATGGCAATGGCGGAAGCTGTCAAATGCCTTACTGAAGTCAAGGAACACGGCATCAGCCTGAGCGCTGTTGTCCACTACGCCGTGGATCTCATGGAGGAACAGAGCGAGCTGCTCATTAGTCAGGAATATTATTTCTACAAACCGTTTAATAATAATGACGAGGTACGAATTATTATTCAGCCTCAAGGTGGACTGAAACTTTTTTTTCGCTTAAGAAAACTGCGGTGCAATCAGCAATGTAATATGAGCTTATTGGAGTTTAAATCGACCACACCACAATCATGGAGATCACATTTACACTCAAGACATATGTCTCTACATCAACATCGGGTCTGAATGCTCTACAAAACGTAGAATGGTTCATAGGTAACTCCTCTAGTGCCTGCATTCCACTCAAGCAGTAGCTTGTTCTCGTTCGAAGGGCTACAGAGAATAACACGTACATTCTAGAACATGGAGAACAGGACCATAAAAATGTGCTAGATAAATTATTGTGGAAAGCACCACACCTATGGCTATCAGACGAAGAGAATCTGAAATTTTCACGTGTTCTATATCCAGGGGTGCAACTGGCCTTAACTTTCTGTTCTTGAGAACTGCTTGAATACCCATACTTCCATACATTTTCTTTACCATTTGTTATCCATCTGCCTGTCTTTCCGTCTGCTAAGACCTCTTCTTCGCCACACGGGATTAGCCGAGCGGTCTGAGGTGCTGCAGTCATGGACTTTGCGGCTTATCCCGGCGGAGGTTCGAGTCCTGCCTCGAGCATGGGTGTGTGTGTGTGTGTTTGTCCTTAGGATAGTTTAGGTTAAGCAGTGTGTAACTTAGGGACTGATGATCTTAGCAGTTTTGGTATTGTGTTTTCCACTCAGTATTAAATAAAAATAATCTCGCTTTTATGCTCCCGTCGGTACTGGAGTCCTGCCTGCACAAATAATTCAAAGTAGTATGCCTTCTCATTGACGTTAATTCTTTTATTTTGATGGCCTCATCGGATTTGACGTCATTTGCAACGTGAAAAAAAGAATTGTTCCCATAGTCGTCTTGATGATCTTGATCAATGATCACAAAATAATTTAAAATCGATAGTCCTTTGAATGACTGAAAAAGAGTGAAATAGACTAATTGAATTATGTGTATATTGTAGTCTTCTTCTTTCAATTAAAGGGCTCGAGCTCTGTCAGATAAGGAAAGTCTGGCCACAGAGATAGAACATCTACAGCTGGTGTTCAGCAGAAATGGATACTCCTCCACAGACATCCAAAGGGCACTTCGTACTACCAGTCAACCACAGGGTACACAAGAGGAGCCAGAGGAGGCGAAGAAGGTGGCATACTTGCCATATGCTGGACCTTTTTCTGCAAAGATCAGCAGAATTCTTTCAAAATATGATGTAAAGAGTATCTTCTGTCCACCCTCCAAAATTGGGATCATGCTAGGGAGTGTGAAGGACGACCTGGGGCTACATAAACCAGGCATTTACAACATCCCATGCCAGTGTGGAAAGTCATACATTGGCCAGACAACCAGGATGGTGGACATCAGGTGCAAAGAACACCAGAGGCACACCAGACTCGGACAGGCAACAAAATCTGCCATAGCAGAGCACTGTCTGGAGCTTGGCCACTCAATGGACTACAACAACACCAAAATTGTGACACAGACGCCAAGATTTTGGGACAGTGTCATAAAGGAGGCCATCGAGATCAAGGTCACTGACAACCTAATAAACCGAGACAGCGGTTACCAGCTCAGCTCGGCGTGGAGTCTGGCTCTGGAGCTTATTAGGGCTCAATGAAAAGAACCAACAAACTCCTCAAGAAGTAGTAACACTGCAGGAGTAGCGCCAGGCGGGTGCGGACCGCGAACGCAACTCCCGACACAGGATGGGCCTCTGACAGCCGCCACGACCGCAAATGATGGACGAGCCGAGCATGGACGACCATCGGAGCACCAGGCAAGTGCCAACACCGCAGGATCAGCGCCAGGCGGACCGCGAATGGAGCGCCCAACAAAGGACAGGCCTCAGAGAGCTGCCACAGATGGAGACCAAGTCGGGCCCGGACGTCTGAGGGAGCACCGGGGAAGAAACAACACCTTACAAGCAGCGCCAGGCGGGCGCGGACTGCGATCAAAGCCCCCGACGCAAGACGGGCCTCAGACAGCTGCCACAACTGCTGATGGTGGACTAGGCGGGCGCGGACGTCCGTCGGAGCACCAGGGAAGTGCCAACACCTTGGGAGCAGCGCCAAGCGGGCGCGGACAACGAACGGAACGCCACATGCGGGTCCGGCCCCAGACAAAAGCCACGACCACAGATGGTGGACGAGCTGGGCGCGGACGTCCGTGGGAGCACCAGGGAGGGGCAAAAACCTCAGGTGCAGCACCTGGCGGGCGCGGACCGCCAACGGAACGCCCGACACAGCACAGACCGCAGAGAGCTGCCACAGATGGCGCCCAAGTCGGGCGAGGACGTCCGAGGGAACACTGGGGAAGAGACAACACATTACAAGGAGCGCCAGGCGGGTGCGGACGTCAAAAAGAGCACCCAGCGCCCTCTGGGCATAAATACTGGACAAGATTCTCCAACACGGCAGTCTCAGGTAGCACCTGAAGAAGGGAACGAGTTACATGCCAGAGCGACACAAACATCTGGCAGTAGACCCGATTTTTCCACATGTCAGTGTAGCTATTGTTGATTGCTAGCACGTAATTGTAGAGAGAATCTTCTTTGTAATTGTAGTTTTTCATTGTTGTACAGTAAAACAGTTGTGGCACGCACGTAGATTTGCACCAAGTATTTTGTAGCTGCGCTTGCAATTAACTGACATTATTTTCAGTGCTATGATAATGTGTTTTCTTGTTTTTGCTCTTCAAATTGTGCTTTTCTGTGTTATCGTGTGAAACATTATGGCGTGTGAAAAACGTAATACTAGGCTCCAAAGTAAACAGAGAAATGACAGTGAAGACGATAGCAGTGTATCAGCACCACCGTGTAATGAATTAACTAATGTTCAACATAGTAATTTTGTAATTGTGCATAGGGAAATGGAGCGGGCGGCAAATAATGGTGTAGACAGTGAAACAATTAGTGAACAGGGAAGCATTATCGATCGATCGGTCGGCAACAGTTCGCCTCAGCAATCTGAAATGACAGGACACAATCTTGCAAATACTGTAGATTCAGGTTTTGCGTCCTCACCGTTTTCTCAAATAAGTCAAGACACATTTTCTGCTCGTCAAAATGTGAACGTTGCCGGTGCAAATGCACTGCTGAAAAGCATAGAGGAACAGATTCCAGACACTAATACATTATTATTGCAATTAATGCAACAAATGAAACAAAATCAGAGACAAACACGGCAACAGTTAGAAACAATGGAACAAAAGCAGAGACAAACACAGCAACAGTTCGACGCAATGGAACAAAATCAAAAACAGTCACAGTAACAGCTTCAAAAGTTAGACACCACGCTTGAACAAACACGTGAAGGTTTAACTGCTGAGTTACTTAAAATCGAATCAAAATGGCAAAAAGTCTGTAAAGACGTAAAAACACAAATTTGTGAGCATTTCCAACCTATTTTTTCGCATCATGAAAATGCATTACAGAATCATGAAGCAGCCATAAAAGAACTGCAAACTATTGTTCATGAAAATCACGACACCTTGGAAGCTAAAATTGACACCTTGGAAGCTAAAATTGACTCAGTTGCATCTACTGATTCGGTTACGCAACTTGCAAAAATTCAGGAAAACTTAAAGGACACAGTAGATACCATTTCAACACAAATGGACATTCTGAAACTTGGTTCAGAAAAAATACTGAGGAAATAAGTTCTCTATCGGAGAAAGTAGCCGAACTTTCGGATCAGTTCACCAACTTATCCACAAAGGTAGATGATGACATGAATGACACAAGACCCGTAGCCTTCACTGACACAGAAGAGTATGAACACATTAGAAAATTCAAACAAAATCAAAATCAAATCAATACACAGTACAAAAGAGAAATCCGGGAAGTACAAGATCAGTTGTCACAGGTAATACAAGACTTACATATTTCAGAGGACACTCGTGCTCCATTACGGGAAGAGGGACATAGAAATATGGAACAGCCACAAAATAATAACACAGGGCACTTCGGAAATTATGAAAGAAATTGGCAAGGCGCACTGAATTTTGAGATTGAACCGCCGAAACGAAGTAACAATGACCGATATGCGACTCGCCGATATGATGATGACTATAAGTTGTTCATTTCTACACGCAAATTCAAAACATTTAAGAATTCTGGCAACGACATTCATCCACAAGCATGGCTCCATCAAATCTCTCATTGTTTTCTCCCAACTGGTCATTGGAGCATAGGTTAGAATTTATGTGTGGCTACTTAGAGAATGAATCAGCTGTAAGAATGCGATCGGTCATTCATGACTGTCACAGTGAAGGAGAATTTTATCATGCCTTCCTCTCAGCATACTGGTTTCAAGCTACACAAGACCGAGTAAAACGTAGCATCATAATGATGAAACATTTCGAACAATCGGAATTTTCTAGTCTTGTCAAAAATTTCGAAGACATGTTACATAAGATTCAGTATCTTTCAAACCCAAACAGCCCCTCAGAACTCATCCGCATTTGCTTAATCAAGTTGACTGAACATTTACGACATATTATTTTGGCAGGACGTTGCAAAGACGACATTGAAGCTTTACAGGGACTCTTACAAGAATTGCAAATTAACACTGACAATCGCGGAACGCGAAAACAGGAGCACAACAATTACAGGTCACACCCGTCACAATTACGCGATGATAGAAATAAGAACTGGACACGACAAGGCTATTCTTACAACGTAAATCGTGACCAAAACAGACACCACCCGTATGACAACCATTGGCAGAGTAGTAATAATTACAGGGAAAGATCACCTCTCCACAGTAATGGCTATCGCAGAGACAATGAGAGATACAGACAATATGGGAACCAAAATAATTATTATCAAGGGAGACAGAATAACTTCAGACTCAACAGCCCACGGCGCAGTTACGATTCCGGGAGAAATTCTCCACCATATGACCGACAAACAAGAAATTATGTAAACTACCGACAAAACGACAGACCTGAATTCCATCAGAACTGGCGGGATTCAAACAGGTGAATTTGTAGATGTTATATCTCCAAATCCCAACAACGACGCGCGCCAACAAAGAGACAGACAATAACTCGCACTGCAGGCAGCCACATGCGCTGGCTGGCTCAGAGAAAAATAACATAGGCGCTAACCTTGAGAAAAATCTTAGCATTCCTTACCAACGTATACAACATGACAATAGCTTTGAAGCTGAAACTCTGCGCACTAGAAAGGGTAAAAGATTGCACCACATTTCAAATGTAAAACCGTTTATTGAGAAATAATCTGCTTTTTAATTTATGTTACAACAAGATGCACAATTTAGCGCTGCAGTACACGTATTTGGGTGATTAATTTTGTACTTAAAACATTTATTTTTAAAGATTTTTGAATAACAAAGATACATTGTTGCTTTTGCGGCATATCTGTTTTATATCTGCACAGTTTTTCTGAATTCTTCTGGAAAGTAAAACATGTTTTAGTAGTAACTTTTGTGTAATAGTTACAATGAGACAGCCTTTTCCGTAGCACAACACCACGTTACAGTATAGTACCTTAGAAACTGTTAACATGCAACTATGTTTTAAAGTTAACTATCCAGTCTAGATCCTAGAGAACATATTTAGACAGTAATTACGAATGCATTGTTATAGTGAACAGACGACACAGTGTTATTGTGTGCGTACATTCTTGCTTGTTAGCTGTACGACTACATAACGACTATAAGGCTCACATACTTAGAACATATACCAGTACTACTAACGAGATTTTAATGCAACATTTTGGTTTACTTGAGAATACATTCTGGATTTAAAGTACTTTCTGTGAGATTAAAGATGACTTAGCACTGGGTTTCTTTGACAGCTACACGATTATATCATGACGCTATTAATGTGTGACACAATTTACATTATTGCTTTTGCGGTGTATCTGTTTTATATCTGCACAGTTTTTCTGAATTCTTCTGGAAAGTAAAACATGTTTTAGTAGTAACTTTTCTGGTATAGTTACAATGAGACAGCCTTTTCCATAGCACAACAACACGTTACAGTATAGTACCTTCTTGATCACGGCACTGTACGTAATAACTACAATATCTATACGCATAGCATTTTGCTTTTGTTTATTACGAGGTAAGAACATTGACTTCCACAGAACTTTGCTTACGGACGACGATAAATACGACACTTGGCACATTTTTTACCCTTAAATAATGACAGAGATTATGTTACAACAAGACACACAGTTTAGCGCTGCAGTACACGTATTTGAGTGATTAATTTTGTACTTAAAACATTTATTTTTAAAGATTTTTGAATTACAAAGATACAAAGGTTTACCGTGATACATTTAATTCCATTGCTGTAATTTGTAACACTTGATGGTATAATTACATTAATCCGCAGGGGGGTACACGCTTACTTTGTGTACCATGTGTTTGGGAAGCACAAGGAGCCCTAGCTAATATGGTATTTGCTTATACAACTTTACACATCGGTACCATATTTCTCTAACACATAAATTACACAGATACCTGATCATTTAACTGAGAGAGACAAACATTTATTTTACTGCATCAGTGACAGATGTTAACGTAATTACACCGTTGGATAATTTCACACTTATGAAATTGTATTTTGTCTGTTCATATTTTTTCGAACCATTGTGATACTATGAGAGCTTTGAATGATGTATTTGGTATGGGATCATGATTTTAACGTACGTTTGAAGTAGATGACACTATTTAAATGTGCAGAGGCTTTTTTTAGGTTTTGAAATTATTGCAGAGAGCTACGACGTTTTTGAGATTTGACTGGGGTGTTATGATGTTATTATTACGATGACGATGTGTATTATGATATTGAGGTATGTTTATGATCAATAAGCTGATGCTGTATGAGGACTTTTGATTATGCTACATATTTATTACGATGAAATATTGAAGTGTTGACGAATATGTATATGTGTAATAAGGTAAGGAATAATAAGTAGTGGTTAGGGACTCTGATTTGTGAAAAAGGGTGCTGGAAACCAAGAATCGTACTTTAAGAGTTATGAAATGTTTGAAAATGCATGAATGTATCACAACGCCGGCGAAAATTTTTTGGACACTGTTATATTTATAGGATTTGTTTCTACACATTTCTACTGTAATTTCTCGACTTGTGACATTTTCTTTGTATCAAACTGTCACTGTAGCAGAAACTTCTGTTGTAAATTTCGGTAAAATGGTAAGTGACCTTGATGTAATGCGTTGGGAGTGCCCAGCTGAGCGATAGTCGCCCGAAAAAAATAAAGCCATTAGGTGGAGAAAAAAAAGAGGTCATTATCCTCGCTATTGACATTTCTTTGTAGAAAGCATCGCAAATACGACACGCTCAAACTTGAAAACATATGATTACACTTTGGAGCTCTTAATTTATGATATTTACTGAAATGTCGAATGAAATGACGAGAAATATTTTATGTCTAGACACCTGATTACTGTCTTTCTAGTTGACAGATTTTTTACCGCCTTATGAAATGCCATATGGCTAGTGAATGATGTTTCATGCCTTCCCTTGTACATATTTGCCTATTTTGTTTAATATCTAGTTTCTAGGTGCACTGCAGCATTGGTTAATATAAAATTTAATAGATGTACTAATGTAAATGTTTTCTGTCTACAGATCCATTAAACAATGATTTTATGAACTACTTTCTTAAAAAAGGGAACACAAATAGACATTTCCCTTCACAGGAATTGCATAAATAAATTTTTTACGATTTGGTAACTTGTCTGCTAGAGTAAGTTATCATGATGCATCACTCTAGTGTTAAGATGTGACATAGGTATTAAACATGGCCATATTTACTGTAATATTTTTTCTGCTTGAGCTTTGCATGTTTAGGTATAAGTTATAGCAATGGCTGCTGTTGTTTGCCAGGCATAGTTCTACTGAATTTTACATTGTATTAAGCCAGTTTTACTACTGATTAATTTTCTTGTTTGGTGCACATTGCCTTATATTAGTTGTAATATTGCACTTGCTTTGCTAATTTAGATATAGTGCTGCTTGCTTTGCCAATTTGCATTTTTTTGTCATTGCTGTTTGTGTTAATTGTTTTGTGCTGCTACATTGCCTTGTCCCTTAGTTTAGCATCTGAGCTCAGTAGATTTAAGTTAGCTTAAGATGGGGTAGACTATATAAGAGAGTGAGTTGTGAGGAATTGGAAGAAATGCATTGACAAGGTATTAAAAAAAAGTGAAATAAGAGGAAACATCTATGAAATGAAGTTTTGGGTTGGACTGCAGTACCAAATGTCACACTGAAAACAAATGCTGACCTGTCCTTTGTGTTATTCCACTATGTGTCTGTGTACCTTGTGTATTTGTGTTCTTCCTGTCTTTATGTGTTTATCTAATAAGACTTACGTTGTAGAATTTTTCTAATACTCTGCTACATTCACTATGATGAGGAATACTGTTATCCTCAAACATAATTTCCATTTATATTATGTTATTTACTTTGTAAAGATGTTTAGATGTTATTTATTCTGTTTTGTTTTAATGGTCACGTGTGAAGTTGATGTTTCGAAAGTTATTCAGACCTTTTATGTATTTACTTATGTCATAATTCCTGTTACACTGATGTATATGTTTATTTCTATTCTTTTGTAAAGCCCCTATTACTACAAATTTTATCTGTATTGTTATGTTCTTTAATGATGTATTTTGTACCTTTGTAATTGTATTCTTATGTTGTAAATTTATAATTGTATAGACACCAGTTCTTCAAATTAAGTTACATTTCACTGCACACGTTTCTGTTGGTCATAGTATATGCACAATAGATGAGAATTTGGAACTGTTAGTGTTTGCACATGTGTTAATAATTCAGCAAGGGACTGGTTAACAGCAGTGCTGGTTCTAAGGACGGTTCCAAAAACTTTGTGAGTGCATAAGTGATGGTTCATGGACTTGCAATATTCTCCGCAAGACTCTTCGATGGTGATTGTGCACCTGCACAGTCGCAACAGATGGCTGCTGGCTGTCTCTACAAGGACTACAGTGGGTCTGCTCTGTGATGACCTACCTACCAGTAATCTTCAAAACTTCGACTGACTCTGCTGTGGGTTTCCTCTGTTGTGGACCATTACCTGTCTGCATGTCAAGAGTCAGCATTATCTTTCTGTTGGAAGGACAACACTACTTCTTCAAGACTGCATGGAAATCCACTACTTCCATGTGCATTTCCTTTTACTGCTCAGACTTTGTGCATAAAATTGTAATTAATACTGTGATGAAGATCAGGACTGTCTTTATGGACTGTGAGAAAATTGTAGCTTTTGACCAACATTGTATCAATAAGTGTGTGCATTTGATATCTTTGTTATTGTAATTATGAAAAATTTTATCAAATCATTATTGGCCACTGCCCAAAACAAATTGTAAAATTTTTTGTGGGGAGCATGGGGGCTATGTAAGTAGGCTGTTTAGGTTTTTTTTATTGGTAACGCCACATAGGACTCTGTATGAAAATCACTGGCTGTGCTGTGTGCAGTCTGTGGCTGGTTTGCATTGTTGTTTGCTATTGTAGTGTTGGGCAGCTGGATGTTAACAGCGCGTAGCGTTGCGCAGTTGGAGGTGAGCCGCCAGCAGTGGTGGATGTGGGGAGTGAGATGGCGGAGTTTTGAGAGCGGATGATCTGGACAGAGACAGCAAATTTGTAAGACTGGATGTCATGAACTGATATATATATTATGACTTTTGAACACTATTAAGGTAAATACATTGTTTGTTCTCTATCAAAATCTTTCATTTGCTAACTATGCCTATCAGTAGTTAGTGCCTTCAGTAGTTAGAATCTTTTATTTAGCTGGCGGTATTGGCGCTCGCTGTATTGCAGTAGTTCGAGTAACGAAGATTTTTGTGAGGTAAAAATTCATGAAAGGTATAGGTTATTGTTAGTCAGGCCCATTCTTTTGTAGGGATTACTGAAAGTCAGATTGTGTTGCGCTAAAAATATTGTGTGCCACTTTAGTGAATGTCTGAGTACGTTCAGTTTTGCTCAGCTGTTTGAAAATCAAATAACATGTTTATCAGCACAGTAATTCATTAATTTTTCTAAGGGGACGTTACACATTTGAAAAAAGTTTAAGGCAAACAAATTTTCCTTTTGTTCATAGTAACGTAAATGCTCAATAAGAGTTATCGAACGGTAAACAAAACGTTCTTTTGTCATAAAGTTTCCTCCCCAATGACACAATGGATTCAGTATCGTGTCCAGTTTCTATCCTCCTCTACAACAGCGTTTAGCCGCCGGGGAACAAAGGCAACAAGTTTCCGCATGAATCTGTTATTCTGCGACAGCTCTTCCCATGAATCATGAACTGCTTCAGACAGCGATGCCTTGGTTGTTGGTGTAGGTCTTCTACACCAAATGATTTTATCTATCTCTGCCCATACGTGCTCTACAGGATTGAGGTCAGCACCTTTTGGAGGCCACTCCAGGAGATCGATGTCTCCATTCATTTGAAACCATTGTTTTACACAATTCGCTGTATGGACTGGGGAACGGTCATCCTGAAATATTTTACTGCCTCCCGGAAACCTCTGATGAACAGAAGGAAGCACTACGTTCTCCAGTATTTGGCAGTAGTAATGAATAGCAAGCGAACGGTCCAGTTCCCACAAAGCGCCACAACCAGCTGCTGATATCCATCCCCAAATTGTGACAGAAGTTCGGCCACACCTTTGCCTCTGATGAACATAGTTTCTGTCAAATCTCGCTCCACATGGACGATATACAAGGACAGAACTATTTGGCGCAGTAGAAAACACCTTCTCGTCCATAAATATAACATGCTACCAGTATGAAAGTGACTTATTCCTGTACTCCAGAGCGAAGTTTAACCTGGCAGCCCTGTGTTGCTCTTTCAACATTTCCATAACCGCGGATTTTCGTCCATACCTTCCCTTCTCGTCGAGACCTCGTCGTATGGTCAACCTGCTCATGTTTAGCTGAAGGATGTTCCTTATTTCTGTGCTGGTCCTGAATGGGTCGTCATCACTACATTGGAGCTATTGTCTTGATACTCCGTGGTAGTCCATGGACGCCCAGGAAGTCGACGACGGTTGACGTGGCGCCGGCCGCGGTAGTCTCGCGGTTCTAGGCGCGCAGTCCGGAACCGCGCGAGTGCTGCGGTCGCTGGTTCGAATCCTGCCTCGGGCATGGATGTGTGTGATGTCCTTATTTTAGTTAGGTTTAAGTAGTTCTAAGTTCTAGGGGACTGATGACCACAGCTGTTAAGTCCCATAGTGTTCAGAGCCATTTGAACCATTGACGTGGCCTTCATCCGCCATCCTCTTTATCCAGAGATGAGTTGTAGATTTGCTGTATCATAGGGCACGGGAAATGGGGCTGATACAGTATCCATCTTCATAAAGTGCAAGAATGCGACCTTTATCGAATTACTTGAGCTGAGACATTGCAGGTAAGAACCTAGTGACAAGACAAGAGGAAACGAAGTGTCATACAAGCGGGACAGCACTTTCTTCGCCTCAGAAGTCATATTCATTTCCGTCTACATGCTACGAAAAATATTTCATAAATGTTGTTGTTGTTGTGGTCTTCAGTCCTGAGACTGGTTTGATGCAGCTCTCCATGCTACTCTATCCTGTGCAAGCTTTTTCATCTCCCAGTACCTACTGCAACCTACATCCTTCTGAATCTGCTTAGTGTATTCATCTCTTGGTCTCCCTCTACGATTTTTACCCTCCACGCTGCCCTCCAATACTAAATTGGTGATCCCTTGATGCCTCAGAACATGTCCTACCAACCGATCCCTTCTTCTGGTCAAGTTGTGCCACAAGCTTCTCTTCTCCCCAATCCTATTCAATACTTCCTCATTAGTTATGTGATCTACCCATCTAATCTTCAGCATTCTTCTGTAGCACCACATTTCGAAAGCTTCTATTCTCTTCTTGTCCAAACTATTTATCGTCCATGTTTCACTTCCATACATGGCTACACTCCATACAAATACTTTCAGAAATGACTTCCTGACACTTAAATCAATACTGGATGTTAACAAATTTCTCTTCTTCAGAAACGCTTTCCTTGCCATTGCCAGCCTACATTTTATATCCTATTTCATAAATAAGTTCCTCTTAAGTATTATTTTGAGTATCATGGCTTTATTTTGTCTCTAATATTCATACATAGTAATAATGAAATCGTTTTCATAGATTTAAAGCAACATTAATATTCATGTAGTAATTCAGGTCAAGGTGCTCTCGCTAAAGCACGCCATATACGTCCGTAGTAACACATTGAGCCATTGGCGAGCTAGTGTAGTGGTTAAGCGCTAGGTTTGAAAACTCTTAGAATAATGTACGAATCCTGCCATTACAATTTTTTTTTTATTATAAATACGCCTCAGTTTCAAGATGAACTCAGCCTTCGGTATATAATACTTCTGTATTTCTAGCAGTACCATGCCTACAGGTGCTAAACTCTGCTTCAGCTATTGATTTCTACAGCTATACGAACACAACTTGTGATGCCTCTTACGATAAGTGCTTACGCAGTGACCCAGACTTTGGGGACTTTGATTTAAAACTCATCCTACCTCGACAACGAGCATTTCATTTTTGGGAAATCAGAGAACGTTGTTGCTTAAGACATTTTAAGCTGATATTAAAGTCCTTCACCTACAACAACATTAAAATAGCGGTCTGTGGATCTATCACAGGCCACATGTTGACGCATTTCGCTGGCAGGAAGGAAAAGAGCTGATCAATAAGAAAACAAATTTCCCAGCAGGAATGGAGGAACGAAAATAAACCTCTCGTGTTGAGAGGTTATGTGATTTTATTTCAGTGATTACAGAATCAAATGAAAAGAACAATGCAGTTGGCATCACAAGCATACTGCTGGTGTATGATGCTGCACTACCTGAACCGGAGTTGATGCACAGCCTTAAATTCTGCAATCGGTATGTATCCATTGCACACGAAATTACTTTTACGGTATAGTTGTGGATCCTAGTTTGATAGTTGGGTTCGATTCTCACATAGGTCGTTCATTTTTAACACTCACTAACGGATTTACTGCATCTCTGGTGACGCCAAGTGAATAATATTATGTCACACAATAGTTCAGAATCCGCATAAACCCTGTATCCCTTCGCCATCAACAGGTCAGAACCTGTTTAAATTGAGCCACAAGAAAGGCGGTAATCGCAGAAGACAGAAATTCTGTTCAGGTAAACATACACTAAATTTTATTTTCATTTCATGACCGAATATGCGTTACGTTCACAGGGCTCATATTTAATGTAAATTTGAGACAAAAAAATTTTGATGATGGAGTGGAGTTCGAATTCGACTCTCTATTTTTGGTTGGAATCCTAGCACAGTACAAAAATATTTATAATTTCCTTGTAAGCCATAGTGTGTGCATACCGAACTATCAGCCAAAAATAATTTTCATTTTTAACGTCCATGATTTGTCAAAAATAACGATAGCTGCCATTATTTCTAGTAAAATATGTGAACATCTTACTACAGCTGAGCAAGCAGTTAATAGTTTATATCTGTTTATGGCTGGATAAGGGCGACAGTAGGTGCCGGGTTCGTTTCCTGGGTAGAAAATGAGTGTATCGTTATTACATACTGATAAATCTCGTTGCTGGTGAATTCGATATTTAATAATTGATTTTACTTAGTTACCCATACGATAAAGTGCAGGGTACAAAACCCTGTCACAAAATTTTACATCACACCATTGCAATTTTCAACACGTACTCACGTAGTTACTTGTGAAGGAAGGTATATTAAACGTCTTTCGCGGTTAGTTAACGGGGAGGTAAGGGTCTTGATGTAGCACAAAAAATTTCGTTATTTAGTTTCAAGTTCAAAATGCTTCAAATGGCTCTAAGCACTATGGCATTTAACATATAAGGTCACCAGTCCCCTAGACTTAGAACTACTTGAACCTAACTAACCTAAGTACATCACACGCATCTGTGCTCGAGGCAGGATTCGAACCTGCGACCATAGCAGCAGCGCGGTTCCGGACAAAAGCGCCTAGAACCGCTCTGTCACAGCGGCTGGCTTCAAGTTCAGGTGTGCTAACCGATAGGTTACAAATCAATTGTTTGACAAATACTTGAAAGCTACTCATCATTCTAAAAGCCAAACAAGAGCAACACTGTTAGTTACATGGTTATTTAGTAAGCACGAAAACTTCAGAGAGATGCTTAGTCACTTTTACTTGCAGACACTGCAACAGAGGGATGCCACATGGCGGTATGCACAGCTGTATAATACAGAGAGTTTACGACACATGAATAGTCAGCTAATATATGGATTCCTCCTACTTACATCACCCAGAAAGACCATGAGGATAAAATTAGAGAGATTCTTGCCCACACAGAGTTTACTAGCAATCCTTCTTCCTACGAAATATTCGCGCCTGGAGTAAATAAATGGTGAAATGATAGTGGTGTTATAGAGACCTGTATCACACACCGTAATATGGCTTCTGAAATACAGATGTAGATGAAATAATGGGCTATTCGCAGTTTATGAAATGTCTTTTTTGATGATCGCGTTTTGTAATCAGTGTCATGTTGTGGTTTCATCTGTTTTATTATTTGTCAGCAGTAGTGCCAAAGAAATCCTATGTAATAAAAATTATTTTCACGTATTTAATAGCAAAAAAAATATTATCTACTCATTCTGTTAAAGGCGTCAGGTGAAACTACAGAACCTTCTGGAGAATAATTTCTTTTAGTTCGAAGTTCTTATAAAACACAATAACAAAAATTGCTACGACAGTTACTAAAAAGGAGGGCCCCGTAAATTATTCCCCCGATATTTATAACTGATGTACAAGTTGCAATCGGTAGCTAATTGGTATTTACGTTTGTTAATTCAGGTCCCTGTCAAAGTTGTAGCAACCGGCGCTAGCGCCAACGCCGGCCCTGCCTCATCTGTGTTGTGCGAGCTTGTCCTATGGTTACAAGCTGAGGAGACTTTTCGCGTTAGCAGGCGTCTTCTGCCTGTCACCAGTCTAATGGAGAATTGGCAACATTGTAGCTTACATTTGGCAGGATTGTGGCCTGCGAATTACTTCCTGGACTGGTGCAAAAGTTTCCTTCTAAATTCACACACTTATATCTTATCATTCTCATTAAATATCCTGAATGATTCTCCCTATTAGGCTAGGCGCAAATTGAGACGCGTATAGCACGTGTGACGTGACGCTACACTACAGCGCGAAACGCACGTGCCGCACGAGTCGCGCGCGTCCAGCGCATATTGCGACGCGTACACCATACTTCGCACGCGCCGGCTGGCGACGCTCTGCGCTGACAGAACCGAATCGCGCGCAACCTGTTATCTTTCTCAAACGATTTTACAGAAACTCTTCACTGAAAATATTTGATTTTTGCCTTACTTGTAGCGTTATATGTCAGCTTCGTGGCGAAGTGCCAACGGCCTCACGAATGAATGACCATTCTTATTGTGATGTACACATTTTAGTAAGACACTACGCAAAACTCAGAAAGTTTGCAACGAAAATTAGGGGTCACTATGATTTTGCGTTTGGTGCGTATTACATCATATGTTGCTGCGTATGAAATTTAGCTAACATGCTGAATTTTTGTTTAGACTTGGGAGGAGGTCTCTATCTGCCTCCGATCTCGAGAAAATGGATTCCATCTAGGGCGCTCACTTCCGATCTCACGCCCGCGATAATGAAATACTCGCAACATCTCTCATATCTTCTAAACCGCTCGAGACATCGAAACGAAAGTTTGGCGAATGATAGCACACAAAGAGGAGAGTGTTTTGTCAATTCTTAAACACACGGAACTTTCTTATCTATGACGATATATCAGTACTTATACTTTCCTTTTTATTTATTTCAGTCCAGTGACTGTAGTTTTTTTAAGAGTTATCGACAGCTAGCGAAACAAGAGCTTCCTAGTATGAAAATAAACATGAAATTTCTTCTTTTATGTTACTGCAAACCGACACTATGAGGTTTTTCGTAAGCTATTGACCTCTGTGATTGCCAATTACCTGTTTAATGAGGCACTCCGTTTCGGAATTCTGTCTCAATAGCTGCTGTGAGATGAGTTTGGCAAATTACACTGTGACAAAGGAAGTACAATTAAACCAGTCACCAAGAGAAATGTGGCCGTTACTCACAAACGGTGATGCTTCTTCGAATGAGAAAAGATGAACAACTCACACAAAAATAGATTGCCAATTCCGTTGGAATTTTGGTGGAATCCACGTAACCCATCGTATTTTTAACACTGAGCAACTGGAATGGAAACTTACCAAAGGATTTTATTCCTTCTCTTGATCTGAGCAGTATTAAAATATCGACGAGCGTTCCTTCAGGCGGAATGATACGCACATGCCAGATACTGGTTACTCACCTACGGCTTGCCAAACTGACAATGTGTGAGCGCGAATAAAATAGTTGTTATTGAGAAAAATAAACAACTGATCTGTCGGACAACACAATGGTCAATGTATTGTCTGCAGTGGAGGATAATGCACGCGACAGGAATGCACAAGCTAGCCATTTGTGCCTTGTGAGTTGGAGTTCGAGAAACATTGTCATGAAAGTAGATCTGCCTTTGTCAGCAGTACATTTCAACAAATTAAATATATATAATCATAAAACTCTTTTAGGATATTCCTACTTTCGTAATAATACCGACCATTTTCTTCATTTGTGTAGACTGTTGTATAACTAGTTTATTAATGCTGATAATGTGATAATGTGCATGCAACAATTGAAATGCTTTTTCTCATCACGGCGAACCAATTACAACATTGTTACGGTATATTGATAAAATTTACTTATGGACCGTCTGATAGCAACTGAATAAAACGATTTTAGCGCCATACGCGTTTCGCCTTTATTTTCTGCAAGGCATGATCAGTGGCAGGTTGCGTGGACAATTTCTTACATATTACAATCCTGTTGCAATTTTTGTGTTGTTCTTCTTCTTATGAATGCCAATTTGCGGTTTTTTCCCCACATCCCACAGCACTATGAACCGAAAGCTTGTTTCAATGCAATGTTTTTGTTTCTGTTCTGTCTGAAGTCAGATGGTCCATAAGTAAAAATTATCAATATACCGTAATATTACACGCAACTGAGGAAGACAGGACTACAAAAGTTGAAGATGTTAAAACATTGTTATTTGTGACTGCTTTTCGACTGTTTCTAGCTTGCAGTGGAAATGTGATGTTCACATGCATGTAGTACAGTATGTCGCATTACATCCATATCAGAGTAATCACAGTGAGACTTCTATACTTCAGATCTTAGACGCTTTTTACCAGGAGCACGAAGGGATCACACCTGTGGAGATTATCCCTTTCTAAATTTTTGTAACAGATCGTACAGATACGCCAGCATACTAGGCAGCGAGAAGATAACCTTGTTTTACTTTCCTACCTTGGTTCTTAATCACATGATTTTATAATATTCCTTGCTTCCTTATTCACTACCCACTGTCCCTTCTTACGATCAGAAAACATCGTGGAGGCATATGATACAATTCCAGCGACCAGTGGCTCATCAGTTACTGAAGTATGCATTTTTCTTGACAGAAGAAAAACAAAACAAAACTATACAGATATAAATAACAGAAAAGTATAACGTACTAACGAAAAAAGATGGAGCGTTTAAATGGCGAAAAACGAATCACTAGCCAAAGGCAATAAAATTCAGTACACAGTAAGGCAAAATTTATCGCATGGGCAATACAACCACTGCCCATATGCGCCGTTCCGATGTGAGCATATGGCTGGGCTACTTTTCCGATCCCCGCCTCAAATTTCCCACGGTTCTAGCGAGGCACGCGCGACTCGCGGCGCGAGAAACTTTGCCACAACGCCGCACGACCTGGCGCAGGCGCGTGTCGCGTTCCAGTAGAATCACGAAGGCAGATCAACAATCAGTAAAGACATCGAATGAAAACCTCTCCATCATTATATCGCTAAGTGTATTCTCTAGTCCGTGGATGTATAGACACAACATTTACAAAATTGCATACATGTTAATCCCTTTTTTCTGCTTCTGTCAATAATATTGACTTAAGTGTGGCACTGAACGATTTTTTAACTTTCTCTTGCTAATTCGTAATAATTTGGGGTATTTTGCCTTAAGAAGGCAGACTTTTATGTGCCGTTATCATGATAAGTTGTAATCAATTTTTATTACTATATTGCATACTGCATATGGTCTTTTCGGCAGTTTATTAAACACGACACACAAAATTGAGGGAGATATTAATGAGCAGCAATGTAGCTCCCATATGATTCACAACAGTCTGACCAAGTCATCTGTAATGCATACACTTGACATTTAATGGGAGACATTAACATCCCTGCATTTTGAATAATGTTTTACCTCCAGATTCCGCATTTTACAAGCATCGTTGCTAAGCGCAAATAAATAAAGAAAAGCAACACAATTTCTGCTCTTAGATAAAAGTTTCAGCAATTAATTTATTTTAATGTGATTGACGAAGAATTGGAGATTTCCGACATTAAATCGAAAAGTATTCCCTATGCATGGAACCAACTACATAATTACTATATTTGGACAGATGGTTCTAAAAATTATCAAAGAGCATATTCCTTTCCTTCAATCACATGTGTAGTAGCGGCATAATGAAGATAATAATAGCAATCATGACAGTAATCATCGAATTATCTGGTAACCTCACATGCTACAGTTGTATTTGTCGAACTAAAACATTAGTTGTCATAGAAAAATGTCATATTGGCATCAAATCGGAGCTATGAAGACTAGAATGACTGGAATGAGATTAGAATAAAACCCGCATTAGAAACTAGCTGGTAATTAACCAGTTAATCGAGTGCGCCGGATTTTTTCACAGCTTCTAGGCGCATCGTCGGACACAACAACACAATCAGGGCGTTGCCAACTGTCAGTTCCAGTAGTCTGCTGGGTTGATCGTAGTTTGATAATGGCGGGTTGTAGGTTCGATTCTCACTCATTGCGTCCGTTTTTAACATTCACGAAAAGATCTAATTCACCTATGGTAACGCCAAGTCCAGAATGTTAGGTCGCACAGTGGTTCAGAATCCTCATTAAACACAATATCCCTTCACTACCAACAGCGTCAGAGCCTGTTTAAATGGCGCCATTACAAAGGCGGCAGCCGCCGAAGGCACAAACTCTGTCGCCAGTAAACTAGCACTAAAAAGTTTATTTCATTTAATTTAGGAATGGTTATTTCGTCCACAGTGTTCATATTTAATTAAATTTGAACTTGAGACGTTGCAATTTTTGGTCCTCAACTGGAATTCGAATTCGGATCTCTAGGAATGGAACGTATCTGGGTTGGAATCCTGGTCCGGCACAAACATATTCATAATTTCATTTTACGCCGTAGCATGAGCACATATTATATCTCTTAAAAAATTAATGTATCTATTTATTTAGAGGAAACACTCTCCTAGTAAATTTGTCTGTTCTTTGATTTATCGTGATCTGTTACTGATTTTTAGTGGAGTTAGTTTTTACTTTTAGCTTTCAAAAAATACAAAAGAGATATAATAAGCAAAATAACGAATTTCGTAGGTTGCCAATTACGTATTATATCTGGTTTTATCGAGCGCCAGGCTCCCTACAAATTACTGTAAATGCGATACCGTAGTATTTCTCAGCTCCAGTTCACTATCATAGAAAATAGACAAGTTTTAATAAAATTATTTCACTGGATTACTTCAATTAATCTCACTGAATATTTTTACATAATTTCTTCTGCTCCGGCTATCAGACATTGTGCTGTGAAAAAATATTTTTAAATGTACCACGTAATGGCGGCTAATTGTTAACAATCAGAGATCACTGTTACTCGCTCCGCAGCAGCTGGAAACATGCTAAATAATTTTCATTAAATATTCTTTTCATGAGATAAATGTGGCGTAGGTTCTTGAAATAACACACGGAGATCACTTTATACTAATATATTCTTACTAGGACACAGTTTACACCATTAAATATTTGCAATTACGTTACGACAGCAACAAATGCTAGCGCAGCACAATAGCTTGCGTACCTTATTCCAGCTAACACCAGAACGAACAGAACAAAACAGACTAGACAGAAGAATGAACATTGCATTGTGTTTTATACTCTTACAGAGATGATAATACTTCTTTTTATTACTTACACATTATAATCTCATACACTAAAAATAATGTCTGCATCTATCGATCTATATTGTATATTTTTACAGTTAGTGTTATTACCTTTCGCAGATAAATCGATGTTTGCAGTTGATTTTTGGTCACATACAGTCATTTTTATTTATGTTTTACCTCGATAAGGGTGAATATTGCAAAAGGGACACTACACACACTGACCTACCACCGAAAAATAATTTGCATATTTAATTTCTGTTCGTGATTAGTCAACAATAACGATAGGTACTTTTATTTCTAGTGAAACGTGAGCATCTCACTACTGGTGAGCAAGCAGTTGATACTTAACGTCTATTTATGGATGGGAAACAGCGACAGTACAAGCCGGGTTCGATTCCCGAGCAAGCAAAACAAATTGTACCCTCACCTCATATTGATACAAGCTCGCTGCTGGTAAATAAATTCGACTTCTAACATCTGATTTTACTTAGTTAACAATCCGATAATGTGTTGGGTAGAAAATCCCGTCACAACATTTTAGATCATAGCATTCCAAATTTCAGCATATGCATACTTGGTTACTTGTGAAGAAGAGTATATTAAACGTCTTTCGTGGTTAGTTAACAGGACGATAATGGTTTTGATGTTGTAGAAATAATTTCGTCATTTCTTTTCAAGTTCAGATGTGTCATCCCTGCATTGATGATCGTTGCCTTGATCACGTCCCGGGCAGGTGAGAAAGTGTATTTTTGTTAGTAGTAGCTGCGTCTGCTGGGTTTCTGTCCAGATCCAGAACAAAGAATTTCGTCGTCTCATTTATAGTTCAAACATGTGGACCAATAATTCTTCATGAATAATTAGTACGTTTCTATAGAGCGTCTACCGCCGTTTATCGCGTTTTCTTTAACTAGGTCCTTTAACGACCAGTTTATACAAAAACCAATAGTCACTGGGACATTTAGCAGGTGCAGGAAAACTTTATACAGAGGAAAAATACTTCGAACTGTCTTAGACCTGTCTTAGTCCAGACATCGTCTCAGAATATCTTGTTCATCCAAACATTTACTTTGTTTAAGGACTGCTACACAGTTTATGTGCCATAGTTAGTTGTTTCAGATTGTAATGAGATTTTAAAGCTTTTGAAAATCACTGTAACCTGTACAAGCGTTAGGGACTAACTTATGTCTCGTTACGTGTTTTTCTAGTTTTTGCAGTGTCATGGTGTGATGTTACATCGCACTGATTGCCTTAAAGAACAGTGTTGTCTAGTGGTCCCTCGTGGTATCCATTTTGTATAGTCGAACGACCGTACCGCAAAGCGATTAGAGGACACACTAGAGAGCTATGTTATGTTGGTTGCATGAAAATCAGGCGGATCACAATTCAGGTCATTCGGATACTTTTGCGCATGATAGTACAACACATCAGAGGCCGCTCCTAAGGTAGCTGAATATATGTGGGGTGCACACAAGGACTTTTTGTTTTTTGTTAATTGACCCCATCCAATCCAGATAACAGTAGCTTTAGGTAACCTAGAAGTATCAGCATAAGATCGAAAGAAATGCCTCTCACAGATGGGAGTATTAAAATCGTAATGGTTAACTGCCAAAGCATTTGCAACAAAGTGTCAGAGGCCAAAATGCTCATGAAAAGCAGTGAAGCTCACTTAATACTACACACAGAAAACTGATTCAAACCTGAAACTGATAGCAGTGAGGTTGTTGGAGAAAATATCGAAAGAGTAGGCAAATGGGAAATGGAGGTGGTATATTTGTCACAGCAGACAAGTAACTCAAATCCACTGAGATAGAAACTGAAGCTGCATATGAGATTGTTTGAACAGGACTCTGTATCACGTGTGGACATAAAATGATAATTGGAGCCATCTATCACCCAGCACACTCATCTCCTGATGTAATCGAAAACTTTAGAGATAACCTCAGTTTATTTGTACGTAAGTTCCCACTCGTTCTGTAATCATCGGTGGAGACTTTAATTGTCCAACAATTAATTTGAAAAATTACAATTTTGTTACTGGTGGGCGTGATAAGACATACTGTGAAACATTACTAAATGCCTTCTATGAAAACTATCTAGAGCAGATAGTTGGGAACCCCACTCACAATGAAAATATATTGGATCTAATGGCAACAAAAAGACCTGACCTCTTTGAGGATGTCTACATCAAAAGTGGTATCAATGACCATGACGTATTTGTGGCAACAATGATTACCAAATTACAAAGGATAACTAAAACAAGCAGAAAGATATATATGTTCAGCGAACTAGATACAAAATCGGAAAATCAGTAATGTCACACCTCAATGAGGAACCTGAAACTTTCAGCACAGGGCAGGAGCATGTAGAAGAACTCTGGCTCAAGTTTAAAAAAATAGTTGACCAAAAATAGTTGACCATGCAATGGATAGATATTACCCAGTATAACAGTCCATGATGGGAGGGATCCTCCATGGTATACAGCCACTGTAAAGAAACTTCTAAAGAAACAGAGATTACTACACCATAGGTGTAAAACAAAGCCTAGGGCTAGAGAGAGAGAGAGAGAGAGAGAGATGTTGAATGAAACATGTTTGGCTGTCAAGGGAGCAATGCATGATGCCCTCAGTGACTTCCATAGCAAGATATTGTCAAGTAATCTTTCATAGAACCGAAAGAAATTCTGTTCATACCTGAAGGCTGTTAGTGCTAGCAAAGTTAGTGCCCAGTCCCTAGCAAATGAGGCAGGAACTGAAATTTAGGGTAGCAAAGTAAAGGCTGAAATACATAACTCCATTTTCCAGTGTTTATTTACAAAAGAAAATCGAGGATAAGTGTCCCAATTTAATCCTCGTACCAGTGAAAAGATGAATTAAATAAGTATTAGTGTCAGTGTCATTGAGAAACAGCTGAAATCATTAAAATTGAACAAAGCCTCAGGGTCTAACAGAATCCCTATCAGATTCTATACTGAATATGTGGCAGAGTTAGCTCCAGTTCTCGCAAAAAAGCACAGGTGACGCCTGTCTACAGGAAGGGTGTAGGGGAAATCCAGAAAACCAATGGTGGCTGCTGTGTAAGAGCACAATAGCTCGTGAACACCCTAACTTTCAGCATCATGCGAATTTATTGGTTATTTTTCTTTGAATGCTGTTAAAAGTAACATAGATGCTGCAATCTGAAAGATACAGCACTTAAATCTGGCGTGCTACAGCTCCTCTAGACTCCGTGAAACTTTGCAACAGGTTCGCAAACACACCTTCAATTGTGGACGCTTCAAGCGGCTCTTCCGCAAATGCAACTCACATGACGTAATTGCCTTACGGATGTGATAAACAACGTGCATGATTTACGATGTGCACAGCTACCCCTTGCCCCTCAACTAGAAGTTTACATCAGTGCCACCAGGTGGTAGCACACTGGGCAGACTGTAAGTAGGTTGTTTAGGTTTTTTTACTGGTAACGCCACGTAGCGCTCTGTATGAAAATCACTGGCTGTGCTGTGTGCAGTCTGTGACTGGTTTGCATTGTTGTTGACCATTGTAGTGTTGTGCAGCGGTAGCTGGATGTGAACAGCGCGTAGCGCTGGGCAGTTGGAGGTGAGCCGCCAGCAGTGGTGGATGTGGGGAGAGAGATGGCGGAGTTAAGAAATTTGTAAGACTGGATGTCATGATCTGTTATGTATATTATGATTTTTCAACACTATTAAGGTAAATACATTGTTTGTTCTCTACTAAAATCTTTCATTTCCTAACTATGCCTATCAGTAGTTAGTGCCTTGCGTAGTTTGAATCTTTTATTTAGCTGGCAGTAGTGGCGCTCGCTGTATTGCAGTAGTTCTAATAACGAAGATTTTTGGTGAGGTAAGTGATTTGTGAAAGGTATAGGTTAATGTTAGTCAGGGCCATTCTTTTGTAGGGATTTTTGAAAGTCAGATTGCGTTGCGCTAAAAATATTGTGTGTCAGGTTAAGCACAGTCCTGTATAATTGTTTAAAGGGGACGTTTCATAAGACTTTTATCCCTCTTGACTCAGCATAAATCCTACTAGATGATAGCACACTTTTCAGATGTACTAATTCGCTAATTATATTGTAGAATTAGATCGGTAGTAAGTATATGTTAAAGTTGTACTGACAGTAAACATATTTTATACGTTTCTTAATGAGTTATAGTATATTAAGTTATTAATTTAGTCATACAGTAATCCATTTGAGATGCTGAAAGTCATAATTGTGAGACTGCAGCACTTATCCATACTTCTGAAGTCTGTTGATCTTATGGTGAGTCATTTTTTCTGTGCTTTAGGCCGACATTGTACACATGAAAATTCAGAAAAAGCTGTATCACTGGCTCCTCTGATATTTACTTAAATGGGGGATCAATGCTGGCATGTCATTAGGCCCTTATAGTTCTCAGTGCCTCATTTGTATTCTGGTCAAGTGATCATGTGGTTAAAAATTACTACTTGAATTTAATCATTTCCACAAATGGCAGTTTGTGTTTGGGGTTGATTGTTTACTTTATTGGAATCAGCTTTTGTGTGCAGTGTAAACATTGAACCTGTTTAAAATGCTAAGAGAAAAGTAAGGCTTTGAGGACAGATTGTGAGTTGTGCTTGGGTGTCTCAGTCAGTAGAGCACTTTCCCACAAAAAGCAAAGGTCACGACTTTGAGTCTAGGTCCAGCATACGGCTTTAATCTGCCAGAAACTACATGATCTGGTGCATCACCTGCAGCTGAAGGATGCGTGGGAACTAAAATTTCCTACCCTGGTCAAGTATACGTACCTGACCACCACCGCATGTAGCCGTCTAGACCGTTTGTACATCTCTGAGAACATTTGCCAACATGTTCTGGACGCCGATGTCATTCCGGCTAGCTTTTCCGACCACTGCGCTCTCTGTGTCACGATAAATCTGGCCAAACAGCATACTAAATGGCATAGGATTCCGTGGAGCCTAAATGTTTCTATTCTCGCCGATGCCTTGCTACAAGATGTCATCTCCACGACATGGGCGGATTGTCTCAAGCAATGCTGCAGATATCCGAGCAAGATAGCCTGGTGGAATGCTGTGGTCAAACGGAAAATGCGATTATCTTTAAGAAACTACAGTTGGCAACGGGCGCAAGATGTCAAACGCACGATTGATTTTTACCAAACAGTTCGGCGAGAGTTGTATGCGACTACGACACCAACCAACACACAGCTGACGACCATCAAACAAATAAAGGCGAAGCTTATAGGCATAGAGCGAACGCAGCTTGAAGGACTGAAGATCAGATCTAAAGCAAAATCGCTTCAAGAGGACGAACTTGCATCGCTGTATCACCTCATAAAACATCGTGCCCATCGCAAGCGAGCTTTTATCGGGGAGCTGGACACAGATGATGGACTCCGTTTGACCCGACAGAGTGAAATTCTTACTGCAGTTTACCGGTACTTCACGGATCTGTACTCGCAATGCGATACATATGGTGATGACGGCGGCGATATCGTGAGTGCTCTGCCCACCGTAGTCACGCCTGCGGACAACTCGGCGGTCGTACACGATTTTGCTCCAGACGAAGTCCTTGAACTGATTTCTGGCTCGCCATCAAATAAATCCCCTGGCCCTGATGGTATGCCACGGGAATTTTATGTGCGCTTCTGGCTCATAATCGGACACGCATTTACAGATGTTCTCAATGAAGTGATGCGAGGGAGTGACGTGCCGGCCGAAATGAAGGAAGGCCGAATTGTATTGATACCAAAAAGCAAACACCGAAAAACCTTAGATAACTTCCGACCTATTACTTTACTCAATTTTTATTACAAAACCTTCGCCAGAGCACTCAACAGCAGATTGTCCCCGTTAATGAAGCAAGTGATTCACAACCATCAATCATGCATCCCTGGTCGCACTATTATGACGCCCCTTTCGGATTATAGAGATGTAACAGCCATAGCGTCAGTCACTAACGTGAATCTCGCATTGCTGTTTATCGACTTTTGCAAGGCCTTTGATCGCGTCCGCCACGAGTACCTCCTACAGCTACTGCAGCGTTGTGGTTTTGAGCAACGGGTTATAAATGTCGTGCAACATTTCGTCACGGGCATTACAACCAGAATCAGCGTAAATGGACAGCTTACTCAATCCATCGAGGTCCAAAGAGGAGTGCCGCAGGGGAGCCCTCTCTCAATGATGTTATTTGTTTTATCGCTCGAGCCACTCTTACACTCTATTCATGACAAACTTGCAGGCCTTTCGATCGCTGGGACGTCCTTCGTGGTTCGTGCTTACGCCGACGACGTCGGAGTGTTATTGCGCAACGACAGAGACGTATCGACCCTCAAGACCGCGGTAGACGAGTACTGTCGTGCTTCCGGTGCTAAAATCAACGCCGGTATATGCACCTTTGTCAACATTCGAGGATTCGACGCAGTTATTATACCTTGGGCGAAGCGTGTCGAAACCCACACCACTCTGGGGATGATTATCGACCAATGCCCGCTAAAAATGAATGCAAAAAATTGGAAGCAGATCACCAATAAAATGCAAGGTGCCATCTATGAAAACAATTGGCGGTCCGTTAACATTCTCCAACGCATCCGACTCCTCAGCAGTTATATATTCAGTAAAGCGTACTATATGGCCCAACTATTTCCAGTCCCCAAGATGCAGGCCAAACACGTGATGAAACTCTCTAATAGATTTATCTGGCAAGGGCATCTGTTCAAAGTGAAATACACCACGCTGACGTCTTCCAGACAGGCCGGCGGACTAAACATGCCTGACATTAACCGAAAGTGTACTGCGTTATATATTAAATGAATCACCCATTTGTTGGACAAGGAACCTCTCAGCGTAACCAGTTGGCTCTTCCGAACCTTACAACCCACCGATATGCATCCACCCATTGATGTAGGTAAAATACATTACAAACTACGATATGTCAAGCAGTTTTTTCTTGAAGTAAGCTATATTGATGGACATTATTTCACGCAGGATTTACCGACGACGCACCTGTTATTAAGAAGATGGACATCTCCAATAGTCCGGAATCCCACTGAACTTAAATACCCGAGTGTTAATTGGAAGGCAGTTTGGGACAACATAAGTATAACCGTCCACACTGCTGAAGTGGCGTCCACATGGTATAAAGTGGTAAACGATGTTATACCCACTAATGAAAGGTTGCATAGAATCGGTTTAAGTGACAGTGATAAATGCGTCCGCTGTGGTCTGGTCGACACCTTACGCCATCGCTTCACTTGTGGCGGCCATCTCATTAACTGGAAATGGGTGCAGCAGAGGCTGGGCCTGATTACCCGCAGCAGCCCAGCCAGCCACTGCACCGACATCCTGCTCTGGCCGGATGCAAAACATTTTCCCGCTACCAAGAACAACACCGTGATGTGGATGCTAGGACAGTTTGTGACATATATCATCATCCACAATCATGAAGATAATCTCATTAGTTTCGAGGCTTACATGAGAACGGCACGCTGGAAGATGAAACTTTACCCAAATTTCAGAAAGATGTTCGCTAACATGTTAGACATAATTTTTGAAAAACAAGGCGTAGGGTAATTCTCGATGCCGGTAAGGAGACAAATCACATGCAAGACTATGTAGCGAACAAAATACACAACGAATAAGGGGTTATACCAGTTCCTAGGACTACTCCCGACTTCTAAATGGTGTTATTAACTTCATTATGACGTTTTCATAATTTATGTTCCTGTGCATCTCTTGTTATTCGTTTGTGTGCTCCAAATGACTTTGAGTTTGGACGGTTATGAATCAAATGACAGACCTGTCATTCCAGTTAAGACAATCAATTATATATATGTTTGTGTTTCGGATCTATGTCTCTGTCCGGACTGAAGAGGCTATTGTCAGTTTACTATTTATGTTCTATTTTGTAAGCTTACAAATGGCACTATATCGAAGTGTGTTATTCAGTCTATTGTAGGATACAATTCGTGTTGAATCAGTTCCAGCACTTCAATAATTTGTTTTTGTGCTTATGTACATATATGGTTGTTTTAATAAAGGAAAAAAAGGTTAAAAAAAAGGGCCCGGGTTCGATTCCCGGCTGGGTCGGAAATTTTCTCCGCTCAGGGACTGCGTGTTGTGTTGTCCTAATCATCATGATTTCATCCCCATCGACGCGCAGGTCGCCGAAGTGCCGTCAACTCGAAAGACCTGCACCAGGCGAACGGTCTACCCGACGGGAGGCCCTAGCCACACGACATTTCCATTTCCCTTGAGGGAACTAGCCGGTTAGCCTGCAGGGAGCTGTGCACGTTTCCCCTGATAGGTCCGGTGCTATTTTCCTTGTGAGGCCTGGTCTGGTTCCCTGCATGCTATCTGCGCTGGACAGGCAGGAGTCCCATTTGACAACTGACGTCACAGCCTACAAGTCGGGTACTCTCAGACAATGTCAGTTGACCCTCAATACTGAACAGAAAGTCACATGCCTGCAGGCCGACCTGTGAACTTTTTCAAACTGCTGTAAAGAAATTATTTGGTAAAAAAATTAGATTCTCACACACCTTAAAGCATCATTTATCAGCTTCATAATGAACAACAGAATATTTTGTTAATGATTATATTTATTGTGATATTTTAGGATTAAGTAAACTACTGCAATAAGTTCAGAAAGCATGCAGTGAAAAAAATAAATCGCAATGAATTTGCGTTTGGTGCGTGTTAGGTCATATGTTACTGCAAATGAAAGGTAGCTAACATATTAAATTTTCGTTTAAACTTTGAAGGATATTTCTATCGATCACCAATCTTGAGAAAATGGATCACGTGGAAAGTGCTCCATCCCGACTCGCACGCACCAGTGAAAAAGCCAGAATGAAATGTTCCCAAAATTCCTCACATCTCATGAACAGTTTCAGATATCGAAAAAAGATTTTGGCAAATGGCAGTATGCAAAGAGGAGACTATTTCACCACATGATTAATACACGCAACTTCTTTATCTACTGTGATATTCAAGCGACTACGGATTTTTTCAATGACGTGATATAATATTTAAGCAACATTGATTGCTGGCAAAATGAGAATGGAACATTACGTGTGAAGAAATTACAGTTTATTTATATACTGAGAATGAGCATTTACATAAACTTCTGACATGTCTTGACATCAACTGCTGCTTTGTGATTCTGTCACACTTTCAGCTGCATTAGGATGTTAGTGAGATAAATATTTATAAATTCAGGTGTATTTTGGTGAAAGAAACTGATTAATGTGGCAACAAGGAGACATATACATTGCTGAAAACTTCTCACTGACAACGTTTCTCTGAAGAAAAAAAAAGATGTTGGTCATAAGTCTGGGGAAAATAAATCATTATTTCTGTTGAAATTTCGGCAAAATCCTATACCCCGCTATATTTTAATAACGAAAGACATGGATTGAAACAGGGCAACGGATTTTATTTCACATCTCACTAATTTAAGAAATATGAAACCAATTAACAGTGCATAGCATGCCATTCTTTCTTTCCTATCCCTGAACAAAATGAAGGACTGTACTTTTTCATCATAAACATCTTTTAGTTTGTCAAAGATATCGTCAGTTGACTGGATTTTGGAAATTTGTATGTTTTCATATTCCTCAGATCATTGAGATACAGAAATGAAATTCTTTGGCCACTGTCAGTCCACATCATTCGTTATTGAAAACACACTGGGCTACAGGATTCCATTAAATTTCAACCGAAGTATAGATTTATTCCCTTTAATTTTGTTCAGAGACACATTATTAGTGGCGAGTTTTGAGTAATATAAAGTTTCCTTGTTGCCACATTCAAATTTGCTTCTTTCATCAAAAGACAGCAGAGTTTGTAAGTATTCATGTCACTAACATTCTAATGTAGTTGAAATGGTAACAGAATCATAAAACAGCAACTGATGGGAAGACATGTCAATAGTTTGTGAAAACACTAGTTTTTGGTATAAAAATAAAGTGAAATTTATTCCCATATGCTGTTCATAATCTACAGTAATTCTCATTTCACTGGCTATCAACAGAGCAGACTTAGAAGTTTTGCATATTAATCATGTGGCAAAATACTCTCCTCATTGAATTACAAATTGACAAAATGTTGTTTCAATACCTGACACTATTTACAAGATATGAGGAATTCTGTGAATATTGCATTCTGGCTTTTTCGCTGGCATGTGAGTTCGGGATGAACCACTTTATATACGATCCATTTTCTCGAGATTGGTAATAGACAGCAATAGCTTTCAAAGTTTAAAGAAAAATTCAATTTGTTAACTACATTTCATATGCAGCAACACGTGGCATAATGTGCACCAAATTCAAATTCATAGCAGCCTCTATTTTTCACTGCAAGCTTTCCGAAATTTTTTCAGTAGTTTATTTAATCCTAAAATATAACAATAAGTATGATCATTAACGAAATGATAGGCATTTCAATATGAAGCTGACAAATGAAGCAGTAAGATGTGTGAAAATCAATTTTTTTTTTTTACCAAATAGTTTCTTTACAATCATTTGAGAAATATTGCAGTTTGGCTGGCTTGGGTGCCCCCATGTTCACAGAGCCAAGCCAGCCAACTAGCTTCAGTGCAAATCATACACTGTGTGAGAGGTTCAGCATGTGAGCTGTCAGCCCCATCCCTAGCCTGTACTCATGTGCGCCATCTAGCAAACTTGTGCACAATCTTACTCCACGTGAGATGACGTTAAGACGTCCATACTTGAACCCCTCTGCACAATTCTCTCATCAGCTTAGAGATACTTAACCTGCATAGAGGTCCAAGGTCGACTAGCAACATAATTTTCAACTAATATAGAATGTACAAAGGACCAAATGGTTCTCAGAGCTCTAAGAACAGTTTGCTTCTGGTATCTCCTATTATTTGTGCTTTAACAAACTTAAGCAAAACCTCAGCTAATGAACTGTCTGATTGGTGGGATTGTGTAACATTACTGCCACTTGAACCTATGTATTCATTTCATGGCATGTTGTTCTGACAAGTTTTCTCACCTAGCTTCAATGTCTTAGTAGTCTGTGCTGCCCTTCTGTTTTCCCATGCCTGTCCGTGTCGCTTCCAAGACACATAGTCTGCACAGGTGGCTTCGCCCAATTGCCACTTTGGGCATCTTGCCATATGCCTCAGATTACGTTATCAATTCCTTGTGGGAAGTAATTTTTGTAGGCTGTTTTCATTTTTGGAATAAACAAGTTATTTCATACTTTTGTTATTAGCTATATTTGCCCCCTTGGGCATTTTCAAGGTACCTTTGTTATTTGCGCTGCAGTAAAAATGAGACCCGTGCCACCGGACTCCAACCGCGTGCTGATGTAGTCGACGCCGTAGAGCTGCTACTGCCACAGCTCTCGCGGCAGAGTAGAGACAAAATGCGATATAACGTCAGTCCCCGTAGATTAAAGGGAGAAAAAACCTGAAAAACTTCCGAAAGGCGTTCCTCGCGTAGTCGTTGTATCTCAATTACAAGTCTGCAGCTTTTCCACTTATTAGAACTCGTATAATTGATGCTTTTTATTATTAATATTGTATTGTTAATTGCCCGGATTTGCAGTAGTTATTAATTCTTCTCTCGTTCGCATAGCACACACCACTGATTGCGAGGAAATATTTTAGTTAACAGTTTTTTTTACGCTGTTGTCTCGTTGCTAGGGATGTGTTGTGCTGCCAGTGCTGCTATGCACCGAGATCCAGAGATACTCTTTGATTCAGTCTTCGTAAGATTGCGTCGTAATACGAAAATATTTTAAAGTTCACTTGTCAACTAATGACGTGAATATTTGCACTTCAATGAAATAGTCTTTCATGAGTAGTCGTTGATTTAGTCATTTATCAAACACCGGGTATTTAACTCGTAACGAACAGTTTATTGTTATTTTGTCACTAAATACTTATAACTCCCGCACCACACGCCCACGGAATAGTTTAGTTAAGTCAGTCCGATTAAGTTATAGCTCCTTGGCAATTACCACAACTCAACACTTTAGCGTAATTGTTTTATCTTCATGATGTCGTGTACTTGGGTCCTACTCAAGACTAACTGCGTGTATTCTTTCATAGAATGTTCACTTCTCCTTAAGGCCCGACTAATTTAAAGTCAAGTCCAATGTTCACTGATTCCGTTATTAGATTTCAATTAACCCGTAGTGCACGGTTAAATGAGTCGATCTGTTCCTGTCTCAGTTCATAAAATCAGTTTCTTAAGCCGTGAATCCCGTCTCGCAACAAACACTTCTAAACTCGAAAACAATCTCGTCACGATTCGCTATCTCAATAATTCAGATCAGAACTGCTCTCGTACGTCTGCACTGGATGAGTTCTAGCAAGCGACTTCTTCTGTGGAAGAGCATTGTAGGCGCAATGAATTTCTGCGTTGCGCTTACAACTCTCTTCCACATAAAAGTTATCTCTGATGACATTACTTTGAACTTAACTTTTGAGACATTAATTTCACATTTGTCACATGGATATTTATCCATTGCTGAAATATGATGTTTCTTCTTTCTCTTTCGCTAACAAATATGCTCAGTGGTGTACAAAGTAGTTGTTGACAAAACTCTTTCGTGTTAGCTCATCCGCAAAGATGACGTAACTGCCAAGATAACTTTCCCTACTTCATGTTCTTTCTTAATTGACTTTAAGGTGGTCGTTGGGGCGTTACAAAAACTATGTCAACATAATATCTTACCTTCCACAGATGTGTGTGCGGAGGAAACTCCATCTAATAGTGGCCTTAGTAACTTTCCTATTATATTTATACTGCCTAGCACAGTGACGGTGAACTTTTGTACATCTACATCTACACGGATACTCTGCAAATCTCATTTAAGTGCCTGGCAGAGGGTTCATCAAACCACCTTCACAATTCTCTATTATTCCAATCTCGTATAGCATGCGGAAAGAATGCACACTTATATCTTTCCGTACGAGCTCTGATTTCCCGTATTTTACCTTGGTGATTATTGCTCCCTATGTAAGTCGGTGTCAACAAAATATTTTCGCATCCGGAGGAGAAAGGTGAAACTCTCTCCCGTATTTCGCGATAATACAAAATGTGCTGCCTTTCTTTGAACTTGTTCGATGTACTCAGTTAGTCCTATCTGGTAAGGAGCCCGCACCGCGCAACAGTATTCTAAAAGAGGGCGGACAAGCGTAGTGTAGGCAGTCTCCTTAGTAGGTCTGTTACATTTTCTAAGTGTCCTGCCAATAAAACGCAGTCTTTGGTTAGCCTTCCCCACAACATTTTCTGTGTGTTCCTTCCAATTTAAATTGTTTGTAATACCTAGGTATTTAGTTGAATTTACGGCTTTTAGATTAGACCGATTTATCGTGTAACTGAAGTTTAACGCGTTCCTTTTAGCACTCATGTGGATGACCTCACACTTTTCGTTATTTAATGTCAACTGCCACTTTTCTCACCATTTCGATATTTCTTATAAATCATTTTGCAGTTTGTTTTGATCTTCTGATGACTTTATTAGTCGATAAACGACAGCGTCATCTGCAAACAACTGAAGACGGCTGCTCAGATTGTCTCCCAAATCGTTTATATACATATGGAACAGCAAAGGGCCTATAACACTACCTTGGGGAATGCCAGAAATCACTTCTGTTTTACTCGATGACTTTCCGTCAATTACAACGAACTGTGACCTCTCTGACTGGAAATCACAGATCCAGTCACATAACTGAGACCATTTCTTCCAAAGAAATATTTATGTCATGACGTGCCATCATACTAAGTGTAGAACTAAATTTTGACACTGCAAATTAATCTTTTTTCTGAAGTATTTTGTGCATGCTTAGAAACACAAAGTGGACGAATGTTAGATATTTTAAGATTTATGGTGGACAGAAAGTTGGACTCTACTGATTGATGTAAAGAAAAGTCTATATGCTTTCGGAAAGTGTTTAGTTTTCTGGTATCTACACCCAATTCAAATTTCAACAGATTTGTTCCCACAAAACGATGGCGATGGAATGCAGAGCCATACAGAATTTCGGCTGGGTACTCGGCTCCGAATGTGTGGAGCGCCACTGGAGACTTCTTTATAACAAAGAAGTTCTGTGAAAGTGAGCGCAGTAGTGCTGATATTTCTGTGACATTGAAATAGACAGTCTATTTTTATAAATGTATTGTTTTATTTGGCATTTAATTACTATCCGCAATTCATAATTTATGTTAGATATAAGTTTCTTTTAATTTAAAGCATGCTGCATCAACACCATTACAAATAATTACACTATTGATCTGGAACTTAGGATATTTATGTTATTGTATTATGAATTTGTGTCTTGTAAATTTGGGTGTTACTTCATAACATATATGGCACGCCAACAAGTTATGAAATGGAGGTGTGAGGATTAACGAGCATTTCGCTCATTTAAGTATATGGCCGAAAGAGTCAGCCTTCAGGAATTGTGAAACAAACACTGTCGTCCAGGACTGTGTGCCACAAAGAGCGCAGCTTCGCCATCAGATAGGGAAATTCACAGGCGTCTATTGTGCTAAATGAGGCCTAAGCGCTGCAGTGTGCGAAAGAGACAGACGAGAACCTACGTCACAAGGAAACCCGGTAGAAGCTGTTTGTGGCCAGGGAATAGTAGCAGTGTTAAATATGGCGGATCTAAGATCGGCCATAAAGGGAAACATCTACGAAAATTATTTAAGTCTGTAGTAATTCAGGGAATGAAGGCACAGTAATTTTAATCCACCATCCTTCATAAATTTTCATGGTGATCCCAACAAAACTGGAATATTAATCATATCTACAATAGTTTAGGATTTACTGTTAAAGTGAAGTTAACAAGTTTTATAACAAAGACCTGAAGGCTAAAATCTGAACACTTTGATCGATCTCGACAATCGACATTTCATATAGAAGCGCATCATTAAAATGACAAATGTTGTAAATAGCAACTCTGTAACATTATTTGTTTAAAAGATATAGTAAATTTTAATTATCAGTATTTTCAGTTACGCGGTCCTCCACACAAGACATATTGAACGATGACAGCATGACACCTTATTGAATCATTAGGCAATAGAATATTTGTTGTAAAATTTAGTGCATAATAGTTACTTTTGCTCTTTATTTATCAGAAAGCACATTGGTGCAAGGCTACTGGCCCTGACATTCAAAGTTAGAAGAAAATTGTATTGTTCAAATAACTTACGGGTTTGTAGCCGGGTGACGTCGTCGAACACCGCCGATATTTCGACAGGAGCACACCCTGCCATTCTCAAGGCATTTGCGCTTTGAGAATGGCAGGGTGTGGTCCTGTCGAAATATCGACGGTGCTCGACGACGTCACCCGGCAGCAAACCCGTAAGTTATTTGAACATTCGATTCGCCGGGAAAAGTTAAGGTCTCAAAATTGTATTGGTTTTATGTAAAAGAATTTAACGTATATTATGTAATGGAAATTATTGTTAATTTATTTAGAACGTGAAAGTGGTCAAGCTTTGATTATTTAAATATGTTAAAATGTAAAATAATATAGAATAAGCTGTAGCCAATCAGATGGATGGCTTCAGGAAAGGGAACTGCACTAGTCAGTTGACCGAAAACGTTTGGCACGCGAGAAACGCTGCCAGGCACGGGCAGGAGGACAGTGCTGGTGGAGATGCGAAAGTGGACGGTCGGTCTTTAGTTAGCTAGGGAGTGAAACAACTTAGAAAATTTCACGTTGTGTGGTATCGCGGGACTCAGTGTGGGAGCGGTGAGCAGCCGCGCGCATGGTGTGAACTCTGACTTTTCGCGTAGTTAACGAGGTGGAGTATTGGTCTCGTAATTCGCAATGAGATTGTGAATGATTGAACTGTCTCAGATGGGTATGCGCTCGAGTGTAATAGTAATTCTAAATACGACTACTTTACATTATTCTAACCGAATCACAACTGCATGGCCTACATCATTTATGGGTCGTTAATTTAGCTCCCGATATTATTATTACTAATGTTATGTGTTATATTAATGTATGTTTCATACAATTTCACAAACATGCCATCAGTCAGACAATTTAACCAAAAATTCACAAGTGTCTAATTTAGGACGTGTAATGCGACATGTGGAGTTCAAATGGACGCCTTTCAGCCAAGACATTTCGATGAGGAGGAACCGCATGTGAGCCAGAACATCTTTGGGATTTTAGCTTGCAGCATACAAATAAGTTTGTGGCGTGGCCATGGGCACCCCCATGGCACCCTCCTATGCCAACTTTTGTATGGACCATCTAGACGAAATATTTCTAGCCTCCCTAAATCTCAGACCTTGTCTGGTTCAGGTTCATTGATATCTTTTATTTTATGATTTGGCCAAGACAACGTATCCTCATTTCTCCAAAATCTCAACACCTTCTCTCCCATTGCTTCATCTAGTTCTACTCAAACCAACACATCACCTTCCTGGATGTTGACTCCACCTTCCTCTACGTCTGCCCATATTAAACCCACACTATTAGGAGTGCCCAACCAGTGTGATGTAGGAGCACATAGTGAGTGAGTGAGTGTGTGTGTGTGTGTGTGTGTGTGTGTGTGTGTGTGTGTGTACATGTTCTGGCTCGGGTTTCTCTCTCTCTCATTTGAATCTGTTGACAGTTTAACACTTCTACTGTTCAGTGAGTAGTCTCCTTTGCTGCTTAATTATTTAGGACCTTAATGAAGGTTTCTTATGATTATTGCAAATGTGGAATCTATATGTTAAATGAGAAAAATCCAACCCTTATGCAGATTTAGTCACTGTGCCAGCATACACCACATTTAAATAGTGTGATGTAAGCTGGCACAGAGAGTTTTGGACCTACTCCTGGCCCCTTTGACTCTCATTTATAGAGGTACGATTGTACTCAGCCTGGAGCTACCTGAAATTGATTTATTTTTTCAGTGGTATCTGTTATGATTGAATTGTCAGCAACTGTCACAATAACCCATTTTGATGTATTCTGAATACTGTTCTGAAAGAATTTATTACAGTATGATGACACTTTTAGGTTCACGGAATTAATTTTTTCCACACGTTGATGACATTTTTTATTGTTCCTGTCATATTTACTATGTTCACAATGTTAATTCACACCCAATTTTGTGATAATATATTTATGATTTTCTCCCTATTTACACTACATAAGACAATGTTCATGGAAAAAACACCTGATGTAACTGACATAATATGATGCTCACATGGTGTTGGCCTTCAAGTAGTGTTTGCAAACATTATGTGGTTAAGTTTCTTGACACCACTGAGCTTTACTCAGCAATCTGAGTTGGTAAAAGTTGGAGCAAAGCTTTATTTCCTGCAACTGTCAAGATTTGCTCGGCGTGGTGGTGATGGGAGTAATTAAGGCTTTAAGAGAGGTAAAGATTCATAAAGCAAGTGGAATTGATGGATTACCAGCGAAGTTGTTTAAGAGCCTTGGAGTAGTGGTGTGAAAGAGCTAACTTATATATATATACTGCTTGTGTCTGTGTATGTGCGGATGGATATGTGTGTGTGTGCGCGCGCGCGCGCGCGCGCGCGCGAGTGTATACCTGTCCTTTCCGCTCCTGGGATTGGAATGACTCCTTACCCTCTCCCTTAAAACCCACATCCTTTCGTCTTTCCCTCTCCTTCCCTCTTTCCTGATGAGGCAACGGTTTGTTGCGAAAGCTTGAATTTTGTGTGTATGTTTGTGTGTCTGTCGACCTGCCAGCACATGAAAAAGTTGTATGGTGGGATCACTTTCTCTCAACAGTAATGACAGCAATAGAGAAGAAAAGTAATGCCAAGAAAAGTGAGGATTTGAGAAGCACAAGTTCAATTTCTCATGCAACAAAAGTTCTACTAATTGTCATTAACAGAAGACTTCACAGATGACTGGAAAAAGGTAATGCAGAGGAACAGTATAGATTTAGAAGAAGGAAAGGTACTAGACATGGAAATAGACCGTGGAGAATTATATAGAAGATCTACAGGGAAAGAGAAACTAAAGTTTATACTCTTTTGATTGAGCTGTAGAGAACCGCTGACAGAGTACAGTGGAGTCTCTCACCAATAATGTTTAACATATATGTAGAGTATATTATTTTTACAGATGTCTGAAATGAAAAAGAGGAATGTGGGTAGGAGGTAATAGGTTAGAATATATTCAATATGAGGAAAATACGGTGTTACTGGCAGAGAGTGAAAGAACTATCATTGGAATGTTTAAAAAAAATAAAAACTGTGTGGAATTTGGAATGAAAATTAATAAGAAAAAGACAAATGTATAAGTGCAAGAAAAGTAAGAACAACTGTAAAGTTAGGATGTGAAGGTATAGAACAAGTTAATATTTTCAAATATCTGTGAAGCATAATAATGGAAGACATGAGACGCAATAACGGGGTGAAAATGCATACAACAATTGCCAAGGAGGCATTTGAAAAGAGGAGGAGGCTTCTATGTGGTTTCACGGATGGCGATCTGATGAAGAGACTAGCAAAGTGCTTTATATGGAGTGTGACATTATATGGAGCTGAGACATGTGCACTGAGGAAAGAGGAAGAAAGAAGAACAGAAGCATTTGAGATGTGCATTTGGAGAAGGATGGAATGGACAAAATGGGTAGACAAAGTGAAAAATGAAGAAGTGTTGCTAAAGGTACGTTTACACTGAGATACATGTATCGCGACATGTATGAGCGACATGTCAATTTGACATGTCGCGATACATCACCTCATACAAAAATTCACGGAACTTGTATGCGGACCCTCGAGCTCATACATGTCGCGTATACATTTTGTATATCGCTTTTTGGCCATATACGCGACATGTATGAGCGACATTTAAAGAACTCGCGCATGCGCAGTACTATCATTTCCTGTCGTCTTGTCGACTGCCGCTTATTTCGACGATTAGCACATGCGTAGTACCAGGCTCTTTGGCGGCTGTTTGAGTTTTGAAGGTGCCGACTGTCGTTTCGACGTTAATGTATCTGCATAGAATATCATAAAAGTGCCACATGCAACATTATTCTTTGTGTTTGCGAGGCCATTGTGCAAGTTTTATCCCAAGAAGTGAAGGTAAAAGTTTTATATATATCAGAGTATGTAATACATTATATAATTTTTTCATGCATCTGGCACGTATATCAATGTTTTGCAGTTATTCCGGCGGCCTCGCGTGATAATGTTGACAACGGATGCCGACAATCGCGTGTGAGACGTTGGCATTAGCAATCGCGTGACAATGCAAATGTTTTGTCATGAAATCTTCGTTTTACGAGGAATTCCCAGTGGCTAAAAAACGGAGTGTTACCGCCAACTGATCCTCTGGTGGAATCGCTTCCCGAATGTTTGTGTTGGTTTTGGACACAAGAGGAGCCACAAGTGATAACAAACCGCGGAAACCCTCCATACTCATCCTCACATAATTTCTAAAATATGCGCCATCCTCTAGCGTTAATTCGCGAGAAACTCTCTGTGCCACCATCTACGCTTCCTCCGCCTTTTCTTCCTATCATCTTCCAAAAGAGCAAGTGTATCAGCACATAAAAATGTGAAAACTTCCAAATCGTCGTTGGAAGCTATCGCACAGTGATACATATCAACCAGTGTAAACGCACGCTCAAATATGTATGAGGTTGATACTTGCCAACTCATACAAATCGCGATACATGTCGCAAAGTCGCATATACATGTATCTCATACATGTGCCGATACAAATCGCAGTGTAAACGCACCTTAAGAGTGGGGAAAGAGAGAGAAATTTTAAAAGTAATCAGGAAGATGAAACAAAACTAACTTGGACAATGGGTGAGAAGAATGGATGCTATGGAAGGAACAGTGAATGGAAGAGAAAGAAGAAGATATCAGGTGGTGGCTAGTATAACGATAGAAAACAATTATGAGCAAATGAAGGAGACAGTAAATGACAGGATTGGATGGAAAACTAAATTTGAAGACCTCCCTTAAGACAGAAAATTGATGATTAAGGATGTGTGTGGCCACTTGTAGAGCTACTTGGTGCTTGTGCTTCCTTTGTATTGCTAAGATGTTTCTTGTCTAAATAATGAAACACTGCTTCTTCTTCTTTCTTTGGCTCTACAGCTCATGATGAGCCTTGGCCTCGTCTACAATTTCCTTCCATTTCTCTCGGTCCTTTGCCAATACTCTCCAGTTTCTATACCCATCTTCCTAAGATCTTCGATTACTCCATCTTCCCATCTGGCTCTTGGTCAACCACGTCCTCTCTGCCCTCCTGGCTTTCCTTGTAATATTCTTTTTGGTACTTCTGTAACATTCATGAGAGGCCCCATGTCCCGCCCACCTCAATCTGGAGGATTTCACTATCCTTGTGATGGGGTGGTCTTTGTATATGATATACAACTCATGGTTGTATCTCCTCCTCCATCTTCCTCTTTCGCAGATTGGGCCAATAATTCATCTAAGTACCTTTCTTTCAAATGCATACAGTATTTAAATATATTTAGTTGTTAATGTCCAGGTTTCAGAGGCATATATAAGCACTGGTCATATAAGTGATTTATAGATAGTTAATTTAGTGGTACAAGTCAGCAGCCTTGAGGTTAGAAGTCTTGTCAGGGCAAAATGTGCTCTATTGGCTAGTATTAATCTCTGCTTAATTTCATAGGAGGCATCATTTAGATGAGTAACTGTAGACCCCAGGTACTTGCAATGTTCAACTCTCTCAAACGTATAATTGCCCATTGTTCTTGAATTTGGCATATTTTTTCTATGTGCTTTTCCAGCTGCCATATATTTTGTGTTTTGTTCATTAATAATTAACCCCATGTTCCTACTAGCGTGTTCGAGAGCTGTAAATGTCTCTTTCATTGCTTTTTGGGGTCTTGCTATTATATCTATGTCATCCGTGTAGGCCAGTATCTGCACTGATTCGTAGAAGATCGTTCCCCTATTCAGAGGGTTTGCATTTCTCATCTTCTCCAGGGCAGCATTAAAGACAAGACATGCCAATGCATCCCCTTGTCGCACTCCGTTTTCAATACTCAATGTATTGGACATCATACCTCCTATTCTTACACTACCTTGTGTTTCGCTCGTTGTCATTCTCACCAGCCTTACCAACTTTCTTGAGATTCCCAGTTCACCTAGAGCTTGATATAACTCCTTTCTATTTATGCTATCATAAGCTGCTTTGAAATCTATAACGAGGTGATGTGTGCCAATCTCGTATTCGTTTGTTTTCTTTCCAGGATTTGTCTTAAGGTGAATATTTGATCTATAGTTGACTTCTCTGGAAGGAATCCGCATTGGTACGGCCCTGTCTCTTTCTGTACTACTGGGAGTATTCTGTCGAATAGCATATTAGAGAATATTTTATATCCCAAATTAAGTAGTGTGATCCCTCTGTAATTGCCACGCATCTTATCTCCTTTCTAATATATGGGAAATATGATACCCTCTTTCCATTGTTGGGGCATTTTCTCCTCTTCCCATATTCTTGTGACCATTTTCAGAAGGCTTCGTTCCAGCTCTCTGCCTCCTTGCTTAAGCAGTTCTGCTGGAATACCATCTGTCCCTGTCGCCTTGTTGTTTTTAAATTTCTTCATGGCAGTTTTCACTTCTCCTATATTTAGTGGGGTAGTGTTGTTGTCTGAGTCCTCTTCCCCATTCGTTTCTGTTGGATTCTCTGGTATAGTTATTCTAGGGTTGAGGAGACTATGAAAATACCTGCTCCATCTTTCACATATTCCCTCCTCTTCACTTATTATACTCCCTGTCTCATCTGTTATTAAGCTTGTTTTACTACCAAAAGGTTTCCGTGCCGCATTAAGCTCTCTATAGAATTTTCTTATTTAATTTTTGCTTCTCATGAGCTCCATTTCTTTCATGCTTGCTTTCATCCATTCTCTCTTTTTTCTTTGGTGAGTCCTCTTTTCAATCCTCCATTTTTCTTTGTATTCTTCTACTATCCTTCTCATACAGTGCGATCGCAGTGTCCTTGCATATGCTTTGTTCTTTTCTTCAGTTACTATTTTGCATTCAGTATCAAAGCATGATAGTCTTACTTGTCTTGTCCCAATTCCGAGTATCTCTCTTGGCGATGTCTCCACCGTCTTTTCTGTCACTTCCCACTGATCTTCGATATTGTTATATTCTCCAACATTTTCCAGAATTCGAGTTATCTTCTCCTGATACTGTTCTCTAACTTCCACTGATTCTAAAGTTGTTATATTATATTTCTGTGCCCTGGGTCAGACTCCTTTCACTGCATTAAGATATCCTCGCCCTCACTCGTGACCATAGCAGAAAACGATCTGTATCTATGTTTGGGCCTCTGAGACTCCTCACGTCCAATAGGTCTGATTTGTGTCTCAAATCTATCAATGTGTGGTTGATCTGGTTTATTGTATTTCCATCTGGTGAGTTCCATGTTCCCTTATGTATTTCTTTATGTGGGAACGGTGCTGATCCTATTACCATATTTCTAGATGCTGCAAACAGTATAAGCCTTGTTCCGTTCTCATTAAGTGTTGCATGTTTACTGTGGGGGCCAATTATCGGTCTATAAATCTGTTATTTCCCCACCTGAGTGTTTTGGTCTCTGGCTATTATTTTAATATCATGCCCTGGGCACTCATCATATACTCTTTCCAAAGATTCACAGAATACTGCTCTCTCTTCTTCTTCGGATTCTTCTGTTGGTGCATGGGCATTAATCATGGAATAGTTACAGAATTTCCCCTTTATCCTGAGTATTGATAATCTTTGACTAATGGGTGTAAATCCTATTACGAAATGCTTTAATTGATGGTGTACAACAAATCCTGTCGCCAGCTCATGATTTCTTTCACTGCAGCTATAGAATATATTCGACTCTTTCTTTTCTAAAACTCCACTCCCTGTCCATCTAATTTCTTGTAGTGCTATCATACTTTGCTCCATATTCATTATTTGATCCAGCATTACTGTCAGTGCTCCTGGCCAGTATAGGGATCTCACATTCCAAGTACCAATATATAGATCTGATCTACGCCTTACATTTTTCTTCTTCCTTATTTTCCCTCCTTCCTTTACTCGTATTCCATCCTCTTTGTGCTTTTCCATGCCTGGTCCGTCTTCCTTCATCCATCTGACTTTACTTTGTAGAAGTTTCGTAACAACTGTTTTTTACAGAGCGGGCTGTCAACTCTGCGTCCAACCCCTACTGGGGGATAGGTGACTTTTAATCAGGGTTTTCTTCCCTTAGCCTTTGGAGACCCAACTCCCAACTGCAAGGCAGCAGTTGTTGTTTTGCTAGTTTTGATCTGCCTCAGCTATTATATTTCCCTGGTGTCCACCATACCTGGTGAACATTCCCCAATCGCCACCTGGGGAGGTGCCCAAAGGGCGACTAGCAACTCCACAGGGGAATGAAACGCTGCACCAATTACAAATTTTTTCATGCTTATCAAGATGTGTTTCAAGAATTTATTCTTGTTGTCAACTGTAAATATTTATAGAAGTATTTTTGTGATGTTTCACAAACCAACAATATAAGTTATGGTTTATGTGTGTGTGGTTTTCTGCATAATGGAGGAGGTACAGTGCATTATAACCTCAAAAGACGTCTACAGTTGCAAGAGACACAGAACAACATATATGCAAACTTCACACAAAATACTTACGTAAATTTGAGAATAAATTTTCAAAACACAGTGTGTTAAGCATTTAAAGATATGTTACTAGTGCAAAATTTCATTATTCAAATAATGAATGACACAGCTGAAGGATTTCCACAAGCATCTATTATGATGAACGAAATTAAGTTGAACATGTCTACTTACCGGTTACCACTACCACTTACGTTAGCAGATGAACATGGTACAAAATTCAGATAACTTTTATTTGATAATACATAACCACATGATGAGTGTTTGGATGCTTATCATGTATAAACAACGAAAATTCGGGAGGAAGGGGATCCTATACATAAGTTTTTACCACTTAAAACATTATTTCCCACATTTTACACCATTTTTATAAAGTCCCTTGAAAAGCATAAAAGCAAGATTTCACTGTATTCTGTGAATTTCTTTTTTCCTTGAAAGATGGCTATTTCCATACATTCTTTAAAGATTATGAGTGGAACATTCTATATTACCTTCCACAGAAGGTAGGTAATTGCATTCTGCAAAGGAAAGTGTAGCACCTGCAAGTTGGAAAACTACAGATGTTACATCTCAGGAGGGGAGAGGGGAAGAAATATGCACTTCCTTTCAAAATCCTAATCCTGCAACACCAAACAACATAGTTTAAAGTTCTTAGTACTGGTAATCTTATTTCCTCCAAAGTAAAATAAATAATCATTGGTCGGAAAACAGAAGAAGTGCAATATATTACTGCATATCTTATAATAAAAAACAAACTATCGAAAGTGAAAAAAGTATATGTATTGTGTACAGGTCTTTGTAATAAGTGTAACATTCTTTTTCTTTTGCAGTTGATACAACTGAGAAGTTTTGTCAAAACAGAACAGCTGAGAAGTTTTGTCAAAACAGAACAACTGAGAAGTTTTGTCAAAACAGAACAACTGAGAAGTTTTGTCACAACATATCTTAACAATGTTCGTGTCCACTTTCTAGAATAGCTGAACACATGTCATCTGTTCATATTTTTCTTCTTTTTATTTTTTCCAAACATTCCTGTTTTGCTATTCTTTGCTCCCAGTCCTGGTTTTGTGCCACTTTTCTTTTGTTTCATCTGACCAAATACTTTGCCAGGTTTCTTTTTATTCAGTTTGTCCATTTTCTTCTGGAAGTTAGCTCTAGAAAAAATAGCAATAGTGGTATGTTCAAATTTAATTTAAGTGTCACTATACATAATTATCAGTGTGTAATTACAGTAAGAAGTTTGGTATAACAGCCAGAATTGGTAAAAAATGTGTGACAAACAAGGATACTTACTCGTAACGTAATCGTTTGGCTCCTTTCCTGCTGACATCTGTCAAGTCTTCAGCAAATGATGATTTTTTACGTTTTGAGGAACCTAAATATAACAAAATTCAGCTGTTGACAAAGTGCTTATGGACACAGAATATTTCTTCCAATATGATTATTGTAACTGTATTTTCAATAAATTTAGAACTTAACAAATTACATAAAATATACAATTCACTTTTTAATCAAAGTGTATAAGATGCATTTCTTTAGTGCGCTCTCATAAAAAATTCTCTGCTATCAACATAATTTACCTCCCTTCATTATTTCTTATAATCTAAATGTTTTGCCTTCCCTGTGAAATTCTGTCGATGGCTAAATTTGTTGACATCACTTTAGTAGTTCCATTCCTAAACATCTACTGGAGCCAACTGATGACAACATGGCCAACTTAGAGTTTATGAGGAAAGGCTGTGGATCAGTTTCAGATCATGTTAAATGACTTGTGCAAAATAAAGTCTCAGTGAAACAAATTGCTGTGTATAACTTGCTTTCCATGTAGTAATATCACAAAAGTGACAAACAAGGGATGAATTTATCTCTCTGAAAACTAATTAATATTGCAAAGAAAAATAATAGAAAGACCAGCAAGGAATAACAGCAATATGGAAATGATAGATTGCTACTCACCACATAGAAGAAGTGTACATATGCAAGCACAATGAAAAAGACTCCTAAAATATCTAAGCTTTTGGACAAAGTCTTTCTTCTAAAATATATATAACACACACACACACACACACACACACACACACACACACACACACACACTAGCACAATTCACACACAAGTGGCCATTGCTTCCAGATGATGGAAAATGATTGTATCTGATGTAAGCAGAAATGTACTGGGGTGGGGATGGTGGTGAGAAAGTGGCATGAGGCAGGACAGCAGGACAGGGGTTGGGGAACATGTTGTGCTGCCTCTGGGAACTTGCTTGGACATGGTGGGGACAGGACAGAGCTGCTAGGTGCCGTGCTTGGAGGCTGTGCTGGCAGAGAAAGGGGAGGGGGGAGTAGAGAAGGGGGGAAATAAGTACACTGGTTGGAAAGAAGGAATGTGTAGTGCTCAAGTGGGAACAGGGAAGGGGATAGGTAGGTGGACGGGACTTACGAAGGTTGGGTCTAGAGCAGTTATGGAAACAAAGCGTATGTTGTAGGCAGAGTTCTCTCCAGCACAATTCAGAAAAGCTGGTGTTGGTAGGAAGAATCCGGATGTCATAGGCTATGAAGTAGTCATTAAAACGAAGCACATTGTATTGGGCAGTATGTTCAGCAATTGGGTGGTCCAGCTGTCTCTTGGCCACAGTTTGGCAGTGACCATTCATGCAGACATACACCTTGTTAGTTGTCATGCCCAAAAAGAAAGTGGCACAGTGGTTGCAGTTTAGTTTTTAGGTTACATAGCTTCTTTCACTGGTAGTTCTAACTTTGATGTGGTACAAGATGCCCGACAGGATTGGAGTAGGTGGTGGTAGGAAATGTATGAGACAGATCTTGCATCATGGTCAACTGCAGTGATATGAGCCATGAGGCAAGAGGTTGGGAGCAGATGTTGAGTAGGTATGGACAAGGATATTATGTAGATTGGGTTGGCAGCAGAATATGACTGTGGGAGAGGTGGGGGGAATACTCCTCAGGGCATGACAAGAGGTAGTCGAAACCCTAGCGAAGAATATGATTCAGTTGCTCCAGTCCTGGGTGTTACTGATTCAAGAGGGAAGTGCTCCTTTGTGGCCAGATAATGGATATGTGGTAGGTGAGATAAGATATGGGAGATCTGTTCTGGGACAAAGCTGGGAGGGCAATTTCAGTTTATGAAGGCCTCAGTGAGGCCCTTGGAAAATTTGGGGAGGGACTGTTCGTCACTGTGTATGTGACAACCAGGGTTGCTAGGCTGTATGGAAGGGACTTATTGGTATGAAACAAGTGGCAGCTGTTGAAGCAGGGGTATTTTTGTTGGTGGTTGGTGGGTTCGATGTGGATATACATACCGATTTAGCCAATATCAAGGAAGGCGGTGGCTTACTGTGTTGAGTAGGGCCAGGTGAAATGAATGGGTGGAAGGTGTTGAGGTTCTGTAGGAACATGGGTAGGGTGTTCTCACCCTAAGTCCAGATCACAAAGACGTCATCAATAAAGCGATATCAGGTAAAAGGTTTGGGATTCTGGGTAGTTAGGAGGGATTCCTCTACATGGCCCATGAATAGCTTGGTATAGGATGGTGCCTTGTGGGTGCCCATTGCTGTGTCATGGATTTGTTTGTAGGAATCTTTTCTAACTTCCCAGGATCCCAAACAATAAGCCACTGCCTTCCTCGATGCTGGCTACATCAGTACTTCCATCTACACCAACAACAATAGGATGCTGAAGAAATGAATTAAAATATGTGCCATGGCTGGGACTTGAAACCGGGCCTCCTTGCTTACAAGGCAGTTATGCTAACCATTACACCACAACAGTACAATGGTTAACATAGCTGCATGCACTACCCTAGTCCAGTGCCCTCCCTAACACAAACTTCAATTCACATCTTCAGCTTCTTTTCCCCTTCTTAGATAATCACTATTGCCAAGGCTCTCCGGTATTGGAATAGCGCCCCAGTGTCAGGTGCAATGAGAAAATTCTGCCTGTATCTCAGGCATAGCTGATCTATAGATCTGATGTAATTATATCTTCCTTGAGACATTATTGTAGATAAAGATGAGCCTCAAATGCCTCAAGGAAAATTTAATTACATCAGATCTATAGACCAACTGCATCCCAGGTACAGGCAGGATTTCCCCATTACGTCCAACATTGGGATGCTATTCCAATACCAGAGAGCCTCGGCAATAGTAGTGATCTAAGAAGGGGAAAAGAAGCTGAAGATTTGGACTTAAGTAAGGGAGGCCATTGGATTAGGATAGTCCGTGCAGCTATGTTACCTATAGTGCTGTGGTGGTGCAATGCCAGCATACCTGCCTAGTAAGCAAGGAGTTCTGGCCATGGCACAGATTTTAATTCATTTCTTCAGCTTCCATCATTATTGTAGATAAAATCCAAACTAATAATAATCAAAATCAATGTCTGTAAGATCAGAAGGATAAAACTGGCAGTGAGTCCAACTGGGAAGAAGTTGTTCCTATTGATAACCTACAGCTATCTGTAAAACTTCAGTGGTCTGAGCATACAATGAGAAAAAAAGGAAAATTAAAGAAAAAATGACTAGAACTTTGAAAGCAGCACTGGGAGGAGAAGTCCCCAGTTAGATAAAGGTTCAGAAAAAGAAAATGTGGAATCTCAGTCTATCCATATACTTACTGACCCTGAAACTCCACAAAATAGAAGAAGGAAATCACAAAACAAATACTACTTTTAAATGTCACTGGAATGCGACTATAACATAGAGAAATACTTGGGGCTGGAATTAATAAACACTCAAAGGCCCTTCATAGCATAAAGGTCACTGGACCTGATATGGTACCTACCAATATTAAATACAGAAATGAACTTTCCCTTCATCCAGCATCAATCTATTATTGATCACTAGAACAAAAGAGTCTCATGTGAACAGAAAAAGGCGCAAATCGTTCACTGCTTTAACCCTCCAGCTGTGTGCAATGCACACTTGCTTAATCAGATTTTTCTACATGATTCCCCTGGGCACGCTGTTACTGCGTAGGATATCAATTCTGGGCTGTTCGTATATGTTATATGTCAGAAGACACTATTTTCCTCCCACGTCTTTTGTGATGCTTTGGAACACTGGGAATCATGTTTTACATGTTCCCAGGACTCATCCACCTCACATACACATCTTCTCATGTCAGCAATTTTGTAACCATTTTTGTGAGCTTGTGTATGGAAACACACTTCAAAATGACAATGACAAATGTCAATCGTTATTCTCGGAGCATCCAAACATAGACACATCTATTGTGATATTGTAGACAAAACAGGAAATTCTCTGAAAGGACGACATGGTGACATGCCTCTAGGTGCATCACTCTCAACAAGCATCTCCTGTCTGAAATGATGACATGGTTACATTCCTCTAGACACACCACTCTCAACACACATTTCTCTGCTGCTGTGTCAAAGGAATCCTTAACAGTGGTCACTGTTCTCACAGTCAGAAAAATTTAAGTTTCTCCTCCTTTTATAATGTTAAACACATTTTTACGTTTGCCACATTACATATGTTAAATCTCAATTAAAAATCACTTCTATATTCCGTTTTGGATTTCTTGTTACATTCTTTTAATACAATCCTTAGAACTATTTATTTGTTGTTGAATAAAATTGGTCCATGGTACTATAGCGAAAAATCAGTAAATGACTCAGATGCAGAGTAAAGAAGGATCAAACTGTAATTACAAAACATATTTTGTGCTTGTGAAAGGGAAATGAAACAATAGAAAAGACAGTTGCTCAACTAAATTCTCTCAGTGCACAAACTCAAACCCAATTGTTTTGTGTGTCTCCTGCTCAATGCTTCCTCTGTATTATGAGTGGTAGTCCTTAGTCATTTCATTGCTTGTAAATCAATAATAACTCTCTTTATAGCATGTTAATTACAGCCAAACAGCACATCTTTCTTGATTTTTTGTGCTCTCTATTTCACTATGTGGCTCTCTCAATCTGCACTTCATCTCCATTATAACTGCTTCACAACTCCAAAGACAAGACCTAGTTTCAATACATACTTAGCACTTGGACATTTTTCATATTATTACTTACTACTGCTGCTTATCTTTCATTTCCATGAACTCTCTTTACAATATTATATCTTCTACTGTTTGTGTTTTGTTTCTACTCTGGCACTCATGTCACATAATTTACCTTAACCATGGAAATTCCTTACTTCACTGACTTTTCATGCCTGTCCTCTCTGTTTTCTTTCACTTCCAACAAGGCTTATTATTGCTTTCACAGGTTTTCTTCTTTATTATCCATTATGATGCTTAGGGAGCCAGCAACACATAAGAAATTTCCCACATTTCGTTCAGCAGCTCTTGAACTTAGTTAAAAGTTCTGGAGCTGCTGGGCCAAGACGACCCGTGGTGAGCATTAATGTGGTATCTCTTTTCACACGGGTGCCTCTATGAGACTCCGTAAGCCTCCTAGGAGAAAAGTTTGGGCCTGCTCTAACAAAGCTGTTTGAATTTGTGCTTACATCAACTTACCTCCTGATCGACAGAAATTATTATGAGATAGCAGACAGAGTATTGACGGACTGCTCACTCTCACCAGTGGTGGCCAATAAGTTTATGAAGGCATTTGAAGAAGAACGGAGTCGACTGTCTACAAGATCTCAACTGCTACATCTGAATTTGTTGCACCAGAACATCAAATACATGATGGCGATAAAGGAAAATGGTCAACTTTCATTTCTAGATGTGCTCATCACGAAGACCAGATAGCACACTAGGTCACACTGCCTACATAAAACGACACATACAGATTTATGCTTGCATGGCTCCAGCTGCCATGCATCTTCACAGTGAGGTGTCCTAAGCACTCTAGTGAACAGAGCATGTGAAGTCTCAGACAGTGACAGTCTAGCAGATGAAATGCAGCACTTACAGGCCATGTTCCATACAAATGGTTACAGCAACTGCCAGATACAGTGTCCCTTAAAACCAAAGAAGCCACGACCACAGCCAGCTGAAGATGAAGATAAAGTGGTTGCGACGGCGATTATTCCTTTCATCACGAACACAGCAGCAAAAACTGGAAGAGTACTCTGGTTATACAACATCAAGTGTTTATTCTACCCACCATCTAAGACCCAAGGATGACCTAGGACTTTGGAAACTGGGAGTCTACAGTATCACTTGACAGTGTGGAAAAATGTATGTAGGCCAGGCTATCTGAACAGTACAGAAGAGATGTACTGAGCATACATGCAACACAGACAATATTCAGCCAACAAAGCCCACTGTGGCAGAGACCTGCATCCCCCACAGACATACCATGAATTAAGATAGCACCAAGTTGTAGCAACAATCCTACAAATTCTGAGATTGTTCCTACAAATTCTGGGATTGTATTCTGAAAGAAGCTATAGAGATCCAAAAGCATGATGAACTAATAAATAAGGACAGCAGGTTTCAAAAGCAAGGCTTTAGACACAGGTTTGAGCACCATGAGAGCATAGTGGCAGGCCCTTGACTGATGCCTGACACTGCGCTTCCCCACCACTGCACCACGTCTGCACCCAGAGTACTGGCTGGAGGAGCTGGGGACTATAAACACAGCAATCAGCAAAACATCACTGTCATCAGGAATGCCTGAAGATGCCAAGCAGCCGCCTTGCTGAAATATTGTGTCTTTTAGACACATCTGGCTGAATACCCAAGAACTATTCACGACATTATCTCATTAACAGTACACATACCTGCATATAGCCCATCTTCATGGACGGAAGGAAGGAAGATTAAGAGTTTAACATCCTGTCAGCACCGAAATCATTAGAGATGGAGCACAATGTAGGATGGTTTCAAAGATGGGGAAGGAAATCAGTCATGCCCTTTCAAAGAAACCATCCAGGCATTTGCCTGGAGCAATTTAGGGGAATTATGGAAAACCTAACTCAGAATAGCCAGCATCTTCATAGAGATGAATTCAGATAGTTTAAGTAAATATTATGATCCCTGGCTGACTTTGTTGAGTAAACTGATCCTGCCGCCTACCATGACTGCGTGTGAGGAAGAGGTAATGGCCATTTCTGGCTGTAACTTTGAATATCTACAACCGTATGAAGCAAATCGAGTCATTAAATCACACTCTGAGGACAATCCAAAGACATCAGTCACCTACTAACTTCAATCCCACCAATGGCTTGCTATGTCACAAATTTTTGAAACTATTTTGCTGAAAAATTTCACCATCTTTACTTGCATCCGAGTGAACATCAGCACTGAATGACGACGATTTCTGCTACTCTGTTCCTTAAGTAAAGGCCTATTTACTAATGGTGGTTACGTGAAAGATGACTGTATTACCTCTTCCTTTAACAATACCATCAGCTTTACCCATTGTAATCCCAGGCACAATATTCATTCCACGATATATCTGCATATTTTGACCAATTCTTATGATGCAACATGAAGTCAAGCAAGTGGGCTGCGACTATACAGTAAACTTGAGGAGACTTATGCCACTGCTGAATAGGTCGCTAGAATAACTGGTCACTTGCTGTTCAAAAATTCTTATTTGTTGATGCAGTTCTGGCACAGTATCATCAGCACATCAAAAAGAAAAATTGTCATACAATATATGGAATCACATGCGTCAGGCATCAGTATCTGTACTCAACGGACACATGGCACACATGACTCCATATATTGTGTAAAGAATTTTCTTCTTGATGTTCTGGTGATGAGCTGCACCTGAGAAGTTTCAATAAATAAGAATTTTTGAACAGCAATTGACCACTTCTTCTAATGACCTATTCAGAGGTGGTGAAAGTTTCCTCAAGTTAACCAATTTTCCAGCTGTTCAGACCAGAGTGTATCAATAAATTCCAATAAACATAGGTATTGTAAAAGGCGTGATCTAAAAAATTATCTCTGTTGTGATGCAGCTGCAAGAGCAGTTATCACCAGCCGCAAGTCATTCCACTTTAATAACTGCCAAAAAAGGGATATAATCAATAAAGACTACAGCCACAGAAGACAATAAATAATTTTTTTCAGGAGTCCTGGAATCTAGAAACAAAGAGTTAACAATGGCATTATTATGTAAATAACATCGTTTTTGTGCATTAAAGTAAAAAAGATGAAGTTATATAAAATAATGAAAAATGAAACCAAGTAGCAATCTATGTGTTTCATACTATTGTTATTAATGAAACACTGATTTTGGGAAAAGCGGGTTCCCAGCTACTTGAGAACCATAACAGGATGCTGCATTCAACCCACACAATTATAGCTTAAGTTTTAATCAGACACCTTGGATTCAGATATCTCCAGTTTCTCAGGATTTAATTGAAGAATGAAACAGTGGATTAGATTGGGAATCAAACCTTAATTTGTAACATCACCCTTTTACACACTTCATACTACTACTAAACTATACCTAGGGAAAAGTACAGGCTTTTGATCTAAGATTTAGTATCTTATGTTAGCATAAATTTTGCACATGTAAACAATAAAGCACAGATACAACAATAATTGTAAATATAAATCAACTGAGATTCATTTGCCAAATACATACTGTTTTTTTGACCAATGGGCTGGCTTGGTGTGTCAACCAGAGTTCTTAGCTTTCGTGGACGGCTTTTCTTCTTTGCTAAACGAGCTTGCAGTGCTGCAATCTTACTCATCTCTGCCTGAACTCTGTCTTCAGGAGTTTCTTTTCGTTTACCCTTCTTTGCTTTTTTTTCAGCCTCATTATTAGCATTAATCTCATGTTCATCATCACTGTCATCTGCTTTTTGTTTGGTTCCTCGCTTTTTCTTTCCTCCTTTTGGATCAGTCAGTCTCAGCCTCTCTAAAACAATTGTGTTGTTTGTAGATCAGCACAGACTTCACAATATTGATTTTATATGAAAGCATGATTCAAATAGTAGCATGAAAATAAGATGCAAACTGAATGAGATTTTCACTCTGCAGCGGAGTGTGCACTGATATGAAACTTCCTGGCAGATTAAAACTGTGTGCCGGACCGAGACTCGAACTCGGGACCTTTCCAAAGGTACTGGGAGAAGTAAAGCTGTGAGGACAGGGTGTGAGTCATGCTTGGATAGCTCAGTTGGTAGAGCACTTGCCCGCAAAAGGCAAAGGTCCTGAGTTCGAGTCTCGGTCTGGCACACAGTTTTAATCTGCCAGGAAGTTTCAAGATGCAAACTCCAGTTAAGAATACTTAATCTAGAAGAATACTAATGTTCAAGTTGCATTTTACGTAAGAGGCAGAAGAAATAACAAAAAGAGACATTAACATCACACTCCATGCAAGTATAAAAAATGCCATTAAAATTAATTAATAAAGGATCATTTCTTACTTCATTGTCACAAAAGTGTAACTTTTGCTCATTTGGATGCACTAGACTATTAAAATCATGGAAAAATTTTGCATGTACCATGTGGCTAATTCACATAAAGGAGCACTCGTCTCATGACTCAGTAGCACCCAGAACTGAATCACATTCTCCAATACCTCAGGCTGTGCCCTGAAAAGAGGAATATCCTACCCACTAACCTTCCCACCCTTCCTAAAGTGGTATTCCACAACCCACTTAACTTACGCAATATCCTTGTCCATCCCTACTCCATCTCTGCATTAATCCCTTGCCTCACGGCCCATATTCCTGCAATAGACCTACTTGCAAGGCCTGTCCCATACATCATCCCGTCACCACCACCTACTCCAATCCAGTTTCACGAATCTCTTATCCTGTCAAAAGCAGGGCTACCTGTGAAATTAGTCACGTGATCTACAAACTAAGCTGTAAAAACTATGCTGCTTTCTAAGTGGACATGATGACTAACAAACTGTCTGGCACATGAATGGACACTGACAAACTGTGGTCAAGAGACAGCTGAACCACCAAGTTGCTGAACATGCTGCCCATCACAATGTGCTTCACTCCAATGACTGCTTCACAGCCTGTGCCATTTGGATCCTTCCTACCAACACCAGCTTTTTTGACTTTTGCATGTGGTAATTCTCCCTGCAATATATCCTACTTTCCCATAATGCCACTGGTCTCAACCTTTATTATATTCTGTCTTAGGTGGTTGTTGGAATGTTTAAGGGGGACTAAACAGCTAAGGTCATCAGTCCCCCATTCCAAAAACAGGCGAGACGAAAATTTGCGGAGCAGGTAAAACCCCAAGGGGAAGGAGACTCCCCCCAGGCACTGAAAGAACACAAAGGCGGCAACGAACACTACAGACAAGAAGAGTACAGATGAACACCAGACAGAAAGAAACAGAAGAAAAGAAGATGGCCGGAAACTGGTTGACTGACCACGAGAACAAAAAAAAGGGAAAGAGTCAACCATCCGACTACACACCAAAATCTGCAACCAATTATGAGACTCGAGGACAAGAGACACAGAAAGCGAAAGGTGCAGGACTGCCCTAAATGGAGCCATAAATAGGACTACCACGGATAAAATTTAAAACGTCGTCAGCCATGGAGGCATCGTCGCATAAAACCAAAGGCAAAGTGCCCGGGAGATTAAAAGACTGCTGGAGGGTGCGCAGTCGGGGACACTCCAACAAAATGTGGGCGACCGTCAGGCGGGACCCACACCGACACGGGAGGGAACCTCCTGACGCAAAAGATGGCCATGCGTCAGGTAGGTATGGCCGATGCGGAGCCGACACAGGACGACAGAGTCCCTGCGAGAAGCCCGCAGGGAGGACCGCCATACATCGGTCGACTCCTTAACAGCTCGCAGTTTATTCGGGGATGTCAGGCCACGCCACTCACCATTCCACATTCCCAGCACCTTACGGCGCAACACCAACTGCAGATCACGAGCTGGGAAGCCGATCTCCAAAGCTGGAGCGGCGATCGCCCCTTTGGCCAGCCTGTCGACACGTTCATTTCCCGGGGTGCCAACGTGACCTGGCGTCCAAACAAAGACCACCGAACGACCAGAGCGGGTAATGGCAGAAACAGACTCCTGAATAGATGATACCAGAGGAGAAGAGCTATAGCAGCAGTCGATAGCCTGGAGGCTGCTCAAGGAGTCACTGCAGATGACGATGGACGTACCTGAGTAGGAACACATATGCTCAAGAGTGCGCAAGATGGCCACCAGCTCTGTAGTAAAAATACTGCAGCCAGCCGGCAAGGAGCGCTGTTCAACATGGGCAGCATGAGCAAAAGCGTAGGCAGTACGACCATCAACCAGGGAACCATCAGTGTAGACAGTCTCACAGCCCGAAAATGAGGCGAGCAGCGCAAGAAAACGGCGACGGAGGGCCACAGGCAGAACCGAGTCCTTGGGTCCCCGTGCCAAGTCCAGACGGATGGATGGCCGGGGCAGACACCTGGGAGGTGTAGGTGCACGGACTCAGAAGGGAGGCAGAAGAGGGAATGATCCCAGTTCCGACAGCAGGGACTGGACGCGGACAGCAATGGAAAGCCCAGACCTAGGTCACCGTTCGGACAGATGGAGGACCATGGCAGTGAAAAGCAGGCGATGATTGGGATGGCCCGGCGAGCAATGCACGTGGACAGCATAGTCGGCGAGCAGTCGATGGCGGCGAATCCGCAGCGGGGGAACCCCAGCCTCCACCAGTAGACTATCCACGGGGTTTTTACGAAAAACGCCAGTTGCAAGCCGAACCCCACAGTGGTGTATGGGGTCCAACAACGTCAACACTGAGGGGGATGCAGACCCATAGGCCAGGCTCCCATAACCAAGCCTGGACTGCACAAGGGCTCTGTACAATCTCAACAGCGTGCAGCGATCTGCACCCCAAGACGTGTGGCTCAGGCAGCGGATGGCGTTGAGGTGCCGCCAGCACTTTTGCTTCAGTTGAGTAATATGAGGAACCCATGTGAGCCGGGCATCAAAGACGAGTCCTAAGAAGCGGCTAGTGTCTACCACTTCAAGTAGGTGGCCGTCAAGGTAAAGTCCAGGATGAGGGTGGACCGTCCGACGCCTGCAGAAGTGCATAACTCGAGTCTTGGCTGCAGAGAACTGAAAACCATGAGTCAGAGCCCATGATGCTGCCTTGCGAACGGCTACTTGCAGCCTGCGTTCGGCGACTCCCATATTTGTTGAGCTAAATGAGATTCAGAAGTCGTCGGCATACAAAGAAGGAGACACCGATGACCCCACGGCTGCAGCCAGACCATTAATGGCCACTAGAAATAAGGAGACGCTCAACACCGAGCCCTGCGGGACCCCATTTTCCTGTATATAAGATGAACTAGAGGTGGCACCGACTTGCACCTGGAATAGGCGCAGTAAAAAGGTTTGAAGAAAAGCCGGGAGATGACCACGAAGACCCCACTCATGCAACGTAGCAAGGATGTGATGCCTCCATGTGGTGTCATACGCCTTCTGCGGATCAAAAAATACAGCAACGAGATGCTGACGTCGAGCAAAGGCCGTACGGATAGCAGATTCCAGCTGCACCAAATTGTCCACACCAGACCGGCCCCGACGGAAGCCACCCTGGGATGGAACGAGGAGACCGCGCGACTCAAGGACCCAACACAAACGCCACCCCACCATACGTTCGAGCAATTTGCACAAAATGTTGGTGAGGGCAATGGGACGATAGCTGTCCAGCGCCAGTGGGTCCGCACCAGGCTTCAAGATGGGGACAATAACACCCTCTTGCCATTGCGACGGGAACACGCCCTCGCTCCAAATGCGGTTAAAGATTATGAGGATGTGTCTCTGGCAGTCCCTGGAGAGATGCTTCAGCATATGTACGTGGATGCAGTCTGGTCCTGGTGCTGTATCAGGGTAATCAGCGAGGGCAGTGATGAATTCCCTCTCGCTGAAAGGAGCATTGTATTTTTCAGAACGACGCGTGTGGAATGATAACGGCGTCTGCTCGGCTTGCTCCTTTAGAGAGCGAAAGGCAGGGGGGTAAGTTGCAGTCGCAGAGCTCGTAGCAAAGTGCGCGGCAAGGTGTTCAGCAATGGTGGCAGCATCCGCGCAAACAGCGCCGTCCAGGGAGATCCAAGGGACACCCATAGGGGTCCGGTATCCATAAATCTGTCGGATCCGGGACCACACGAGTGAGGGAGAGACACGGGAGCCCAAGGATGTGACATACCTCTCCCAGCACTCCTGCTTACGCCGTGCAATAAGACGACGGGCCAAAGCACGGAGCCTCTTAAAGGCGATGAGGGTCTCCAGAGACGGGTGCTGCCTATGACGCTGGAGAGCCCGCCTACGGTCGCAAATAGCCTCAGCAATCTCCGGCGACCACCAGGGTACAGCCTTCCTCCGAGGGAGACCAGAAGAGCGGGGGATGGCAACCTCGGCCGCAGAAATGATTGACGTGGTCAAGACACGGACCACCTCGTCAATGTCACCCTGTGGGGGAGATGCAATGGTGGCAGCAGAAGTATAAAGCCGGCCAGTCAGCCCTGTTGAGAGCCCAGCGGGGCAGGCGCTCAGAAGAATGACACTGGGGCAGTGACAAATAGATGGGAAAATGGTCACTGCCACACAGGTCAGGATGCACTCTCCAGTGGAGGGATGGGACAAGTCCGGGGCTGCAAAGAGAGAGATCGATGGCCGAGAACGAGCCACGGGCCACACTGAAATGCGTGAGAGCACTGGTGTTCAAGAGGCTAAGGTCGAGCTGAGCCAACACATGCTCCACGGCACGACCGCAGTCATCGGAGACAGTCCCACCCCATAGAGGGTTGCGAGCATTGAAATCGCCCAGAAGCAGCAATGGTGGTGGGAGTTGAGCCAGCAGCGCAGCCAAGACATGTCAGGGGAGCTCCCCATCCGGAGGAATGTAAACAGAGCAAACAGTAATAGCCGGCGAGAGTTCAATCCTGGGAGCGACTGCCTCTAAAGGCGTCAGAAGGGGTACTGGCGAGCTACAGACAGAGTGGTGAACAAAGAGGCAAACCCCACCTGACGCCCGTTGACAGGCAGGTTCTTATAGTATCCCCGATAACCGCAAAGGGCGGGGGTCCGCATTGCTGGAAACCAAGTTTCCTGCAGAGCAATGCAGAGAACAGGGGAAACACTCAGAAGCATCCGGAGCTCAGGCAGGTGGCGGAAATAACCGCCGCAGTTCCACTGGAGAATGGAAGCAGGAAGAGACTGGGAGGGCATGAAGGCAACTAAGAGGCAGACGGCGCCTCAGAGCCAACTGCTGCCACCGGGGTAGAGTCAGCTGTGTCCAGAGGGAAGGCCCCCGAGGGTTCCGTGAGGGCGAGATCCGCGGCAGAGGCGAGGATCTCCACCTCATCCCCGGAGCCAGAACTATGTACAGCAGGCCGTACTGAAACCGCCGGAACATCCTTCTTCTTGGACACGTTCCGTTCCTTCTTCTCGCGTCTGTCCTTAGGGTTAGAGGGCTGGGAGAGCTTCTCTGAAGGATCGTCGGTGGCTGACGACGACGCAGAAGCTTCAGCCACTAGCTGACATCCAGCTGGGTAGGAGAAGAAACGGAGGAAGGGAGAGCCCCGAGGACCCCTTCCGCGAGAGAGGAACCGGCAGAGGCAATGCCAGCGGAGAAGGAGAGGGAGGGATCGAGCTCCCCGGTTTTGGAGCAGATGTCACTCCAGAAGTAAGTGTGGGGGGAGCGACAGAAGAGGGTTTGGCCCCAACTGCTAAGGGGGCAACAGAGGAAGGCTTGCCCCCAGACACCGGGGGGGCAGACAGAGATGCACGGCCCCGAGGGCCCACTGAAGGCGGCACAGATGAGGCGACAACCGCCGCTCGCGAGGGCGACGATAACGTGGCTGCAGCATAAGATGTGCAAAGGGAAGCAGGATACAACCTGTCAAATTTCAGTTTTGCCTCTCGATAAGTAAGCCAGTCCAGGGTCTTAAATTCCATTATCTTTCGTTCCTTATGAAGAACGGGGCAATCCGGCGAGCATGGAGAGTGGTGCTCCCCACAGTTGACACACACAGGCGGAGGCGCACATGGAGAATCGGGATAAGAAGGGCGTCCGCAATCTTGAAATGTGGTGCTGGATGGGCAACGGGAGGACATATGCCCAAACTTCCAGCACTGGAAGCACCGCATCGGGGGAGGGACGTATGGCTTGACGTCACAACGGTAAACCATTACCTTGACCTTCTTGGGCAATACAGCACCCTCGAAGGCCAAGATAAAGGCACCAGTGGCCACCCTGTTAGTCTTGGGTCCTCTATGTACACGACGGACAAAATGTACACCACGTCGTTCCAAGTCGGCTCTCAGCTCGTCGGCAGATTGTAACAATAGGTCACGATGGTAAATAATCCCCTGGACCATATTTAAGCTACTGTGGGGTGTGACGGTAACAGGGACGTCACCCAGCTTATCACACAAGAGCAACGCTCGTGACTGGGCTGGGGAGGACGTCTTGAGGAGGATGGACCCATTCCTCATTTTAGACAACCCCGCCACTTCCCCAAACTTATCCTCCAGGTGTTCCACAAAAAACAGAGGCTTCGTCGTAAGAAAGGAGTCACCATCAGTCCTGCTGCAGACAAGGTATTGTGGTACGTAAGACTCCTGCTTGGCACTAGATCTGTGTCCCTCCCACGGTGCAGCCAACGAGGGGAACGACTGATAGTCATATTGCGCAGCATCAAAGTCAACTCTGCCTCGCTTAGAGACGCTGGTGGCCATGCGACCACCAGCTTGGTGCGATTTATTGCACTTCATTGCGCTACATCCGTGCAGATGCCACCTACTCGGAACGAGGGCTCTCCCCAAGGGCGCCACCCAGCCAAAGCAACGGGTACCTGGCCGATATCCCGTTGCCCGGAGTCCCCGTGCCCCAGACAAGATGGGCACATACTCCTTGGCATGCGTGGGGAGGAAACAGCTCTGGCATCTGTAGTGCGATCCCTGCGTGGTCAGGGGGCTACCACCAAGAGGGTACATGACGACCCCACCACAACGGACTGGCTACCATGCTGGATTTTAGGTGTTGAAAGGGTCCACAGTTGTCGGGGGTGCTAAGAAGGGGATTGCGCACAAGACGAGAAGGAGGCAACCCAGAAGACGTTGGGTGTAAATCCCGCCACACGACAATAGGTAGCATGCAAGATGGTGGTGCATGATGGACCAATAGAAAAACACCACGTAAGGCGTCCTTCCCCAAATGGCATGCACTAACAACAGAAATTTGGAAAAATGGAGGTCAAACCCAAGAGGGGACCATCACATTAAGGCCGAAACGTTTGAGACTCCTTTTAGTCGCCTCTTACGACAGGCAGGAATACCGCAGGCCTATTCTTACCCCCGAACCCGCAGGGGGGAGTCTCTGTCTTACAATTACCTATTCCCTTCCCACTACACTTTCCCCCACATCGCCCTGCTACTCCCTCCCTCACTGCCCCATGCCTCCTCATTCCCTCCACCACTAGATTGCTACGCCCATCAGGCTCGGATATGAATCAGTCCAGCCACAGTGGCCAGAGACAGTGCTCAGATGTTGTGACTTGTGCATGTGCATGTGTTTTCTACTTCAGAAGAAGGCCCGTTGGCTGAAAGCTAAAATGCAGAGCAATCTTTTATTATTATCAGCACAATTTAAACAAAAACGAATAATGACACACTCACCACACTAGCATTTAATATTAATGATGTTTTAAGATTTTATTTTTATCATTGTTTGTCTTAATATACTTCACAAATATTTATTTCTTTAATCACATCCACTGCTAATTAAATAGATTATTAATTCTTTATTTCATTTAACCTTAAGCTAGTGACCAAGTGTGCTAAAAAGGCACGCACATAGTTTCAGGGAGGGGGGAGGGAGTGGACATCTGTATTTGCGCTACTTAGTAAATCACTCGCCAGCAGAAAACTCAGCAGAATGATTACATTTACTACTCTATGAGTGATTACATTATTTATATTGCATCCAGAACTTTCCAGTACCAAAGCCTAATATCACCAGGGGCTACAGGTGTATCACGACTCACTTTTTTCACACTTCATTTTATTCACATCCAAATATGTTTAATCTCTTAGGATTTCTTTCCAAAATTCTGCCTTTTCTCTTTCATTAAGAGCAATAAATTATAGTTGATTGCTATCAGAATAAGCTCCTTAAAACATATTTCAAGATTTAAAAAATATTCTACAATCAAGGATACAATTTCAGTAGCCTTTAACTTTTTGTTTTGAATGCAATCTTCTTTTCAGACAGTGGGATGATGTGGCAGAAAGGATAACGTGGAATGTGTCTAATTAAATTCAGTGCAGAGAAACAGCCACGTGAATCTTGACCTAGCTCTGTCATCTAAATGCAGTGGTGATGGTAAATATTCTAACACAACAGTTTGCAATCTCTTTTCTTCAACTTTAGAAAATGGAGAAATAATGCTAAAAATGTTAATCTGATAAATAAGATAAGTACTAAAAAATGGAAACCTTTCTCTAGTCGGCGGTCCTTTTCAGTTTGAAACCATGAACGCTGAGATTTATCTCCTTTTCCTTCTTTCAAGAGCTTCTCGGCTCTGTTTACCTGATTCTCAGTTTTTTGAAGTTCCCGTTCTTCTCTTTCTTCTTGTAGAATTTTTTGAATATCAGCCTCAAGAGCATTAACACGCTCACAATACTTGCTGATTATGTCTGTAACAAATTGCATAGTTTATCATAATACTTGTTAACCAAAAAATCAAACTGTAATAGAACAAATATCACATTTCAAGCCCTGTTACCAAATGGTAATTGAATATGATAATGCTAACTTACCTGGAGGAATAATTCTGTTTTTGGGGGGAGTACAAGCATTCTTGACAACTTCTTTGACTACTTTGTATTCTGCTTCACCAGCTAATGATACAGACACTCCTGCACGACCCGCACGTGCGGTACGGCCCACTCTATGAATATAATGTTCCACTGTTGCAGGCATCAGAAAATTTATCACCTAAAAAGTAATTCATTATGGAAATGAAAATGATGTTGCTATGGATGATCCAATACAACTCTCATGCCAAAAGATTGTAAGAATTAAATGGACTAGAAGCAAGGCAGTAACACATTCTTATTTACAAATAATGGCACGAAAAGAAGCAAATACTATCCAGAATGAGTCAAAGGCTTCACTGCTCCAAGACTTGTGTCACATTAATGCAGAAGTATGACAATGCCCAATCCAGTAAATATATGAAGAATTTATATCAACATAATTTAATGCCATCTGCTGTTTGTGGGAAGACAGAAATGAATGACATTTCACACTGACACAGCAATAAATAATCATGTCTGAAAAATCTCTCCACCTTTTCAGTAGTATCTATTCTTTGCTGAACAATTTTTGCTGCTATCTGACTGCTGGCTCCTTCACCAGATAGTATACCCTTATATATTATTATCCAAGAAAGAAATACATGAATCGATATAAAAATAGCATCAATTCAGACTTCCCGCCTAAAATTGTAAATATGAATTACTCAATAGTTATAAAACAAGAAAAATCAAGGTAGGAGCATGTACAGAAAGAAAGATACGGACTGGATTAATATGAAAATAGATAGCAGTGTGAATTTGTTCAGCTTAATGGTAACTGCTCTCTGTCATTATGATATGACAACAAATGCGGCACACTTCAAACGTAAGGGTGAATTAACTGAAAATAAGATTGACTGCAGAGAACAGTTTACACTTCCACAGTAGGTTGATGGACCCCCTATATGTGAGTAGCTGAAGCTATTCTACAACTTTTGCTTTTTCATTGTGTGTTAGTCACTTATTTAAATGTCAACAAAATTCACTGTGGACTAAGAAAGACAAGAAGGAAAGTTAGGATTAAACATCTTATTGATAAAGAAGTCACTGAAGACACTGTACAAGCTCATATTGAATAAAGATGAGGAAGGAAATCAGTATGGCTATTTCAATGGAGCCAACCTGGTATTAGGCTTAACTGATTTAGGGAAACCACAGTTAACATCAATCTGGCTGGGTGAACAGGGATCTGAACCCAGCTTTTCCTGAATGAGTACAATATTACAGCCATTGAGCCACCTTGCTTGGCCAAATAATGAAATCTGACAATGACAGTAATGACTAAAGGAAAGTAAGACAATGATAGTGTATCTTTAAAGCAAGGCATCTGGACACAGTTGATGGATGAAAGAGTAGTAAAAAGTTATGCTCAAAGTGAATTTGTGTGTGTTGGGGGGGGGGGGGAGGGGGGGAGGGGGAAGAGCATCAAAGACACACGAGGTGTATTGTCAAGCACTTTTGTAGGACTGACACAATTTAGGACTGATTTTATACTGGAGAGTCATTGTGTAATCTTACAGGGGGTAATAAGGCAGCGATTTCAGGACTTAGTCATATTTGGTACATGGACACTTACATGTCTTAATACTAAAACTGCCCAATAGCACTGCCCTAACTCTAATCATTTTTGATAAATATGTGTCTGAAGGGTCAAGGATGTGTAATTAATCATTAGTCAGGCATTAATTTCTGTATTTTCAGAGAGCAATTACTTAGTAATGACTTGACCTACCTATTTCAATTTTTAATGCATCTAGTATGTAGGCCACTAAGTTGATATAACGTATAATAAATATGATACATCATTCAGACTTTTTATGAAAAACACTGAAAAACATACTCCTTTCCATGCTGTGCTTTAAATTTGTGATCTTTTAAAAAGGCATAACTTTGTACAGGTTAATAGTACAGACCACAACTTGCACACTGTAACTCTTTAGTACTACTATTAAGTATAAACATTAATGAAAAGTGTTTGGCATTGCAATTAATAGTTCTTACCTTTACTTAAAGGTGACTCCATCGGGAAAAAACATTGAATTTTATAGCAATTTTAGGTGCAAAGAAGAATATCCTAACTCACTTTATGAAAATGCCACTTGCACATACCATCCACACTCGACACTACAGTGTACTTGGTAACAAAATCCATGTGTATTTCTTGAAAAACTGTACCTAAAATATATGCAGTTGACTTGTGTGACAGAATTGAAAACAGTTGTGAGCTGAAAAGTGTTAACAATCATTTTTCTTAATGTATTTGTTGTGTTTCACTGTTAAATGTCTTTTCAAGGTAAAGAATTACAAGAGAGACCTTGGGTGAACAAATGTTGGTATATCCTTATTCAGTTAGCCTAAATTCTAAAATATTTGCAGTCGACTTGTGTGACAGAACTGTAAACAGTTGTGAGCTGAAAAGTGTTAACACTCATTTTTCTTGATTTATTTGTTGTTTTTCACTGTTAAATGTCTTTTCAAGGTAAAGAATTACAAGAGACACCTTGGGTGAACAAATGTGGTGATATATCCTTATTCTGTCAGCCTAAATTAAAAAGAAACTTCGCTGAAATAAAAGAAAAGATGCAAGCAATAATGAGTGACAGTAATAATTTTTTACATATATATCAGTGTATATAGACGTAAAAATTCTGCACAGAACAGTTTCATAAATAAATTCTGACATAAAGATGGAAACTGTATTTTCAAAATTCTTCCATCTTGCATATAACATTGTTTTTCTTGTCATCTTGATCGAAAAACAAAATAAGTTTACTTAAATGTACGAGACACAGTCTTTTCAATTCATTTATTGTAAAGAAACACAAACAGACATGCCAGCGCTTTCGTATGATAAGTCACATCATCTTTGTTTTTAAATATATTTTTCCCGCGTGGAATGTTTCCCTCTATTATATTGATATCATTTATTGTAAAGTTTATACAACCATGCACTGTGACTTCATAATGATGGGACATCCACCTTGCAGATAACATTAGAGAAGAGGACATAAAAAGCATTTTGCCTACTGGGCCATGGAAGGTATTGTGATTCAGCAGGAGACACACAGTTAATTTTAACATTTTTAAATTCATGTGACAGCTAGGAAATGTGTTGTATGTAGCAGTTTTCATCTTACTTGAAAGCTACATACTGCCCCAACAAAGATTTTTCACGAGCAGCCATAGCAACAGTGGTCCCATCTGTTACCTGTCGAAAGTCTCTTCATTAGAAAAGTGTTATCAGTAGTGACTAAAAATGTGTGGTGCGATAGTGTCCTGCAACTGTGCTCACTGTGCAGTACCTGTGTGCCAAGAAATTTTCATATAATTTGATACCCTACAAAGAAAGTATAAAAGCCTTGTATTTTGTGGGGTGCCCATGTGAACAACACAGAACATTTTTCCAACGTAATGGAGCTCCTCACTTAAAAATGAAGACATTCAACTCACAGCAAGGAGATTCTAGTTTCAACACTAGTTCCACTTTCATGACTAACAGCTACTTTCGGTGTCACAGAGCACATGGTATGTGTAGCAAGAAAAGTTAATGATATTAGAGGTGTAACTGCTTCTGCAAAATGGATAAGTGATTACAGATGTTAACCTGAAACTGTGAAACAAGACATAGTGACGTTTTATGAAAATGACAATTTTTGAAGACTCTGTGCAGGAAGGGAAAATTATGTTTCCACTATGGTAGATAACAAGGAGGATCACATGCAGAAAAGGGCTTATTATGAGTCATCTGAAAGAGCTGTACAGAAAATACGTGCCAACAACACATTCTTTGTTTCTTCGCAAGTTATCAAACCACATTACAGTTTCTTGGAACAGAGGTAAACAATCACACCATGCAATTCCAGTCACTACTATTAACACCTTTTTAATGAAGAGACTTTCAACAGATGCAAATGGGACGGCTGTTGCTATGGCAGCTCATGAAAATGCTTTGTTGGAACAGCTGCATGTGGGACAGTATGTGGCTTTCAAATGAGATGAAAACTGCTATACAGGACACATTTCCCAGTTATCACATGACTTTAAAGATGTTGAGATAAACTGAATGTCTCTTGATGAATCATGATTACATCCATGGCCTAGTAGGAAAGATGCTTGTTGGGTCCCCTTTCCTAATGTTATATGCGAGGTGGATTCTCATCAATACAAAGTCACAGTGAACGGTTGCATGAACTTGACATTAAGTGCTAAAAAAGATTGCAAGTCTTACATTTAAGTGAACTTATATAGGTTTTGGATCAAAATGTCAAGGAAAACAATATTATATGCAAGGTGGAGTTTTAAAAATACAATTTCCATCTTTACATTTGAATCTGTATATATCTACATACACTGGCATACATGTAAAAAATTATTAATGCTTCTCATCATTGCTTGCATCTTTTCTTTTATTTCACTAAAGTTATCTTTTTAATTAATTTATTTCACCACATTTGTTCATCTTAGCTGCCTCTTGTAATTATTTACACTGAAAAGACATTTAACAGCAAAATAAAATATATACATTCAGAAAATTGATTGGTAAGTCTTTTCAGCTCTCAACTGTTTAAAGTTCTGACCCACAAGTCAACCATAAATATTTTAGGTACAACTTTTCAAAGAATGCACATGGATTTTCTTCACCAGTTCCCTGTAACATTGAGTGTGGGCAGTATGTGTAAGTGGCAATTTGAATAAAGTGAGTTAGGATATTCCTCTTTGCTCCTTAGATTGTTACCAGATATGTAACCATTTCAGCATAAAATTAAACTGAGATTCAATTGTCTATGCCCCCCCCCCCTTCTTGGACTTAGAAGTTCATCACATTCGATATTTTTTTCCTGATGGAGTCATATTTTAAGTGAAGGTAAGACAATTAATTGCAATGCCAAATGGTGTTCATTATTATTTACACTTAATACTAGACTAAAGAGTCACAGTGCACAAGCTGTGGACTGTACTGTTAACCTGTACAAAGTTATACTTATTTTTTAAAAAAAATCACAAATTTAAAGCACAACTTGAAAAAAGTGTGTTTTTCAACATTTTTCATAAAAAAACTGAATGATGTATGCTATTTTTTATATATTACATCACCTTAGTGGCCCACATACGAGATGCAAAAAAGGGATGTCTGTGGGTCAATTCATTACTAAGTAGTACTTCATGTACCAAATACGACTAATTTCTGAAATCGTTACCTTAGGATCCATCAAAATATCTATGTTTTTACATGGAATGACCCAGAACATAATCACTGATCATAAGCAGGCAATTATGGTGAGTGTGAGAGTTATTTCTTTGAAAAGAAGATGGTCACTTTTGTTCCTCATCCATGTTCTACATGAGCTTGTGTACAGTCTCCTGAGACCTTGTTGTAGGCTTTATAAAAATTAGTGAGACATCACATAAGAAGATTAATGCGAAAGAAATGTACTTCATATACAAGGTGCAGTGTCTTTGCAGTGAAAATGTTCTCACATCAGCAATACCCAAACATTAAAAATATTCTTTACAGATAGTTAAGAATATAAACTTTTAAGCACAGAATGGAGACAAGAGAACTAAAATACAAAATTCCTTGAAGACACTTACAGTTTTTACTCCTCGAATGTCTAGACCTCGAGCTGCAACATCAGTTGCCACAAGAACGTCCAGCTCTTCATTCTTGAAACGCTTCAGAGCTTCCAAACGCTGAGGCTGTGTCAGATTTCCATGCAGTTCTCCAACCTGTTAAAACCAAAATTTAAATGTATACCAAACTGTCCATAAAGTTGGAATACTGGAATTACTGGCAATAAAACATAAGTACCATATGCCAAATAATAATGAATGGTCAACAGAAGGTAAAGTTTTCCTATCAGTGTTATTCTCCTTATACCTACAAAACAACGATAATGTCTGAAAATGAAACTTGCTACATGAACACAGATTCAAAATTACGACTCCAGTTGATACAGGGCAAATCTGTTCATTAACTAAAAATTTTGAGGAAAACAGTATGACAAAACGTCATTTTCAAACCTCTCTTTTACGCAGGGTTTCTATCCTACTGTCCGTCTTTCTGTTCAATCTCCTGTCCTCACACACATTCACACAAATCCACCAGCCTGTTATTTTAAATGTGGCTACATTATGCACTACTAGCTGTGCCACTCAGAAGCCAAACCAACTAACTCCAATTTTACAATTTTTCTACTTGTGATTATGAAACTTTCACAAACATTTATATTTTCAGTAGCCAAAATGTTTAACTCTATTCATTAATTCTTGCACCAGTAGGTGGCAATACTTTCTATGGCAACTTAATATTTCATTACAGCTTTGAGAGATCAAAGTTACTAACTACAATTTTCAAACAATGGAGACTCCAGGTAGTAATATCAACAATGTAGGAAAAGACAGATTGCTACTTACCATAAAGAAGACACCTCAAGTTGCAGACAAGCACAATTAAAAGATACTTACATACAGCTTTCAACCACAGCCTTCATCAGTAAAAGAGAGACACAGCATTCACACACATAAGCAGGAACACCACACACACACACACACACACACACACACACACACACACACACACACACACACACGTCCACAGCCTTCATCAGTAAAGAGAGACACAGCATTCACACACATAAGCAGGAACACACACACACACACACACACACACACACACACACACACACGTCATTCCAGTATCTTGTGTCAGAATGCAACATCATGTGGAATACAAGCAGCAATCTGGAGGGGGTTGGGAAGGGGAAGGGATTATGTACTGATGGGGAGAGAAACGAACACTGTCTTGTGGAGTGTGCACGGACTAGAATGCCGACAGGCGCAGAGTCAGGAGGTTAGGGGGCAGGGATGTGAGGACAAATGGAGCAAAAATGGAGAGGAGTGAAGAAAGATGGGTGGATGCATTGGCAGACAGCTGCAAATAAACAGGGAGGGAGATAAGAATGGGGATAGAGGAGGTGGAAACTGTTGGGACAGTATGTTACTGTAGGTTGACACCGGGATAATTATGGGAGTAGAGAATGCATTGCAAGGATAAATCCCATTTGCGCAGTTTAGAAAAGCTGGTGGTGGAGGGAAGAATCCAGATGGCTCAGGTAGTGAAGCAGCCACTGAAGCCACAGGTGGCCTGGCCCCTGATGGGATAGGATAAACTTGTGACGAGACTGGAATAGGAAGTGCTGGGTGGGTGGATTGGGCAGGTTTAGCACCTGTGTCTTTCACAAGGATATGATCCTTGTGGCACAGGGTTGGGACTGTGAGTGGCATAATGATGAACTAGGATGTTGTGGAGGTTGGGTGGGTGTTGGAACACCACTTTAGGAGGTGAGTGAAGTGTCTCAGGTAGGGTGTCCCTCAATTCAGGGCATGATGATAGGTAATCTAAGCCCTGGCGAAGGATGTGGTTCAGTTTTCCAGTGCGGGGTTGTACGGTACTGTTTATTTGCAGTATTTGCAGTATTTGTGAAGGTTTTTAATTCCTTATGGTGAATTTGAAGAAATCTACAATAGGTAGCCAACCAGAATTTGTGAACATAAACAAAGCTTTCCTATACTAAGTATTTGGCCCATCTGCCCAGAAAAGATAACAGATCTCACATCCCTCCTAAAATATATTTCTTCTGTGAAGCATGACTGCTAAAAAAAGCTAGCAGTCACTCAACAGGTACACAATACTTAGCTGTCAGAGAGCTGCGATATCATTTATAGTGATGATTACACACATTAGAAGTTAAAGTGAAAATAACAAGTGAATTTTTTCAGTCAAAAATGTGAGTAACTCCTGAAAAAATACAAATGTTATGTAGTTCTCAGTTCAGTTATTATCTATGTTGCGTTTTCTTCAAATTTGTACATGCACAAAATTATAATTATCATAAAATATTATGATGAATAGAAATTTGAGTCATAATTAAAGCTGATTGGAGCATGCAATGTGTAACTGTACATGGCATCTGATTTCTTGAAACCAACCATTGTCTATGAAGCATGGGATTTAATGTTTAACAAATGTTTTCATCAGAATTGTCTTGACTGCAGAAATCAATAACAAGGTCGACTGATTTCCAGAGCTAAGCAATTACCATCAGAACTAAAGACCAACTGAATACAGAGAATGGAAACAGTTACTTTAAATATGAGACAAAAGAGTGTTGTATCTGAAAGTGACACACAATTCATGATTTAAATCCAAAAAAAATTGTTTTCAGCAGGATAAATATATCACAAGTAAAAATCCTGTCATGGACAAATATCTTCCTTTAGATGAGGTCTACTGTCATTTTATTTCCACATCTCTATTCTATATTTGTCTGGTTCTCTCTCTACTGATATAATTTTTACTGGTGTTATAAGTATGACAAGAAACACAAAAGATATTTTGTATTTTGTGAACATTAGTCTGACACATTATTCTGTAATGCTGAATGGGTATATGTAGCAACTTTTTATCTCATATTTTACAGTAAGTTTTTGAGTGATCCTCATGTGTCAAGAGGGATCGCCAACCAAAGGCAACTGGAAATTGTACAGGTCTTCTAGGTATTCCTCAGCAAGGTACAGATGAATGTGCACCTCCAGATGTCTGTTTCACATGTTGACGTACACGCCAGGTCATAGAGGAAGATAATCTGATGTCAACTAGCTTGCTCCTGTCAGTATTCACACCCCCCATGGAGTGATTGGTGTTCATGATTCAGTATCAACAATAGTAGCAATAAAACTGTGAAAGATAGGACTGGATACTGACTGTAGACATCTAGTGAATTTTCACTGTATTTCACTATTAACCATTGATTCTACTCTTATTATTCCATCTACGGGTCATCACTGACTGTTGTCACAGTATGATCTGTGTTTGGTCTTCACTTAACCAATAATGTCACAACCACATGACAGTGCTGGAGGCTCTTCCTGTATCATCATCAATTTCTGCCAAAAGGCAGGTTTTCACATGGTAGTTCTCCTGCCTGTCTGGTCTTCTGCCATCCTCTTCAGGTCTGCATAATTTCCTCTTCCCTTTATGCCATCTATCATCTTGTATCTCCTTCTTCCTCTTAGTCTTCTCCCACAAACCAATCCTTCCAAAGAATTTGCCTGCAAGCACTCCCTTCTCAATGAATGTCCCAATCGGTTCTGTTTCCTTTCTCTTACAACCTTCAGCAGACACCTTCTCTCACCAACCCTTTCCAATACTCTTTCATTACTCACTCTTTCCATCCAGCTTACTCTCTTCCTGTATGCTTGGCAATTTGATATTATAATAAACCAACTACTTGAAACCAAAACAATATGCTTCATTCAAAGTCTATGAACTGTTCATAATGCACTCCCATAACACACTCCTCTTATTCGTACAAAGCAAAGTGTAATACAAAAATCACTCTTGCACCTGAGAATTGTCCATACATTGTTTGTAACTCCTCCAAGGGGGCCATTATATGCTATCTATATTTTTATTTGGCTGTTTTGAGGCAGTGTCAGGAGAAATGTAGAGAATACCCTCATCTCACAAAATGGGGGATATGTGTAGTGTAGGCAAGGTCACACCTTTCTTATGTAATGGTAGCTAATTTCTGTGCTACATATTAAGCCAGCTGCCATGATTACAACAATTGTCAGAGCTAATCTACATCTACATATATACTCCGCTAGCCATCAAGCGGTGTGTGGCTGAGAGCAGAATTTGTGCCAAAGTCATATCCCCCCCCCCCCCCCTCCCCTCTGTTCCACTCGCCGATTGCAGAAGGGAAAAACGACTGTCTGAACACCTCAGTACGAGGTCTAATTTCCCTTATCTTTGAATGGTCATCACTGCGTGATTTGAAAGTTGGTGGTAATAATATATGCTCTACATCCTCGGCAAAGATTGTATTTCAGAATTTAGTGAGCAGCCCCTACCATTTAGCGTGTCGTCTATCTGCAAGTGTGTCCCACTTCAAACTTTCAATGAAATTTGTAACGCACTCGCGATGGCTAAATGTACAAGTCACAAACCTGTGGTTAATGCACTCAACTCACATTCAGAAGGAGTGAGGCTGATATCCTCATCTGACCATCCAAAATTTAAGTTTCATGGGTTTCCCTAACTTGATTAACCAAATTCCAGGATTATTGCTTTAAAATGCCAAACTAGTCCAAACAAAAAAATTGAAACTCCTTCCCTGATGCATACTACAACCTGTACTGCTTTTGGTGGCAGAGGGATTACTTCACCACTGGTTTTCAAAGAAGTGAAATGACAGCCTAGCAGGTCAAGAGACTGCTGTTGCTATGCAACTGCATACACAATAATATTAACTATGGAATGAGAAATATCCTTGATACGAGTTTGTGTTATTTCCAGATATGTTGTGTCTTGGGTCCTGTTAGGGATGGCAAGTGAAGGGGACAAGAATATAGTACCAGAGAGAGTTCATCCTGGCACAGATAAACTGCACATGGAGGAATAGGTCACAGGGATTGGTATGGAGTGTGAGACATCAGAGGGAAACTGCTACGAAACAGTGTAAAAGAGGAGTCATAGTCTTACAGACATGTGCAAGGACCAGACAGAAATGGTGAGGAATAAGAGAGGAAGGAAGATTATGCTTCCATTAGCGGTGAGGCCATGAGAGGTAAAATAAAGGGTCGGATTAGACAAGGACGGGGAAAGAAATCACTCATGTCCATTTTAAAGCAATAATCCTGGAATTTGGCTTAATCAAATAAGGGAAACTTAAATTTTGGATCGTCAGATGAGGATATCAGCTTCACTCCTTGTGAATGTGACTTGAGTGCATTAAGCACAGTATATGGTTGGGACGAGCACAGAGCTAATGCAGGGCAAGGAGGGAAGGATGATCAGTCTTTTCTATGGACACAGTTTGGCTGTGGTCATTTATTTGAGTGTATAGGTGGTTTATTACAACACACAAATAAAAGAATGCACAGAAGTTGCGGTGGAGTTAGCATATGACCCAGATGCTCTTGCAGATGACCGTGGCTCTAAAGTGACGGAATATATCTGTCACAGGACAGGAGCAGCATGTACTGGGTGGATGTAGCTTGAGATTGGCTTTGACATGGGTCAAAGACACACATATGACCCTTGTATCAACAGTTCAGAACCAGAAGTAGCATAAGAATGAATATGCATATTTCATTGTCATGTGAATTCCAGAATATCACTTTACCAAGTTAATACTGAATTTACATTTTCCTAAGAAGTAATCCTGCTGTGTGTGTTTTGTCCCCCTTTTATTCTTATGTTGAGTGATGAACTGCAATGGTGGAATGAAATTCGCCCAGTGCAGGTCATGAACTGGACATTATTATGCCTGCCATGCCAGTCAAAGACCCTAAGAAGAGGAATTTCAAGATGCTGCACAGCTGCTGCTCTTCAATTCACAACACTGTTTAATAATGTAAGACATTTGTAAAAAGGTCAACATTCATACCGATGTCCACAGAGCACAAGGTAACATTACTGAAAGTTGTTGTTGTTCTGGTCTTCAGTCCCGAGACTGGTTTGATGCAGCTCTCCATGCTACTCTATCCTGTGCAAGCTTCTTCATCTCCCAGTACCTACTGCAACCTACATCCTTCTGAATCTGCTTAGTGTAATCATCTCTTGGTCTCCCTCTACGATTTTTACCCTCCACGCTGCCCTCCAATGCTAAATTTGTGATCCCTTGATGCCTCAAAACATGTCCTACCAACCGATCCCTTCTTCTAGTCAAGTTGTGCCACAAACTTCTCTTCTCCCTAATCCTATTCAATACCTCCTCATTAGTTATGTGATCTACCCACCTTATCTTCAGCATTCTTCTGTAGCACCACATTTCGAAAGCTTCTATTCTCTTCTTGTCCAAACTAGTTATCATCCATGCTTCACTTCCATACATGGCTACACTCCATACAAATACTTTCAGAAACGACTTCCTGATACTTAAATCTACATTCGATGTTAACAAATTTTTCTTCTTCAGAAACGATTTCCTTGCCATTGCCAGTCTACATTTTATATCCTCTCTACTTCGACCATCATCAGTTATTTTACTCCCTAAATAGCAAAACTCCTTTACTACTTTAAGTGTCTCATTTCCTAATCTAATTCCCTCAGCATCACCCGATTTAATTTGACTACATTCCATTATCCTCGTTTTGCTTTTGTTGATGTTCATCTTATATCCTCCTTTCAAGACACTGTCCATTCCGTTCAACTGCTCTTCCAAGTCCTTTGCTGTCTCTGACAGAATTACAATGTCATCAGTGAACCTCAAAGTTTTTATTTCTTCTCCATGGATTTTAATACCTACTCCGAATTTTTCTTTTGTTTCCTTTACTGCTTGCTCAATATACAGATTGAATAACATCAGGGAGAGGCTACAACCCTGTCTCACTCCTTTCCCAACCACTGCTTCCCTTTCATGCCCCTTGACTCTTATAACTTCCATCTGCTTTCTGTACAAATTGTAAATAGGCTTTCGCTCCCTGTATTTTTCCTCTTCCACCTTCAGAATTTGAAAGAGAGTATTCCAGTTAACATTGTCAAAAGCTTTCTCTAAGTCTACAAATGCTAGAAACGTAGGTTTGCCTTTTCTTAATCTTTCTTCTAAGATAAGTCGTAAGGTTAGTATTGCCTCACGTGTTCCAACATTTCTACGGAATCCAAACTGATGTTCCCTGAGGTCCGCTTCTACCAGTTTTTCCATTCGTCTGTAAAGAATTCGCATTAGTATTTTGCAGCTGTGACTTATTAAACTGACAGTTCGGTAATTTTCACATCTGTCAACACCTGCTTTCTTTGGGATTGGAATTATTATATTCTTCTTGAAGTCTGAGGGTATTTCGCCTGTCTCATACATCTTGCTCACCAGATGATAGAGTTTTGTCATGACTGGCTCTCCCAAGGCCATCAGTAGTTCTAATGGAATGTTGTCTACTCCCGGGGCCTTGTTTCGACTCAGGTCATTCAGTGCTCTGTCAAACTCTTCACGCAGTATTGTATCTCCCATTTCGTCTTCATCTACATCCTCTTCCATTTCCATAATATTGTCCTCAAGTACATCGCCCTTGTATAAACCCTCTATATACTCCTTACACCTTTCTGCCTTCCCTTCTTTGCTTAGAACTGGGTTGCCATCTGAGCTCTTGATATTCATACAAGTGGTTCTCTTCTCTCCAAAGGTCTCTTTAATTTTCCTGTAGGCAGTATCTATCTTACCCCTAGTGAGACAAGCCTCTACATCCTTACATTCGTCCTCTAGCCGTCCCTGCTTAGCCATTTTGCACTTCCTGTCGATCTCATTTTTGAGACGTTTGTATTCCTTTTGGCTGCTTCATTTACTGCATTTTTATATTTTCTCCTTTCATCAATTAAATTCAACATTTCTTCTGTTACCCAAGGATTTCTATTAGCCCTCGCCTTTTTACCTACTTGATCGTCTGCTGCCTTCACTACTTCATCTCTCAGAGCTACCCATTCTTCTTCTACTGTATTTCTTTCCCCCATTCCTGTCAATTGTTCCCTTATGCTCTCCCTAAAACTCTCTACAACCTCTGGTTCTTTCAGTTTATCCAGGTCCCATCTCCTTAGATTCCCACTTTTTTACAGTTTCTTCAGTTTCAATCTGCAGTTCATAACCAATAGATTGTGGTCAGAATCCACATCTGTCCCTGGAAATGTCTTACAATTTAAAACCTGGTTCCTAAATCTCTGTCTTACCATTATACAATCTATCTGATACCTTTTAGTATCTCCAGGATTCTTCCAGGTACACAACCTTCTTTTATGATTCTTGAACCAAGTGTTAGCTATGATTAAGTTATGCTCTGTGCAAAATTCTACAAGGCGGCTTCCTCTTTCATTTCTTCCCCCCAATCCATATTCACCTACTATGTTTCCTTCTCTCCCTTTTCCTACTGACGAATTCCAGTCACCCATGACTATTAAATTTTCGTCTCCCTTCACTACCTGAATAATTTCTTTTATCTTGTCATACATTTCATCTATTTCTTCATCATCTGCAGAGCTAGTTGGCATATAAACTTGTACTATTGTAGTAGGCATGGGCTTTGTGTCTATCTTGGCCACAATAATGCGTTCAATATGCTGTTTGTAGTAGCTAACCCGCACTCCTATTGTTTTATTCATTATTAAACCTACTCCTGCATTACCCCTATTTGATTTTGTATTTATAACCCTGTACTCACCTGACCAAAAGTCTTGTTCCTCCTGCCACCGAACTTCACTAATTCCCACTATATCTAACTTTAACCTATACATTTCCCTTTTTAAATTTTCTAACCTACCTGCCCGATTAAGGGATCTGACATTCCATGCTCCGATCCGTAGAATGCCAGTTTTCTTTTTTCTTTCTCCTGATAACGACGTCCTCTTGAGTAGTCCCCGCCCGGAGATCCGAATGGGGGACTATTTTACCTCCGGAATATTTTACCCAAGAGGACGCCATCATCATTTAATCATACAGTAAAGCTGCATGTCCTCGGGAAAAATTACGGCTGTAGTTTTCCCTTGCTTTCTGCCGTTCGCAGTACCAGCACAGCAAGCCCGTTTTGGTTAATGTTACAAGGCCAGATCAGTCAATCATCCAGACTGTTGCCCCTGCAACTACTGAAAAGGCTGCTGCCCCTCTTCAGGAACCACATGTTTGTCTGGCCTCTCAACAGATACCCCTCCGTTGTGGTTGCACCTACGGTACGGTCATCTGTATCGCTGAGGCACGCAAGCCTCCCCACCAACGGCAAGGTCCATGGTTCATGGGGGGAGGACTGAAAGTATGATATTAAATTATCATGAAAACAAGAGATTTTAAACTAAGTCAATAATAAAAATTCAAATTTGGTGTTTTCGGTGTTGGCTGCTTTTTGAAAACAGTCACCAATCGTGTACTCAAAAATAAAGAGAAAGAAACATTTCACCATTTTACTGGGCCCAATGAATGACAGTCAAACTTCGAAAGGGACGTGTTTTTGACTGTTCTAGTATGTTGGGATATTGGGGTGCTAAAGAGGGCAGGGATTTCAAAGGGGAGGGGGGAACAACAGCAATCCTTTAAAATAATTTTAGCACTGTAATCATTTGCAAATCACTATTGCAAATCCTAATACATAAAGTTCATGCTTCACAACCTGCTCCTGCGAATTTTCACAAAATGCACAATATGTATGAGAACCAAAGAAAAAACTACTGTAGAAGTTATGGCACACACCTTAATACCCAAAAGACCAAGGAGAATGTGCAGACGGTGTGCTTGCTTTTTTGTCTGAACAAATACTATGACATGGTCTCTGAAGGTACGACACACAAGAGCTGCCAAAATCGCTTCACGATCTCCTTCCCGTTCTTTTCTTATCCTGCATAAAATGCAAGGTTTAGAGTAAGATAAAACCCATCAATGTAAAATAATGAGATCACTAAAAAATACTACCTTACAAATTCTTGGCGTAGATTAAAAGCTACATTTTGATTACTATCAACAAATATCTTAACTGGCTTGTTAAGAGAGACAGCAGCCAGATCTTTGACTTCCTCTGTCATTGTAGCAGAGAACAGCAATGTTTGTCTTGTCCTAGCACACTGCTGTATTATCTCCTTCATCTGTTCTGCAAAATTTTCATCCAGCATTCTGTGAAGAGTAATATCATAATGTATCTAAGGAACACAAATTAATTACAGATGTATCAAAACATAAAATCTACTGTATTAACTTACCGATCTGCTTCATCAAGAATCAAGACTTCAATACTGTCCAAGCTAAATGATGGTGTATTCTTCAAATGATCGATAAGACGTCCAGGGGTAGCAATTACAATATCTGGATTTTTTCTCAAAACATTCTCCTACAAAAATAATGCTACATTTTTACAAATATGAGGACAATGCAAAATGCTAAAAAATAACAATAAATTGAAGACACAGATTTGTTACCTGTATTTTCAAGTCAAGACCACCAACAGATAATCCAACATCTACTGTAGTGAACTGTGCCAGCTGCTTCGTTACTTGATATACCTGCCAATAAATGTAAATATTTTGTACACTGCTGTGAAGATTAATTATGGAAGATTGTACTGCATTATAAATTTTTTGCAGGAAAGCAGAGGGAAATATTATTATAACAATTCAAAGTGGAAAGAAAAAGCTGATGCTATTGTTATCTTCAGCTCGAAGACTGGTTTGATATAGCACTCCATGATAGTCTACCCTGTGCAAGGCTTTTTTCATCTCCGCATAACAACTGCAACCTAAATCCTTTTGAGCCTGTTTATAGTATTTAACCTTGTTCTCCCTCTACAATTTTTATGCCACACACACTTCCCTCAAGTACCAAACTGACAATTTCTTGATGGTTCAGGATGTGTCCTGACAGCCAAACTGTTCTTTTAGTTCAGATTGGCCATAAATTTCCTTTCTGTCCAATTCAATTGAGCACCTACTAATTAGTTATTCGATCTACCCATGTAATCTTCAGCATTCTTCTGTAGCATCACATTTAAATAGGTTCTATTCTCTTCTTGTCTAAACCTGTTTACATTATGTGTTTCATTTCTTCACAAGGCTATTCTACAACCAAATACCTTCAGTAAATATTCTGTGACATTTAAATTTATGTTGTTGTGGTCTTCAGTCCTGAGACTGGTTTGATGCAGCTCTCCACGCTACTCTATCCTGTGCAAGCTGCTTCATCTCCCAGTACCTACTGCAACCTACATCCTTCTGAATCTGCTTAGTGTATTCATCTCTTGGTCTCCATCTATGATTTTTACCCTCCACACTGCCCTCCAGTACTAAATTGGTGATCCCTTGATGCCTCAGGACATGTCCTACCAACTGATCCCTTCTTCTTGTCAAGTTGTGCCACAAACTCCTCTTCTCGCCAATTATATTCAATACCTCCTCATTAGTTATGTGATCTACCCATCTAATCTTCAGCAGTCTTCTGTAGCACCACATTTCGAAACCTTCTATTCTCTTCTTGTCTAAACTATTTATCGTCCATACTTCACTTCCATACATGGCTACACTCCATACAAATACTTTCAGAAACGACTTCCTGACACTTAAATCTATACTCGATGTTAACAAATTTCTCTTCTTCAGAAAAGCTTTCCTTGCCATTGCCAGTCTTTTATATCTTCTCTACTTCGACAATCATCAGTTGTTTTGCTCCCCAAATAGCAAAACTCCTTTACTACTTTAAGTGTCTCATTTCCTAATCTAATTCCCTCAGCGTCACCCGATTTAATTCGGCTACATTCCATTATCCTCGTTTTGCTTTTGTTGATGTTCAACTTATACCCTCCTTTCATGACACTGTCCATTCTGTTCAACTGCTCTTCCAAGTCCTTTGCTGTCTCTGACAGAATTACAATGTCATCAGTGAACCTCAAAGTTTTTATTTTGTTTCCTTTACTGCTTGCTCAATATACAGATTGAATAACATCGGGGAGAGGCTGCAGCCCTGTCTCACTTCCTTCCCAACCACTGCTTCCCTTTCGTGCCCCTCGACTCTTATAACTGCCATCTGGTTTCTGTACAAATTGTGAATAGCCTTTCGCTCCCTGTATTTTACCCCTGCCACCTTCAGAATTTGAAAGAGAGTATTCCAGTCCACATTGTCAAAAGCTTTCTCTAAGTCTACAAATGCTAGAAACGTAGGTTTGCCTTTTCTTAATCTAGCTCCTAAGAAAAGACGTAGGGTCAGTATTGCCTCACGTGTTCCAATATTTCTACGGAATCCAAACTAATCTTCCCCGAGGTCAACTTCTACCAGTTTTTCCATTCGTCTGTAAAGAATTCGCGTTAGTATTTTGCAGCTGTGACTTATATTTCATTAAAAAATTCTCTTTTGCAGAAATGCTTTTGCTGCTGTTACCAGCTTGCATTCTATATCTTCCCTAATGTGACCTTTATCAGCTACTGTACTGCCCAAATAGCAAAATTCATCTACTTCTTTTAGTGCCTCATTTCCTAATCTAGTTCCCTTGGCATTGCCTGGTTTACCAATTTACCCGATTATAAGACAAACCCTCCCCCCCTTTTTTTAAGAGACTTCTTGAGAAAAATTTTCTTTTTAACATATTCTGATTAATCAAAAGTACAAACTTTCTCTTTTTACAGTTAAGATAGCCTATTCTAAAATTACGCCATTTACTGATTGTCTACATTTTGATAATACAAGGAGAAATAAAATAAGCAAAGAGAAACTGTTTACATTAATTGTTGTCTTCACTACCTGTTTTGTTTACTTCAACTACCATCTGTGGTATCACCATTTTTCATCATCATCATCATCATCATCATCATCCTTACAGGACATCTGTGAAACTTACATCTTCATTGTCACAAATATTTGGCTGTTTCTTCTAAATATGTTGCAAATGCTGTGGTTCTGATTCTGGTAGGACCTGAGAACACTACTGTCTTTTTCTTTTTTCCCCCCTGAAAATATAGTGAATTATAAAACATTACAATATCTCTTGCTTCCAAACATATTGTCTGCCCACCATCTCTCATTGGCTTTGACATATCTCCAATTGTTCCCATCATACCACATGGTGAACATCGACAACACTGCTGCATGAAACATGTAAGTACACCAGTGGCCCCAATATAGACTTTTAGCAAATTTTGCAGAAATGTATGCTACCTTTGAGCATTTGTGTAATTTTAAAGTCAATTGAATTCCAAATGCAAATGGATTCACGCAAACTGCAGATTAAACATGCTAGATGTTAATAAAAAACTGAAGTATGCTGTACACATTCCCACTGTTGGTAACGCCTGTTTCACTCTGTACCATCCAACATTTCGTAGTGCTGTGCTTGAGCGACAGTGAAATGTGAACAGCTATATCTTCCAGAGTACAAGTCATACGTAACAGCAGCAACTAAAATGTAAACAAATGATTGCAATCACAATTCATTCCAATTCTCAAACCCATGATGTAGTTACGTCTGTTGATAATATCTCCAAAACAGATCTGTCCACTGTGATTTAGTCTTGCGATAACAATTCCAGTCAATATAATGTGATTTATTTCATTTTTTGGACATTTAATTCTGGATTAATTGTCTTTCTCATTTTGTCCAAATGCCATCAACTTGCTCCAAAGCTGATTAACAGCTGGTAATGTTTTTCCACAGTATTCTAATACCTGAACAGCGATCAAATTTCTTATTTGCAACCCAAGTGGCAATTAATTATAGTTTCTCATAAACAAATAAAGCTGACTTCGGTTCAGAATCAAGTAATGGTTTTTGAAGGAGAAGATTTTTGCCTCTGAATGTTGCCATTATTTAAAAAGCAGCATAAATGTTTATATATTGTACCCATATGTATGAGAACTTTAATTACAAACTTTCTCAAATACCAACAAAAGTTTGTAAGTTCATAGAATTTAATATTATTTCCTCCAGTGTTTCACAAATTGTAAGTTTTAAGCAGAGCATTCGGTTGTTGTAATCGCTAGTACAGAGTTTCTCGCATATCTCTTGTACTAGCACCACAAGTGAAATGTCACATAACTGGTTGAGCAAGGTCAATACTGTATCGAGTGCTTCAGCGTACTGGGAAATCTTGAGCCTATTTGAAGGCTTGCATTGTTTGCTTCATGCTACCTTTTGTGATTGTTCAACATAAATTTGTATGAAACATCAATAGCCAAAGCTTCAGCCATATATGTAATACGATTCGTATATTAATCTATTACACATTGTAAAAACATTGACCTCAGCAGCAATTGTGTAAACTGTGATCATAAGATGACATCGTATTTTTTGAATGATGAATTGGAGGAGAAACCTCATCCTATAATCAGGTAAATATAATTTGACTACATTCAATTTTCTTTCATTTACTTTCGTAGATGTTTATCTTGTTGTCACTTTTCAAGACTAGTCATTCTGTTGAACTGATTTCAAGTCAACTGCTATCTCCCACAGAATTACAATGTCATCAGCAAATCTGAAAGATTTTATTTCTTGTCCCTTTACTACCTTTACAAATTTTCCTTGGTTTCCTTTACCGCTGGGCCAATGTACAGTCTGAATAACACTGGGAAGAGAGTAAAACTATGTCTTACTCCCTTGCCAACTACTGTTTCCCTTCATGTCCATTGACTTTTAAAACTGCAGTCTGGTTCTATACAAGCTGTATACGACCTTTTGCTCCCTGTATTTTACCCCTTGCAACTTCAGAATTTCAAAGAGTGTATTCTAGCCAACACTGCCAAAAACTCTCCAAATGCAGCAAATGCAATAAACATATTGGTTTACCTTTTTTCAATCTACTTTTTGGTTGGTTGGTTTAAAAGAGGGGACTAGGGACCAAACTATGAGGTCATTGGTCCCTTGTTCCTAATAAAACAATGCCACAAGTGTGAGAATAAACCGGATGAGACATATAACACAAAACGGAAAGAATGGAAAGACCACAAGAACGAAGGAAAGGCAACGAACACTAAAATGAACAAAAGAAGACAAGAAAAACAACAGAGAGATGAAAGAAACATTTCTAAGAGAATAAAACAAGGAATCAGATTACAGTGGCTGGCCGACAACAAAAATAAAAAGGAAAAGCCAGCCACCCTGCAACACATTAAAACCTCCATCCTAAAAGCACTACGGTGGAGGACACAGAGGGGCAAAGGACATGCGCTAAAACTCAGATCGAATGATAAAACCCACCCTCACAGATGAAATGTAAAACTAAATCAGGCGATGAGGCATTGTCTGCTAAAATCAATGATAACAAGTCCAGCAACCGAAGATGAAGTCACAGGGCAGCCGAAAAAGGACAGAACAGAAGAATATGGGCCACTGTCAACTGAAAACCAGTCCTAAGGATTGATATGTCTTCCACTACAGTGAGTGAATCGTCATGAAGGTAAAGTTCTGGGTCTGGATGAACAGTACGACGTTGACAGAAGTGCACGACACATGACTTTGCAGCTGAAAACTAGAAGCCGTGGGCTACAGCCCATGAATGCGCCTTGTGGATGTCTCACTGTAGGTGACACTCAGCAACACCGGTACTGGAGCAGCAGTACGAAATGTAGAAGTCGTCTGCATACCGAGAAGGTGAGACGGAGGGGCCAACAGCTGCTACTAGACTGTTAATGGCAACTAAAAACAGAGAGACATTCAATACAGAGCCCTGCGGGACTCCATTTCCCTGGATATGGACAGAACTATGGGAGGCACCAACTTGGACATGGAAAGTACAGAGCGACAGGAATTTTTGGATAAAAATCGAGAGCGGTTCCCGGAGACCCCACTCATACAATGTGGCAATGATATGATCTTGCCAGGTGGTGTCATACGCTTTGTGTAGATCAAAAAAGAAAGCAACAAGGTGTTGGCATCTGGAAAAGGCTGTTCGGATGGCAGACTCAAGGGACACAAGATTATCAGTGGCTGAGCGACCCTGGCGGAAGCCGCTCTGACGTGGAGCCAGCAAGCCACACTGCAGGACCCAACCCAACTGCTGACATACAATACATTGCAGCAGATGATGATTAGTGTTTTAGGGCGCAGAACAACGAGGTTATCAGCGCCCATTCCCAAAAGAAATGTTGACGAGTGCAGCCAAGATCTGTTAAACAAGGATCAATTCAGAGCCGATCTTTGCGAGAATTGGAAATGTTCAAATTGCAAGATTGGACACAGCACATCAAAACAGGTAGACAAAACTAAAAATAAAATATCAGTGCAAAACATGGTCGGACAGAATCCTTCACCGCTCGCAACTTTTTATCCCTCACTTCCAGCCACTGAGCCTCCCACCAACGCATGACTTTCCGAGTCATGAATGATGTTATTGCCTGCAGGGGGACGGAACAGCGAGCAGGAGGTGGGATGGAGCAAGCCTCCTTGGCAGCCGCGTCTGCAAGTTCATTTCCAGGAATCCCTATGTGCCCTGGAACCCAGCAGAAAATTACATCCTTACCCTGCTTTTGCAAGAACAGGAGTGCGTCCTGCACTTCTTGCACCATCCGATCTGCTGGGTACATCTGTTTAAGAGCGTGTAGAGCACTTTGGGAATCGGAGCAGATGATGAATTTCGTGCCATGATGTCGTCGCATATGCTCTAATGCTTGCAGAATGGCAAACAGTTCTGCATAGTAAACTGAGAACTGCTCTGGGAGCCCTATCCTACGGACAGTATCGGGAAACACAGCAGAGCAGCCCATAAAATCCCCCTGTTTAGACCCATCCGTGTAAACAGTAATAAAATCTGAATGGCGGTCTAAAATCTCAGTAAATTTAATTTTAAAAAGGTGGTCCGGGGTATAATACTTCTTGTAAGCAGCCAGATCAAGAAGTAATCTTGGCCTTTGTAGTAGCCAGGGAGATCCCCTACTCCATCCCTGGTGGATGACCTTAATGCCCTCCGGGTGTACTGACTTGAGACTCTCCTTTGCACGGATGCCAAACGGCTTTGTTGCATTCGGTTGGTGGCAGAAGACGTTCCAGTGCCAGCTGTGAAAAGGTGTTGGATGCCAACGAAAGAGGAGTGGACTTGGCCCTGTATGCTTGCCGTACCACGAGGAGAAGACACCGAATGGACAGCGGAGGCTCTCCAGCCTCGACAAATAGACTAGTAACTGGACTAGTGCGATAAGCCCCCGTTGAAAGCCTAAGACCCTCATGGTGAATCACATCCAATATTTTGAGGTACGAAGGTCTTCCAGATCCATAAGCTTGACATCCGTATTCCAGTCGAGGTCTCACAAAGGCCTTATAAAGTTGGAGCAGACGTGCCCTGTCAGCACCCCAGGACCTATGACTGACGCATTTAAGGACGTTTAAAGCCTTGAAACAGCGGACCTTTAGATCCTTTAGGTGTGGCAACCATGTGAGCTTCTCATCAAAAATAAGCCCGAGATATTTCACTTTTCCCATAAAGGTGAGAACAGTGTCTCCTAGTTTTAAAACAGGGAGATTAAAAAGAGAATGGGAACGGTTAAAATCTACACAAACACGCGGTTAAAATCTACACAAACAGTCTTCTTCAAAGAGAATTTAAAGCTTGTGGTCTTAGACCATTTCTCCAATCGCAGGATTGTCAGCTGTAATTGGCGTGTAGCAGCTGTAAGGGAGGAAGACGAACAGAAAATGGAGAAATCATCCACAAACAAGGAGCGCTTGTACGGGCCGTCGTACCGTGGACGCAATACTATTGATTGCAATTGCGAAAGCTGTCACACTGAGGACACTTCCTTGAGGGATACCGTTCTCCTGCTTAAAACGGTCAGACAGGACATTCCCAAGCTTATACCTAAAATACCTGTCCGACAGAAAGGATCTGATGACTGTGGGTAAACGCCCACGGAAACCCCACTCATAAAGCTGCCGCAAAATGTTATGCCTCCAGGGAGTATCGTACGCCTTCTCGAGGTCGAAGAAAACCCCGATAAGGTGTTGCTTACGTAGGAAAGCATCTTGTATCAGAACCCACACCAGGTGCCTATTGACCATACGCTCAAATGTCTTTCCTACGCAGCTCTTGAGACTAACGCTACGATAACTACTGGGATCGGTCCGATCCTTCCCTGGTTTTAAAAGTGGAATTAAAATCGATTCTTTCCAAAAACTGGGAAAGTCACCTGTCTTCCAAATTTCATTAAAAAGTTGAAGGAGGACTTCCTTTGACCGCAGATCCAACTGCTGCAGCATGCTATACGATATCAGGTCTGGACCAGGTGCATTATCCCGAGATACTGACAGTGCAGAGTCCAACTCCCACAAAGAGAAAGGCTGGTTGTATTCCTCAGTGTTGTTTGAATGGAAATCAAAAGCAGCCCGATCCTGTGTACCCCGATAGCGATGAAATTCTGGGTCCTGGCTAGAATCGGCCGTAATAGTTTGAAATGATTCTGCCATTGCCCGGGCGATGTCTCTTGGAGATGTTAGGAGACACCCCCGCTCATGTCTAGCTGCTATTGGCGGTCGAGAGTATCGCCTTGAGATCCTCCTAATGGCTTCCGATACTTTGCTTGAAGATGTGGACCTACTGATGGAATTCAGGAACTCTTGCCAAGACCTCCGTTTACTCTCTCTAACGATTCTTCTCGCCCGCGCCCGTGCTATTCGGAAAGTTGCCAGATTCGCATCAGTAGGGCACCGATGGAATCTTCTCAAAGCCGCCCTTCTGTCTCTGATTGCAGTACGACAGTCATCATTCCACCAAGGGACAGGCTGCCTCACAGGTGTTCCCTTTGACTTTAGTATGGATACATCAGCGGCATGGTGCATCACCGCAGTAATGTGATCCACCCAATCCTGGACGCCTTCACACTGTTCAAAAACAGCCAACTGCCTGTAGAGCGTCCAGTTTCCATTCCGGAACAACCATTTCGGCAGCTTTGCGACACGACCCATTTCAACTGGCAGATGGAGCCAAATAGGATAATGGTCGCTGTCATGAAGGTCGTCGTCTACGACCCACTGAGCAATGTCCGCAAGCACAGGCGAACAAATAGAGAGGTCTATGGCAAAGGACGAACCTGAAGCGGTGCTAAAATGCGTGGCCTGACCTGTGTTCAGCAGTATGATGTCGGAAGTCCTGATCAACTGCTCAATCATCTGGCCTCTGGAGCAGGTGTTGTTTGAACCCCATAATGCATTATGAGCATTAAAATCGCCCAAAATGAGAAAGGGATGGGGTAGCTGATCAATGAGCTGTGCGAGGGCTTCACTGTCAATGAGCTCAGCGGGTGGTAAATACAAGGAGCACACTGTGACATTAACATGGGCCAGAATCCGAGCTGCAACCGCTTGTAGCATTGTGGTTAAGACCACAGGTGAGGAGTGGAATGTGTCCTTAATGAACACTGCCACCCCACCCTGCGCTCTATTACCAGTCATGTCGTCTCTCCTGTACAAGTGATATCCTGTAAGTACAGGTGTGTCATTCTCTTTAAAATGTGTCTCTTGCAAAGAGATGCAAAAGAGGTTTTCCTGCACTAACAGCCGCAATTCTTCAAAGCGAGTTCTGACTCCATTCAGATTCCACTGAAGTATGGGAGCCATATCAGCGTTCCGATTTAGATTTCCCCCTGTCTGCGCCGTGCTGGTGAGACACCTGTGGAGCGAGTGGCAGCAGAGGGGCTGCCAGGTTCTGGGGAAGAGGTATCAAACTCCATGACGATTTCCTCCTCATCAGTCAGGGATGCCGTGACGACATCCGATAGTGCCTTTGGCAGGTTTGACACCAAACGTCGTGCCCCTTTCCCTGGTCTCTTTTTCTTGGTGGAAGTCCGGGATGGGCGAAGTGGAGAGGCACTCGGGTTCTGGAGGGCCTTCAAAGTCTTCGCTGTAGCTTTCTCTGCAATAGCATTTGGTTCAGTCGGAGCGGCCTGAATAGCTATATCTTTATTGGTTGTGCTCTGGCAGGTACAAACGAACGTACAGGTATTGGTGGAGAATACTGCTATGCTGGACATGGTCTGCGTTGAAGCATCTACTTTTGACGCACTCTTTTGCACCAAGGATGCATAGGATATGGCAAAGACAGGGGGTTTTGTCGCCTTATACTCTTTTTTGGCTTCCGCATAAGGTATGCTTTTTGTCACCTTTATCTCCTGAATTTTTCTTTCCTCCGCAAAGATGGGGCAGTCTCTGCTCCAGACGGGATGGCTCCCAGAGCAGTTGATACACAGCGCTGGAGATGTGCACTTGGTCCCAGCTTCATGAGCTGCCTTGCCACATATACTGCAGGTCGGTTCACCCCCACAACTCATCGTTGTATGGCCAAATCGTTGACATCTGAAACATCGCATAGGGTTAGGTATATAAGGCCTAACCCTAAGTCGGAGGAAACCAGCCAGAACGTATTCAGGCAAGACAGGCGAATTGAAAGTCACAATGAAGGTGGCAGATTTCTCAACAACTCCATTATTCCTACGTGTCTGTTGTTCCACATCTACAATCCCCATTCTTGCTTCAGCTCTTCTACCTCGATATCCATTAAATCACGGCAGGTGACAACACCTTTACTGGAGTTGAGGGAATTGTGCAACTCGACAGTAATATCATACTTGCCTAACTTGGTTGACTTTCGAAGCAGCTCCACTTGCTTTGCCCTAGTAGTCTCAAATAACAGGGTACCATTCCTCAGGCATTTGATAGATTTCAGTGTACCTGCGAGTCCTTCTAAACCTTTATGTATATAGAAAGGAGACACTTTTTCAAATGAGCCCTCCTTCCCCTTAATCACGATGAAAACATTGTCATTTATGGCTCCATGAGCCCTGTTACTCTGTTCTATCTGCTTATCTGGAGGACTAGCCTCCCTCATGCGCTTTACTGATTGCGAAGTTGGTGAAGGGAAATACGTGGTTGCCATGTGCGTCCCACGAGCAGCTAGGGAACTAAATGTCCGCCCAGATAGAGCCCCGCACGCCTGGGTAAGCCTTATACAACTGAGGTGTGGTAGGTTCCTCAGAGGTCGCCCGCTAGCGACTGTTCCACTTCAACAGCCATGCATCTTATCGGCGCGCAGCACACCTTAAGATTGAAGGGTTTTTTATAGAGGTATGTACCATCCTCGCGATCCAGGCAATCAAGCCAAGATCCCCGGTCCCTGCGACACACAACATTCCACCGTTGCACCACACGGTGATCGCTGAAGCATGCCCAGAGCTTACGGTGTCAGAGGACTGGCGGCGCACACCAGTCCACAGCTCGGGGACCCCAGGTTCGCCAAGCCCGTACCCAGCAAATGAATGCTGAGTCCCCTGAGGGGACATTCCAGCAGCTTACAAAGACCATTGGTGAGGCTGATGAGCTGATAGCTATCCACATCAATCAGGTTTTTACCGTGTTTGAGCACCGGAATGGTGGTGCTCTCCCGTCATTGTGATAGAAGGATGCCATCGCACCAGATCCGGTTGAAGATGAGGAGATGTCACTTGTAGTCAGATGAGAGATGTTTAATCATCTGGCTGTGGATCTGATCAGGCCCAGGAGCTGCGTCGGGCAATGTGCAAGAGCACTGAGGAGCTCCCACTCTGTAAATGGGGCATTATAGGATTCACTGTGGCGTGTAGTGAATGAGAGGACATTCCCTTCTAGCCGCCGTTTGAGAGTGCGAATGTCTGGGGGATAATTTTCCGAAGCAGAGGTTTGAGCAAAATGCTCAGCTAAGTGCTCGGCAATCGCATTTGTGTCGGTAGATAACACACCATTTATGGTTAACACCGGGAACACCTGTTGGGGTCTGGTTCACGAAAAGACGTTTCATCTTTGCCCAGACTTGGGAAGGTGACATATGGCACCCAATGGTCGAGACGCATCTTGACCAACATTCCTGCTTCCGTTGTTTGATAAGTTGGTGAATGCAGGCACAGAGCCATTTAAAGGCTATGAGATGCTCCAGCGAAGGATGCCATTTTGGAACTCACTGACACTCCTTAATCGCTTCCGGCAACCACCAAGAGACTGCCTTACACCTTGGGCACCCTAAAGAGCGAAGGATCGTGTTTTCTGCCGCAGACACAATTGTTGTAGTCACCTGCTCAACCATCACATCGATTTTACCGTGTGGGGGAGATTCGATGGTGACAGCAGAGGTGAAAGTTTCCAAGTCCACCTCGTTTAAAGCCCATCTCGGCAGACGTACGTGGACCTGACGCCGGGGCAGTGACAGGGAGATGAGGAAGTGGTCACTACCTCACAGGTCATCATGTGCTCTCCAGTGGATAGATGGGAGAAGTCCTGGGCTGCAAATTGATAAATCAATGGCCAAGTAACTACCATGAGCCACACTGGTGTGGCAGCCCCAGTAGTTAACAGGCAGAGGTCAAACTGAGACATTAAAGTTTTGACATCTCTGCCTCGAGCAGTAAGCATGGTACCACCCCACCAAGGGTTATGGGCGTTAAAATTCCCAAAAGTAGGAAAGGTCTAGGGAGTTGATCAATCAGTGCAGCTAATACATTCAGGGGTACTGCACTATCTGGAGGAAGATGTACACTGCAGACAGCTATTTCCTGTGTCGTCCTTATTATGACATCCACAGCTTCAAGAGGGGTTTGAAGGGGCACAGGTTCACTACATACTGAGTTTAGGACATAAACGCAAACTCCACCTGACACTCAATTATAGTCGCTGTAATATTCCTTATAGCTGCAGAGGGCAGGGGTTTATAGCTGCGGAGGACAGGGGTCCGCACTAACGGGAACCAAGCTTCCTGAAGCGCAATGCAGATAGCAGGTGTAAAGCTTAACAGTTGCCATAGCTCAGCCAGATGGATGGAAAAACCACAGCAATTCCACTGGAGGATGATGTCATCGTGAGACTGGGAAGGCATGGAACATTCAATAAGGCAGTTTACACCTCAGGGTCACCTGCTTCCACTGACATATTGCCTGAGCAGTCTATATTCATTGTGTCTGAGGGTCTGGCGAGATCTAGGTCCTCAGCAGACACCAGAATCTCCACCCCATCCTCAGACGCAGAGCTTGTATGTAGCATTAATGTGGGTGCCATTGCAATTTCCTTGGTCTTAGGGGTCTTCTTTTTGGACTTCTCTCGCTGGTCCTTGGATTTCACTGGTTGGGAGGACTTTGCTGGCTCAATCTCTGGCCCTGAGCATGAGCGTGAAGCCCTACGACCAGCTGCTTTTGAGCTCTTAAGCCACTGGCGGGTGTCTTCTTTCCCACCAGCAGAAATCTGGAAAAGGAGTGACCCAAGGGACCCTTCCTAGTGAGAGAAGCTGAAGAAGACTTATGCTTCTCTGGCTTAGAAATGGGGACAGGCATTGGGTGGGGGGGGAGGGGGGAGGGGTTGCTCCCGAAGTAGGTGGTGCAGGAGCAACAGATAGGGAATTGCCCCCCAACCATCAAGGTGGCAGGTGAAGTCTTCCGGCTCTGAGAGGTGACTAGGGTTGGTGGAGCTGATGGTGCCAGAATTGTTGTAGCGGCGGCATAAGATGATGTCCTCCGTACAGGATGCAGGCGTTCAAATTTCCTCTTAGCCTCAGTCTAGGTCAGTCGATCCAGAATCTTATACTCCACGATTTTCCTTTCTTTCTGGAAAATCCTGCAGTCTGGTGAGCAAGGCGAATGGTGTTCTCTGCAGTTGACACAGATGGGACGTGGGGCACATGGAGTATTGGGATGTGATGAGTGTCCACAATCTTGACATGTGACACTGGAAGTACAGCAGAAAGACATATGGTTGAACTTCCAGCACTGCATAGGGGTGGGGAACATAGGGATTTACATCACAGTGGGAGACCATCACCTTGACCTTCTCGGGCAATGTGTCACCCTCAAATGCCAAGATGAAGGCACCGATGGCAACGAGATTATCCCTCAGACCATGGTGGACAGGCCGGATGAAATGTACACCTCGCCGCTCTAAATTGGCGCGCAGCTCATCACCAGAATGCGAAAGAAGGTCCCTGTGAAATATGATACCCTGGACCATATTTAAGCTCTTACGGGGTGTGATGGTTACAGGAACATCCCCCAGCTTGTCACAAGCGAGTAACATCCGTGACTGGGCAGAGGATGCTGTTTTGATCAAGACTGACCCAGATCTCATTTTGGACAATCCTTCCATCTCCCCAAACTTGTCCTCTAAATGTTCAACAAAAAACTGAGGCTACATCGTCATGAAAGGTTCCCCATCAGCTCTCTAACATATAAGGTACCGGGGAGAATAAGCTTCACTGCCATCCTTAGCCTGGCATTCCTCCCATGGGGTGGCCAGGGAGGGGAATGGGGTTATTGGCACTGAAGATAGACTTTGCTCACTTAGAGACTGCTGGTGATTCACAACCAGCAAGAGATGATGGACTACGTTTCATTGCAGGTCATCTGCCCTGATGCCACCCACTCCGGCGAGGGGCCCTCCCCATGGGCGCCACCCAGCTGCAGCAAAGGCCACCTGGCAGGATGGCCATTGCCGGGAGACCCGATGCCCCAGAGGAATGGGCATCTACCCCTTGGCATATGTGGGGAGTTAACTGCACAGGCATCAGCAGAGTGATCCCTGTGTGGTCAGGGGGCTACAACCAACAGGGTACATGGAAGCCCCACAACAATGGACTGGCTACCATGCTGGATATCAAGAGCAAAGAAGTCCATGGTCATCATTGATGCAGATAGCGACACTGCATAGTGTATGGTGGAAAACGCACCTAGGAAGGTGTCCTGGTCCAAGAGATGGAGAATGAGCAGGACTGAAATGAGATGACAAGAAAGTGGGCTAAAGATCTCAATGCACACTGGACCATGTAAGGCGCCCTTCCCCAATTGGCTTGCTCTTCAGGAAAATTTTGAAAAATGGAGGTCACACCCTACATGGGACCATCACATAAAGGCCGAAACATGTGAGACTCCTTTTAGTTGCCTCTTACGATAGGCACGAATACCTCAGACCTATTCTGACCCCCAGACCCATAGGGGGGAATCTACCTTTCGAGGTAAGTCGTATGGATCAGTTTTATCTCACTTGTTCCTGAAATAGGAAATTAAAGCTGATCTTTTTCACTGAAAATACGAAGTGAGAGGATGATATAACGATCAAATGTGTCTACATGATATTGTGAAATAGAACTTAATATAACTTGGAGGAGGACACACACACACACACACACACACACACACACACACACACACACACATTCATAATGAACCACAACAAACAGGCCAATTACTCTCTGTTCAAGCTCAAAGAAAGAGATCAATCACTTTCTCTGCCAGAACATGACTATCTTTTGCCAAGAGTTAAAACAGGAAATATTCTTCACAGGATATTTTTTTCACAGTTTACTCGACAGGTACACTTCTCAAACTAGAAAGAAGGGTGGTTATGTTTAATGTCCCTCAAGGTCACTCGAGATACAACACTGGCTTGGAGTTGAAAAGATGATGGAAAAAAGTAGCTGTGCCAGTGTTGAAGTAATTCTCCAATCATATGCCTGAACTCATCTACAGACATCACAAAAAACGTCGATCAGTATGGTTGGACAACGAATTTAATCTCATTCCTACTAAATTCAAGTCCATGTCATAAATGCTGTGCTATCTCATCATACTTAACAAACTGTATCACAATGTGTGGCAGTACGAACCTCTTATCAGTATTAGCTGCAGTGCTTCCTGTTCTAATCATCAATGGCATTTGGAAGGAATGAATGCCTACACACATATGCACTTACCTTTATGTTTACAATTTTATCACTATGATTTCTACACAGTTTCTACAAAGAGGAGGGGATAGTTTGTTCTTACCATCTTCTGTGAGGGCATGTCCCCAAAATTTTAAAAGCAACCTTTCACATCAACATGTAACACTAAACTACAAATGCATCTATTGTCAACAGATACAATTAAGACCTTTTGAAGAAAAGGTGCCAGTGTGCACGAAGGAAGTAAAACCTTTCCAATTAGGGTGCTCAATCTATCACTGTGGGCCTTCCAGCCAAATATGCGATATGAGTTTAGGTTGCATTCATTAGAATACTTTTCTTGTAAAGTATCCTACTGGAGTTGCTGTATGTATCAGTAATACTTTCTTATGACTAAGTAAACAAGTTATCAAACACTTAACACTTCTTAAGTTGACTTTCTTTGGTTAATCCAACCCTAACAGATAAGAAGCATTCAAATGCTGGTGGCACAAATGTCACATAAAATACTGCCTTCACATCCCTGAATTCTTCCTATGAACCACACCCTATAGTCTTTGCAACAACTACATAGCACTGTATATGTGCATGACAATCTATCAGATGTCATCTGAGTGGCCAGTGTCAAGCTGTTTCAGCAAACTAGACCACTCTACTGCACAGCCTACGGCTCTGCACCGGTCCCAGAACACAGTTGCCATAATCTTGCGCTTTGACAGCGTCTGTTTGGCTTTGACCTTGATGGGTGAGGTTGTGTGTCGCCATTCCATCGATTGTCGCTTGCTTTCGGGAGTGATATGCGATACCCATGTTTCATCTCCAGTGACAATTTGACTCAACATGTCATCCCCTTCTTCCTCGTAACGAATCAAAAAGTCCAATGAAGTGGCAAATCTCTTCCCTTTGCGGTCCTCTGTGAGGAGTCTGGGTACCCACCGAGAACACAGTTTCTTAAAGTTTAGGTGTTCAGATACAATTGTGTACAAAACTGATCTTGAAACTTGTGGAAATTCCAAAGAAAGAGTAGAAATTGTGAATCTTCTGTCCTCACGAATCTTTGTTTCGACTGCAGCCACCAAATCATCAGTGATCACAGAGGGCCGGCCTGAGCGTTCTTCGTCATGGACGTTTTGACGGCCATTTTTAAACTCTCTAACCCATTGACGCACTTTACCTTCACTCATTGCATTCAAGCCATAAACTTCTGTTAACTGACGATGAATTTCTACAGCTGATAGGCTTCTCGTGGTCAAAAAACGTATCACTGACCGTATCTCACATGCGGCGGGCGATTCAATAATTGTAAACATTATAAAGTAGCACAGCGATGCGTACACGTCAGCTACAGAGCTGCAACTTGCATCAGTGTGAACGGGAAGGATGCCGGCAAGTGGCGCGGTGGCTTGTTGCGGCGTCCGCGCGGACTACGGGACTATACGCGCGAACGGCCCTTACTTAAAAAACAACCCTCGTAGTATCTTTTACTTCAAGCATTTCTTCTTCAGTCCCATTAGAATTATTTTTGTTTGTAACACAACATACACTGAATTGCAAAAATAATGTTTTGTTGCACACAGAAAAACAAATGGACAAAAATTTTGTTGTAGGTATCACAAACTTACCTGCACACCAAGTTCTCTTGTTGGTACAAGAACAAGGACTCTTGTTACTGTGGTTGCTCCTAAAGGTCTGTAAAGCAACCTCTCCAGAGTTGGCAACATATATGCAGCAGTCTTCCCTGTTCCAGTTGCTGCACAACCACATATATCACGCCCCATTAGTGCAATAGGAATGGTTGCTGCCTGTATTGGTGTTGGGTGTACAAATTTCAGTGCTGCTACTGCCTGTAAGTACACACAAATTATATTCACTGCAAAGCTATTATATGTAATTAAGAGATCAATGTGGCACTATGCCACACAATTAGTATAACAGATGTGCTTAAGGTGGTGTCCTCTACTATTTAATATCATTCATGCTTATGGAGGCATTCAGAGCTCTAAGTCAGACAGCAAACTGAACACTGTTGCAAACAACAAATGTGGTTGCCATTGGAGTGGGGTGCAACAATATCTTATTGTTTTAATTTAGAACTTGCTTAAATGATAAGTTAAAAGACTATGATAAAAAACAAAATACATGCATTGCAGATTATAGGAATAATGCTTGAAACCTACAACAGAATTATGTAACAGCAGCAGTAAAAGGGGGAGAGGGATGAAAAGGAAGAGGAGGGACAGAGGGATAACAAGAGATCATGGTGGAAGTGGGTTGAGAGGGAGTGATGGAGAAAGTGAGAAGAAGAAATGATGGGAGGGAAGACAAAAGGCAGACAGGGGTGAAGGAGTGCAAAGGAGGGTGAGTGGGTGAGTGAATGAAGAAAGATAGGAAAATGAATGAGGGTTGGAGGTTGGGCGAGAGATGGATGGTGAATGAGCATGGGAGGGTGGATCATGATGGGAGTGTCACTCAAATGCCCACTAGCAACTTGCAATATCCATAGTTAAGGACAGGGAGTAATTACCAATTACAAGACCTAATGTTTGAAGGAAAGTAGGTGCCATTACGTAGATATGCAGAAGATAGGCAAGACAGAGTTTGCTGAAGCAGAGAATTTTGCGTAATATTCTTTTTCCCCCCAGACCCGAGCATCTGCCTATTGCAATTTCCCCTGATGTTGACGAAAACTTGACAATGTTGGGCTCTATAATAGTGGCATCTGTTCTTCAAACTACAGGGCAGCATATTTTGGAGAGTGTAACTGGCTGAGGTGGGGATAGAGCCAATGATTAAGAGTTTTAGTAAGTAAAATAATTGGCAATGTATTTCAGTAGTGGAGCAGTCTTGGAAAGAGGCTCACTCTCATAATGTAAGGCCAGGATGCTTAATATTAGGACAAGCACACATGGAGTCTTACTCAGAGGAATGAGTACTTGACAAAATCAATCTCGTGAGACAACAGAGTTTAAATTTGGCATGCACTACGTAAAAAGTTAATCATATTTTGAATCATGCAGTGGGAATGAGCTGCATGTATTAGTCAGTACTGAGAAGAGAATTTTAACCTTTGTTCATAAAGAAGGGTTGTTTATAACTGCAATTTGAAACTATTTGCTAAGACTTAAAGTGGACAAACAGATTATTATTTTTAAGTCAAAAAATATTGGCAATAATTAACAGTTTTAATAAAGGGGTTACAGAAATACTAATTCTATGGTCTCAACCACCAGTCGCACGTTTTTTGTGTTGTTACAATGGGACTGGAGTGGGATATGTGTGAGGTTAGTAATATAAAGCAAGCGTAAGGAGATAGACGATCTTGAACACTGAAAATGCTCTGTTTTGAATACATAGCTTTCTCAGGATTAAGATAAGTACATTAAGCTCCAAGATTAATATTTCATTTACATATGTTACTAATGTGATTGTGAGATGTAGGGTATTCAGCATAAATGGAATATACTGATCAAGACTGCTGCTGCTGAATGCTGCCTTTCCTGAAGGAAAGGCTGTTTATAAGAGCCAAGGAGCAAAAGGGCTTTTGCTACTCACCTGACAGAGGCAGTGTTGAAACGGAGACAACCACATTTAAAAGAAGATTAAGCTACTGGACAACATTTTCATCAGATCTGGAAAACCACCCATACACTTACTCACAACCCCCCCCCCCCCCCACACACACACACATATTTATACATTCATACAATGACATCTCTCACACATATGGCCCCTGTCATATCGAGTATCGAGATGCTGAATCGGGCTCCACTGCCTGCAGACGACAGTGGTTTGTTTGTTCGTGTTTGTGATGTGTGTGTGTGTGTGTGTGTGTGTGTGTGTGTGTGTATTTTTCTAGATTTGATGAAAGAATCTTGAATCATGAAAGACATTGTTTAATAGCTTAGTCTACTTTTTAATATGTCTGTCTGCTGCTCAACACCTATCTATATGGTGAGAAACAAATCTGTCCTAATTCAAATTGTTGAAATCTATAAAATTTGCTATGAGAAGCAAATTTTTTGTGGTAGGATTAATATCAGAAGATTCCAATAATGCATTGTGAAGCACATTTACTTGGGTTCGCACTTGTTACATTAGCGAATAAATCTGAGCAATCTATGCAGTTGTCTACTGTTTAGCTTATCTAACATTGTTCTCGACTGATGAATACCAATTGGTTTTGATAAATGGATGGCAATTACAATTTGAAAATTGCCAGTGAAATATTTCACCAAATTCAAAAAATTATAAAAAGAATTACAAATATCTTATGATTGCAAAGACAACTTCGAAAAATAATTTATCAAAAATACAGAACGAAACATCATCATGACCTTGTTATGCAGCCAACTCCAAATTACAGCATATTCCCAAAAATCAATAGTATTGTTCACAAGAACTATTACTGCTGCATTGTGTACCAACACTTCCCATGGATAAGTAAAATGGCAAAAATTGTCCTCATACTTATATTTATTTGTTTATTAATTTGCTGTCCCTATAACAATTAGGTATGGATTTCTTCCTCCCCGAGAACTACTGGTCAGGCTGGCAACAAATTTTTGAGATTATTTTCAATAGACTAATTTACAACTATCAACCACATTTCTTAACCCCAGAAAAAATTCTCAGAACATACACTTAACATCAATTACAACTAATTTTGCCTCCTTTATGACTCATTAATATCTGCACTTCCCAAAATAGCCACTTTGAACCTTAACATAAGAGCCCACTTAATGATTACTATTTTTCTCCCAAAGTTTGCACTTCTCTTCATTCATATTATTTTGCATTTGAAGTCTGTGAATCTTGCAACTTATAACAACACTTTTTGTGGTGGTAAATGTCTCACAACCATGGCAATCCCGCCTATTTTATGGAGACTCGTTTTATTTGGAATTAAAGATTTTACTGTTACTTATTCTCGGCTTCAGTTAGATTTCAGTTCCAAGCACTATGTGGGCCCATGGTGTGAGAATTCTTGTCGTTTACCCTGAGCACTTCCCCAGTTACCAATGGGATAAAAAGCTTTTGCAAACTGTTAATACATCTGATGTCATAACAGTTTATATCTAATACCAGGAAAGGTATGAAGTCTGCAAGTATTTCATATGGAACAAACCCAAATAAAAATTTAAATTCAGAAACAAAAACAAACAGTACAAACTTTACCTTTAAAAGTGGGCGTGAAATGTTCATTTGGTAGAACGAAGCATTCTCTTCAAAGGGTGGGGCATCTTCAAAGAGCTCTTTCTCTGCTTCCTCATCAACTTCGATATCTGGCTCCTGTTTCATCTTCTCCTTTCCTTTCAATTTCTTTTCTTTAACTTTTATGTCATCTGGTTAAAGCAAATGTTTCTTGTCAAATAGTAAATATAAAATAAATAATTTGGAGTAAAGATATCAACACACTGAATAGTAGAAATACTGCGTCATTGAAAGGCGCATAAACAAGACTGAAAACTTTGCTAGCTTTTGAACAAATCCTTTTTCAAGCTAGAGTATGAAATACACACACATGCACAGGGAGAAGGATAGCAGGTGCATGGGATAGGAACGTGGCAGGGAGATGTAGCAGGTGCACAGAATAAGAATGTGACAAGGGCACTGGCATCACCGAATCCTAGCTGTGAGCGATAAAAACAGCGTGGAGGAATGATCGCTGGCACGGGGAGACAAATAAGAGGAAGGGTGCACTGTGGGCGAGACATTGTGGGAGCGTAACAAGTGAAGTTAGGGTCCTGGGACAGAGGGGAGGTGGGCGTGTGGAAGGCAAATGTAAAAGTTTGATATGAAGACTCCACAAATGAAAACTTCACAATTTCACAGATTGAACTTCCAGAACCACAACTGTTTTCCCTAAACACATTGCCTGATATAAGTAAATAAATACATATTTAAGCACCCAGAAGGGAAGAAGAAAACAAAATGAAACTTCATAGGTTGGGAGTGTATGTAATGTTATTTCAGTGGTGAAAATATTGAGTCTAATTTGTAAAGAACTTGGCAATATTGTAAAGAACTTGGCAATATTGGACCTTGTCAGTATGATGTCGTACCCCCTCTGGCCTGGACCAATGCACTGATTCAATTCGCAAGGGTGTCATAAAGCTACTGTATTATCTTCTGAGGCAGGTTGGCCCACAATTATTGTTGTAATTCATCCTTGATATCCTGGATATTGACACTGCCACAGAGTTGACATCAGAGCTGGACCCATGCAAGTTCCATTGGGAACAGATATGGGGACCTTTTTGGCCATGGCAGAACCTCAGCATCACGCAGACAGTTCATATGTACACACAACACATATGAATGAGTACTGTCCAATTCAAAAATGGTACCACAATTTGCATTACGTTAAAGACAGTCTACACATGGGACAGTAATTTCCTTGTCCAGCTACTGCCAAACTCTGTACAATGGTGCCGGATGACACAGAATGTTACAGGAACTCTGTTACTTGTTCTTGGATGGCAGGTGCTCGGCTACCTCAGCTGTTAGTTATAGGCCATCTGCATATGACCATTAAAGTCTGCAATCTAACTGTTTGGAGCACAACATTGCATGGTAGTGAAGCATGGACTGTGGGAAAACCGGAACAGAAGAGAATTGAAGCATTTGAAATACGGTGCTATAGAAGAACGTTGAAAATTAGGTGGACTGACAAAGTACGGGAATGGGAGGTTCTCCACAGAATCTGCAAGGAAAGGAGTATATGGACAATACTGACATGAAGAAGGGACAGGATGGTAGGATATTTGTTAAGAGATCAGGTGCTAGAGAGAGAGCTGTAGAGGGGAAAACCTGTAGAGGACGACAGAGATTGGCATACATGCAGAAAATAATTGATGGCACATGTGAGGAGTTCGTGGAGTCAGAAGACTGATCACTCGGTGGGGGGGGGGGGATATATATATATATATATATATATATATATATATATATATATATATATATAAAACAAAGATGATGTGACTTACCAAATGAAAGTGCTGGCAGGTCGACAGACACACACACCAACACAAACATACACACAAAATTCAAGCTTTCATAACAAACTGTTGCCTCATCAGGAAAGAGGGAAGGAGAGGGAAAAGACAAAAGGATGTGGGTTTTAAGGGAGAGGGTAAGGAGTCATTCCAATCCTGGGAGCGGAAAGACTTACCTTAGGGGGAAAAAAGGACGGGTATACACTCGCACACACACACACACACACACACACACACACACACACACACACACACACATATCCATCCACACATATACAGACACAAGCAGACATATTTAAAGTCTTTAAAGTCTTGTAACCATTGATGCCACTTCCTTATACACAAATATTCCGCACGTCCAGGGCCTCGCTGCGATGTAGCATTTCCTTTCACGCCGATCACCTGCCACCCTACCTAAAACCTCTTTCCTCATTACCTTAGCCAGCTTCATCCTGACCCACAACTTCTTCACTTTTGAAGGCCAGACATACCAACAATTAAAGGGAACAGCCATGGGTACCAGGATGGCCCCCTCGTACACCAACCTATTCATGGGTCGCTTAGAGGAAGCCTTCTTGGTTACCCAGGTCTGCCAACCCAAAGTTTGGTACAGATTTATTGATGACATCTTCATGATCTGGACTCACAGTGAAGAAGAACTCCAGAATTTCCTCTCCAACCTCAACTCCTTTGGTTCCATCAGATTCACCTGGTCCTACTCCAAATCCCATACCACTTTCCTTGACGTTGACCTCCAACTGTCCAATGGCCAGCTTCACATGTCCGTCCACATCAAACCCACCAACAAGCAACAGTACCTCCATTATGACAGCTGCCACCCATTCCACATCAAACGGTCCCTTCCCTACAGCCTAGGTCTTCGTGGCAAACGAATCTGCTCCAGTCTGGAATCCCTGAATCATTACACCAACAACCTGACAACAGCTTTCACATCCCGCAACTACCCTCCCGACCTGGTACAGAAGCAAATAACCAGAGCCACTTCCTCATCCCCTCAAACCCAGAATCCCCCACAGAAGAACCACAAAAGTGCCCCACTTGTGACAGGATACTTTCCGGGACTGGACCAGACTCTGAATGTGGCTCTCCAGCAGGGATACGACTTCCTCAGATCCTGCCCTGAAATGAGATCCATCCTTCATGAAATCCTCCCCACTCCACCAAGAGTGTCTTTCCGCCGTCCACCTAACCTTCGTAACGTGTTAGTTCATCCCTATGAAATCCCCAAACCACTCTCCCTACCCTCTGGCTCCTATCCTTGTCACCGCCCCCGGTGTAAAACCTGTCCCATGCACCCTCCCACCACCACCTACTCCAGTCCTGTAACCCGGAAGGTGTACACGATCAAAGGCAGAGCCACGTGTGAGAGCACCCACGTGATCTACCAACTGACCTGCCTACACTGTGATGCATTCTATGTGGGAATGACCAGCAACAAACTGTCCATTCGCATGAATGGACACAGAGAGACAGTGTTTGTTGGTAATGAGGATCACCCTGTGGCTAAACATGCCTTGGTGCACAGCCAGCACATCTTGGCACAGTGTTACACCGACCGGGTTATCTGGATACTTCCCACCAACACCAACCTATCCGAACTACGGAGATGGGAACTTGCCCTTCAGTATATCCTCTCTTCTCGTTATCCGCCAGGCCTCAATCTCCGCTAATTTCAAGTTGCCGCCACTCATACCTCACCTGTCTTTCAACAACTTCTTTGCCTCTACACTTCTATCTCGACTGACATCTCTGCCCAAACTCTTTGTCTTTAAATATGTCTGCTTGTGTCTGTGTGTGTGGATGGATATGTGCGTGTGTGCGAGTGTATGCCTGTCCTTTTTTCCCCCTAAGGTGGGTCTTTCCGCTCCCGGGATTGGAATGGCTCCTTGCCCTCTCCCTTGAGACCCACTTCCTTTCGTCTTCCCCTCTCCTTCCCTCTTTCCTGATGAGGCGACAGTTTGTTGCGAGAGCTTGAATTTTGTGTGTATGTTTGTGTTTGTTTGTGTGTCTATCGACCTGCCAGCGCTTTTGTTCGGTAAGTCACCACAACTATCTATCTATCTATATATATATATATATATATATATATATATATATATATATATATATATATATATATATATATATATATATATAAAAGAAAGATGATGAAACTTACCAAACAAAAGCGCTGGCAGGTCGATGGACACGCAGGCGAGCACAAACATACACACGAAATTCTGGCTTTCGCAACCAATGGTTGCCTCGTCAGGAGGGAGGGAGGGAGAGGGAAGGACGGGGGGATGTGGGTTTTGAGGGAGAGGGTGGGGAGTCATTCCAATCCCGGGAGCGGGGGGGACTTGCCTTGGGGGGGAAAGGGACGGGTATGCGCTCGCACACGCGCACATGTCCATCCACACATGCACAGACACGGGCAGACGTTTGTAAAGGCAAAGAGTTTGCCCAAACTCTTTGCCTTTACAAGTGTCTGCTTGTGTCTGTGTATGTGTGGATGGATGTGTGTGTGTGTGCGAGTGTGTACCTGTCCTTTTTCCCCCTAAGGTAAGTCTTTCCGCTCCCGGGATTGGAATGACTCCTTACCCTCTCCCTTAAAACCCATATCCTTTTGTCTTTCCTTCTCCTTCCCTCTTTCCTGACGAGGCAACCATTGGTTGCGAAAGCTAGAATTTTGTGTGTATGTTTGTGTTTGTTTGTGTGTCTATCGACCTGCCAGCGCTTTTGTTCGGTAAGTCACCTCATCTTTGTTTTTATATATAATTTTCCCACGTGGAATGTTTCCTTCCATTATATATATATATATATATATATATATATATATATATATATATAAATTGTTGAGTTTTGTTACTGTCTACTTCATTTTTCTATGCAGTATGTCTCTTTCGAGGAATGTTTGAAGATAACTGTGAAATTGCTTAGGAATGTGGTAAGACTATCAAGATGCTGCAAAACAAACTAAATACAGTACATTAACAGGGGAGTTATGAACATACTAATTACAGAACTGCACAGCTTATACTGACAGTACCAGTACACATTTTACATTCTGTTGCTGTCTGTGTGACTTCTTTCAGCTGAGATTAATTTTGTTATTCAAGCACGGTGCCAATGACAGGTACAGATAATCCCTAGATTTAGTTGTTATTGGATTATCTTGTGCGGATCATTTTTTAATATTCTTTCAAACAACATATTTTTTAAATCCCATCATGAAGGCATACAGTTTGGGCATACAATATCCTCTTAACAATTAATTATTTTTTGCAAACTGTATGTTGGTAAATTTATCACTTGAAAATGCCATGCACATCAAAACTGCAATTGTGAGATAAATAAATCAAATGAGTTCCTTTACAGTGAAAATTGGTAACATAATATAGCATTGGTTTCCATCAGTGGCAGCCAATCATCATGTGCTAGCACACTGTAAATAATGCACTAAAATTATGCCATTTCTCTTCAAATGTGAACTGGAAATTGCATAAAATTATGCCTTCTCTCTTCGAATACACGATGGTATACAAATAAAATGGACAAAAAAATGTTTCACAGCACTCTCTCCACAATAACTAGAAACCAGTGTCAAGTGCTGAAATTACAGTGAATCGTGCTACAATCAATGCAGAGAAGCGACACAGCTGTCTGTTCTTTTACTGTGCCTGTCATCCCTTCTGGCACTACAAGTGCTACATAGCTCACAGGACCAGGTGAATATATTACTTTGAAATTGCATGTAGCATATATGGTGCGAACCTGAGTATGGAGGACTTTCTAAAGAACCATTGTCATGACAGCATTGTGGGCGAATGGTCTAAAGTGCAGACTTGTAATTTGCATACTAGGGCTCGATTAATGATGATTCCAACATTTCTCTTTTTTGCCCCCCCCCCCCCCCTCCTCCCCCTCATAATCTACATCTACATCTGCACATATACTCTGCAAACCACTGTGAGTTGCATGGCAGAGTCTATGTCCCACTGTACCACTATTAGGGTTTCTACCTGTTCCATTCACATATGGAGCACGAGAAGAATGATAGTTTAAATGCCTCTGTACATGCAGTAATTATTCTGGTCTTATCCTCATGATCCCTAAGTGAGTGATATGTAGGGAGCTGTAGTATACCCCTAGAGTAATCATTCAAAGCACATTTTTGTCCAATGCAAGACAGATAGGTATGATCCACACTTAAAAAAGACATTAAACGAGTCATACCAGGACTATTTGCAGTCAGTCCATACATCACTGCCTAACAAAAGAAGAAAGTTTTGTAAGCAGATACTTGATACACTTGTAACACCAACACTGTATCTCATTCCTTATTTTCTGCTGTGTACAAATGTTTTGCAGGTGTTTTATGCATATTCTGTCATTATTTATGTTGAATTCAGTTTTTGTGCCAAATACAAACCATTTCCATACGCTATACAGTCTCTGAAAATATTGTATGGGTCACTCTTTGGTTCACTTATAAGATCAATAGGACTGCAATGATAGGACATGAAAAGCTGGAATAAATCCCTTAGTGTTAATGACACAAATGTGTGATAATGGAAGAGGTGGAAGATGCACAGAGAGTGTGACAACTGAGAACAAAGCAACAGTCAGTATTCTTTGAAAGAATACATAGTGGCATATTCTTTCAAAAAATACTTTATCACTGTGGTTCAGCATAACTGAAAGTCAGTTGTCAGCCCTGATAGTGGACATTCAAGGCTAAAATCTATAAAACTCTATGAAAATATAGCCTAAGATAGCTGTTCACTGTTAGCAAAGTGTAGCAAGTGTATGTTCATTTATGTTTACTTGGGTTTATGGGACGGTATGTAAAGTAGGGCTGCAGATTAATTTCCTTGGTTATTTCAGATGCAGCTTAGCTCAGAACCAAACAGAAGATATTTGTAATCATTATTGTGAAATTTCAAACATTCGTGAGTGGCAGGAGAAACTAGCACTATTATCATCGATTGTAGGCTTAAACTAAAGTGTGTCCTCCTAAAATTTTTGAGAACAGTAGCCTATCCTCATTCAAAACAACTGTTCTCTAATTTCATTGTACAATTACATGAGAAATAGGTTAGTTTGAGAATTTCTGGGCACTTACAAAACTTTGCACAGTTTAGCAAAAGAATATATCATTCCTAATATTTATTGCGTATCAACACAAATAAATGCCCATTCTTGAGAATTTTTGTAAGCTACCACTGTCCTCTGCATTATCTATGAGCAATTTATAGCAAAGAAGCATTTGTGATTTAGTTACTGTAGCAGATTTTCTAACTAACATATTGTGTTACATCTAGTTTTCCCTTAAAGAGGAGTAGCTCTATATATTATCTGCATTAATCATAAATTAACTATATTTTTGAGTTTGCTTACAACTATAATTAACATCAAAACACTTTAGGAAACTAATAATTTTTATCGCAGCTTTTTGTGCTGCCTTAACAGAAATCTCGTTTTGTGTATCTGCTTCAATTCTTAAAGGGAACTAGCATATTTTTAGCTCAAGAGATTAAAAGATAATCAACAGCTTTAAAATTTAAAGTTATTTGTTCACTGTCTTGTAATATACTGCACCAGCCAAAATGCAGCCCCACTGTGAATGCTGTTCTGAAACATAGGATGAGTTGGTTGACATTCGTAAGCGGCTGGAAATCACCCTAAATACCGTTAAACGATTAGCAGCTGCCGTGAACTGGTGTGTTGGGAGAGCTCCTGAGAGTTGTGTACCTGCAATACCTACCAGAGGTGCCTCAGGTACTATCCTCTCCTGTTGATCTTGTCTCCTCTGCAGAAAGTACAGGATCTGTCATTACTAGTCCTCTTGACTGTGAGTGGCATGTCAGTGGTAGCTCTAGGCATACTGTACGGGGTGGGCAGGGGCCATGGAGGATTAAGGGTGTTGTAGAGATTCCCCTAACCAACAAGTCTGAAGTTCTGTCTTTCATTGAAACTGAGCCAGTGCGACTCTCATCGCCTATTTTGTCTGGTGTCAGGAGGAGGCAAATGCAAAAGGGTAGAGGTCTATTAATCGTTGGCAGTTCAAACACACAGCGTATGCCAGTACCCTTAAGGGAAATGGCAGCAAGGGACAGGAAAAGACACCAGGTGCACTTAGTCTGTATGCTTGGGGGCCTCATTCAATGTCGAAGAGGCTATTTCGGCAGCCACTGACGGAACAGGGTAAAACCAACTGTAGCTGGTGTACATGTTGGAACAAATGATGCCTGTTGTCTTGGCTCTGAGGTCAATCTTGCTTTTTCTTTGTTTTGTTTTAGGGCGCAAAAACAACTTGGGTAATCCGCGTCCATATCAAAACTGTACAACACAAAGACAAAGAGAGGAGTTAAAAATGGCTATACGCAAATCCCAATTGATGGATGAGAACACAGGTAAAAATAGCGACGTGGAGAAAGGTATATAAAATACGTCATACAGAGCAGAGGTCCTGAACTAAAAATTGTATGGCCTTTGCCGTATTGCTCCGACAGATAAAAAGTAAAATGTGGTCAACAGCCTGTGCTTCGTTCACTGAAAAGGCCGATAACTCAGACAGCAAACACACACGGGAATGTACGCAGTTAAAAACGTGACACTCTATCATGAAATAGCAGACAGTCAAACGTTGGGCGCAATGTGCACAAAGTGGAGGAGAAACACTTAACAAATGGCGATGGCTAAAGAGACAGTGCCCAATAAGCATCCTAGTTAAAACGATCTCCTCGCGGCGAGAGGGTCGAGAAGTGGTCATACAAGCCGTTGGGAAAGGCTTAATAACCTTCCATTGGAAGAGAGTGGAGGAGGCTCAGACGATATCCTCCTCTTCTCCAAATCATCAGTGCTACAATACCGCCTTTAGTATGAAGGAGCTAGATCATGCCCTCTCACTTTATCCCAGTCTTCCACCCCAGTGCCTGATGCTGTTCACATTTAGATGTTACAGCACCTTTCCCTTGCAGGCAAGCACTTTCCGCTTAATACATACAACCGCATTTGAGCAGATGCCACATTTCCCAGATGCCAGCGTAAAGCCACTGTCATAGCTACACCTAAACCCAGTAAGAACAAACACCTTCCTTCTAGCTACCACCCCATTTCTCTCACCAGCTGTGTTTGCAAGGTGATGGAACATATGTTTCATGCCTGGCTGGTATAATCGCTCGAGTCTCGCAATTTACTAACCACTGCATGGTGTGGGTTTTGAGTGCGGCTGACCATCTCGTCACTTTGTCCACTCATGTCATGAATGGTTTTCTGTGGAAATCCCAGACTGTGGCCATGCTTTTCGATTTGGAGAGAGTCTACGACACCTGCTGGAGGACTAGTATCCTCCGTACTCTCTACACATGGGGATTCCTTCAGGAATTTTTAAAAGACCATATTTTCAAGGCATGTGTGGGTTCTACCTTAACGGACATCTTTATCCAGGAAAACGGTGTGCCGCAGGGTTCTGTCCTGAGTGTCGTCCTCTTTCCTATCGCCATTAACCCTATAATGGCTTGCTTCCTGTCAGGCATTTTTGGCTCCCTTTTCATTGACGATTTTGCCATCTATTGCTGTTCTCCACAGACGTGGAGCAGCACGTTCAGCGATTTGTCGATTGTCTTTACTCGTGGAGCATCAACAATGGCTTTCATTTTTCTGCCGTGGAGGAAAATCTCCACAAAATGGCAGCCCAAGGTGATAGCAATAGGGTCCATGATGACATCACCTGCTACTGTCAGGCCAGAAATTAAGAAATGGATCTCGGTCACAGAGAGCCATCGGAGGTTGGCCCACATGACTAAAGAGGGAGTGGAACTGTTAAAAGAACCAGTGAATGAAATCCAGCTAGCTTGTTTGCTATCCCAAAGATTGCAATGACACTGTGCATGCATCTGTTTATAATGAATGCAGTTTACAATCATAGGATGATGGTTAAAAACACAGAAAGCATGTCTCCATGCACGAATTGCTTCACGGCATGCCTCAATCCACTGAGGGACTGGGACACAGTGTGGTAAAGAGGAAGTGTGAGGAATGGAATGTTCTGCGGTGGTAAGGATAATGTTTGTACGATATTCCACCTGGTCATCACAACTGGGGAGATGTTGTTCGTCGAAGGTTGCCAGGGAGAAGTAAATCCTCCAGCCGGCCATAATAACCTGCCATTTGGGTGTGCATGGAGCTGGGGTAGGAGTTAGCAAACGAATAGCACCTGAGTATGTGTCAGAGAGAATGGACAACTCAAGATGATGGGAAAACTGGGCAGTGCAGAAGGATACATCCAAATAGGAACAGTTGCGCATGCAGTGTGAAAGGAATGTGGGTCCTCCTGTGTTAAGACAGAAGAGGTTAAGGTGATTAAGGTCAGCCAAGTGAGTGCCTCTCAGACAGGTTCTGGGAGAACCCCAAAGAGGATGGTGTGCATTAAAGTCACCAGCTGAAAGGAGTGAGGTAACTGCCCAATAAGCTAGAGGAAGTATGCCCTAGTGGCATCGTATAACAGAGGGATGTAAATGGTACAAAACAAAAAGGGCAAGTGAGGAAGGAAAAGGCAAACTGCAACAGCTTGAAGGCAGGTAGTCAGGTACCTGGATTGACTGAATGCTATCCCAGATGAAGAACATGATTCCCCATGTGATGGAATGCCGACCCCAGAGGTTGGGAGTCAATATGGACCAGCAAGAGAGGTGAGAGCTCAAAGTGGTTGTGAGAATACAATTTTGTTTCCTGAAGGCAGAGAACAGTGGACACTGCGATACTAAGAGCAGCCATAAATCCTCTTTGTTAAGGCCATGAACATTCCATTGGAGGATAGTCATGAAGAGGAAAAAATGAATGAGTCTCACCTCAGTGGCTCTCGAGTGCCAGCCTTCCAAGACTCACTGCTACAGGGCACAGAGACAGGAGGATCCTGCACCATAAGGTCTACAGAAGCGTTGGCATTATTCTGCTGTCAGCGTGCAGAGTCCGTGGCAAAAAAACGGTTGGTTGTGCACTCTGGCGACACGGAGGTCAGTGGGGCGAGGGTATCATGTTGCCACACTGTCAAAGAGGATCTTCGAGTCGGTGAAGGTGAAGACCGTTTGCCTTTGTTTGAATTCTTCGAGCCTTTCCGGTTAGCAGAGGAGGTCTCGGATGTTGGCTGGCTGCAGGGATGTAGGAAGTCTTTACAGTAGTATTCCTTCTGTCCTTTCTGGCCTGCTGGCTGTGTAGCTGGTGACTTCACCCCTTGAGGTGAGAGTTTGGTGGCATGTTGAACAGCTGGAGGAGGAGGAGGAGGAGGAGGAGGAGGGGATGCTAGCATGATGCGGGATGATTTCACAACCAAGGTACTGAATTTTAGGATGCATGTCTATGTGGCCATGTCCTTCATGGGGCGAGATGTAACAAGAACAGCACTGTAGGTGCCAGATGGTAGAACGCAGGGTTTCCGACTAGCCAACTTCCGAGTGATCTTCTGGATGGCTCGCTCATCGAAATACATGGGACAATTGCAGGAGGCGGCAGGATTGTCGCCACTGCAATTGATGCAGCGGGAAGAAGGAGGTGGACAATTGCCCATCAGAACCTGCTTTGACCTTTGACGGAAGAACCATTCTATCAAAAGTGAGCAAGAGAGTGCGCATGGGCACTAAGGAGGCTCCTACTTTATTTATCACCTGATCGACGACAATAACATCCTGATCTGAGAGGTACATTTGGATTTCTGCCTCCATGAGACCATCGAGTGGTCTAGTGTAAATAACACCACAGGAAGAATTCAGCATTCAATGGGCCTTGACATGAACAGGATAGCCATGGAGGAGTGAACTCCAAGCAGTTATTATGCTTGAGAATCAGAAACAATCTCCAAAAGCAAAGTCCCATTCCGTAAATGAGAGGAGGATTTCACAGGGCTATCAATTGCATCAACACCTTTCTGAATAATAAATGGATTTACCAGAGCGAAGGACTGACCATCTCCAGTATGTGTAACCAGGGGGAACCTCGGTGCAGGGTGAGAGGGTCTTTGAATCGTTAGCCTCATTCTGTTTACGTTTCATAGCTGTTGACTGTGAAGATGATTGGCTCATTGCAAGAAAATCCCCTCTGATTGCCAGCACCTCCGATGGCGCCATCCTTCCAGTTGTGGGCCCCCTTCAGAATTGGATGCGCCCACTTCAGATGATAGTTCACACCACAGGTTACACCTCCAGGACACCAGACAGAGGGACCAATCGACAATCACCCCTCCCATGAACCTGGTCTGTACCAGGGGATACTTGTGAACCCTACCTGTTGACTCAGGGCTGGGAATTAAGTGTTATCTAGTCACCTGTTATGTGTCAGATGTGTGGACCAGCCTTCAGGAGTGCACAGGGAAGAAGAAAAGGATGATCCTCAATCACTGAACTGTTGGAAGGATTGGAGAAGGTGAATGAAGAAAGAAAAAAGGAACATTGGAGAATATTCTGATACTGACTACCGAAAATGCATAATACATTTCCAGAAACAGCCCAGAGATGTTCCGCAAGTTGGGGAAATAGGACAGCAAGAGGATGGAGATGCAGCATGGAAGGGAAAGGATGCTGCAAATGCTGGGGCCCTGTGACAGCCAAGCAAGAACCCATCAAAGAACAGCAAGGCACTTGGGGCGTCATTTTGGCATCATTCCAGCGACTGACAGAGAAGGCTGACAATACCAATCTTGTCCACAGAGTTTCAACGGAGCTCATAATTTGCAGTATTGTCCCCATAAATGACCATGACCCTTTGTTTCTGAGTTGGGTGGAAGGACTGATCCAGTGACTTCGAAGGTTCTGTGACACACTAAGCTATGACTTCCTAGATTTGCGCCATAGGGTTGAGAACACGTGTGCACTACACGTTAGAGGCTGCTACTCAGGCAGATGACTGTGTGTGGGGTGCACACAAGAGTTTTTTTTAAAATTGGGCAACTCTCCATCAAACCCAAATAAGGACAGCTGTAGGAAACATAGAAGTATCAGTATATGATTGAAAGAAATGCCACACCTGGTGAGAGTATTAAAATCCTAATGGTTAACTGCCAGAGCATTCACAACAGAGTGCCAGAGTTTGAAGTGCTCTTGAAAAGCAGTGAAGCTCACATGATACTAGATACAGAAATCTGGTTGAATAATGAAATTGATAGCAGTTAGATTTTTGGGGAAAATTTAAGTGTGTATCAAAAGCATAGGCAAATGGGAAATGGAGTTGGTGTATTTGTTGCAAGAGCAAGAAACTCACATCCACTGAGACAGAAATTGAAGCTGCATATGAGACTGTTTGGGCAAGACTCGGTATCAGGGGTGAGCATAAAATGATAACTGGATCCTCCTATCGCCCAAAAGACTCATCTCCTGATGTAACAAAAACCTTTACAGAAAACCTCAGTTCACTTGTACTTAAGTTCCCCGATCATACTGTAATCACTGGAGGAGACTTAATTCATTCCACAACCTGTAGAACTTCACTACACGCCTTCTCTAGAAACTACCTACAACAGATTGTTAGTAACCCCACTCATGATGGAAATGTACTGGACCTAATGGCAAAAAACAGACATGACCTCATTGAGGATGTCCACATAAAAACTGGTATCAGTGAAGCAGTTGCAACAATGATTACCAAAGTACAGAAGATAACCACAACAAGTAGTAAGATACATATGTTCAGAAATCTAGATTTAAAAAAAAAAAAAACGGTAGTGTCCAATTTCATTGAGGAACTTGAAACTTACAGCACACGTCAGGAGCACATAGAGGAACTCTGGCTCAAGTTTAAAAGACTAGCTGACCATGCACAGGATAGACATGTAGCCAGTAGGACAGTTCATAATGGGAGGGAACCTCCATCATATACATTCACTGTAAAGGAACATCTAAAGAAACAGAGATTACTGCATAATAGGTGCCAAACAAAGTGTAGGGCTAAAAATAAAGAGATACTGAATGAAATGCATCTGGCTGTCAAGAGAGCAATGCGTGATGCCTTCAATGACTACTGTAGCAGAATAGTGTCAAATGATCTTTCACAGAACTGAAAGAAATTCTGGTGATACGTAAAGGCTGTTAGTGGCACCAAAAATAGTGTCCAGTCCCTAGTGAATGAGACAGGAACTGAAACTGACTCCTTTCCAATGGAAAACACAAGAGAACTGCCCCAATTTAAACCTCATACTACTTAAAAGATGAATGAAATAAGTATTAGTGTCAGTGGTTTAGAGAAGCAGCTGAAACCGTTAAAACTGAATAAAGCTCCAGGCCCCAATCGAATCCCTGTCAGATTCCATACTGAATTTGCAGTTGAGTTAGCCCCTCTTCTGTCATAGATCCCTTGAACAAAAACCGCGCGTAGTTCTTGGAAAAAGGCACAGAACACACCCTTCTAGAAGAAGGGTGGTAGAAGTGATCCACAAAACTACTTTCTAATAATACTTGACATCAATTTGTTGTAGAATATTAGAATATATGAGCTTAAATATAATGAGGTATGTTGAACAGAATGACCTCCTCAATGCCAACCAGCATGGTTTCAAAAACAACGATCATGTGAAACCCAACTCGCACTTATATGAAGTCTTCATGGGTTGTCAACCAAGTCAGGCAAAGATGATGGAGATGCATTCCATCGAAACGTTGCTATGAGATGACAACGCTACTTGGCTCACAACCTGTGAAGTCTTCATAAATGAAATTCGCCGAGAAAGCCTGCACTCACCAACTCGCACTTTTCTCACATGACCTACTGAAAGCTTTGGATCAAGGCAGTAAGGTAGATGCATTATTTCTTGATTTCTGAAAAGCATTTGATTCATTACCGCACCTAAGCTTATTGTCAAAAGTATGATCATATGGAGTGTCAACTGAAATTTGTAATTAGATTCAGGACTTCTTGGAAGGGAGGACACAGCATATTATCTTGGATGTGGAGCGTCACTGTCTGATGTAGAAGTAACTTTGGATGAGCCCCAGGCAAGTGTGTTGGGACTCTTGGTGTTCATGTTGTATATTAATGACTTTGTAGACAATATTAATAGTAAAATCAGCATTTTGCAGATGAGGGAATTATCTACAATGAAGTACTATCTGAAAGAAACTGCATAAATATTCAGTCAGATCTTGACAAGACTACAACGAGGTGCAGAGATTAGCAACTTGCTCTAAATATTCAGAAGTGTAAAATTGTGCACTTCACTTCACAAAACAAAAAATGTTAGTATCCTATGACTATAATATGAATAAGTCACTGTAGAAATCAGCCAACTCATACAAATATCTGGGTGTAACCTTTGTAGGGATATGAAATGGAATGATCACATAGGTTCCGTCAGTTCTTGTTATAACAACATTATAATAAACAAAAAGTGCTGGTTTAAAATTATTGATTTTCATTTAATCTATTAACAAAGTTTCAAGAACTGACTTTAATAATTACTCTAGAATAAACGACAACCCATATGTATCATTCACATAGGGATCGTGAGGATAAGATCAGAATAATTACTATATGCACAGACACATTCAATCATTCTCCCTGCACTCCATATATGAATGGAACAGGAAGAAACCCAGATGACTGGTACAATGGGACATACCCTCTGCCATGCACCTCAGTGGTTCACAGAGTATAGATGTAAATGTAGATGAAATGTGTGTGATCTGAGGTTAGTGTCTCGTAGTACGATTTTTACCCTCCACGCTGCCCTCCAATGCTAAATTTATGATCCCCTGATGCCTCAGAACATGTCCTACCAACTGGTCCCTTCTTCTAGTCAAGTTGTGCCACAAGCTCCTCTTCTCCCCAATTCTATTCAATACCTCCTCATTAGTTATGTGATCTACCCATCTAACCTTCAGCATTCTTCTGTAGCACCAAATTTCAAAAGCATCATTCTGTTCTTGTCTAAACTATTTATTGTCCATGTTTCACTTCCATACATGGCTACACTCCATACAAATACTTTCAAAAACGACTTCCCGACACTTAAATCTATACTCAATGTTAACAAATTTCTCTTCTTCAGAAACGCTTTCCTTGCCATTGCCAGTCTACATTCTATATCCTCTCTACTTTGACCATTATCAGTTATTTTGCTCCCCAAATAGCAAAACTCCTTTACTACTGTAAGTGTCTCATTTCCTAGTGTAATTTCCTTAGCATCACCAGACTTAATTCGACTACATTCCATTATCCTCGTTTTGCTTTTGTTGATGTTCATCTTATATCCTCCTTTCAAGATACTGTCCATTCTGTTCAACTGCTCTTCCAAGTCCTTTGCTGCCACCTTTTAGGTTTGCCTTTCCTTAATATTTCTTCTAAGATAAGTTGTAAGGTCAGTATTGCCTCACGTGTTCCAACATTTCTACCGACTCCAAAATGATCTTCCCCGAAGTCGGCTTCTACCAGTTTTTCCATTCGTCTGTAAAAAATTCACGTTAGTATTTTGCAGCTGTAACTTATTAAACTGATAGTTCGGTAATTTTCACATCTGTCAACACCTTGTAACAACAACAACGCTGTACTATTGTACATATAAGTAATTTTCTTTCCGTCTGATTTTTCGTTAAACTTGTGTAATTGATGTTCTGATTTAATTTCTTTTTTGTTTCATGCCATTGTGTTAAGAAACTGTAAACAAGTTTCAATGTGAAGATTAATGTTTATGTCAAATATCAAGTAATATTGTGATAGAATTGAAATGTAACAAATTTTGGAACTGTTGTAAGATGTTTAAAATTGTAACTGTGCGTCTGGTCCATACGTAGGCAATGTGTTAGGATATGTAGAATGCAAAGCCTCGGGTGAATACCCTGTCTGTAAGGGAGCGGTAAAAGGTGGATGGCAGGCGAACGCGGGAAAATGCGGACGGGCACTGCACGGCGCAACGGGCTCAGCAGCAGTAGTAGTTGGAGTTTGGCATTGGTCTGAGTAACACCTTCTGGAGCGAGGAGGCTCTCCTGGAAGACGTAGTTTCACTGAGCCTCGGGTATGCCGTTCCAACATCCACACAGCATGGCAAAATTCCATAGGCACTAAATGGAAAAGTATTGCGACGCTAAGAAGAATTGAAGTGCCGATACGTCAAGAGCCATAGCTGTGGATGTATGAGTGCTCTGTGCCTCGCCATCTCGCCGCCCGCCAACCGCCGCATCGATACAAGCAGGTTGAAACTTTTAGTACTGTATTCGTATGGACCATAGAGTGAACTGTTCAATAATAACCTAAATTTTACCAGAACTTTCCCATCATTTAATTATCCTCACAACTAACCTAGACAGGGTCCTTTCCAAATGTGCAATCTGAGTGTCCCAAAATGAAAAATTAAATTTTGTGTTAATAATAATTACTTGCAGACCTAGCTATGTTAGAATGGTGTTTAAAGAACTGTTTTGTTAATGAACCAGTAAATGAATAACGAAGGTCTAGCGAAGTTGAAAGATAACTTTAATATTTATATAGTAATGAAGTTTAATTGTTTCGAGACAGATATAAAGGTATTTAAATGAGCAGTAAATATGATGAAAAGAGTAGTAACTTATATACTGGAAATCCTGAACGCATAATAAATTCAGTAATCAATTTTTTTTAATACAGTGATCATAACAGTTTCAGGAGCCCCCCCCCCCCCCCCCCCTTTATTCATTTGAATTCTGAAGGTTCTAAATTGGTTTGACCAGCAAAAGTTAAAGTCACTATAAAAGTCAAAATTTATCAGTATTTTATCTTTATCAAAATTGACATTTTGTGTGTGTCACGAAAGTGCTATTGCTAGGGTAACCTACGCCCGATTTTAATCAGATTAATAGACAGTATAAAGTTTTGTAGTATACATTCTAGTATAGTGTTATGTATTCATGGTTTTTCCATATCAGTACAAAACGTGAAACTATCAGTTCAATAGATTTTCTGGTTCTAAAATTCTACTATATTACGCAGTGTTACTACATGTTGTTTTGCATGAATATCTACCAACATATACAGGGAAGAAACTCAGTTAATGCCTAATTAGGCTGGCGAGCGTATTATTATTAAAATGGTAGCATCTTCAGTGTTGCTTTTGGTCCATCCTGACGTGTAATTGCATTTCGGATTTGCTTGACGGATCATTGTTATTACAGAGTGGGTGTAAGTCTGATTTGCCACCATTCAGGTACACGCGGTAGATATCTGTAAGAAAATCCTTTCTCATAAGGTGAACCCCGCTCAATTACCATAGCACAGGCTTTAACGAGTATTGTGTGCCCCACGCGCACGTTACAACCTAGTTTATTTGGGATTGGAATTATTATATTCTTCTTGAAATCTGAGGGTATTTCGCCTGTCTCATACATCTTGCTCACCAGATGGTAGAGTTTTGTCATGACTGGCTCTCCCAGGCCGTCAGTAGTTCTAAGGGAATGTTGTCTACTCCCGGGGCCTTGTTTCGGCTTAGGTCATTCAGTGCTCTGTCAAACTCTTCATGCAGTATCGTATCTCCCATTTCATCTTCATCTACATCCTCTTCCATTTCCATAATTTTGTCCTCAAGTACATCGCCCTTGTATATACCCTCTATATACTCCTTCCACCATTCTGCTTTCCCTTCTTTGCCTAGAACTGGGTTTCCATCTGAGCGCTCGATATTCATACAAGTGGTTCTCTTTTCTCCAAACGTCTCTTTAATTTTCCTGTAGGCAGTATTTACCTTGCCCCTAGTGAGATAAGCCTCTACATCCTTACATTTGTCCTGTAGCCACCCCTGCTTAGCCATTTTGCACTTCCTGTCGATCTCATTTTTGAGACGTTTGTATTCCTTTTTGCCTGCTTCATTTACTGCATTTTAATATTTTCTCCTTTCATCAATTAAATTCAATATTTCTTCTGTTACCCAAGGATTTCTACTAGCCCTCGTCTTTTTACCTACTTATTCCTCTGCTGCCTTCACTACTTCATCCCTCAGAGCTACCCATTCCTCTTCTCCTGTATTTCTTTCCCCTATTCCTGTCAATTGTTCCCTTATTCTTCCCCTGAAACTCTGTGCAAGCTCTAGGTTAGTCAGTTTATCCAGGTCCCATCTCCTTAAATTCCCACCTTTTTGCAGTTTCTTCAGTTTTAATCTACAGTTCATAACCAACAGATTGTGGTCTGAGTCCACATCTGCCCCTGGAAATGTCTTACAATTTAAAACCTGGTTCCTAAATCTCTGTCTTACCCTTATATAAATCTATCTAATACCTTCTAATATCTCCAGGATTCTTCCATGTATACAACCTTCTTTTATGATTCTCGAACCAAGTGTTAGCTATGATTAAGTTATGCTCTGTGCAAAATTCTACCAGACTGCTTCCTCTTTCATTTCTTAGCCCCAATCCATATTCATCTACTATGATTCCTTCTCTCCCTTTTCCTACTCTCGAATTCCAATCACCCATGACTATTAAATTTTCGTTTCCCTTCACTACCTGAATAATTTCTTTTATCTCATCATACATTTCATCAATTTCATCATCATCTGCAGAGCTAGTTGGTATATAAACTTGTACTACTGTAGTAGGCGTGGGCTTCGTGTCTATCTTGGCCACAATAATGCGTTCACTATGCTGTTTGTAGTAGCTTACCCGCACTCCTATTTTTTTTTATTCATTATTAAACCTACTCCTGCATTACCCCTATTTGATTTTGTATTTATAACCCTGTATTCACCTGACCAAAAGTCTTGTTCCTCCTGCCACCGAACTTCACTAATTCCCACTATATCTAACTTTAACTTATCCATTTCCCTTTTTAAATTTTCTAACCTACCTGCCCGATTAAGGGATCTGACATTCCACGCTCCGATCCATAGAACGCCAGTTTTCTTTCTCCTGATAATGACATCCTCTTGAGTAGTCCCCGCCCGGAGATCCGAATGGGGGACTATTTTACCTCCGGAATATTTTACCCAAGAGGTCGCTATCATCATTTAACCATACAGTAAAGTTGCATGCCCTCGGGAAAAATTACGGCTGTAGTTTCCCCTTGCTTTCAGCCATTCACAGTACCAGCACAGCAAGGCCGTTTTGGTTAATGTTGCAAGGCCAGGTCAGTCAATCATCCAGACTGTTGCCCCATCAACTACTGAAAAGGCTGCTGCCCCTCTTCAGGAACCACACGTTTGTCTGGCCTCTCAACAGATACCCCTCCGTTGTGGTTGCACCTACAGTACGGCCATCTGTATCGCTGAAGCACGCAAGCCTCCCCACCAACAGCAAGGTCCATGGTTCATGGGGGGGCAACAGTTCATATAGATTGTTAATCAGCAACTGACATTTAGGGTTCAATTATTCCAATTGCTTTCCTCATTAAGATGCTTACCTGATAGGGACTGGCACACACAATTTTACCTTTCTACAACAAATAATTGCAGACTTGTGTAAACTAACAAAAGACTTGCAACCCACATTGTTTTGCACATTGATTATGGTATGTTTTGGGGAAAGCGACCTAATTTTGAGTCTGATTGCCAACATTAACCATTAGTAACACTATCATGCTAAGATAGCTTCTTGTAAAATGATGTCACACAACTTGTCTAGTAGTGTTGCGTAAAAGAGAGAGTGTTACATGCTTAATTCCCACAGATCAAAGTCTTTCTTTAGGCATGATACCTGGTAACAACACAGCAGAATTAATTTGATTCAAAATCACAAAATTGAAGACAGCAAAAGGCATTTCTTAACTGTAACAGAACAAGGCCACACATCCACTCTTGAGGATGATAGAACAACAACCACATCTGTATTTGCTGCAGAATGTCTTTAGATGGGCCACTACTGACCTGTTACAGGAGGTGTTCTACACATTTTTTTTTTTTTTTTTTTCCCCACTAGGCTTGAGCCCAGAGATTTCCTCAGAGTAATGTCACGTTTCATATATATAAGGTGTCATATGTACTCATAACATATGTTACTGTGCAGAGACAACACATCTTATGATCACAAACTGTAAGGGATGGTATAGTTTAACATCCATTGACAAACAGGTCATTAAGAATGGATACAAGTTCACATGCACAAGACATTTGGAAAGAACTGACTGATATTTTTCAACAATACATCCTAACATTTCCCTGGAGGCCTGGATGCAGATTTTAAGCCAGATTCTCCTAAATAGTTGCCTAATGCCTTGACAATTTTAACCATTGTGACACCTCATTTTGTATCAAGATATGTGTCTGCCCCCTTGGTCCTTCTGTCACCTTTATGACAACAAGATGACAATTTTGTATGTCCAACACTCACTATCTTTGGAATAAGTATCACTATGTTGCTATGAGGATGGTTTGGAGGGTTTCTACATGTCAAAAGCATCAAAGAAAATTGTAATAATTTGTTGCCAGCTACATGAAATATTTAATAACAAGCCAAAATGCGATTTCATGTGTGTGTGTGTGTGGGGGGGGGGGGGGGGGGGGGCATGTGCACTTGAGTGTATCAGGTCTTGAGCAACTTTGATAAGTCTAGTCTCATACACAGACTTGATTTTCTGTATGTGAGTCTATAATTTTTGAAAACAATTTCTGCATTTACCCCGTCACAGCTGTTTTCCATCTTTCAGTTTTCTTGGTTACAAAGAATATTATTGTGATGTCAAACTGCTCTTCAAATAATAAATATGCCTAACTGATGTACATACCTTTCTTCAGATCACTATCAGACAAGGAAACATCAGAATCAGTGTCGGAATCAGAATCTGAATTTTCTTCCTTGTGTTCTTCTTTGTCTTCCTGCTTTATTTCAGCATCTGTCTGGAATGAAAAACGAAAGGAAGAAATCAAACTAGAAGAAAGTCCCACACCATTAAGTCTACAGTCAATTTCAAGATCTCTACCGTTCACACTTTAATACGAATTCCAAACAATACGTACCTCTTTTTTTTTCTGTTTCCGAAGCTGCTGAATTTTATCATCAACCTTACTTTTTGCTTTCCGCTTAATGTACTTAGAGATATCATCCCATTTATCTTCTTCAGTGTTAACCTCATTCACTGTGAATGAGAAATCTGTGTCAAAATCAATCTTTCTCTTCTTCTTTTGTTTGCTTGGTTGAAACTGAAACATAAAGTACACAAACTGTATATAAAAAGCATACAAAATGAACATATGAGGGACACATAATGACTTGTGCTTCTATAACGACTTTTGCTTCTTTAACATGAGCAGATTCTTTTGATCCTTCTACATTATCCCTCTCAAACTTTTTGCATGTATGCTCAGAGACATAAGGGAAGATATGCACTTGTGCTGTCCCAGTGGTTCAGAAAGACCATTATAAACAGCTACTCTACATGAAGGAAAATCCCCTACAGAGAGAATCAAAGAACGGAGAAAAACAGTTATGAGTACAAACAGATGTGGCATGGAAATGAATAAATGAAATAACAACTGCAATCAGTGAAAGTCACAATATTTCTGATAATACAATTACTCTTTCAAATTATTTTCTAGTAAAAGAAAAAAAAGGTGCAAGGAAAACAGGAAAAGAGACAATGTCACTGTAGTATCCATATTAGATGGATATCAGCACACACGTTAGAAACCCTGACAAAACACCTGACACTGCAAAGTGGAAGGGTTGCTTGCAAAAGAGAATACGACATCAAGCAGTAGCCAAGCTAAATATGGCTGATTGATGGCGGACAGTACACAGACAAGGAGTAAACCAAAGTAACCTACATAAACATCATAGTGCAAAGTTGAAACCTTCACCACAACGATGTCAACAGGCCAAGAGCCAAGAGAGAGACAATCTGAATTGCAACCAGAGAGAAAGACCAAGTGACAAGCGAGGTGTTATCCGATAGTCCATAGTACAGTGATGATAGTAACTGACATTATCAGACCCAAGTATGAACTGACCGTTTGCTGGGTGGCCGTATTTATATTGACCACGATGAACACTATTGGCTAGCGTACTCACGTGCGAGACAAGTGGCATGCTCATGTTGCAAGTGCAGCCACCTAACAGCCATCTAGATCAAATACCTCTGGTGGGTTGGTTGGTTGGTTGCATTAAAAGAGGGGGAAAGGGACCAAACTATGAGGCCATCAGCCCTTGTTCCGAATAAAACAATGCCACAAGTGTGAGAATAAAACAAATGAGACTGACAACTCAAAATGGAATGAAAGGAAAAATCACAAGAATGATGAAGGGCAACAAAACATGTAAATGGACAAAAGAGACAAGAAAACCAAAGAAACGCAAGAACCACGATAAAGAGATTAAAACAACAAAGCACATTACCATGGCTGGCTGACCATGAGAATAGAAAAGAAGAAGCCAGCCGCTCTACAACACATTAAAACCACCACCCTAGAAGCACTAGGGTGGAAGATACAGCAAAGGACATGCGCTAAAACTTAGATCAAATAATAAAACCCACCCTCACGAATAAAACATAAAAATAAATCAGCTGATGAGGCATTGTCAGATAAAATTAGTGGCAACAAGTCCGGTAACCCAAGATTTCATCGCTGGGCAGTCAAAGTGGGACAGTGCACCAGAATATGGGCCACTGTCAATCAGGCGCCGCGACGACACTCAGGCGGGTCTGCACGGCGCAGGAGGTAACCGTGGGTCGCCCAAACGTGGCTAATGTGGAGCCGGCAGAGGAGAACAGATTTCCTGCGAGAGGCCTGCATGGAAGTCTTCCACACATTTGTGGTCTCTTTAATGACTCACAGTTTGTTGTGTGTACCATTATGCCATTCCATCTCCCAAAGCCGAAAAACCCTACAGCGTAAATCAGAACGCAAGTCAGGTTCAGAGACGCCCATCTGCTGAAGCGGTTTCTGCATAGCCTGTTTGACCAGCCTACCACTGAACAACAGGACCAGTCCAGGGCATAGATGGACTCCTGGATGGATGCTACCAAAGGCTGGCGAGGGTAGCACTGGTCGATAGCTTGTAGACTGCTCAAGGAGTCAGTACACAGAACAAATAATTGCCCAGGGCATGAATGGACATACTGAAGTGTGCAAGAGATGGTCACCAGCTCTGCAGTGAATACACTGCAGCCATCGGGCAAGGAATGCTGTTCAAAATGGCCCCTGTGGACATAGGCGAAGCCAACATGTCAATCAGCCATCGAGCCGTCAGTGTAAACCACTTCAGAGCCCCGGAACACGTCAAGGATCGAGAAGACGTGACAGCAGAGAGCGGCAGGAGTAACTGAGTCCTTAGGGTCATGCGAAAAGTCCAGACAAATCTGTGGCCTAAGTGTACATCATGGAGGTGTATGCGGACAGACCTGGATGGGAGGTGGTAAAGGGAAGGACTCCAGTTCAGACAGAAGGGATCGCATGCGAAATGAAATCATTAGCCCTTACCTGGGCTGGGCCACTGATGCAAGAGATGAACTGCTGTGGGTGGAAAAAGGGGACAGTAATTCGGATGCTCAGAAGAAGTACGAATGTGTGCAACGTAACTGGTGTGCAGTTGTGCACGTCGGATCCGCAATGGAGGGATTCCGGCCTCCACCAGGACACTGGTCACCGGACTCATTCTAAAAGCTCCTGTCGCTAGGCAAATGCTACAGTGGTGCACAGGGTCGAGTATCTGCAACGCTGAGGGTGCCGTCGAAGCGTAAACCAGACTACCTTAGTCAAGGTGGGATTGAACAAGGGCTTTGTAGAGCTACAACAGAGTAGAGCGATCTGCACCCCAGTTGGTGTTTCTCAGGCAGTGCAGGGCATTGAGGTGCTGCCAACACTTGCGCTTAAGGTGACAAAGGTGAGGTAGCCAAGTCCTAAGAATTGATATGTCTCCACTACAGTGAGTGGATCATCATTGGGCTAAAGTTCTGGTTCTGGATGAATGTTACGACGCTGAAAAAAGTGCATGACACATGACTGCGGCCGAAAACTGCAAGCCATGGACGAGAACCCATGACTGCGTCTTGTGCATGGTTCCCTGAAGGTGCCGCTCAGCAACATCAGTACTGGTGGAGGAGTACGAAATGCAGAAATCGTCTGCATAAAGAAAGGATGAGACGGATGGGCCTACAGCTGCTGCTAGACCTTTAATGGCCACATAAATTAGTGATACACTCAATACAGAGCCCTGTAGGACCCCATTCTCCTGGATATGGGGGGGGGGGGGGGGTGGACGACTATGGGAGGCACCAACTTGTACATGGGAGGCACCAACTTGTACACGGAAAGTATGGAGCGACAGGAAATTCTGGATAAAAATTACGAGTGGGCTTCAAAGACCCCACCTGTATAATGTGGCAAGGATAGGATGTCGCCAGGTGGTGTCATATGCTTTGTGTAGATCAAAAAAGGTGTTGGCAACTGGAAAAGGCTGTTTGGATGACTGACTCAAGGGACACTAGATTATCAGTGGCAGAGCGCCCTGGCGGAGGCCGCCCTGACATGGAGCCAGTCGGCCACGTGACTCCAGGACCCAACCCAACCACTGACACACCATACAGTCCAGCAGATTACAAAGAATGTTGATGAGGCTGATGGGCCGATAGATACCCAGATCAAGCGAGTTTTTATTGGGTTTGAACGATGGAGCTCTCCAGCCATTACGATGCACCAGATCCGGTTGAAGATGACGAGGATATGGCTCTTATAGTCACACGAGAGATGTTTAATCATCTGACTGTGAAACCGATCTGGCCCAGGAGCTGTGTCGGGGCAACGTGCAAGTGCGCTGAGGCGCTCCCACTCCATAAATGGGACATTACAGCGTTTACTGTGGCATGTAGTGAATGAGAGGACTTTCCTTTCCATCCGCTGTTTGAGGGTGCGAAAGGCTGTGGGGTAGTTCTCTGACGCGTCGGTACATAGCATGCCATTGATGGTAACGCCAGGGACACCTGTTGGGCTCTGGTACCCAAAAAGGTGTCTGATCTTCGTCCAGACTTGGGAAGGTGATATATGGCACCCAATGGTTGACACGTACCTCTCCTAACACTCCTGCTTCCATTGTTTTATAAGCTGGTGTACGTGGGTACGGAGCCCCTTAAAGGCTATCAGATGCTCTAGGGAAGGGTGCACTTATGTCACTGTAGAGTTGGCTGATGCTCTTTAATTGCCCCAGCAACTTAAGGCGACCACCAAAGGAATTTCTTTCGCCAGGGGCACCCTAAAGAGCGAGAGATAGCATCTCTGCCACAGAAACGATTGTGGTAGTCACCTGCTTAAGCATAAAATCGATGTTACCATGTGGGGGAGAGTCAACAGAGACATCAGTGGTGAAAGTTTCCCAGTCCACCTTGTTTAAGGCCCATCTGGTCAGGCGTGCGTGGGCATGACGCCGGGGCAGTAACAGGAAGCGGGAAGATGAGGAAGTGGTCACTATAACGGAGGTCGTCATGTGCTCTCCAGTGGACAGATGGGAGACATTCTGGGCTGCAAACTGATAAATCAATGGCCGAGTAACTACCTCGAGTCACGCTGACACGTGTGGCGGCCCCAATCTTTAAGAGACAGAGGTCGAACTGAGACAGTAAAGTTTCAACATCTCTGCCACAGTCAGTAAGCACGGTGCCACCCCACAAATATTCGATGCCATTTCCAATTTGGGATTCTCTAAAAATAACAGATCTACTGATTTAATTGTGTTCCAATGAAAGCAGTCTGTTACCCTCAACATATAATACCAGCAAATAAGAACAAGAACAGACTTTCATTTGTGGCATTCTGGGAAGCAATAAAGGAGTCAGCTATAACTTCATACAAGAGTGAAACATAGTTTAGTTAACAAAAGAAATGGTAAAGGGTACTGTAGTAAAAGTAATGTGGAAGTGTCATGGACCCAAGTTGGGCACCAAAATGGAGTAATATTATGATGGATATGACATGATCCCATTCTGAGTGTCAACAATGTAATAAATTCAATCTGATAAAGCAGGGAAAAAATACATTTATTGTGATTAGTCATAAATCATTACTCAGTAACTAGGCGTGCATGTGGGTTTAATCAGTTTACCCCATGACGGAATCAGTTGTATGTGTAGATGTAGGCAGCTGGTGCAATGTTGGCACAATATGTCTATGTTCTGACAAATTGCTTATTATTGCGTGGTTTTTGATTGACAGCCAGCAGCTTTTATCTTCATATACTGCAGCTCCGGGGCACTACTCGGAGAAGCTGGATTTGTTTCTTGTTTCTCACTTCCTGCCTAATTGTTCGCCAAATAAAACCACCATTCAGCAGCTAATGCAGTTCTACTGTACTCATCACAGGGACCACTTCCAAGCTCCCAATACACACATGGTGTCTACTATCTGCAGTAATTAGGTAGTACCTACATAAAAATATTACTCTGCAAGTTAAACTTAACTGTTTGGTAGAAGATTTATAGAATCACTTTCAGACTATTTCTTGACCATTCCACTCTCAATTTAAAGTTTGCGAGAAATATGAACATGTAAAGATTTGAGTGTGACCTTTGATTTCTTCTATTTTATTGCAATGGTGAGAGTGACAAAATATTTCCTCACTTGGATGACGAAATATTTCCCCATTTGGACAAGAAAATTGGAGATTGAAATTTCACAAAATGATTTTGCTGTGATGGCAAACTCCTTTGCTCAACAGTAATGAGTGAAAATCTGCACCAGGCCGGGAACCGGAAATGGATTTCCCACTTTATGTGAGCCTTAATCACCTCTGTCACCTGGACACGCTATTCATCTGACCCAAATTCTCAAATTGTCATATGCTCATGGTGACCACTGTCCATTAATCCCTTCGCTCACTACAAGCACAGGGGGTAAAGGACAGTGGACCTATTAGTGTGTGCCAAGTTGAGTATTTGTTCTGGATGGAAAGCATGTCCAGACGGCCAAGGCTGTTATGGCACCTGCTCACATAAAGCAGGAAATGCGGGACTAATTCCTGGTCTGATACATATATTTTCACTTGTCACTGTGGAATTTATTTCACAAACACACACACTCGCGCGCGCGCAGCCATTGTGATGTTCGTTCTGTCGAACACGCCTATATAATAGTAAAGTCCTTTGTTTTACTGATTACCACCCCAACACTTGCATTATATCTAAAACAATCTCTCCGCTATTTTGCAATAATACAAAATGAGCTCCCCTTCTTTGATTTTTTTCCTCACTTTCTCCGCCAATCCTATCTGGTAAGAATCCAATTCTGAGCAGCAATACTCCAAAACAGGACAGACAAGTGTAGTGCTGGCAGTCTGTGGGTAGATTTGTGGCATTTTCCAAGTGTTCTGCCAATAAAACACAGGTTTTGGTTCAATTTCCCTCCAAAATTTTCTATGTTATTGTTCCAACCTAAGTTTTTTATATTATGAAGTTGAGGTCAGAGGAGGGGAACAGTCGGATGCTTAAAGATCCGAGGCTTGGACAGCAATAAAGACCCTCTAACATGGAATGGGAAATGATGATGTCACAAATGACAATGCACATCAGAATATAGGGTTGCCACAAGTTTCCCCAAGTGAAATTCACTGATTTTAGCATTTCTCCCTGACAAATTTTGAGATCTCAATGATAAGTTATGGCACAAGTTGACACTCTGTCTTTGCAGCTATGGTACAAGAAACAATAGTGCAAACGAGGAAATATCTAAAAAAGACTTGCAAACAGTTGGTGTTTCCTGATGCAAGCAAAAATCCTAAGTACTAATATCAACATCTTTTCTAATGAACTGTTGTTAGAGGGAGAAAGCAAACCAAATGGTATGTGTGTTTCATTAAGACAAATGATATTATTTTATTTCAATAAAATGAAACTCATTTGGTAACATAAATATGCATTTCCTTGGAGTCGCGAGACAGGTTTAAAATACCTTCACTGATTTCAGTAATAGCCTTAGAAAAAAGTAGGTCTCTTCGAAGAAGTGCATAAGGCAGGGAAGAAATGTGTAAACCAACACTGTGGGTGACTGGCAACAAAATGTTGGTTCTAATACGTTTGTTAATGTCGATTATGACCCACTGTGTTATATATATTATTTTACAGGTATTGTGTAATTTTTCTTTCAAGAAATGTACCAGTAGATAGCGTTCAAACTGCCAGCGACTGACACAGTTTCCTTCTTCTTATTGTCCATACTTTCTAACATACAAACTACTTTTGAAGTGCCAAAATGTACTAGAACAAATAAAATGTCTATAAAATGCCGCACTGTACAATGTACTTGTGGTGAGACAGTCGCAATTCCTGAAATCCATCACCCATGGTCTCTGGCATGCTGAGGAGCACCACAGTCCTGCATCCATGGATAAACCATGAAAATCCGCTGCATTACGCCACAAGCAAACAGACCCGCCCTGAGGGCAGACCAATGTGGCTAGATCTGATGGGCAGGGCCTGCACATTAATGGCTTCGGATTGGCAAGCCTAATCCATTACAGATACCTGCAGAAACAGCCTGCGGTTTTGGTCCATCATGGAAATCTACTCATGTGGCCAGCTATTCATGAGCCACACACAGCATGTTGATGAAATGAGACCACAGTGATCAACCCATGGAACAGGTAACTTGTTCAAATACTCTGAGAATCTATAATAATGAGAATAGACAGCAACTTATCATAAAGATGATTTCTGAGCCACAGAGAGGCATGTAGAAAACAAAATCACACTCTCACAACTAAATTTTCAGGCATAACTTTTGTCAGAAAATGAGAGCACACGCACATTCACACAATCACTCAGACACAACTCATGCGCAGATGTCCGCCGCCTCCGGCTGCTGCGTCTACAGTCTTAGCTGCACCCAGCCAGCAATGATGTATGACACCTCAGTAAACAAATCACTTCATCTGATGAGACAAATATGAGAAAGAACCTGTGGGAACCCTGAAAATAAATGCAGGGATCACATTCAAAGTCTGAAAACTGAGTAGAAAGTATGCTAACATGACTCCAGGAGGCAAAGTCAGAACTCTCTACATGAAACAGCATGCAAATCACTTAGCACATGACATATGAAAATCTGCTGAAATGACCTCCAAAGTGACTCTTGAATCATTTTGTAATGAACCCCAGAAGTCTAAGAATGTTCTTCTGATCACTCCAAATGAACCACAGTGAACTTCAAATTATCTCCAAAACACTTCTAAATCTGAACCAGAGTGAATCCCAGCCTGCCCTTGCTATGTAGTTTTGTTCTTCTTCCCTCATTCTGTCCCTTAGAGTGCTGAATTTCACATCATATTGTCTCTCAGCTCGGTTTCCAGTGTTACCCAATGAATGATTGACACTGTATACCTCTCCCTGCCAGTCTTGATACATGGTGTCAACTTTTCAAATCTTTCTTTGAGAATTCCCTGGCTAGTGTGGACTGCAGGATTCAGGTGAGAAGGACACAGCTTAAAAACAGGCCCATTTCTTCATAATTAGAAGGCCTTTAAGCCTGCCCAGCTCAAGTGTTTCAGGTCCTTAGAACTCAGCAGCGTCCCTCAGCCGTCAATCAGTCTTTAAATGAGACACCCCTTTGAGAGTGAAGCACAACACTTAAAAACTGAACTTGCTTGTCTTTTGTGGCTTTCAGGAGAGTCTCTCAGTAACCTAGTGCAACTTAACTGCAAACCTGTTTGTGCAGAGCATCGGGTGACAAAGTATTACAGAAACTCTCCTATGGGGATACGCTAAGAATTCATTCATTGACAGGTGTCAATCTACTGGAAGGATATACAGTAAGAAAATAGGTCACAAGTTTCAACAAACTCTGAATGTCTTATTACTCATTCTTACAGAGTAACTGCCAGTTCTTCCAACTGTCGAGTCCTGCAAATTAACATTATTTCCTCACAAACTGGAATTGCACTATCTGTATGGGGACAGGATACTGACTGCTTTGTACAGGCACAGGATTTTCTGATAAAAAAGGGCAATGTAGGTTTGCACTTTTTGTGAACCATACGATTCTCTCGGTGAATTTTACATTGTAACACCACAAATACATCACTGTGGCACATTTTGCAAGGTAGAAATCTTTATTTTGTTTGTTGTTTTGAGGCACAGGGAATCTTCTGTCCGGGCTGCAGGAAATTTGATAAGCTTCTCCATAAGGGGACCAACATTTGTCCTAACAGTGCAATGAAATCTAACAAAGTCTGCAAGAAAATTTTCCAACAAATAGTGTTTTGGAGGATGAGACTTCACAGCAGTTGGTTCTTAAGTCCACACATTGAAATTATGACTGCTGCCCATTGCGAGATTGAATGCCACCTCGTGGCACTATGGGCACAAGACACAATGTGGAAAGTATGCAAGTAGCAGAAAAAAAAGAGTGGAATCACTCCAGCATTGATCGATACAGGTGGGCCATAAATGAGGAAATCCTCTACTTTAACAAACGGCAGATTGTTGTGGCCAAGTGCCTAGAAATGCGCATTTTGAAAACATCAAAGCTAGTTGGCAGTTTGCTTGCTGGTGTTGTCAACATCTATGAAAAGTGGTTGACGAACAGTGAAGCTACAAACCGGCAACAGAAAGTGAAGATTTAGCCCCCTCTATAAAGCAGAACAGATGGCAATATGTAGCAGATCTGACAACAAAGAATGAAGTGGCACAGACACATGTGCTCAACAATGGTGAACATGGGCCTCCATATCAGAAGGTCCCTATCTGTTCCCAACAACATCATCAATTACAAGTGCAGAGGGCATAGGATCGTCCATATTGGACCACTGAAGAATGGAAATGTGTCACACTGTTGGATGCTTCATGCTTCTTCTTACACCAGATCAACGGACTTGTCCGGAAGTGCTGTCGTCCAGGGAACACCCACTCAAATCGTGCACTGCATAACAGATGTAAGTCAAGGAGACTACTACACTACAGAGGACATCTTGGGCTTCCGTGAGACCTGTGGAGTAACTGAAGGCATCACGACGACTGTGTTCCATGTGAATATTATTGCGGACCCCCTGCATCCCTTCATCCTTTATTTCTTCCCTGACAGCAAAGGCATCTTCCAGCAAAATAACTATCTGTGTCACAATGTCAGAATTGTACTATGGTAGTTTGATATACGTGCAAAGGGCTCCTTGAAACACGCACCACGTGTGCAAGTGGCAAAAATTCGCTGCATCAGACTTGTTTCTTGTGTTTCAGATTTTGGACATACGACTTTTTCAACTGACTTGAGTATAATTCTGCAGAATCAAACACCAATACAACTTCGGATGGGGTAAAACACTTGAGACCACAGACTTAATAAACAAAGAGTCAATTACTCCAAAATCATTGTTTGAATTTACAATGATACCATTCAAATTGCAGATGACAAGCACCTCTGAGAGAACCACAGACATCTCATATCTCACTTAAATAAGTAGACAATGTGTTTCTTTCAATCACTGGAAAATCTGGGATGGAACAATGTCTTTATTTTGTACAGAAGACACTTCACATTCACAAAAACACTGACAATCCTTTACAGAGGTTGTGAATTTTTGTGTTTGAATTACCTGTGATTGAACTGAAATTAGGATGTATGTTATCTGACATTTATTACATGCCATTACAGAGGTTGTGAACATCCTTGTATTCGCGTTACCTGTGGTCGAATTAAAATTACCTGTTAGTTGACACCCATCACATGCCATTACAGTGTTACAATGGTTGTAAGTTCCCCACACATTTTAGCTTGGCAAACATCAGAAAAGCAAAACGTTAGTGTGGATAAACTCCACTGTTATCTTATGGCAACAGTCAGACAATGAGCTACTGAATGTATCAGTTGCTGTGTACTAATTGGACACTGTAAGTGAACTTATGATTTATTGTTCTTTACTCATCTTAATAATGGAGTGTTGTTACAGAATGGAAGAATGAATGAAAAGTAAATTAGGAGAGGACTGGTTTCATTTCAGGAGAATGAGGGGCACAGGTGAAGCAATTTTATCACTGTAGTTAATAATAGAGATGATTTAGCAGAAAATATGGGCTCACACATTGCTTTCATAGATTTGTAGAATGATTTTGATAACATTGAGAAGCAGGCAGGTGCATCTAGTGCTCACAGAGTGATCCAACAGGAAAGCTGTAAAGACAAAGATCCTCACTGTCGCCACTGATATTTCACTTATGTATTGAAGATGCAATAAGGTAAGTACAGGACTATCTCAATGTGTGGGTTGTTTGTCACGGTCAGAAAATCAACATGACACCATTGTTAACAATAAAGCAGCGGTCATTGAAAGTGAACAGTAACTAAATCAGTGCTTAATGAAATATGCTACTTGTAGAGAAACAGAATGGGACAACATTTAACAGAGAGTATGACACAGACCTGCTCAGACCTGATACTATCTTGGAATGAATATGCTAAGGTCTGTAACTACATGAGCACACATTGTAACATTAACGGTTAACTAAATTCATGAAACTAGGGTACCATGTGCATAATGATAATGAAACTGTGGTACTATGCCCACAATAATAATGAAATACAATAAAATTATGATGAAATATAATTTCTATACAAAAGTATGTATAAAAAATAAAACCAAATGTTAAAACTTGTATGCATAAAATTCGTGCAGAGAAATCTGATTGTAATTATAATAAACCTGATTGTATTATTCAGTTATGTATTAAGAACCCAAGATTTATGTTAGTATATCAAAATCAAATCTGTATTTAAAAAGTTATAAGGATTTCTAAAGTAAACATTATTGTGGAAAGATATTTCTTGTACACCCTAAAATAAGAAAAGGACACAACATGAAGAAATTATCCAAATAGCACAGAAATCGGTAGACGTGATATACATGTACTGGCAAACAAAAAGGGTTCTTCGTCTGAGAATTCTAGGGTGGCCTCTCAAGAGATTGTACTGATTATTTTTGCCATTGCTCCTGTTTTTCAGTATGTGTGCACACGTTTCTGTGTTGAGCCAGCTTGGATTTGTGTGGCTGCATTTGGATAGTAGGGGTACATGTGTTTATACTCATAACTGCATATTTCCTGTATTTTGAGACTGGTGATTCTTTCTATAAATTTTTTGGATGTGTAGTTAGTTGCATGTAATTGTGTTGGATTGTGATTGGTAGATACTGTGGAGTTTGTTTTACCTACGTTGATGAGGTTACATTTTTGAAATTAGGTATATGAGATAGTTTTGGTGCTGTCATTCTGCAGACTTCATTTTGGCAATATAGGTAAAGCGAACTGTTTGATACTTTGGAGCCATATGCGGGTTAATGGAACTGTGGACTTTGTTTGAGCTATATAGATCATGTTAAATTTCTGGTTCCTTTTTCTTCTTGCTTTGTTTTGGTTTGTTATATCACAGACTTACTTTGACTTGTGTAGGTAAAGCACTTCCAATATCAGTTCTTATTAAGTTTTGTTGACCATTGAGGATTTCCTTTGCTTGATTTTTGTGGAAGTACTTGTTTTGTCATTTTTCATTATTAGAATTATTGTACATTTAGTTTGTTCCTGCCTAAAACCGCGTAAGTCCTGCATTTTTCCCGTTTGTTTCATGTTATTTTTTCCAATTCAATATTTTTTGCAGTGTTTGTGCCTTTTCCTGTGTGTAACGTTCCCATATTGTATAAGCTTGGAACAGGGGTGTTCACCATCTTGAATACATCCCAAGTCAAAGCAAACAGGTGGCACCACGAACTCCAGAAATCCTCAAAGGAATTTTAATTTTTATACATTGTATTAACCAATATGTTTGTGGATTAGTGGAGATAATTATCAGGTGTTAGTCTACTTTACAGGTGCTAATTAACAACACTAGCCATCTGTACATTCTTGTAGAATCAAACTTAGATATGTTTCTACAAAGTTTTTGTTTATGTATTTAAGTTGCAGATGTCACTCATCTGTTTGGATAGCAACATATGTAGGTCAAATGAAGATGAACAGTGTAACAAACATTGTGAAGCTGACATCCTGTTTTGCCCAGTGACATCACTGTTGGCACCTGTTTTTAAAAATTGGAGACAGATGTATACAGTTAGCTCTGTGTGTGTGTGTGTGTGTGTGTGTGTATAGATACATTTACATTAATGTGTTCCAAGTTTTTAAGTATTTGGTACACCAATTTCGGGACTAGTGTAGCAGGGGATACAACCCGTCGGCTTTGGACATTGACGTCACAAGTCGCCAATCGAGAAGCGATCCTTCTTAGTGTTGTAGCTCCCTTCAGTGGCTGATAAGTGTTTTTTGGCTTAAAAAAAAAAAAATCTCACGAGATAGAATAAACAGATCCACTTTATTAAGCAATCAGTAAAAAAACGAAACTGAAACATAACAGCAAAAGCGAAAATGGTAAACTGCTATCTGGCGACTTGTGACGTCATTGTCCAAAGCCGACGGGTTGTATCCCCTGCTGCACTAGACCCCCAATTTCAATATCTACTAAGAAAGGAATTTGGTGGAAAAATCTGGATTCTTATTTACATTAAGACACTGTTCACTTATCACACTCCGCCCTACATCTGATCAATGCTTGTTACAAAGCAAAAGCACAGTGATGTATGAAAATACTGTACAAATCAGAAATTTGTAGTACTAGTATTAGAAGAAGCAGAAGTAGTAGTAGTCGCAGTAGCAGCATTATTAACCCCTGGACTACATTTGCAAGGACTTTGGGCATGGTGTATTACAGATTAAGAACAAAAAGTGTGAATTCAAATATACATGCATTTACAAAGTTGAAACTTCCTGGCAGATTGAAATCTCATTATATTTACATAGTTACTTGTCTAGTTTGACAAGGTAGGGACTGTCTGTTCGCAATGACATCATAATAAGAACCATCTTGGCATCTGCCTGAAATAACTTACGAAAATCACAGAAAATCGAAATCAGGTCGGTCAACAAGGCTTGCTGCCTCCACCCTTTACAAATTAAAAAGCAAGAAAAAAATTTTCAAAGCAGTGGAATAATTAAGTACTCAAGGTATTAGTCCAGATTTTGTTGCTGATTGTACACTTCGCTTAGCGTCAGGTAAAATAAGATGACAAAGAAGTTTAATACTTGCTTAATGTTCGACTATTAATTAGCGCATTCCATTGCGATTTTCAACTGAAAAATGTAATGCAATCTGGAACATATTTAGTAAATCGAAATATGTGACACCATGACAGATAAGACAAACGAATAGGACAATCCTTTTATTTACTGGAAATGTTTTATTGATCACGTAGAAAAATACATACCTCTTCCTCGTCATCAGAATTTTCCGAAAAATCCGGTATCTCTTCATCATCACCAATCGTTTTAATTAAATCGTACATCTCTTATTAACCACGCACGTGCTCCGTCAAAACAATAACAAACAACACATCACACAACCCACCATAGTATCAAATATCAATATCAAAGTTGTATTGAAACAAATGACTGCACCAGACTGTGGTCGTTCCAAGCGGTTCGTAAAAAATACAAGATAGTATTCTTTTCGATGCACCTTGCAAATTTTTACACGGTTTAGTTAAAAAAATTGTTTGGTAGAAAAAGTATTAGGCAGAAAAAGTAATAATAAATCTCTCGTCAATAGATTTCTAGCTTCGCAACGTAAACATCGATGTCAAATCGTAGTGATATTCGTCGTCGATATTTCAGTCGATATGTAGAAGTTCCCGCGCTCTAGTGGGTTTGTGTACTGTCAATTAAACGTGGGTTAAAGTAGCAAGAATGGGAATTTTAGGATTAGCGAAAGTTATTGCTGATATCGCACCTAATGCTGTAAAGGAGAGTGAAATTAAACATTATTTTGGTACGCATAATTAGAACATATTCACACCTGATGTACTTGTTGAGTGAACCGCGTTTTGTGAGGTTTAACATCGGAAAATTCGTTGCAGGTAGGAAGGTGGCAGTAGACGCATCTATGAGCCTATATCAGTTCTTAATAGCTGTTAGAAGCGAAGGAGCGCAGCTAACCTCTATTGATGGCGAGACAACAAGGTAATTCATTCATATTGTGTACAGTGCGTTTTGCGTTCACTTTCTTCACTTCCCCGAAGCAGTAGTGTTCAATATTTCGCTTTTAGTATATCAGAATATTGGCTTCTAGTTAACTATAGAAGAACGTAATAATGTTTTATGTTACTAACACTGTCTCTAATGATACAAGAAAAATGAATTACAAAGGGGAAGTGCTATGAAAACATTGCACTCTGGAAATGCGCAGCGAATGACAGTAGAATGTATATCCTTTTTAGTGACTATCATCTTGACAGGAGAAGCCACAGAAAATATGAAAGGAAGAATCAATTTGTCCTGTTTGTATTATTTCAATCATTGGTAAACCATAGTCACTTGCCACTCAAAATCTCTTGTTTATACACTGGACGAAATACGTAGTTCACATCATCTCACTGAAGTTGTTTAACTCACTTTAAATATACACAATAATTTGTTGCAATTAGTCTTTTTTGTGCGTGTATTTAATGTTAAAAAAATCCATGTGTGTAGAATAAGTTTTCTGGCAATGTTTCAAGGGACCCAATTTTAAAATACAGTGTGCAATTAACCAATAGTAACCAGGTGTACTTTAAATTAGCTAAACAATTTTTTAACAGCGATAAATAACAACTTGAAAGGCCATTATGTGGAGATAAGTAAAGTAAAACTCTTTTCAACATGAAGGTTGGTTTGAACACTAAGGTGCTTTACGAACTGTGATCCTATTAATGTGATATTGTTTCTACACTGTTTCCATTCGTCAACAGTGAGCAGACTTACTGGGACAGTTGCAGGACCATCTAAACAGGTTAACCTAGTGGAATAGGTAACAAGTATGAAAAAGGGGTTCTCGGAAGTTCAGGTAAATGGATTTATAATCTACAACATTTGCACGGTCACATTACTGCATTAGAATAGACTGGACAACCACAGAGGAAGGGGTGAAAATTGTATTGGTTAAATGAAACAGGAATGGAGATTATGGCGTCTGCTGAGGACCTGGATCTCGCCGGACCCTCAGACACAATGGATATAGACTGCTCCCTACATCTACATCCATACTCCGCAAGCCACCTGATGGTGTGTGGCGGAGGGTACCCTGAGTACCTCTATCGGTTCTCCCTTCTATTCCAGTCTCGTATTGTTCGTGGAAAGGATTGTCGGTATGCTTCTGTGTGGGCTCTGATTTTATCCTCATGGTCTCTTCGTGAGATATACGTAGGAGGGAGCAATATATTGCTTGACTCTTCGGTGAAGGTATGTTCTCGAAACTTTAACAAAAGCCCGTACCGAGCTACTGAGCGTCTCTCCTGCAGAGTCTTCCACTGGAGTTTATCTATCATCTCCGTAACGCTTTCGCGATTACTAAATGATCCTGTAACGAAGCGCGCTGCTCTCCGTTGGATCTTCTCTATCTCTTCAATCAACCCTATCTGGTACGGATCCCACACTGCTGAGCAGTATTCAAGCAGTGGGCGAACAAGCGTAATGTAAACTACTTCCTTTGTTTTCGGATTGCATTTCCTTAGGATTCTTCCAATGAATTTCAGTCTCAGGCAAAAAGTCAGTGGCAGCAGGTGACCCTGAGGCATAAACTGCTTCATTGAATGTTCCATGCCTTCTCAGTCTCACAATGACATCATCCTCCAGTGGAATTGCGACAGTTTTTTCCACTGCCTGTCTGAGCTACAGCAACTGTTAAGCTTTACATCTGCGTTCTGCATTGCCCCCCAGGAAACCTTGTTCCCAGCAATGTGGACCCCACTTCCCCATCTTACTGTAACTGCCCTGGCATCAGGCCCATGGACACCTTCCCAGATCGGCTTTAAACAAGGCATACTGGGAAACTTCCACCTTTGCTGTCACCGTTGATTCTCCTCCATAAGGTAACATCAATGTGATGGTTGAGCAGGTTACTACACCGAGCGAGGTGGCGCAGTGGTTAGCACACTGGACTCGCATTCGGGAGGACGACGGTTCAATCCCGTCTCCGGCCATCCTGATTTAGGTTTTCCGTGATTTCCCTAAATCGTTTCAGGCAAATGCCGGGATGGTTCCTTTGAAAGGGCACGGCCGATTTCCTTCCCCATCCTTCTCTAACCCGAGCTTGCGCTCCGTCTCTAATGACCTCGTTGTCGACGGGACGTTAAACAACACTAACCTAACCAGGTTACTACAACAACCGTTTCTGTGGCAGAAAACACGATCCTTCGCTCTTTAGGTTGCCCACGGTGAAAGGCAGTCCTTTGGTGGTTGCCAGAAGTCGCTGAAGCAATTGAGGACTGTCGGTGAGCTCTACAGCGGCATAAGCTGCATCCTTCCCTGGAGCACCTCATAGCCGTTAAACATCTCCGTGCCAGCATTTGCCAACTTATCAAATGACGGAAGCAGGAGTGTTGGGAGAGATAAGTCTCGACCATTGGGTGCCATACTTCACCTTCCCAAGTCTGGACCAAGATTAAATGTCTTTTCAGGTACCAGACCCCAACAAATGTCCCTGGCCTTAACATCAATGGTTTGTTATCTACCAATGCAAATACGATTGCTGAGCACTATACTTGAGCCTCTTCGTTGGAGAACTACCCCCCAGCCTTGTGCACCCTCGAACAACGGATGGAAAAGAAAGTGCTCTCGTTCGCCACACGCCACAGTGAACCCTATAACACCCCATTTACAGAGTGGGAGCTCCTCATTGTCCTTGCACATTGCACCAAAACAACTGCTGCACCAGATCAGTTCCACTGTCTGATGATTAAACATCTCTCATCTGACAACAAGCGACATCTCCTCATCATCTTCAACCGGATCTGGTGCAATGGTGTCTTTCCATCGCAATGGCAGGAGAGCACCATCATTCTGGTATTTAAACCTGGTAAAAACCCGCTTGATGTGGATAGCTATCGGCCCATCAGCCTCACCAACGTTCTTTGTAAGCTTCTGGAACATACGGTGTGTAAGCGTTTGGGTTGGGTTCTGGAGTCACGTGGCCTACTGGCTCCATGTCAGGGCGGCTTCCACCAGGGCCGCTATACCACTGATAATTTTGTGTCCCTTGAGTCCGCCATCCGAACAGCCTTTTTCAGATGCCAACACCTGGTTGCCGTCTTTTTGGATTTACGAAAAGTGTAAGACACCATCTGGCGACATTATATCCTTGCTACATCATACAAGTGGGGTTTCCAAGGCTGGCTCCCGATTTTATCCGCAATTTCCTGTCGCTTCGTACTTTCCGTTTCCAAGTCGGTGCCTCCCATAGTTCCCTCCATATCCAGGAAAATGGGGTCCCCCAGGGCTCCGTATTGAGTGTATCTGTATTTTTAGTGGCTATTAATGGTCTAGCAGCAGCTGTAGGGCCTTCCATCTCACCGTCTTTTTATGCAGACGACTTCTGCGTTTCATACTCCTCCACCAGTACTGGTGTTGCTGAGCGGCACCTACAGGGTGCCATCCATAAGGCGCAGTGAAGGGCTCTAACCCCGGTTTCCAGTTTTTGGCCGTAAAATCATGTGTTATGCACTTCTGTCAGCATCATACCGTTCATCTGGAACCAGAACTTTACCTTAATGATGATCCACTCACTGTAGTGGAGACATAGCAATTATTAGGACTGGGTTTTGACACCCAATTAACTTCGCTTGCTCATCTCCGTCAGGTTAAGCAGAAGTGCTGGCCGCACCTCAATGCCCTCCGTTGCCTTAGCAACACCAACTGTGGTGCAGATCACTCTACGCTGCTGCAGCTCTACAGAGCCCTTGTTCAATCTCGCCTCGACTATGGGAATGTGGTTTATGGTTGGGCGGCATCCTGAGAGTTGCATTTACTCGACTCATTGCACCACTGTAGCGTTCGCCTAGCGACAGCAGCTTTTAGGACGAGTCCGTTGACCAGCGTCCTGGAGGAGGGCGGAGTCCCTCCATTGCAGGTTAAGCGTGCACAATTGCTCTCCAGTTATGTTGCAAATGTTCGTAATTCTCCTGTGCCTCCGAATAACCATCCCCTTTTCCTGCTCACAACATTTCAAGTCCCTCGTCTGTGGCCCAGGTCATGGCTTACAATTGCAGTTCGTGTGTGATCCCTTCTCTCCGAACTGGAGTCCTTGCCTTTACCACCCATACTTGAGGTTCATGCACGAACACCTCCATGGTGTACACCTATAGAACAGCACTCCTTGCCAGATAGCTGCAGTGTATTCACTGCAGAGCTGGCGGCCCTATCTCGTGCTCTTGAGCACATCCACTCATGCCCAGGCGCGTCGTTTCTCCTATGTACTGACTCCTTGAGCAGCCTACAAGCTATCGACCAGTGCTACCCTCGTCATCCGTTGGTAGCGATCGTCCAAGAGTCCATCTATGCCCTGGAACGGTCCAGTCGTTGAGTGGTGTTTGTGTGGACCCCAGGTCACATTGGAATCCCAGGCAATGAACTTGCTGACAGGCTGGCCAAATAGGCTATGCAGAAACCATTTATGGAGATCGGCTTCTCTGAAACTGACCTGCGTTCAGTATTACACCACAAGGTTTTGCAGTTTTGGGAGACAGAATGGCATAACCACAGTACGCACAACAAGCTGCATGCCAGTAAGGAAACTACGAATGTGCGGAAGGCCTCGGTGCGCGCCTCTCGCAGGGGCTCTGTGGTTCTCTGTCATCTCCACATTGGCCATATGTGGCTGACGCGTGGTTACCTTCTCCGTCGCGAGCACCCACCTTGGTGTCAGTGTGACTCATGAATGACGGTTGTCCATCTCTTACTGGACTGCCCACTTTTAGCCCCTCTGCAGCAGACTTTTAACTTTCGTAGCACCCTACTTTCGGTGTAGGGCGACAATGCCTCAACAGCAGTTATAGTTTTACATTTTATTCATGAGAGTGAGTTTTATTATTTGTCCTAAGTTTTAGCACATGTCCTTTGTCCCTGTGTGTCCTCCACCCTAGTGCTTTCAGGGTGGAGGTTTTAATGTGTTGCAGAGTGGCTGGCTTTTTCTTTTTATCCTCATGGTCAGCCAGTCATGGTAACCTACTTTCCTGTTTTAACCTCTTCTACTTGTTTCTTGCGTCTTTGTGGTTTTCTTGCCCCCTTTTGGCCATTTAAGTGTTTGTTGTCCTTCAGTTGTGTTTGTGGTTTTTCCTTTCATTCTGTTTTGTCTTATTCTTACCCTTGGGGCAATGTTTCCTTCAGAACAAGGGACCGATGACCTCATAGTTTACTCCTTTCCCCCCTCTTTTAAACCAATCAACCAACCTCCATACTGTCTACACATGGCGCTTCCGTGCCTGCATGGCACATTTCCTTCATGAATTTTTAAGAGACAGAATTTTCAAGGTACGTGTTGTTTCTGCATCGTTGGACATCCTTGTCCAGGAAAATGGTGCACCTCGGGCTTCCGTCCTGAGTGTTGACCTCTTTGCTATCACCATTAACCCTATAATAGCCTGTCTCCTGCTGGGCATCTCCAGCTCTCTTTTCATTGATGATTTTGGGATCAATTGCAGTTCTCAGTGGACTTGTCTCCTCGAGTGGTGTCTTCAGCAATGTCTTGATTGTTGTTACTCATGGAGCATCAACAATGGCTTTCACTTTTCTACTGTCAAGACTGTTTGTATGTATTTCTTGTGGCATAACTGGTTTCTTCCACCGTCTTTCCATCTTGGGCATGTTGCTCTTCCATTTGTTAGAACTATGAACTTGCTGTGGCTCATGCTCAATAGGAAACTTCCTTGTTTGTCCCTCGTGTCTTACCTGGCTGCCCACTGTACACGATCCCTCAATGTCCTACACATCCTCAGCGATACTTCCAGGGGAGCAGATCGGACTACCCTCCTCCGTTTGTACCCAAACTATACTATGGGTGTTTTTTTTTATGCATCTGCACATCTACATCTCTATCTCTGTCCCTCTTCTGCTGTCTCAATGCTATCCACCGTCTTGCAATCTGTTTGGCCACTGGCACCTTTTACATTAACCCGATTGAGAGTCTGTATGCAGAAGCTGCCAAATTACAGCTGCCATACCCCTTTACCTTCACCTCAGAAGATACACACTCTGTCCGTCTGCCGTGCCTGGCCACCTATCCTATGCCTCCTCTTTCAATGACTCCTTTGGTCGCCGGTATGGGGCGCGTCCCTCTTCTCTGTTATCTCCTGGAGTTCACTTTCGACCCTTGCTCCGTCAGCTTAACTTCATGCTACCTGCCAGTTTCCCAATGTGTGTGAACCCTTCACCACTTTGGCTTCATGCTGTGGCCCATGTTCACTTTGGCCTTCATTCGCTTCCTAAGAACACTACTCCAACGTCACTCTATCTCTTTCACAACCTTCACACGGAACTTTATGCTGGTACGTTTGTGTGCACTGACGGCTCTTGGACTGACTGTGGTGTCGGGTGTGCCTTCGTCATTGCTCCAACGATTTTCGGTATTGGCTTCCAGAACAGTGCTCAGTATCTACAGCACAGCTCTTCACCCTGTATGAGGGCATGCAGTACATCTAGTGACGTGGGCTTTTCAATTGCTCATCTGCTTCAACTCTCTCAGTGCATTTCAAACCTTCTGTGTGCTGTACACGGTCCATTCCTTAGTGCAACAGGTCCAGGAAAGCTGTCACTTGCTCACTCTTGATGGAGACACTGTGGTGTTTATGTGGATTTCTCATCACATTGGTCTGATGGAGATGAGGCCACTGATGCTGCTGCAGTCCTCGTACCTCAGCCCGGCAGTTTTTCCATTCCCTCCATTGATTTCTGTATTGCCGTCTGTCAGCAGGTGGTGTCACTTTGCCATCACCACTGGTCCTCCCTTCATAGGAACAAGCTCTGGGGAATGAAGCTTCTCCCAGTGGCTTTGATGACCACTTCTTGGCCCTCTCACCGTGAGGAGATTATTTTAGCTCGGTTGCGTATTGGAGGCTACCTCTTTAGCCATCTCCATTTGTTAATTGGTGCTCCCCCATCACTTTGCGTTCATTGCCCTCAACCTTTTATGGTCAGTCATTTCCTGATGGAATGCCCCTTTTTTTTTAACCACTTACATTTTCCTTTATGTTTTCTGTCTTAGTTATCGGCCATTTTAGCAAATGACGCACAGGCTGTTGACCATGTTTTGCTTTTTATCCTTTGTAGCAATGTGGTGAAGGACATCTAATCTTTAGTTCAGGACCTCCATTTCTCTATGGCGTATTTTTTTGGCCCTTTCTCCAGATCCCTGTTTTTAGCTGTCCTTCCGTCGATTGCGCTTAACGTGTAGTCATTTTTAACTCCTTTTTTGTCTTTCATGTTCTACAGTTCTGATGTGGGTGTGTATGACCCTAGTTGTTTTTGCGCTCTATAACAAAACAAACAAGCAAACAAATCACCACCAGTGCGCCACATCACCCACTGCAGACCATCCTCCAGAATGCACGAGACAATCAGTACAATGCATTCATTTCCCTCCATGCTTTGTGGACAGTAGTCTGGTTCCTCTGAGGGGGCTGATTTAGCATCTGAGATTACGGACTTTGTGCAGTGTCTTGTGGTCACGAGCACATGCTAGTATGTACGTGTGTGTGTTTGCTGGGGGTGTGGGGCACACATGTTTGTGTGTTTATTTACATCACAGCTGTCAAAACATGTTTTGTGCTAGCTGCCAGAGGCGCTGTTTTATTTCTATTAGAAATATACTTATTCTTAGATTTGTTATCTATTGTTTTTCAGAAGTATGTTCATGACTTACTTGGTTATGCACTAATTTAGATTTATTCTTATATCTCAAGAGTAGAATCTATATGTTCATAAATCTTCTCTGAAGCTGCTGACTCTTAATAAGTTTCCATTTTCTGTGCCATGCAATAAAGCTTGTTCATTCCCTGCACGAGTGTTTATATTTTGTACGCCAGCCAGTCTGGATCTCGACATGCAAAACTTAAAAAGTCGGACGGCGGATAAAACAGTCAGCCTGACAATTTAAACAGAATGAATAGTATGTTGAAAAATGGCCATACGATGAAAATAAACAAAGGTAAAATGAGGGTAATGTGTAGTCAAATGCCAAGGGGCTTAGATTAGTAAATAAGACTAAAAATAAGTTATGTGAGTTTTGCCATTTGGGCAGTAAAATGATGCTGGCTGAAGTCAAGGCATAAATCCATTCTGGCAGTGAGGAGAAGGGCATTACTCAAAAAGAATTATTTAAACATATATTAATTTTCTGAATGCGTTTGTGTGGAGTGTAGCTGTACATGGTGTTAAATGTGGATGGTAAACATTACAGGCTGGAAGGGGGGAGTAAAGCTTTTGAAATGTGGTGGTACAGAATACCGAAGGTTAGATTGGTAGATTAGGTAGCAACTGAAGAGCTGTTAAATCACATTGCAAAGTTACAAAATTTGAGGCACAACTGGACTAAGACAAGGTATCTACTGATAGGACAGATCTTGATGGCATAAGGAATAGTTTGATAATGAGAGATGGGACAAACATTGCTTAGGAAAACCAAGGCTTGATTATACTAAGCAGGTTAAAGTGGATGTAGGTCGCAGAAATTATGCAGAGATGAAGTAGCTTGGTGAAAGTGTTCTTACAGTGTCAGCAGCGGTTGCATTGCATGCCAATGTTGGTAATAATTTGTATGGTGAACACTGGGAAGTAAATAGAACAAACTGTGAGTCTGTTGTTGGTAGGGAATCAGAATGCTTGTTCCTAATTTGTTTGGTTCCTAAGTAAAGTTAGGTGATATTTTGTTCTATTAGATTAGAATTTGTTCACATCTTGTTTTGGCAAGATCCGAAATAAGACATACAAGGGGAGATCGAATATAAACAGGGTTTTTGTTCCTGAACATCAACAGTTAGAGGACTGGCCTCACGCTTAGGCGGGACCATTAGAAGAGACGAGATCATGCTTTTAGATATTTCTCGTTGTTTCGTCAGTAACATTCACGAAGTATGAGCAGCAGGTGCACCCCTCCATTGTGCAATGCATAATTATCAAATTTCTTGCTTGTGAAAGAGTTACAGTGGCAGAAAAGTGCCAAAGATTGACTGCACAGTTCAGTGATAAAACATTATCAATAATGCGTGTGTTTGCCTGGCGTAAAAAGTTCAAGGAAGAGCAACGTGTGGAAAATCAGCAACATGATCGTCGTCATCGGACGAGCATTACAGATAAAACCATTTGTGCGGTTAAAGACGTTATTGATGATGATCAGAAATTGCACAATAAGTCGGAATCAGTTATGGAAACTGTCAAGCAATGGTCACAAATGATACAGTTCTGTAAAGTGTGTTCCAGATGGGTCCCTAAACTTTTGACAGAAAATCTGAAGTTGAGATATTAGGAGGTCTATCAGAGGCTTAAGGTTTGCGGAAGAAGGTGATGCATTTTTTAGTCAGTTCATCACCTGTGATGAATCATGGGTTCACCACCACACTCCAGAATCCAAACAAGCCAGTTAGGAGTGTTGGAGGAAAGGGGAGGCAGCACCAGTGAAAGCCAAGACTCGACTGTCAAGTGGCAAGGTTCTTTCAACCATATTCCCCCCCCATCAGCGAGGCATTTTGCTGGTTGATCTTTTGCATGAGTAACGTACAATCAGTGCTGCTTACTGCGAACTGTTGAACAAGGCGAGAGTTGCATATTGTCGCAAAAAAACAATACCAATCGATTCGACAGGTCATCCTCCTCCACGACAATGCGCAACCCCATACTGCAGCTCTAACTGTCTCCAAGTTACAGGAAATGCACTGGACTACACTTGATCATCTTCCTTACAGCCTGGACTTATCACCCTGCAATTTCCATTTATTCGGACCGCTTAAAGAAGCTCTTAGAGGGCGACGATTTGAAGATGATGAGAGTGTGGAAGACTTCATGCGCAATTGGCTGGTGACATGACCCAGTTCTTTTTATGATGAGGGCTTTTTTTTATAGTAAAGACAGCCCACTGGTTGCAATGAATTTTATAGTCGCATTGACCATGGTTTCGACTCCTAAACTAAGGAAGTCTTCATCAGAATTTATATTACATACGTAAGAAGTTGAGTATAACAGCTCTCGTCATACAATTTTAATATCAAAAAGGCCACATTGGCGTTAAAATTGTATGACGATAGCTGCTATGCTCAACTTCTTACATATGTAATATAAATTCTGATGAAGACTTCCTTAGTTTAGGAGTCGAAACCATGGTCAATTTGACTATAAAATCCATTGCAACCAGTGGGCTGTCTTTACTATAAAAAATATTTTCATGGTTGTTGCACACAGCTATGTTTAAAGTTGTATATGAGGGCATCAAAAAGCTACCCATACGCTGGGACAAAGGTGTTTCCAAAACAGGAGACTATGTGGAAAAATAAATTATAATTGCCTTGAGTTTTTCAATAAATGAATTTAAATAAAAAATAAAATCCCATTTATATTTGATCCCCCCCCTCATACAGATAGGTTATTGTAGTGATGGATATTTATCTGGCTACCCTGTATATCAGCGTATTATAGCTATCATATTTTCGTGTTGAGATTTGTTGGCTTTACCAGCTCGCAGCCAGGTTGTCACATTCCAACATAACCTAGGCCTCTGGCTATGCTACAGGTTACTGTGTCAGCACATTTTGTTCATTGCTGCCTCCTTTTAGTAGAATTGTGTTGTCATGTATCATGTGATAGTTTTATTTATATCAACATTTAAGTTTAGATCATTTATGTACACAGGAACAGAAGGTGTCCCATAACTGATCCTTGGGGTACATCACATTTAATTTGTCAGATAAGTGTTCTGATACAGTTTTTAGTGTGATATTTGTGTGCTTGATGCACACTGCTTATGATTAGTCAGGAAGAAACTGGTCCAGTTGTTGGACAGACCTCGAATACCATATCTATCAAGCTTTGATAGCAGAGTTTTATGATCCACCATGTCAAAAGCTTTTGACAGGTCAATAAATACTCCTATTGATTTCTTTTTTTAAATTTTATTTTATTTTCCCATCCGGTTTAGGATGGAATTGATGCACTCATAAGTAGCAGTTGTCATTGACATGTAATTTCTGAGTACATGTTGTTCATTACATAGGATGTTGTTTTTATTAGTAAATTTCTTAAGTTTGTCATAAATAAATTTTTCTAATACTTTTGAGATGCAGGAGGAAATTGTGATGCGACTGTAGTTATTTACATTATCTTTCTCACGTTCTCTATATGCTGGAATAACTTTTGATGTTTTCAACACATCAGGGGAAATGCCCGCCTGAAGTGAGCAGTCACATAAGAATGTGAGTATTTCAATTAGGTTTGATGCACTCTTCTTTAATATTGTTGCAGGTACACCATCAATGCCTGCAGAGTTGGAATTTTTTATTCCCTTTATTACTTTAGTTACTCTATCTTGTGAAACAGTACTGATGTACATTGATCCACTACATGCACTTATTTTATATTCATTTCCTGGGTTCTCTAATGTCAGTTTGATTGTAACATTATCAACAACATCTGTGAAAAATTTGTTAAATGTGTTGGCTACTTCTAAGGGGTTTGTTACTTTTTTATTTTTGTGTGATTGTCTGTATCCTCCAGATTCTTTTTTTTATAACACTCCACATAGCCTTTGGTTTATAAGTTGAATTATAAATGTAGTCATCAGTGATCATTATTTTAGCTGTTTTTATTACTTTTCTTAATATTTTGGAGTATTTTTTATAGTATGTGTGTAGGAATTTTTTGAGTTGCATATTTCATGAAGTAGCCTTTTCTTCTGGCATAAAACCCTTATTCCTCTTGTGATCCAGCTATTTGTTCTAGAGTTTCTGCGTATGGTTACAGTTTTCAGTTGGGATGGAATTTGAAAGAAATGGGTTAATCTATCAATGAAGGTGTTAAATTTTTCATTTATATTGTTCATTTTGTACAGTTCCGACCATTTTTCTTTCTGTAATAAGTTGTTGAAGTTGTTTACATTATCCTGATTATAACTTCTACAAGACATTCTTAAAGACATGTTGTTAATAATACTGACTTTTACTTTTATGCTTAATATTTGAGCAAGATGGTCACTTAAGTCTGCATTGAAAATTTGTAGTGAAGTATTGTGTAAACTCTTCTTGACTAGAAATTGATCTAGAGCTGTTTGGCAAGTTTCTGTTACTTGGGTAGCAGCTTTTACTTCAGCCTTTAAATTATAAGATGTTGCAAGGTTCAAAAGGATATCTCTATTTCTATTATTTGTGAGTGAATCATTATTGAAGTCACCACAGATTAACAGTCACAGTCCATTTTATTTACTTTATTTAGCAATGACTCAATTTTGTTTAAGAAAGTTCAGAGTTTCCAGATGGTGAAAGTCAGGTAGGGCAATAAAATCTACATATTCCTTTGTGCAAACTGCCATCCCCACCCTGCTTGCTGTTTCTCCTGCAGTAGTAAGAAGCCGAAATGAATTTTCGTATTCTGGATTAATTCTGGGTTAAGCCAGTTCTCAAAAATGCATAACACTGAGATATCTTTAAGTTCACCTGCTAGCAGTTCATTAATTTTATCAATGTTATTACGTAGGGATTGCACATTATGGTGAAAAATTTTTAGACGGGCGTATTCATGATTTGATAATTGGGAGTCATGTTTACATCATCACATATCTTTAGTTTGTTAGGATTTTCAGTAGTGTTGTGTTACAATTGGTAGTGATGTGCACCTTCGATTTGTTCAGAGGACTGATCAGCATGAGGTTAGACCATGTAGTATGGAATTTTGTTGTTAGCACCACATTGGGTATTGTTTTATGTATTGATACTTTTGTTTACCCTTTAACTGCTCTGGACGTGTTAACGTGCATCTTCGTACCTGTCCCTGTGTGCTCTGGACATGTTTACGTGCGCCACCAGTCCTTCTACCTGATACTCTGAACGTGTCTACATGTAGACACATTCAGAGTACCAGGTAGTAGGACTGGTGGCGTGTGTTAACATGTTCAGAGCACACAAGGACAGGTGCAAAGGCGCGCGTGTTAACACGTCCAGAGCAGTTAAAGGGCTAATGGAGCGCATGGAAGGAAGCTATAAATGATGTGAGTTATTTGTTAGTCCCACTTTAGAAGTTAAAGTGATGATGGGTTTCTCATACTCTTTGGCTTGAAGGGCTAATTTATACAAATTATGTTTGTTAATGAAAAATACTTGCTCTTGAGTGCACGATTTGCAGTCTCACATAGAAAGTATTAGATTCATGAGGTGTAGGAAAGTAATTAAAGTACATGTAAATAAATTTGTTTTCACAAAATTTATCTTATTCTGGACTGCAGCTCTGAAACAGTCAGCATCTTTCCATACACATAAAGATTTTTTTGTATAAAAAGAAAAAAAACCAATTTTTCCATTGTATTCATAATAACATAAGGGTACCACTTATTACTTTGAAAAACATGGCACATTGGCAGTCAGACTTACTATCCCCAGCATTAACAGGAATTATTCTGTGTTTGCCCCGACAGCAAAAAATCACAACCAACCCCTGAGCAGGCATACTAGGGTTATGCCAGAAGTTTTCAGCAGAATATTTTTTTAATTTAAAGTATAATTCTTACAGCTTTTCGAACTACTCTCCATGTGCACCTACACATTTTTGTATCCATTGGAGCCACTTCAAAATGTTCCAGTCCAAGCTTCTAGAGATAAGTCACTTAGAGCACTATTGAATGCTGTGATAGCCTCTTCATTGAATGAAAAATACTGCCCTTGAATTTTTTCCTTCGTCTTTGGGAACAGAAAGAAGTCACACAGAGCCATGTCATGTCCGTAGATTGGGTACATAACACTCGCACGTTTTCCTCCTCCAAGGAGTCCGTTGTCTGGCAGCTGTGTGTGCTGAAGTATTGTCTTGATGCAGAAGAAGTTGCCTGCTCCTCTTCTTTGGCAGACATTCAGTCACATGCCACTCAATTTTGATTGTGCAGTATGTGTCCCAGGTCACATAGGTGCTGCCACCCAGCTTGGTGAAAAAAGTGGCTGCCATCTTCTTCCAGAGCTCCTACGCCTCCAAACTTTTGGTGGTGGTGCTTCACCTGGGGAGCACCATACTGAAGACTGTCTCTTTGTTTCAGGATCATAATTATAAACCCATGTTTTGTCACCCGTGCTGATATTGTAAGTGTCTTTGGAGCGCTCTTTGTCAAATTTTTCAAGAATAAAACAGTACCAATCCATTGCTGTGTTTTTTGGGCTTCTGTCAGGAAATGTAGCACTCAATGGGCACATCTAAATGATCGTAAATGATGATCTGCACCACAGTTGATCCAATATTTAGGATCGCAAAATCTTAGATGAGTCATCTTCAGTCATTTACCTGACAGTGCCAATGCTTTATGGGGTCACAGCTGTTGATTGTCGGCTGGGATGAGGTTCGTCTTCAAGAGACTCCGGAACCCTTGAAAATTTAAAATCCAATTTCGAACAGTGGACCTCAAGAAGCAGTCAGCATGATAAGACTGCTAACTTGCATGTCATGCTTCTTTTTTTGTTGGAAGATATTTAAGCCTTTTAATATTCAAATTTTGATTGTTTAATAATTATTTGGTTATGCACACTTGAGTGCAACAATGGGAATTGATGATATGAATTAGGAGTGTTTTGCCATTGCAGGAATGTATTGCAGATACCATATAATCACCATTATTTCACATTAATAGTTCATTTAATAAATAGAAATGTTGAATTTAACGTGACCAAAATTTAGGATCCAATGCTGATCATGTCAAAATAATATTGTATACAGAATGTGGTGTAAAGAGAGAAGTATGATATCTACTCCTATGTCTTTGGATTCAGCATTTCATCCCATTATCTATGTGCCAGTGCTAAAGACAATTGCTTGCATTTTCTGTGGTGCACCATGACAGTTGTTTCCTGTCTGGCATGGTTCTTTGCAGTGTTTACTACATTGTGTAATTTTTATTTACAAATAAAATTTTTTGGATTTTATGTGCTTGGTGCCGCAAATAAGTTGTTTCTTTTCAGGAAGACATTATTAAGTCTAAATTTTAAGTAGCCTGCATCCTGCAACTTTACAGCTTCAAGAATGTAAAGAGCCTATTCTGATTGCAGATGCCTGTGATAAAATACAGTTACAAGTGAAACTGCAGGCATTGTTTGTGCCCAATATTGTAAAATCTTTTTACATTTTCAGTTCCATTTTAATGCCAGTGACACCTGCTGCCTATTTGATTTATACATTGATGTCATAAGATGTACTACTTCTGACTGCACATCATTAATTTTTCCATTGACACAAAGACAAGAAATAAACCGTTTTAGAGAAAATATATGTACGTTATGTAAAGTTTCACATTTTCTCTTGTTTCCTGGTGAGTAGCTGATCAGTGTTTCTGATTTGAGGTTTTATGATAAATCTGTCACACTGTTCTGTAATTGTTTTATTGTAGGTAACTGTGAACAGTAGAATAAATGAAGCATGAAAATCTGGGTAGAAATGTATGTGGTAAAGTCATTCAGTTGTGTGCGTGTGTGTGTGTGTGTGTGTGGGGAGGGGGGGGGGGGGTTGGACAGAGTGAGTACATAATAAATTGTGAAAGATACAACTATTTCCTTCACTCCTTATCATATTCCTCATTCTCTTTCTATTTCTTACTTTGTAATTCTGGAAAAGCACAAACGCACAATAGAAACTTAAGATTCTTCATCTAGAACCGTGACAGTTTCTGCAGCATTGATAAAGAAGTGAGTTATGTGAAACTCGTATGTCATCTGTCTTTTTGTTGTTTTCCTGTCATTTGTGAAATTTGTCTTCATTAGTTTTAAAGACAGTTAATTTTTTCTAGCCATCTTATGGGAACATTTTATCGTACAATTCGTCTGATTGAAAATGGCATAAAGCCTGTATATGTATTTGATGGCAAGCCACCGAATCTGAAATCAGGAGAGCTTGATAAACGTGCTGAAAGAAGAGAACAAGCACAAAAGGAATTGGAAAAAGCTGAAGAAGCGGGTAATATGCCACACAGTCTTGTCAAATGTTTCTTTTATGCTAATGTTGTATTTATATGCTGTTAAAATGTTCTTGCTTTCTTTATCAACAGGCGATGTTGAACAAATAGACAAATTTAACAGAAGATTAGTGAAAGTGACAAAAACACACACAGAAGAATGCCAGCAGCTTTTGAAACTGATGGGGATTCCTTACATTGTGGTACTTTTGATCAGTTTATTTGTTTATACACATAATGATTTTGTTGGTAGATACTTGTACTGCTGAGTTCTGTCAACTCTTAGTCTGCATTACTCAAGCACATTGAGAAAATGGTGACTTTCAAGTTGATAGGGATGGGGAAAGGATAGTTTTTAGGATGATCCCAGTCACAGACAAAAAAACTATGTATCTTAAATAACAGTAGTCAGTGGCAAAGTGTGTTATTAGCTCTTGCCAACTTTGATCTTCCATTCATTTGATGATGTCAAATTCACATTATTATTGAAAAGTGTGCGGTTAAAGATAAAGCTACTATGAACCTAAAGGTTTGAATACCACAATGTTTCACAATCCTCCTCCTCCTCCTCCTCCTCCTCCTCCTCATCATCATCATCATCATCTTCTTCTTCTTCTTCAATATATGTAAAGTATGCAGCCAGCTGGTTGCATAAGTTTAATGTAAAAACGTTGACCAGGTTTCAATACCATGGAAGGTATCTTCTTCAGAAGGAAAATCACCTACAATGTTTTAAACATGTTATAAAACAAATATCTAAAAATACTTGACAACATTGAAAAGGAGAACATGGTAAAACTGGTACTTGCATAAATTACATTATGTTAAAATTGTAAACATAGAGCTGAGGAACTCAGGTCACAGTGGAAAATGTAGAATGAGAAACAGTGATAATAATAATAATGATATTGTAAACTTTCGCGTGAGGTAAGTTTTTAAAATATAAAATATATGTATTAGGAATAGTGTTCAAGGCTGCTTATATGTCGCGCGTAAGTGACAACGTGACAGATAGCAGTAAACTGGTGCTTTTTACCTACACACTGCAGTATTGGTGATTTTTATGAATTTCCTTAACCGCAGACCATCTTTGTCACTTCTGAAAAAGGAATAGGTTGATAACACACATATTATATTGAAAATGTTTACTCAGATTTTAATGTCGATACGAGATGCTACCCAAAATATCTGAGATTTTCCATTGTACCGGTCAAACCAGTAGCAGTAAGACCTTCCGCCACTAGATATCTTGAGGTACATGTCTTAGCTACTGCGGCAAAAAGTTGTGTTATCTTTGCTGCTTGCAGCTGTGAGTTGTAGTGGTGCGTGTCGCGATGTGTTAAAGTGCTTCTGCAAATTGTGAAATGGATGACATGAAGGAGCAATGGATTTACATGAAATTCTGTTTCAAGTTGAAGAAAACTGCAGCTGCAAACCATCGCATACTGACCAAGGCATTTGGTGAGAGAGAACTGAATCAAGCAAGAGCATTTGAGTGGTTGAAGCACTTCATGGAAAACTGAGAATCTGTGGAAGATGACAGACATTCTGGTCAATTGTCAACGCGCGCGCACACACACACACACACACACACACACACACACACACACACACACACACACACACACACCAGAAATGATCATAAAAGTACTTGACGTGACTGACAAGGACCGAAGGTGGACAGTTCACGATGTTTGTAACAGGCTTGGGCTGTTGATGGCACAAGTCAACAAATTCTAGCTGAGGAACTAAACATGAGACAAATTTCAATGAACTAGAGAATTTGAGTGTCCGGTACACTTATCCAGAGTCATAGCAGCTGATGTGTCTTGTATCTACAGTTATGACCCTGAAACAAAGCAGCACTCGTCACAATGGAAAACACCATCTTCTCCAAGGCCGAAAAAACTCTTATGAGTTTGCAACAACATGAAGTCAGTAAGTCAGTGCCCCCCCCCGCCCCCCCTTTTTTTAGGTTAGGGATAATGAGTAAGGAGTTTTTTCCACCTGATCAGACTGTCAAGCAGTTTTCCTGCAAGGTTTTTTGAGGCAAATGAGGGAAAATGTTTGGGACAAACGGTTAGAGGTGCGGAAGAGGAAAGACTGGTTAGAGCACCATAACAACATGCACATGCACATCTTGCACATTGTGAAGGAATTCCTGGCCAAAACCAGCAGGGCAGCATTTCTGTACCCTTCCTACTTGCCAGACCTAGCCCCGTGTGACTTCTACCTGTTCCCAAAGATAAAAAGCACGTTGAAAGGGCAATTTTGTGTCTCAACTGAAGACATCCAAGTGGAATCGTAAGAAGTCCTGGACACCTTTAACCCTGCGGAGTGCTTCCAAAATTGGGAACAATACCGGGATTATTGCATATATGCCCAAGATGACTATTTTTGACGATGACCGAAGACATTAGGATGTAGGACATTAAGACTTCACAAATAAAAAAGTGTAGCACACTGTGACTGTAATATCAATGAGTCACTGTTGGAATCTGCCAACTTGTCCAAATATCTGGGTGTAACACTTTGTAGGGATATGAAATGGAATAGCAGGTGGTAGACTTGGAGTTATTGGTAGAATACTGGGGAAATGCAGTCTGTCTACAAAGGAGAGAGCTTACAAATCACTCGTGTGTTCGCACATGGAGGAGATACTTAGAGACAGGAACTGTCGATGACATGCCTCGCTCAAGCAGCTACTGCTGCAGTGGATGACCGTTACCTGTGGGATTGTGGCTCGGAGGAACCCTGACAGCAACACCACCATGTTGAATAACGCTTTTCGTGCAGCCACAGGACGTCATGCCACTGCGCAACTTCACTCCCGATGTCCATGGCGAGGTCCATCTTTGCAACCGCAACACCATGCAGCGCAGTACAGATGGACCCAACTATGTGCTGAATGGACCGCTCAGGTTTGGCATCACATTCTCTTCACTGATGATTGTCGCGTATGCCTTCAACCAGACGATCGTCAGAGATGTGTTTGGAGGCAACCTGGTGAGGCTGAACACCTTAGGCACACTGTCCAGCGAGTGCAGCAAGGCGGATGTTCCCTGCTGTTTTGGGGTGGCATTATGTGGGGCAGATGTACGCCACTGGTGGTAATGGAATGCACAGTAACGGCTGTACGATACGTGAATGCCATCCTCCGACCAATAGTGCAACCATATCGGCAATATTGGCGAGGCATTCGTCTTCATGGACGACGATTCACGCCCCAATCATGCACATCTTGTGAATGACTTCCTTGAGGATAACGACATCGCTCAACTAGAGTGGCCAGCATGTTCTCCAGACACGAACCCTATCGAACATGCCGGGGATTGATTGAAAAGGGCTGTTCATGGATGATGTGATCCCACCAACTGCTCTGAGAGATCTACGCCGAATCGCTGTTGAGGAGTGGGACAATCTGGACCAGCAGTGCCTTGGTGAACTTGTGGATAGTATGCCATGACGAATACAGGCAAGCATCAATGCAAGAGGTCATTCTACTAGGTATTAGAGGTACTGGTGTGTACAGCAATCTGGACCACCACCTCTGAAGTTCTCGCTGTATGGTGGTACAACATGCAATGTGTGGTTTTCATGAGCAGTGAAAAGGGTGGAAATGATGTTTATGTTGATCTCTATTCCAATTTTCTGTACAGGTTCTGGAACTCTCGGAACCGAGATGACACAAAACTGTTTTTTGATGTGTGTATAATCCCTACATATCCTCACATAGGGATCATGAGGATAAGATGAGATTTATTACTGCAGGCACAGTGGCATTCAGTCAATCAGTCTTCTTGCACTCCATATGTGAATTGAACAGGAAGAAACCCCAATGACTGATACAGTGAGACATACCCTCTGCGATGCACCTTGCGGTTTTTTCAAAATGTTCATATAGATGTAAGCATAGTTTTCTGATTTTTACTATGAAATTCTCGGATATTTTGGGTAGCGCTTCATATATTATCGTTCTTTGCCTTCAGTGCCCGTATCTGTCAGTGTTCAACAGAGGCTTTCTGCTCTTGTCACTGTTGTTGTTGTTGATGATGATGATGATGATGATGATGATGATGATGATGGTGACTGAATGATTGATGAATTTCATTTCAGTTAGTTATCTATGTTGGTGATGAAACTCACAGTATTTGTTTGATTTCAGATCTAATATTACGGATCTGTATGAACGTAGTTTTTTTGTGTGTGTGTGTGTGTGTGTGTGTGTGTGTGTGTGTGTGTGTGTGTTCATCTATAGTATCTAGCTATTTATCATGAACTGTTAGTAAACTGGTGTTTTGCATATGCAAATGGGTTTTAGGCACCTTGTGAAGCTGAAGCACAGTGTGCAGCCCTTGTGAAAGCAGGTAAAGTGTATGCGACAGCAACTGAAGACATGGATGCTTTGACATTTGGATCAAACATTTTATTACGACGGATGACCTTCAGTGAAGCACGGAAAATGCCAATTCAGGAGATTCATTTAAACAAAGTTTTGGAAGGCTTGGAACTCACACGAGATGAGGTATGTATTCCATCAGCTGATAGTCAGTAGCATATCATTTAAAACTCTTGAGAGATGTTCTTCACTTCTCCATTAGACATTTGTTTTGCATCTGTTTTTAATAAATTGGTTTGTTGTTGGTAATAACTTACACGCAGAACTACTCGGTCTTTGAGAAGGTGGTAACATTTCTGTAACCAACAGTCGCGTTGTTAGAGGGGGATTGAAGCTCAATCCCTTAACAATGGAGATCCTCCATGTTTGCCAGCAGAAAAGTTTAGTCATATGATATGTTTAAGTTTTGGAGAATGTAATTTGTAAAAGGAACAAACAGTATGTGCAAAATGTTTGTTATAGGTCAAAGTATTTGTTTGCAGGACAGTCTTGGCTAAAGCATTTATGGTGGTAGCAACTTTCCATAGTATACTGCTATCGGTAATTCATTATCTTTGGTCATAGCCAATCAAGTGATAGTAAACGGTAGTGAATGAGATTTGCTCACTGTTATAATCTTGGGTATCAATTATTTTGACATTTTTGTTTTAATGAATGTGTCACGATTGAATGTGTCACGATCTCGGAGTGTGTATTTAGGTTGGGACTTAATAGTACAACTGTAATTGCTGTGAGCGAAACAAGCAGCAATAATATTTATCATGGTTGCCACAAATATTTGGCTGTTTTTTTAAATATCACAACTTCTGAGTTGGGGGTTAGGTAGGGACATAATAACGCAGCTTAAATTGCTACAAGTGAAACAATGTACCAGCTAACACCATCTACAAAGCAAAGGTAATTAAAAAAGAAAATATCACTGGCATTAAGCAAACTTTTTCATTCTCTCTTACAATTTATTATTGTACTGATGAACATGACATAATACCTACAGCACAAGGTATTATTGTATAGTCGGGAAGTTGTTGGTCTCATTAGGTACCTAGAAACGTATCTTTTTTTTCCATTATAAATTAACTTGGGTTCTTCCTCATTTGACACTCTTCACAGTATTTTGCACCATTTCCTGTTTTCACCATCTACCCTTATACAGGTTGTCCATAATTAAAGTTCCAGTTTTGAAACATTTTAGAAAGAGAAACAGTTCTCAGACTGAAGACAAATTTGAACATCATATTATTGTCATGTGGGGAAACATCATGTAGCAACAAAAATTTAACAGACTTTTGCCATTAGCTGACAGTGTGAGCATCATAACATAAATGGGGTTGGCTACAAATGACAGATGAATCACAGTATGATGCATATGCTTCGATTTGCACAGTACACCATCCGTATTATTCAATGTGCATGACTGTAAAAATTCAGCAGTCAACAGTTGTGGCACTGTTAGTTAGGTAAGCTCATCTACCACAGCAAGATTGTGCCATATCAGATTTTTAATTGCCCTGGGGCCAGAAACTGCATAAAAAGCACACTGGCATCAGTTTCTAATTGTCATGAGATTGGGCCAAGACATGTTCAATATAAAACTTCCTGGGAGATTAAAACTGTGTGCAGACCAACACTGAAACTTGGGATCTTGGGTATATGATAAATCGCACAAATCTAAGGGCTGTCAATTCGACTAAATACCTAGAAATTACAATTACGAGCAACTTAAATTGGGGAGACTACATAGATAATACTGTGGGGAAGGCAAAACAGACTGTGCTTTGTTGGCAGAACACTTAGAAGATGCAACAAATCTCTAAAGAGACAGCCTACACTACACTTGTCTGTCCTGTGCTGGAATATTGCTGCATGGTGTGGGATCCTTACCAGGTAGGATTGACGGAGAACATCGAAAAAGTCCAAAGAAGGGCAGCATGTTTCGTGTTATCGTGCAATAGGGGTGAGAGTGTCATTGATATGATATGGGAGTTGGGGTGGCAGTCACTGAAACAAAGGCAGTTTTCTTTGTGGCAAGATGTATTCATGAAATTTCAATCACCAACTTTCTCTTCCGAATGTGAAAATATTTTGTTGACACCCACCTATGTAGGGAGAAATCATAATTATAATAAAATAAGAGAAATCAGAGCTCAAACAGAAAGATTTAGGTGTTCCTTTTTCCCACGGGAATGGTAGAGAAGTAGTATGAAAATGGTTTGATGAACCCTCTGCCAGGCACTTAAGTGTGAATTACAGAGTAACCATGTAGATGTAGATCTTTACCTTCTGTGAGCAAGTGCTCTACTGTCTGAACTACCCAAGAACGACTCACGACCTGTCCTCACAGCTTTACTTCCGCCTGTACCTCATCTGATACCTTCCAAACTTCACAGAAGCTCTCCTGCGAAACTTGCAGAACTAGCACTCCTGGAGGAAAGGATATTGCGGAGACATGGCTTTGCCACAACCCGAGGGATGTTTCCAGAATGAAATTTTCACTCTGCAGCAGAGTGTGTGCCGATATGAATCTTCCTGGCAGATTAAAACTGTGTGCCCGCAAAAGGCAAAGGTCCCAAGTTCGAGTCTCGGTCCACACACAGTTTTAATCTGCCAGGAAGTTTCTTATCAGCACACAGTCCGCTACAGAGTAAAAATTTCATTCTGTGTGTCCAATATGATATGCACTGTTTTCTGACACAAGTTGAAATTGAGAAACACTATGTACCACAAGAGATCAGAGTATCTTGGAGGTCATGTTCTGAATGCGGTGCACATAGCATGCCTTCAATTCAGATACGTCTGTAATTGGAGCACGGAAGATAACATCTTTTGGCTGACCCACAACCAAAAGTCACACAGATTAAGATCAGGTGGTTTGGGTGGCCAGGCTGTTTTCTAGCATTTTCGAAATACCTCTGCAGCAGCCACTTCACTGTCTGTGCAATGTGCTTGGAATGATGTTGGTGTGTAAAAGACTCACATGGCATTTACCAGTGATGGTACAGGCAACAGGACGTACAGGACTTATCTCCTCAAAAAACTACAGCCCTATGATAAATGTTGCAATCAACCGACACCACACAGTCCTCTTTTCAGATTGAAGTGGTGCTGGTTGATGTACATGTGAATTTTGTTTTGCCCATGTTCTGCAGTTATGCATATTGATATGTCCTTGGAGATGGAAATGGGCTGTGTCTATATGTTTCATAGGATTTTTTGTACCACGCTTTCAGGCATATACATTGTTCGGGCAGTCCCCCATGCACAGCATGTTTACACACAATCACTTGACCCCAACTGTAATGCTGTGGCCACATCTTTGATGGATGTCGGATCAACTGATTTCCTCCCTCTGCCACACTGCACTTCAAAAAAACCTGTCTTTTCAAATTCTGTAATCATTTTCTCCAGGCACTTAGCAGACATTAGACCAATGCCTTTTCTTATGCGCTTGAGTGTCTGGAACTTCTGCAAGGGCTACTGGCACATAGTCACTGTTCTAGTAAAAGAGCTTTACAAGCAGCACACAATCCTTCATGGAGACAGTCATCGTGGGTGTCTTGATGCAAACTGAGGAACATAATGTGCCTCATGTCTGGTGGGCGTTAATGATATGCTCTTCAAATTTGGTGTCATTCTGAATGGTGCTTCTCTTTCTACAGCATTTTGATATTTCCACTTCAGTCATGAACACTTTGTACACAGGGTAAAAAAACTGTATACAATAGTTTAGAGTTAGATGAGACACCGTAATCCTCTTGTCCACTCGCAACACATGGTTACATGACCATGCTGATAGTTGATGCAGCATCTTATATCCCACATCACTCCCACTGACACAATTAATCCTGTATCTTCGTGATGCATATTTTAGCGTGTTTTTTACGTTCCTGTCCTTGTCCTGCCAACCACCCAACTTTCCCCCCCCCCCCCCCTTTTCTCTTCTCTTATTCCAGTACGCACATACTGACCATACGTAATACAGTCACATCTGGTGTCTCTCTTCCTTATACATATCACATCACTGACGTGCATCCCACATTTTTTTTATCACATTGTGTTTTCACGTAAATTTGAGTTTGTTTTTGCCTTTCATTGTTAGCCCTGCTCCATCGTGTTTCACCTTCTTTCCCCACACTTCAATCATTCCGTTCTTTTTGTCAATTTTTCCACATATTTTGAATTTTTTTGTGAGTTTTTAATTTTTTAGGTAATTTACTTATTTTTATGCATGTTAATTCTGCACCATGGATCCATTCTCCTTCCATCTGCACCAATATAGAAGTTTCGTTATCTGTAGTTAGAACCCAATCACACATCCTGTTCCTGTGTTATTGCCTGGCTCTTTGAACCCTCTCAACAGCCTTACCCACAAATTAACCATATCCGGCTGCAACCCCTCATTTCACAATGACCTTCTCCCTCACCAACATAGTGCTACAAAACAATGAAAATCAGGCCCAAACCTCCTTGCAGTACCTCCTGTCCATCTGTCAAATTCTTCTGTTTTGCAATTCTACATTCCCAGTTCCTATCTCACACACTGAAACTCTTGCTCTCCAAGAGCTTAAGCAGCATGTACAACACTACATCATAAATCTTTCCAACCTGTTCACCACCTACTTCCACTTGGGACTAACACTATCCATTACCTAAACAACAACCTCCAACCCCTCCCCTCCATATCCCCTCATACCTGACAAAACCTACTACATTTACCACATTCACAGAATCTCTCTCCCACCATCATACAGAATCCAGAACCCAAACAGACCCAAAACACAGTCATGAACCTTTCCTCCAAAGGCCTTTGTCTCACGGAAGTATTAGTCTCTTTCGAAGGCCTTGCTGTCTACCCACTCCCAAATTAAATCAGGCTTACTTGTTAAAGACCTTTTCTCCTTCTCTTGGGCCCTGCAGTGTAAAGACCTTTTCTACTTCTCATGGCCCCCAATGTTGAATGCTGCCTGACTCGTTCACTTCTCCATCCAGCTGTGATCCATCCCACTACACTCAAATCACCCCCGTTAACATTACAGAATTTCTTAACCTCAAACCGTGCCTCACCATCTTTTGCTAAATCCCTCAGCATGGAAGCTCACCATACAACTACAAAAAGAACTTCAATCCACCACCTAAAAAGTGATTCAGACTTAGGCTCCACCACTGTAGTTTTGAACTGCAGGGATTACCTAGTGGATGCACTCCATCAGTTGTCAGATTTGTCAATCTACAAAACCTGCCACAGTGACCCTATTCCAGAAATCCAACAGGATTTTTAGTCTCTCCTCAGATCCTTCAGCACATCCCAGAATCTCTCCCCTGAGTCTATATTTCCCTTCATGCCTACTACTTCCTGCACTCCTACCTTCTAAATTCTTCCTAAAGCCCATAAACCCAACCACCCAGAACCCCCATTGTGTCCAGTTACTGTGGCCCCACTGAGAGAATCTCTGCTCTCATAGACCAACATCTTCAGCCTATTACCTGTAACCTATCCTCCTGTATAAAGGACTCCAATCATTTCCTCCACTGACTTTCCACAGTTCCTATCTCTCTCTCTCTCTCTCTCTCTCTCTCTCTCTCTCTCTCTCTCTCTCTCTCTCTCCCTCCCCCTCATGAAATAAGTGGATACTTGCAAAATACTTTTAGCTTAGTTTTGGTATATTTCAACTTCCACAAAGAACAAATTCACTATTTCTCACATAAATATTCGAAAGTTTGCAAGTCAACCATAATTTATGAACTTGTCTTGCTTCTAGCAAGTCCAACACATTAATTACTTGAAAGTCTAACCTCATTTCTTCATTTGTCCTTAGCAATCATCACAGTCACTAAAAGCACAGAATAATACATAAATACTCCTTGTTCTTCTCTACTCATACACTGAAACTCTATGGGTCATACAGCAGGTATTCGTCAGCCACCGTTCGGCCGCCGTGTCCACATTTTGCTCGTGACTGTTTGTAGACCTGCACACACAAACATACAAAGTGCAGTAGGTCGGATTCGTCTCTCTCACACTTCTGTTTAAAATATCGTGTGTTTGAGACGGAGGAAGGCCAGGTGGTTCTAGAATTTAGGCAGAAATTCTTGAAGCAGTACATACTCCCCCCCCCCCCCCCCCCCTCAGATCGAACACGCGATATATTATACAGTCATTGATGATGATGATGATGATGAGGTCCCATACTCCAAGCAGCGTGGGGGATGATGCGGGAGACCCGCATCACTGTACTAGGCAAGGTTCTAGTGGAGGAGGTTTGCCATTGCCTTCCTCTGACCGTAATAATGATGAAGACGACACAACAACACCCAACCATCTTGAGGCAGGAAAAATCCCTGACCCAACCGGGAATTGAATCCGGGACCCCATGCGTGGGAAACAAGAATGCTACCGCAAGACCACGAACTGCGGACCATACAATCATTATGTACATTTATACCATGTGTAATAACAATTTGTATTTCAACAGTATACCTTGTTCTTTTCATAACTGTGAAACCCCTTTTTTTATTATTTAGCTAGTCCATATTTTTTCATTTTACTTTAATTATAAAAAGTGAACATTTCAATCAATGTTGGAGTTTGTTTTCTTATATATAGGAATTGTGAGGATTAAACCTTTAGTTTCCAGTCATAAGCTCCAGGTGTTCATGACACTTGAGTACTTTATTTTTTGTTCTAATTCCTTGTACTATTTTTTCCTTAGTACGTGCTAGTATCATTATTTATAGTAGTTTGTAGTGTGGAGGAACTCTGGGCCAATGAAAGTGTTCTTTTCGGCACTTGTAAATTCACATAAAACATAATAATGCTAGTGATATATAGAATTCAAACTTAACAGAATAATTCCTATTGCATGTGTGACTTCTGTCAGATACTGTCCTTTTCCCATAGGATCAGTACCTATACCTTACATGTGGGTTGACCCTATGAGTTCACTTCCTCCCTCCATTCTGGTAGGTACACCCCTTCGTAATACATCCCTGTTCATCAAGCCACAGGTCATCCTCTCTCTATATAGGTAGGCCTGCCTTATATCCTTAGCAAATGGCGGGTACGTCCCCCTTATCCTGTATGAGTAGGCCTCATGGTTTGTTGCCCTATTATACATCTTTATGTACACTATAATTAAATATTTCCTGGTAAAATAAAAATCTATTTTACACTTCACTCTCACGTCTTAGCACTTCATTTAATACCCTTAGAGTCCTCCTCTACTTTTCAGCTTCTACAATCTTAGTAGATACTATGTATACACATATTATTCAACTCACGATAGACACTATGTCTACCTATTTTGTTCAAGCCCTACTATCCTGCTATTTATTATTTTATCTGAGTATTCGCTACACTGGCTTTTCTTAAATAAGCATCACAATTTACTCCAATCTCAGTAGACACACACACACACACACACACACACACACACACACACACACACACACACACGACTGATCCCATACATCTTCCCACCACCACTTACTCCAGTCCAGTCACAAGCGTCACCTATCCCATCAAAGGCAGGGCAATCTGTGATGCACCCAATGAATCCTTCGGTAGTCTCTGCCTGTCGCCCACCGATCTCCGTTCCTGCTCCCATGCCAGTGCTCCGCAGGCTTCTATTCTACCAACACACCCACAGTCTTTTGTCCCCTCCATTTCTTTCCTCCTTCCTCTTCCCCCGTCTAACCTCCTGACTTTGTCTAGCTGCCCTACCCTGTCCCAACCACGTCCCTGCGTGTTCCCACAAGCCATTCTTTACTGTCCCCCACCCGTACCCTATTATCCTTCCCCCTCCCTGCCCCAGTCTTCTCCTTATCCTCACCACCGAGACTGCTTCTTCTATCGTGCTCAGTTGCTTACAGTCTGGCCTCAGTGTATGTGCGAGTTGTGCTTGCATGGATGTGTGTGTGTGTGTGTGTGTGTGTGTGTGTGTGTGTGTGTGTGTGTGTGTGTCTTTCTACTCCTGATGGAGGACATAGTCCAAAAGCGGAATATTTGCAGCAGTTTTTCTTGTTGTGCCTATCTGTGACTCGACACTGTATGGTGTGAGTAGCAATCTGTCATTTTCATGTTGTTATTCCATCCTGGACTTTCCATTGTTTTATTTCTGCTCAATAAGTCTTCTTCCTCCACTCCTAAATTAAAAAGATTGGTTCTCACTTCCCAGAATCATTTTAGCTTCATTTTCCGTTTGTTGAAGAAGCTTTTAATTTTATTATTAGTCGTGCATCATCCAGTCTTCATAAATGACCATAAAACTATGATTTTCTCTTTTCTTTCGTTTTCTTTACTTTTTCTTGTTTAATCCATGAATCTTTATCAGCTGTCACTCAAGTCTTTTAATGCAGATATTTGGTAGATCTAAGCCAGTTCTTCCAACCATTCATATTTGGATGAAAGAGTTTTGGAGCATTTCTATCGCTTGTTTTTAATGTCATCCGTACCTCTCCAATCATGTCTAGTGTTTCTACCAACTCAAGCAGTCTAATTTGTTAATTGTAGCTACATATTTTAAATTAGACCTTTACAACACTTTCTTACTATTGCAGCACTTAGCAGATACAGATTCAAATTTTTGTCATGTACTCTTTAAATGATGACTGTCTCCCATACATTCTTCTGTTATTTCCCCTAGATGCATGGAGCTCTCTATTCTTCTGATTTTCCTCTTTTGATGAACCAGTTCTTTATTTTGAAGAAGATTTTTTTGTCCTTTTGTATCAATAAGTTGTAAGAATGTGTTTTGTACACGCGCGCGCGCGCACACACACACACACACACACACACACACACACACACACTTAAAGATGTTGGGGATCGACATCAGGGGTTCATTATCTGCCGAGAAAAGTGTCAGGCTACCGCACATACTTAAAAAAATAGCATTCATTGCTTTTAAAATTACCACCGTGACTCACATAAAAGCAAATTGCACATTTTTGAATAGTACTGAAATTATGAACTTTTTCTCTTAAACTCTCTCCCAACTTGATAGTGTATGGAGGCATCTTTGATGAGTGACATAAATAGCTTTATCATACGAGATTTATAGGTTTATCATTTTTGCTACCCTTTGGAACTGTTCAGTTCTTTCGTTTGCAGTTTCCGACTTACCAGAGAAGATTGCAGTGTCACTTACATATGCCAGACATACAGCTGGGATGTTTGACTTAGTCTTAGCTTCCACTTTATTTGTAAATTTCTGTTTGTTATTACGATAATTGTTGTGTAGCTGATGAATTACCTTATCTTGAGACTCCACTTACAGTTCCCTTTGCATTTTCTGCCATTGTTGTGTCTCGCTTTGTTACAGTCTACAATAAATGATGATGTGATTAATAAATCAAAGGAATCCCATCTATCTTCTACAAAATTTATTTGCATATTATTTCTAACAAAATTCATTATTTTTTCTACAGCAGAAGTAAATCTGATGGTATTAACTTTTAGACAATAAAATTAGAAAAATTTTTGACTTTTCGGTTGTATCTATCTGACTTTAATATGAGTGTTGGAACTTAAATAGTGGCAACTATTTATTCACAACCGATACAAAAGAGTTGCATGTTTGCACCTGTTACTGTCCTTCAAAGTAGTCACCAGCATTGTGTAGAACCTGTTGCCAGCCATGTGGAAGGCGTAGTATACCCTTAGCAGAGCCTGTTCTGTTGATGGTGTGAATGGAGCAGTCTAAAGTTATGGTGACTCTCTTGTACGACTGTGATGGTGTTATCCTGATGCATTATGTTTCTCCACAGCAACCGTCAATGCACAGTATTACTCTTCGAATTTTGGAGCACCAGCTGCGACCAGCTTTGCGAAAGAAGCAGCGACACTTTCTGCGCAACACACCCATCATTTTGTACGACAATGCGTGGGTGCATACAGTGCAAGCTGTGGCTGCTCTGTTCGGTCAGTGGGACTGGGAAGTACTGTACTATCCACCATACTCCCCGGACTTAAGTCCTTGTGACTTTGATTTGATTCCGAAGGTGAAGCAACAGCTTCATGGCATTCACTTCAGAACTGTTCCAGAGAGTCAACAGGCAGTAGACCGCTCCATTCGCACCATCAACAGAACAGGCTCTGCTAACGGTATACTACACCTTCCTCATCGCTGGCAGCAGGTTCTACGCAATGCTGACGACTACTTTGAAGGACAGTAATAGGTGCAAACATGTAACTCTTTTTATATCGGTTGTCAATAAATATTTGCCACTATTTCAAAGTTCCAACCCTCGTAATTATCATCTTGGTTCAACCACACTCATTATTGGGCTGTTGAACTTGCCATTAGGGGATAAGTAAACTAGAAAGCAGTAATGTCGTTGAGGACAATTGAATTGTGTTTCTGAGTATTTACTGGTTGTGCATGAATTATTCAGTGAGACATTTTTGCTTCATAACTGTTGTCAGAATAAAACTGTTTTCATGATCCCATTCTGACATTTCTACAGTAAGCCAATAATCATTACTATATGTGAACATCGGAGACAGTGGAAAAATTTCTCTTATACTTATGCTCTTGGTATCTCAATACACTTATGGAAGGATGGGTGATGTGCACACTAGCTAGCATGTGTTTGTCCAGGTAAGAATAAAGGTGCCATGTTTCTTCAGTAAAAATTGGTTGATTGTGGACTTGAAATCAACAGTTGTAGGAAGAGGGAGGGAAACTGGATGAGTATTGGCTTCTTATTCAGTTGTATTCAGGTGGCATAATACTTAGACTTATTAGTTTGTAAAATATTTAAACTGTTATGATCTACATTTACATGACACATGAATACGGACATTGTTTTGCAGTTTATTGACCTGTGCATCTTGTTGGGATGTGATTACTGTGACAGTATCAAAGGCATTGGCCCCAAACGTGCCATCGACCTTATAAAGCAGCATCACAGTTTGGAAAAAATTCTTGAGAATATTGATACAAAGAAGTACCCACCACCAGAAGGGTGGATGTATAAGGAAGCAAGGCAACTGTTTTTAGAACCAGATGTTGCTGATCCAGAAACTATTGAGGTAAGGCACTCTGTTTTTCAGTAACATTTTCTTTTTTCTTCACTGTTGCATTGTTAAACCAGTGTTGTTCAGGTGTCTGCAGATTTGCTGCCATTCATACCTCTTGTAGCAATAGCAGTGTCATTTGTATAGTGGAGCAATCCATGTTGCTGTTGTTTTTACACCTGTGTCCTTCGAGATGATTTTACTTAAAGGTGCTTTCCATCTTTTAATATCTTTGTACACAAAGTGCACACTTACGATCTGTAGTGGTTGAATGGTCAATAGAAAGAAGTTGCTCAATTTTATTGTTACTGTTAATACTTATAATAATGTTGCTAGCAGGAGTCACTAAAAACAAACTAGATGATATGTACGTGATTTATGATTTCCCCCCCTCGTCCCCCCTGGCGTGTACAGGGTGACTCACGAAGATATGCGAATATTTTAATATGTTATTCTAAAAGTAAAATTTTTTAAAAAAAGGTCATATAAACTTAGGTCTGCAAATGTTTAGTTACAGAGTAATGGCTAATAAAAGATTTTGCCTGAAATTTAGCGCGTAAAAATGTACGAGGTTAAAGTAAAACACGATTTCCATTTAGTTTGCTGTTGTTGATGTGGTGAATCTAATAACACATGTCCCAGATGTGTATCTGCAGTAGTTTACCACAACATCCAGAGAAGCAAAGATTATTATACAAGTAAATTTGTTTACTTTTCATTAAGAATGTAGAAATGTTTGTCATTGTTGGCAACTGTCATTGAGTTGTTTGTCGTTTCCTATCCTTGAAATGAGTTGGTTTTCCGTATTGTTCAGTGAAAGAACATAATAAAACCAGTGTATTTAAATGAAACCACTTAGTAACTGTTGTAATATGTAATAATAAAAGCAAATTATCTGACACATTCATACAGTTTCAGTTAACGTTATTACCTTTTTCCAAAATTAAATTCTCTACAACTTCTGTTAAAAACTTTTTGCAATTATCTGGAATTTAAAAAACAAATTGGGCCAAGTAGTTAATAAATTAAAATTTTTTATGAAACTACGTCTTTGCCTCTCTGGATGTTCTGGAAAGCTATTGCAGATACATGTCTGGGACATGTTTTATTAGATTCATCAGATCAATAACAACAAAATTAATGGAAATTGTGCTTTACTTTAACCTCGTACAGTTTTGTGATAGCTCCATATTAGCAAAGTTACTAAATTTCAGGTAAAATCTTTTATTAACTGTAACTCCATAACTAAACATTTGTGGACCTATGTTTATATGAACTTTCTTCTTTAGTTTTACTTGTAGAATAACATATTAAAATATTTGCATATCTTTGTGAATCACTCTGTATGTGTACAAAATGTTGTGTGACATAATTTTCTCATGAGTGATTTGCTGAATACTTCAATAGCCGAGCCTGTTATCATCTGGCTGTCTGTTGAATTGATGCACATTATAATGGTCCATGTTCTCTTATCTTCCCATTTATCTCAGTGATTGACCAGGCATTCTATTCTAGGTTCACATTCCACTTGACTCATTGTTGCCTTTTGTTGCAACAAAGCATTTCTAGTTCCATCTTGTTATCGGGCCTTAACTTCTGCTCTTCTTTAAGGGGAGTGAGAAATGGGATTCCAGGCCTTTCTTGCAAACAAATCAAAATGATGTACAGGTACCAGAAGTACCTCTAGTGTGAAGTTCCTGGGTGGTCCAACTATGTAGATGAATTAGTTAAAAATCTCGGATTTGCCTTCTGTGCACTCAAGAACTCTCATTGTCTTGACCTGAAGACTTTCACTTATTATGCTACAGGAGAGTATTATCGGGTGTTTTAAAATGAATATTAGGTTTTTAATGCTTTGTAGCATTTATTATATTCAACTTGCAATTATAAATAGTACATCAAATGAAAGAGCAAATTGACCAGTTTTTCTTTTAAGTGTTCAATGTGAGCACCATCCATCCCACAGCATACATTGAGTCAATAGATGAGTTCTTCCCAAATCTTGTCTGGAGTAATTGTTGCAACAATTGCTTCAATCCTGTTTCTTAAGTCATGTAGATGAGCTGCTAGCAGAGGCACATACACATGATCCTTTATGAACTCCCAAACGTAGAAATTGTACGGCCTCAGATCAGGTTAAAGTGGATACCATGCGAAACTGTCATCTGGCCCCTTGTGACCAATCTAGCGTTCACGTACAGTGTCCTTTAACCAATCTCGTACTGAGTTTAATGCCAGTGAGGCAGTGCGCCCATGTTGCTTCAGCAAAAAGAAACGTCCATAAAGTTTCTGCCGGGATGTTGCACAAAAATATTCAATTTAGGGGCGTCTCATTGCAACTTACAGTCTCGTGGGAATTTGCTGACCCCTAGGTGCGCACATTGTGTTTTCACATTTCCACTTAAGAGAAATGTTGATACATCATTGAAGATGACACAATCTAGAAAATCATCTTACAGCAACCTTTTATTCGCAAAGTTATCACGTAAACTGTAGTCTGTAAACTTTAGAGCTTGTAACAACTGCAAACAATAAGGACAAGTTTTTTGTTAGTGTCTTCTTTAAATGAATCAGCATCTGCTCCAGTTGTTTAATAAGAAATTTATTAAGTCCACACGAATGGTTTCAGTCTTTACATTAGGCGATTATCGAGCATATCTTAAAGTTTCAGATACACTTGATAATGGTCTAAAGCTCGGTTCGCACGACAATACTGAATTGTATCACTCATTGTGTGAAACGAGTTGCATGCAAATGGTTTCTTATATCTCTTTTGACACAATGCCACCAGTGTACGCTTGAGTTTCGTTGTTTTGTGAGCACTGTAGTTTTGTGTAAAATTTTGGCAGCTGTAAGCGTTGTGGCCAAGTTAATGCTTATTTGTGTGAAATCTCTGCATATGACAAAAGAAAAAGAAACTTTTGGGTTCATGACTGGATAAAAAGAAGTTACTGAGCAACCTTGCTGAAAGAAATTTTAGTGGAAGACCTTAAAAGCTAATTTAATCATCTGTTGTACAAGTTGTGAATGGAAAGCACTGCTGTGACATTTTTAATAAAACAATATTGAATAAAGAATTCACCTTTCCCGATTTCTGTAGCCTTTCCTTATACCAACTATTTTCCTTAAAAAAAGACACTGCCAACAAAAAGCTTGAGATTCTGCCAACGCAAACCATGATATTGTAGTCTTGTAGACGTGGGCTTTTCCAAACCAGATGTTTTGCTAGCCTATATTTTTCTTAATTCATTTGTATATGTGCACCTAATTGAATGAATCTTGCTCTGCAGCTCATATATAATCAACCTAATCACGTACGGCCACAAATGCAACAACACCTCACTCTTAGTTTTTGTAATCAGCATCATTAAAATCCTACAACAACCTTTGCATAGCATAGCACCCAAAAAGTGACCAATTTCCTCCCTTCCCCACTTTATACTTCAGTTTGTTAACACACTACTGACATCTCTAACCTCAAAACCAGTGTAGCTGGTGTCAGCAAGTTGAAACAAGCGAAGAGTGTTTAGTTTCAGCAACAAGTTGCATGCAACATAGTGCCACAGTGTAAACTAGACTTGATAAAATGGTCTGAAATTGGTTAAGTGGACTCAGTAAAGTTCTGATTAAGCAATAGAGCAGATTTCATTAATTGAACAACAGATGTAGACTTAGCATCATCCAACATGGAGAAACTAATAAGTCTCATTAAGTCTCCACACAGACATCACTAAAATTGCTAATTCATGACTAGTCTTCCAATCTTATTTCTTGGGGCTATTCATGGAACACTCTGTCACTCATTCAACGCCTCCAGTCACCCTTTATCATCCCATATTCTTCTCTTTGCAAAGATAGCCGGTATCTTCAAACTGTTGATACCATGTACAGATATTACCACTTGCAAGATTACAATGGAACATATGTTTCACTGTAACAACAGATTCAGACCTTGCGAACTGAAGTACAAAAAGCTTTCTGTTCATTAGTTTGCATCTTTGCTACTAGCACTTTGTAACAGAAGATGCAGGAAGCAGTGCAGGTATACAAACAAAGCTGTTTGATGAGTTACTCCTTCATTTGATACAATTGTAAATAAAGCAAGGTGAATATAATAAATGGTGATTATGATGTCCAATACTCCGAGGAGCGTAGGGGCAATGTGGGAGACCCGCACTGCCAACTAGACAAGGTCCTAGCGGAGGTGGTTTGCCATTGCCTTCCTCTGACCATAATGGGGACGAATGATGATGATGATGATGATGATGATGATGATGATGAAGACAACGACACACCAACACCCAGTCATCTCAAGGCAGGGAGAATTCTTGACCCCGCCTGTAATCAAACCCGGGACCCCATGTGCAGTAAGCGAGAACGCTACCACAAGCTGTGGGCCTATGAAGCTTTAAAACCCTAATACTCATTTTGAAACACATTTCTTATAATCAGCATCATTAAAACTCCACAAAAACCTATGCGTAGCATAGACACCCAAAAAGTGACCAATTTCTTCCATTCCCCACTTTGTACTTCAGTTTGTTTACACTCTACTGAGACACCTAGCCTCAATACCGGTGCAGCTGGTGCCACCAAAGTTGAAACAAGCCAAAAGTGTTTTTGCACGATTCAGAAAAGCTGGTGCTAGTAGGAATAATCCAGATTGTGCAGGCTGTCAAGCAGTCATTAAAGTGAAGCCTATCATGTTGAGCAGAACATTCAGCAACTGGGTGGTCCAGCTGTTTACCTTTTGCCCCACGCTCAAATTCAGTCATGATGGATTCATCAGAAGACTTCCTCTCCTTCTCTTGGTCCCTACAGTGGAAACACTTTTTTTTTTTGATCAGAGGCAGCTGGACCACCCTGTTGCGAGACATGCTGCCCAACACAAAATACTTCACTTCAATTATTGCTTGACAGCCTGTCGCATCTAGTTCCTTCCTACCAATGCAGCTTTTCTGAATTGTGCAGGTAGGCAACTATCCTACATTTCTGTGACCCGCTGGCCTCAGTCTTTGCTAATCCCTATCCCCCATCCCCATCCCCATCTCTGCTCTCTCTCCAGTACTATGCAGCTTTCTATTCGACCAGTGCACCGACTAGTTTTTTCCCCATTCTCCGTTTATCTCCCTTCCGCTCTCTTCCCCTCCCCCCCCCCCCTCCTCTCCTCCCTCTCCATCCCAAACCACTCAACTGCACTTAGCATACCTACCCTGTCTCCACATCGTCCCTGCACACTCCCACAAGCAGCTCTACACCAACCCTTCTCATACAGTGCTACTCCTCCTTATCCTCAGTAGATTGCTGCTCCCATCAGGTGCAGTTGCTGTCCACAGTCTGGCTGCAGTGACCAAAGGCAGTCATCGTGTGTGTGTGTGTGTGTGTGTGTGTGTGTGTGTGTGTGTGTTGTAGTGGTATTTTTTTTTTTTTTTTTTTTGTGGTCTTCAGTCCTGAGACTGGTTTGATGCAGCTCTCCATGCTACTCTATCCTGTGCAAGCTTCTTCATCTCCCAGTACCTACTGCAACCTACATCCTTCTGAATCTGCTTAGTGTATTCATCTCTTGGTCTCCCTCTACGATTTTTACCCTCCACGCTGCCCTCCAATGCTAAATTTGTGATCCCTTGATGCCTCAAAACATGTCCTACCAACCGATCCCTTCTTCTAGTCACGTTGTGCCACAAACTTCTCTTCTCCCCAATCCTATTCAATACCTCCTCATTAGTTACGTGATCTACCCACCTTATCTTCAGCATTCTTCTGTAGCACCACATTTCGAAAGCTTCTATTCTATTCTTGTCCAAACTGGTTATCGTCCATGTTTCACTTCCATACATGGCTACACTCCATACAAATACTTTCAGAAACGACTTCCTGACACTTAAATCTATACTCGATGTTAACAAATTTCTCTTCTTCAGAAACGATTTCCTTGCCATTGCCAGTCTACATTTTATATCCTCTCTACTTCGACCATCATCAGTTATTTTACTCCCTAAATAGCAAAACTCCTTTACTATTTTAAGTGTCTCATTTCCTAATCTAATCCCCTCAGCATCACCCGATTTAATTTGACTACATTCCATTATCCTTGTTTTGCTTTTGTTGATGTTCATCTTATATCCTCCTTTCAAGACACTGTCCATTCCGTTCAACTGCTCTTCCAAGTCTTTTGCTGTCTCTGACAGAATTACAATGTCATCGGCGAACCTCAAAGTTTTTACTTCTTCTCCATGAATTTTAATATCTACTCCGAATTTTTCTTTTGTTTCCTTTACTGCTTGCTCAATATACAGATTGAATAACATCGGGGAGAGGCTACAACCCTGTCTCACTCCTTTCCCAACCACTGCTTCCCTTTCATGCCCCTCGACTCTTATAACTGCCATCTGGTTTCTGTACAAATTGTAAATAGCCTTTCGCTCCCTGTATTTTACCCCTGCCACCTTCAGAATTTGAAAGAGAGTATTCCAGTTAACATTGTCAAAAGCTTTCTCTAAGTCTACAAATGCTAGAAACGTAGGTTTGCCTTTTCTTAATCTTTCTTCTAAGATAAGTCATAAGGTTAGTATTGCCTCACGTGTTCCAACATTTCTACGGAATCCAAACTGATCTTCCCCGAGGTCCGCTTCTACCAGTTTTTCCATTCGTCTATAAAGAATTCGCGTTAGTATTTTGCAGCTGTGACTTATTAAACTGATAGTTCGGTAATTTTCACATCTGTCAACACCTGCTTTCTTTGGTATTGGAATTATTATATTCTTCTTGAAGTCTGTGGGTATTTCGCCTGTCTCATACATCTTGCTCACCAGATGGTAGAGTTTTGTCATGACTGGCTCTCCCAAGGCCATCAGTAGTTCTAATGGAATGTTGTCTACTCCCGGGGCCTTGTTTCCACTCAGGTCTTTCAGTGCTCTGTCAAACTCTTCACGCAGTATCGTATCTCCCATTTCATTTTCATCTACATCCTCTTCCATTTCCATAATATTGTCCTCAAGTACATCGCCCTTGTATAAACCCTCTATATACTCCTTCCACCTTTCTGCCTTCCCTTCTTTGCTTAGAACTGGGTTGCCATCTGAGCTCTTGATATTCATACAAGTGGTTCTCTTCTCTCCAAAGGTCTCTTTAATTTTCCTGTAGGCAGTATCTATCTTACCCCTAGTGAGACAAGCCTCTACATCCTTACATTTGTCCTCTAGCCATCCCTGCTTAGCCATTTTGCACTTTCTGTCGATCTCATTTTTGAGACGTTTGTATTCCTTTTTGCCTGCTTCATTTACTGCAATTTTATATTTTCTCCTTTCATCAATTAAATTCAATATTTCTTCTGTTACCCAAGGATTTCTATTAGCCCTCGTCTTTTTACCTACTTGATCCTCTGCTGCCTTCACTACTTCATCCGTCAGAGCTACCCATTCGTCTTCTACTGTATTTCTTTCCCCCATTCCTGTCAATTGTTCCCTTATGCTCTCCCTGAAACTCTCTACAACCTCTGGTTCTTTCAGTTTAGCCAGGTCCCATCTCCTTAAATTCCCACCTTTTTGCAGTTCCTTCAGTTTCAATCTGCAGTTCATAACCAATAGATTGTGGTCAGAATCCACATCTGCCCCTGGAAATGTCTTACAATTTAAAACCTGGTTCCTAAATCTCTGTCTTACCATTATATAATCTATCTGATACCTATTAGTATCTCCAGGATTCTTCCAGGTATACAACCTTCTTTTATGATTCTTGAACCAAGTGTTAGCTATGATTAAGTTATGCTCTGTGCAAAATTCTACAAGGCGGCTTCCTCTTTCATTTCTTCCCCCCAATCCATATTCACCTACTATGTTTCCTTCTCTTCCTTTTCCTACTGACGAATTCCAGTCACCCATGACTATTAAATTTTCGTCTCCCTTCACTACCTGAATAATTTCTTTTATCTCGTCATACATTTCATCAATTTCTTCGTCATCTGCAGAGCTAGTTGGCATATAAACTTGTACTACTGTAGTAGGCATGGGCTTTGTGTCTATCTTGGCCACAATAATGCGTTCACTATGCTGTTTGTAGTAGCTAACCCGCACTCCTATTTTTTTTATTCATTATTAAACCTACTCCTGCATTACCCCTATTTGATTTTGTATTTATAACCCTGTAATCACCTGACCAAAAGTCTTGTTCCTCCTGCCACCGAACTTCACTAATTCCCACTATATCTAACTTTAACCTATCCATTTCCCTTTTTAAATTTTCTAACCGACCTGCCCGATTAAGGGATCTGACATTCCACGCTCCGATCCGTAGAATGCCAGTTTTCTTTCTCCTGATAACGACGTCCTCTTGAGTAGTCCCCGCCCGGAGATCCGAATGGGGGACTATTTTACCTCCGGAATATTTTACCCAAGAGGACGTCATCATCATTTAATCATACAGTAAAGCTGCATGTCCTCGGGAAAAATTACGGCTGTAGTTTCCCCTTGCTTTCAGCCGTTCGCAGTACCAGCACAGCAAGGCCGTTTTGGTTAATGTTACAAGGCCAGATCAGTCAATCATCCAGACTGTTGCCCCTGCAACTACTGAAAAGGCTGCTGCCCCTCTTCAGGAACCACATGTTTGTCTGGCCTCTCAACAGATACCCCTCCGTTGTGGTTGCACCTACGGTACGGTCATCTGTATCGCTGAGGCACGCACGCCTCCCCACCAACGGCAAGGTCCATGGTTCATGGGGGAAGTGGTATATGTTACTATATGTTACTATAAAGCACAGCAACACATATCATTTTCCTTTTACTAGACTGATGACAAAATGTGTGTGTGAAAACCATGACTTTAATTAGTAGTAGCATAGAGAGCATCTACTGTGCCCGGGTTTGTTGGAATTTACATGCGGATATGAGAAAGAAAAATGCAGGAACAGTGCAGAAAGCGACGACGGATGTGTAATTTGGACTGGTTAGTGAGGGGTCACTTGCACTTTGCAGTGATATTTTGGGGGTGCTGTGGACTCCAAAGGAGGAAGGGGCCTGACAACAGTGGTTGAGGACGATAGAAAAATGAATGTTGTTATATAGACTCTATGCTGTGTTATCTTGTATTAATTATGGACTTGTGGATTTCATCAAGTATTGAAGCATCATGCATGTCTGAAAATCTTTGTTAGTTATCAGGTATTGTGAGTTGAGAACTTAATAGAATTCAGAAGAATTATGGAAACCGGGTGATTTCACAGTGAATTGTTTAAATGTATAAGTTCTCTGCCCCTCTGCAATTGGAAAAGAAGTCGGCAGTCAGATTCATGGCACTGCATAGCAAGGCCACAACATCAAGAGAAAACAAGACAATTACCAGGAAATTCAGAAAATAAGGTAACTGTTACTACAGGGAATGAGTAAAGACTTGGCATCTCCCAATATATCGATCCTTAAAATGAACCCACAACAAGAAAAACATCTCATGTTATGTCCTAAGTGAAAGATAACACAAGAGGAAATAAAATAAGAGCTATGACAAGAAATTAAAACTAAACAAGAAATTAAAATTGAAATTTTATGAAAAACAGTCAGATGTCCGATGTTGCATAGGGCGACAGAAATAAACAAGCCATCAAGAACTGTATCATAAGCACATACGTTGTAATGGTGCAAACAGCAGCAACACTATTGAAACTAAAGGGATTGTGACTTTAATTAAACCCAAACAATTTAGATTGTCACGATCTTTAACAAAAGGAATACCTGTTGGCCATAGCAATCAGGTCAACAACTAATATTATTCCCGTGTTGGAGTATGTTCTTGGCACATAAATCATGAGAAGATAAGCCGACTGCAGAGAAGATTTTCAGTAAGCAGTTTCAATGAGGCTGTGATGGCTTTCGAGGGCAACACTTCATCAATTTGCAGTTGGTGGCAATGCAGCAGACTACAGCAGTGGCTACACAACAACTGTCCGAGACTGTGCCACACACACACACACACACACACACACACACACACACACACACACACACACACATTCTGGAGGTGATACACTGTACAGCTTACCTAATTTGCCATACCAGCTGCTGTGGCACCCTGCTGATGCTATTTTGTGTGTGTGTGTGTGTGTGTGTGTGTGTGTGGGTGTGGGTGGGTGGGTGGGTGGGTGGCACAGTCTCGGACAGTTGTTGTGTAGCCACTGCTGTAGTCTGCTGCATTGCCACCAACTGCAAAGTGATGAAGTGTTGCCCTCGAAAGCCATCACAGCATCATTGAAACTGCTTACCGAAAATCTTGTCTGCAGTTGGCTTATCTTCTCATGATTTATGTCCCAAGAACACACACACACACACACACACACACACACACACACACACACACACACAGATATACACATTCTGGAGGTGATACACTGTACAGCTTACCTAATTTGCCTTACCAGTTGCTGTGGCACCCTGCTGATGCTGTCGTGTGTGTGTGTGTGTGTGTGTGTGTGTGTGTGTGTGTGTAGTTATTTAATTGGAACTAATTGTTCACAGTCAGTGTTGAATAACATTGGGTGTAAATACATTGATAAATGACAAAGGTTTTTAAAATGATATAAGTTTTAAGTGGTACTGTAGTTTGGATTACATGTCCATCACAACCAGAAGCATGGATAGCACAATATTAGCGGAAATTCTAGATAAACTTAAAGCATTAGAAAAAGTAGCAAAAGTCAAGCAGATAAACTAGGGGAGCTATCTCCAAGTAATTAAAAAATTAGCTGACTTAGCCACAAAAAAGACAGAATTTTCAAATTAGAAGAAACCTCAGGTAGCTTACCTCAGGAGTTCAAAATGGAAATAGTTGAGCATTGTTATATATATGTAATAAGAGTGAGGTCCAGAAGTTGTGGAAAGAATTAGAAGACACTGGACATGAACTTGGATGGAAAATAGCTACATCTAACATAGGATTATCACCAAAATTATTAGAAAAATTACAAATAGGAAACAGAGTTAGTTGTGCTAAGCAATTTCCAAAGTTTAAGCCAGAAGGAGAAGTATGCCTGACATATTTCTTAAGAGTATTTTCTCGATCTATGCTTCAGAAATGGGATGCTACTTAAAAAATAAAATAAAAAAATTGGGCTATGACATTTATTAACTGATGCAGCAGAATGGAGAACAGCTCATTCAGAGGAATTTAAATCGTGGGAAGACTTTCAGGAAAAATGTAAGAGAAAATATTGGTTCACAAGAAAAACTTATGCTACAGTTATTAGATCCTAAGTACCATAATGGTTCATGGGGTACATATAAGAAGCACACTGAGTGGCATCTGACTAGATCTAAGTATTTAGTATTTAGATAACCCACTAGATGAAAAAAATTTGGTTCAAGTGCTGGTAAGGAGATTGCATTATTTTGCAAGTAAAGAAATATATAGTGGGTGGACTAATACAGAACAGTTATTGGTATTTGTAGGTTTCGATACCCCGAATAAAGAAAGAGGGGCGATTTTAATCATGCAGAAAATCTGAATGCAGGAAACGAGGTGGAATGTTACATATCTAAATTTTCCAGGAAGAAAAAGAAGTAATTTTTGTTGTATAGATAGGAGACCAAATAATGATTGCAATAGAAAGAGAAATACAGTAAAACTTGCTCAAATCGGCACATGTATAATTCGGAAATCTGCCCAAACCGTACAAGTATTTCAGTCCCGACGCATTCAGTGCGCTTCTGTATGCTGATTTTTTGTATAAGTGGAATGTGCCTAATGCAGAAAGGGAAAGCAAAGCTTAGAACATACACTATGTGATCAAAAGTATCCAGACATCTGGCTGAATATGACTTAAAAGTTTGTGACGCCCTCCATCGGTAATGCTGGAATTCAATATGGTGTTTGCCCACCTTTAGTCTTGATGACAGCTTCCACTCTCGCAGGCATACATTAAATCGGGTGCTGGGAGGTTTGTTTGGAAATGGCAGCCCATTTTTCATGGAGTGCTGCACTGAGGAGAGGTATTGATGTTGGTCGGTGAGGCCTGGTATGAAGTCGGAGTTCCAAAACATTCCCAAGGTGTTCTGTAGGGTTCAGGCCAGGACTCTGTGCTGGCCAGTCCATTACAGGGATGTTATTGTCATGTAACCACTCCACCATAGGCCGTGCATTATGAACAGGTGCTCAATCGTGTTGAAAGATGCAGTCGCCATCCCTGAATTGCTCTTCAACAGTGGGAAGCAAGAAGGAGCTTAAATCATCAGTGTAGACCTTTGCTGTGTTAGTGCCATGCAAAACAACAAGGGGTGCAAGCTCCCTCCATGAAAAACCTGACCACATCATAACACCACCGTCCCCAAATTTTCCTGCTGGCACTAAAGACACTGGCAGATGATGTTAACCGGGCATTCGCCATACTCACACTCTGCCATCGGATCCCCACATTGGGTACCGTGATTCATCACTCCACACGTTTTTCCACTGTTCAACTGCCCAATGTTTACGCTCCTTACACTGAGAGAGGCATTGTTAGTCATTTACCGGCGTGATGTGTGGCTTATGAGCAGCCGCGCAACCATGAAGTCCGAGTTTTCTCACGTCCCACCTTACTGTCATAGTACTTGCAGTGGATTCTGAAGCAGTTTGGAATTCCTGTGGGATGGTCTGGATAGATGTCTGCTTATTACACATTATGACCCTCTTCAACTGTCGGCGGTATCTGTCAGTCAACAGATGAGATCGGCCTGTACGCTTTTGTGCTGTACACGTCCCTTCACATTTCCACTTCGCCATCACAATGGAAACAGTGGATCTAGGAATGTTTAGGAGTGTGGAAATTTAGCTTACAGACATATGGCACAAGTGTCACCAAATCACCTGACCACATTCGAAATTCATGAGTCCTGTGGGCGTCCCATTCTGCTCTCTCACGAGGTCTAATTACTACTGAGGTCACTGATAAGGAGTACATGGCAGTAGCTGGTAGCACTATGCACCTAATATGATAAACATATGTTTTTGGGGGAGTCCGGATACTTTTGATCACATAGTCTACTTAATAATTTATTGTATAACGCGGAAAAAGCCTATACAAAACTATTGTATTACAGTTCATTAGTTATTCATGACTCCGCCATGACATTACTTTGGACACCTCTGTTAAACAGCGCACATCCAAGAAAAGATGTTCAGCGCAGTGCGGTGCTGCTGGTGTGGACCAAAAACTGCGCTGCTCTGTGAAACAACGTATAAGTTACGCTCAATGTCAGTACAGTACATCAAAGCAAATGGTTCATTCGTCAGCGCTCTGTTTGTGAGCTCTCTCGTTTTCCTCATTATTGACGCACATCGGTGCATACAGGAACATTGTTGCACCTCTACCAACACTCTGCTGCAGTGTGTGCAGTGAAAGAGGTGGGTATTGTTCCATTAAACAATGGTTTTACCCAGCAAGGTCATTATTTTCTGCCAGTTTCAGTTGACTAGTAGCACTTTAAGAGATACAGTAACATGATGTCAAATAAACGGTATGCGTTGTTAACACTTAACGAAAAGATTAATGTAATCAAGGCGAGTGAGAAAGACAAACTCTTTGTGTGCAAAATTATGTTGTGTTCCAAATGCTGTAAAACAGAAATTGGAAATGGAAATGCCATGTGGCTAGGACCTCTTGTCGGGTAGACCGGTCGCCTGGTGCAAGTCTTTAGAGTTGATGCCACTTCGGTGACTTGCATGTTGATGAGGATGAAATGATGGTGGTAAGGACAACACAACACCCAGTCCCTGTGTGGAGAAAATCTCCGCCCCAGCCGCGATTCAAACCCGGGCTGTTAGGTATGACATTTCGTCGTGCTGACCACTCAGCTACCAGGGGTGGACAAACAGAAATTTATGAGACTTTAAGAAACAAGGATAAGATTTGGATGAAAGGGAATGGGCAGATGTAAAGAAAGGCAAAGAAGACCGGAAATAAAGAAATTAATGAAATTGTGTGCGAATGGTCTGTAAGTGCGCGGGCAAAAAAACTTACCTTTGTCTGGACCCATGTTGCAGAGTGAGGCTCTGAAAGTTCCTAAAGAACTTGGAACTATGGAGTTTAAGGCATCCACAGGATGGCTGGACAGTTTCAAAGCTAGGCACAACATCGTGTTGAATGAAGTGTGTGGGGAAGCCAAGGATGTGCAGGAAGGTGTAGCAACAGAATGGAAGACAATACTGTCCAACTTCATTTTGAATTATGACCCAAAAAATGTGTTCAGTGCCGATGAAATGGGACTACTTTATTGCATGCTGTCTTCAAAATTGGTAGCAATTTGAAGTGAAAAGTGCACCAATAGGAAAATGTCCAAGGAAAGACTCACTGTACTGCTGTGTGAAAACGTGTTAGGTGAAATAGAGAAGCCACTGGCGATTGGAAAGGCAGCACAACTGCATTGTTTCAAAAACATAAACGTCAGTAACATTCCATTCACATGGTGAAGCAATAAAAAGGCGTGGATGATGAGTGGTCTTATGGAAGAATGGCTGCGCTCTTTCAATGCCAAAAACGAAGAAATGAAATCGCTAAGTTCTCTTTTTCTAGACAATGCAACCTGTCACCCGAAAGTAACATTATCAAACGTGAAATTGGCTTGGTTCCCTCCAGGTTAAACCTGCCTCACACAACCCATGGACTAGGGTGTTATTTACACATTCAGGTGTCCTTATAGGCGATTACTGATACAATTTCTTATTCTTAAATGTTGAAGAAGCCAAAAGTGTGTTTGCTCTTGCATGGTCAGTTTCTGTCCTGGATGCAGTAAATTGAATTGGCTTGGCAGTAAAGGAAATAAAGCCTGAAACTATCACCATGTGCTTCAACAAAGTGGTGTTTGGGGGTCAAGAACAAGATGCTTGTTTGGCCATCGAAACTCAAGAAAATGCAACAGCAATCGCTGAATTAATGAAAATGTGAAACATTTCATGTAGTGCTGATGATTACATTCAAAGTGATGACTTTCTTTCAACTCACCCCACTTTCACTTCAGCAACAAATCTAAAAGAAATCTGCAACACAGAGGATGATGAAGAAGAAAAAGAAGAAGAGGAGGAGCAGGAGCAAAATATATCCCTAGAAAAATTAACACGTCTGAAGAAGCCATTGCATGCAGAAACAATGTTATGCCATTTGCAGCACACACAAATTCTCCCAAGTTGTTGGAACTATTGTATGGTGCAAAAAATTGACTATAAAAAACAATTTTGAACATGGAATTAAAACAAGTTTCCCCTCCTTGACATGTGGTGAAAAAAGTGAAATGGAAAGCAAATAAACATGGTAATAATATGTATGTACATACAATAATAAACGAATTTAAAGTTTGAGTAAAAATATAGAAATGCCATGTTATTTATCAATTAGTGTAATAGTCAAGTGTTCTGTTGTTCAATATACGGTAAATGAACATCTAGTATGCTGGAATCAAGGTACGTAAATACAGTATATGCATAATTATAAATTTTTACTGTACTTTTGTGCCTGATACTTGACAAATTTTACGTAGCCCATTGAGTTTTGTGTAATCCGGAAACCTGTTGAATTTGGAAAATTATTTTAGTCCCAGGCACTTCTGTTTTGAGTAAGTTCTACTGTAATAGTGAAAGGAATAATTCACACGTTTTTATAATCAGTGACTCAAACACCATCGGCACTGGTAAAACAGGATGTCAACCAAAGTACAGGTACAAATAATTATCCAATACTAGTATCACATCTTGGGACATGGGCCAATGTCTAGGATTTATCAAAACTATTGTAGGCCTGTACAATGAATAATTAATTGAATTCACTCATTCAATACCTACAAGAAAATGGTTATCACAAGAAGGTAATATAGAAGAGGAAGAGCAATTAAAACCAGTGCTTGAGGCAAAGGTATCACATATAAACGTAGATATTTATATAGATCTAGGAAACAAAATTTCACACGAATACCTGCTCACTCTTAGAAATAGGAATAAGTGTCCCGCATTACCAGTAACAGGACCATATATTGTAGAAATAGCAGGTAGTAAAGGAAAACAACTTAAAGAGGAAACTCGGATGTCATTAGAGATACGAGCTGTTGAATTTGTGTGGACTGTGTTAATAGTACCCCATGTGAACCTACAGGTACTGTTTGGCCTAGACTGATTATTAAAATATAAAAGTAAAACTTAGTTTACGATCATGTTATACTGGACCAAGGAAGGCTCTAATCACATTACACCATTTAAAATAAGTAAATTATTAACTAATAGGGATTTATTACTAGTTGCCACAGCTCTGTTAGTGGATGATGATAAAGAAACAGAAAATCTGCAAGGGTATTGGGAACAAATAAAGATTAACTCTCAGGTATCTGACCTATTAACTGAAGAACAAGAGATTTTCATATGATCTTAATGAAATAAAGGAACGTATTTTCTGAAAAACCTGGAGCGAATGTCGACTATGAAGCCTTTTTTTGCAAATCTTACTCAGTTCCCAAAAGTTTAAGAACAGCAGTATATAAGGAAATCAGAAAATGGTAGCTAGTGTTATACTTTAAGCAAACATATAGAGACAGACCTATATCTATAGATGATTTGTTAACGAAATTCTATCAAGGAAGGTACATTAGTTCAGCTGAGTTGATTGCCAGTTATTATCAGGTCAAATAACACAACCATTGATGCCACTGGCAGCTGTAGTGGGTGTAGCAAGTGTAGCAGCATCTGATGGCCGCATCCATACAGAAGTTCCGCTGGTGATGGTCCGTCTCGTGGGTGGGAGCGATAGGATGCAAGAAAGAGTTGCAGCACTTGGTCCTGTGTCTGGGTGTTGCCAAGCTAGGCCATCTGTTGTTTAAAAGTGCTTATGAAATGTTCTGCTTTGCTGTTGAACTGGGGGTGAAACGGAGCACTTGTTTGATGTCGAATGCCATTTCATTCACAAAACTGTTCAAAAATACGTGAAGTGAGCTATGCAAAATATGGAGGACAATGCTTGAATGGCACTAAGCGATGTGGTAGAAGCCATAGGCACTGCAAAGGGAAACCTAGCTAAAAGAGTCTACCACTATGAGCCAGTGAATGTTCCAAAGTGGTCCTGCAAAGTTTATGTGCACTCATTGCCATGCGGATTGAGTCTTAGGCCAAGCTGAGAACGCCTGTGGCAGAGCAAATTGGTTTTTCACACTTGCGTAACACTGTGATGTCATCTGTTCAATATGGGTATCCATGCCCTGCCAAGTGCAGTGCCATCACACTAACTGTATAGTGCGAACAATTTCCCAAGAGATCTGTGTTTGCTTCCGTGGCGTGTGCAATTTTTCTGTTGTGAAAGGGAAGAGATTTCAGCAATTCAGAGTTCTGCACATTGATTTGGCAGCAGGATGCGGCAGATATATCAAAATCAGTCTGGGCCATTTGTAAGGCAAGATAGGGCATCTGCTTTGTCACAGGTCTGTACACAATTTCGAACTGATACTGCGAAAGGAACAAAGCCCAATGTTGCAATTTTTTTTAACAATGTGTGTAGGAACTGGCTTTGAACGTTGAAACAGGAACTGCAAAGGCTTGTGATCTGTCAGTAAAAAGAACTTGCAGCCATACTTGATGGAATTGAGTCACACCTTACACAATAGCCAGAGCCTCTTTTTCTGTTCGAGAATAACGGCACTGGGTTTGATTTAACAACTCTGGCACAAAAACAATAGATCTGTCTTGTGCACCAGTTCTGCACGAAAGCACAGGGCTGATTCTGTAGGAAGAAGCATCGACTTGCAGAACTACTGGCTTGGCAGGGTAAAAATGCGCTAAACATCTGTCACTGATCAAGGCATTTTTGAGTTTCTGAAATGCATTGTGACACTCTTTGGTCGACATGAAAGGCACATTTTTCTGATGCAAGTGATGCAATGGAGCCACGATCTGAGCAGCATTCGGTATGAACCGATTGTAGTACGTCATCTTGCCTAGTACTGACTGCAGTTCAGATGCATTGCGAGGAACAGGCATGTCAAATGAGATTGGAGGGGGAGGACACCCTGAATGTTTATCACATGATCAGAGTATTTTTGTTTTTCTTGTAACAAGGCTATTTGTGAAAAGTTGCATATTTGCAAAATAGGCTCTGTTTCCTGCTTGTATTCTTTCTCTTATTGCCTTTCAAATGCTGTTACCATTTGTTATTACAGCTCCCAAGTAGTTAAAAGAAGACACTCCTTTAAAGTATTCTCCTTTGATGTTTAGGTTCTTTATGGGTTCTTCTTGCCTCAGATTGTGATATTACAATATATTTTCTTCATTTACTATGAGGCCAGTTCTTAATGCTTCTGTTTCCATTGGCCAGTATGTTTCTGGAAGTGTATTGATATTTCTTCCTTCTATAACAATGTCATCAGTATATGCACATAGTTTTCATAAATATGGTGCCTCTTTTGTTGATTTTGTTTAACAAACTATGCAGGGCTATATTGAATAGTGCAGTGGAGATACTATCACTTTGCTTCACACCTTTATCAAAGCCAAAGCTTTCACTTGTTCTTTTGCTCTTGTCTCTGTCATTGTCGCTCTGATTAATCTTATTACTTTAGCACATACGAGGGGGGACCCAAAAGAAACCGGACTCCGAGGGCGCTGCCACTTGTAGACATAGTGCAGGGTTCTTACGATAGATGGTGTTAGTAGAGACCTTCATGAAACAGCTATGCAGACGGGCGTCAGTGCAGAGCTGAACGTGCAAGTGTGGGCATTGTGTTTCTCTAACTGTTGGCAGGTTACCTCTGCGAAGTCGTTATGGCAACTTTAAAAGAACAAAGAGTGTGTGTGAAATTTTGTTTCCTGCATAAAAAAACTGCAACGGAGACACACCAAATGCTTCAGGAAGCATTCCAGGAGGACACTATGAGCCGCACACAGGTTTTCGAGTGGTTGGGGCGTTTTAAACGTGGCGTGGTGTGTGTTGAAGACCAAGCTCGTTCTGGACGCCCTTCAACATCGCGGAATGGGGAGAACATTGAAAAGGTCCGCCAAAAGATCAATGAGGATCGTTGCCAAATGATCGACCAAATTTCAGCAGAGACAGGAATCAGTTGGAGCTCCTGTCAGCGGATTTTGAGTGAGGATTTGCACATGAGACGTGTTGCTGTTAAATTTGTTCCACGCCTTCTCACACAGGAGCAAAAACCATCCGCATGAATGTGTGTCAAGACTTGAAAACAGAGATTGCACATGATCCAAACTAACTTCTTGAACAAAGTCATTACAGGGGATGAGAGTTGGTGTTATGGATATGACCCAGACCAAAAAAAGCAAGGCAAGTGAGGTCAAATGTGAAGACGATGATCATTGTCTTTTTTGATGTTTGTGGAATTGTGCATCAGGAGTTCGTACCCCCCTGGCCAGACCGTTAACCAGCACTTTTACTTGGATGTTTTAAGGCGTCTGCGAGAGGATGTGAGGAGGAAACGCCTGAAACCTTGGCGATCAGGTGACTGGTTTCTGCATCACGACAACGCTCCAGCACACACAGCCTTACGAGTGACCTACTATTTGGCATCTCAGAGGTGGTCTGTCGTTCCCCACGCTCCGTATTCGCTGGACCTAGCCGTTTGTGACTTTTTCCTATATCCACGAATGAAAAAAATGCTAAAAGGGGAGCGTTATGACAATGTGGAGGCGGTAAAAACAGCTTCGCAAAGGGCACTGGACAATATCAAACTTGAAGAGTTCCAAACATGCTTCCAACAGTGGGAAAAAGAGACTTGACAAGTGCATCACATGTAATGGAGAGTATTTTGAAGGTGACTGAAATAATTTTGTAAAAAGGTTCATCAATAAATTTTTTATGACAACAATCCGGTTTCTTTTGGGTCCCCCCTCGTACACAAACTTCTTCCAGTACTCTACTTGCTGGTTTGTGCTGTCGGAGGCTAGTTTGAAGTCATTGAATAGGAAATGCAGATCTATATCATATTCATAGAACTTTTTCACCATTTGTCTTATCACAAATATTTGATCAGTTGTTCCTCTGTCTGGTCAAAAGCCACACTGATATTCCCCTAGCATGTCTTCTGCGCACTTCTCTATCCTTTTGTTTAGTACCGAGTGAGGTGGCGCAGTGGTTAGACACTGGACTCGCATTCGGGAGGACGACAGTTCAATCCCGCGTCCGGCCATCCTGATTTAGGTTTTCCGTGATTTCCCTAAATCGCTCCAGGCAAATGCCGGGATGGTTCCTTTCAAAGGGCACGGCCGACTTCCTTCCCCGTCCTTCCCTAATCCGATGAGACCGATGACCTCGCTGTCTGATCTCCTTCCCCCAAAAACCACCACCACCATCTATCCTTTTGTTTAGTATACTTCTGAAGATCTTATAAGCTGTGGTTAAGAATGTTACACCTCTATAGTTTTCAGTGTTAGGTTTTTCACATGCTGTTCTATCCCCTTTCTTATAAATGGCAATTATTATTCCAGTTTTCCATTTGTCTGGCATAGTTTGTTTCCCATATATCTGATTTTAATGTGTGTGGTTCCTTTATTACAGCCTCTCCACCAGCTGTTATTAATTCAGGAAGTATGCTGTCTTCCCTAGGCGTTTGGTTGTGTTTCGTCTTGTGCACAGCCTGGGTGACCCCTTGTAGTTTTGGCTTTCTTGCCTTGTTGGCATCATTGTCTACTTCCAGCTCCACTTTTTCCTCTTGTGCAGCTGTCTTTTCTTCTTCTTCTTCTTCTTGGCTTGTATTTAGTGTATCTGTGAAATAACCTGTTTGTCCTCCTACTATCTGTTCTTCCTCTCTTATCATTTTCCCATCTTTACTGGAGCATGCCATTATTTTTGGCTGGGATCTGCTCTTTATTTTGCCTACAGCATGATAGAAATTTCTTATTTTACTCTGTCCCTTTGTTAGCTCTTCTCCTTAATTCGCTATATTGTTCCAAATTATTTCTAGTTTCTCTCTGCAGCACTTTTTTTCTTGCCCGGATCTTTTCCGCTATTGCTGACCTGCAATTCTTGTCAGTTCATTCCTGGGTTATTCTGTTCCTTCTTATGCCTATTATTTCTTCTTCAGCATCTTTAAAGGCTTTTCCAATCCTTCTCCATCTTTCATCTACTCCTGCAATCTCTTCACTGCTCGTCTTTCTGCTTTGTGTTACTTGGTATTTTTTTACTTCATCAGAGATTTTCAGTTTGTCAGTATTAGTTAATCTTCTTTTTTATTCTGTTGCCATTTGTTATTGACAGTTTCTCCCTGAAGTCTTATTTCATCACAAAATGGTCTGAGTCACAGTTCAGTCTTCTGCAGCCCGGTACATCTATCCCTCATATTTATTTTCTACGAATCTTGCCAAGAAACCTAGAAGTTTAGTTGGAGGGCACAGTAAGCTAAAGCTGAGGTCAACTCGAAGGTTGGTTTGAACATCACAGTGACTTAAAATGCATGGTCCCACTGGAAGTGATATGTTGTTGCTTTCCTTCATTATGTTCAAACTGCCATTTTCAGCCACTTACACGAGGGCCTACATGGACTCCAAACCAATGTGCTACCTGACATTTTTCACTATTAGTACTAGAGGTGAAAGAAGTAATATGACAGATAATAATCCTAGCGGTGACCAGGTATTGAACCCAAGACCTATGAATAAATAGCGTGACAGTTTACTGCTGAACTCCAGAGCCACTCGGAGTACTAGTTAAAGAAGCAAGGTGTATGAAACCAGAGAGCAACTTGTGTCAAATAGGGAATATCAAGGCTCCTGTAATAATGGCAATGTTCTTTGGACACAACAATGGAAAGAAGAGTTTACAGATTTTCTCAGTTGTGCACCAAGTGTTTAGTTAAAATACAAGCAATCTACCAGGAGAAAGATATATTGACAGGCCATGGAACGTATGCAGCAGTATGTAAAAGATAAACTGAAGTTACTGATATATTTGTTAGTGTGCAGAAATTCCAAATCAGGTGGTATGGAAGTGCACTGGCCAGTCAGTAATAATATAATATGGTATGATTTTCTTTTGGGAAAAACCAGTGCTTGGAATATTAAGAAAGAAATGCTGTAGCACAAATTTATTCAAATAAGTAAGGGTTTTCTTAGAGGTATTAGAAATCTGTGTGGAAGAACAGTAGTGGCAGAAATCTTGGCATGCACCTTGCTGAAGCTGGTAACAGCTATATGACAGATAGTCAGTTTCCAGGGTAACTGACTGGCTGCAATAGTGGGAGGAGCTGTTATAGAATACCATGGACCTGTGATTTCTTGGACACTGAGAAGCCTCACCAAATAGTAGTCAGATGAGTTGTGTAATGCAAAATACAAAACTCTTAGAAATAGTCAAGTAAACTATATAAAAAGTCATCATACCACTCCCCACTCTCCAAAACAAGAAAGAGTTTGTAACCAATTAGTGTACAACTGTTTTTCAACCTTTGTGCTGTGCCTAGTTTCATAAAAATCTGTCTAATCAGTGTTAATGGGACAACAGTTTACTACAGCTATGTTGTTGCGCCCCACTGGGAGACAAAAATAGCAGAGCATCTGCACGACTTCACAGAAAACAACATGCAAAAATGTATGCAAAGAAATGAATGCACGTGTGTGTAGGCCTAAATAGATCCTACTTCAGCACTAATTGAACATTAAACTGCAAATTGACAGCCTCAGAAGTTTCTTTTATGTCAACTCTTATACATTGTTAGTAATAAATGAGGAATACAATGCATTTCAAAATATCTTACTAAGAAAGTCGGTGTTCAGCAGTATACTTCATTTAAAACTTTTTCCGTGTGTTAATTTTGTAATGTAACAATTTGTGCCACTTGCTTTTCTTTATTAATTACTACTTTTCAGCTGAAATGGACTGATCCAGATGAGGAAGGTTTGGTGAAATATTTGTGTGGTGACAAACAATTCAATGAAGATCGTGTGCGTAATGGTGCAAAAAAACTGGCAAAGGGCCGGTCAGGGACAACTCAAGGTCGCCTTGATACATTCTTCAAAGTTTTACCCAGTACGAACAATACCTCGCAGAAAAGAAAGGTATGTAAATATCACTTGTCTCTTGGTTTTGTGAGGGACTTGCGAAACACAATTTTTCCGTCTTGCTCACATATTATTATTTATGATTCTGACTATGTGTTTCATTTAACTGCAGTCATCGGATCTCTCATGAGATAAGAAGTAAAAACATAAATACATGGGCTATACAATTTTTTGCACATATTACAAGAATATTTTTCATGAGAAAAGAAAAATGTCCATAGGATGCGCTTTATTTCGATAGATCACAAAATATTAGGTATTTACAATTAATAGGGTACAAATACAGTAATATACATGAGTAATACATACCAAATACATTAATATATTTATGAGATGTATACCCTCAAACAGCTCTGCCTCATGTGAGGTGTAGGTGCATTGTGGTGGTGGCAGTCACTGGTAGGAAGGTAAATTTTTCAACCGCGATCAGGTGACTCTCAAGCCATGACGGCAGTGCACTCTGTTATAGATGAGAGATAAGTCCAAACATGAATAAAAGGTAAATTGGATTAAAAGCATAATTACCATTTTTGTTAATGTGTTAAGCAAACACACCTGCAGCTAGTACAAGTATGACTATTTGATGATATACATTGTATTAATCATTTATATTACGGTACCCATAATATCGATCTTAGACATCTTTCCATCCGTGCTGAGGACTGTGTAAGTTCATCATACAGGGGTTGGAGTGGCTCGTGTATCGCATCATACTGGGACGAAGACTTGGTCACACATTGCTAGATCCTTGAAAACAAAAGGACAACAAGTGAGTTGACCTCACAATGAGACAGGACAGAGTTGTCAGATTTGTGCTTGCAGCTTGGAGATCTGTGCTCGAGGAATTTTTTTGGTGGTTGAATTGATTGGCCATACACAAGATCAGCTACTCTAGCATGGAGATTTTCCTTGATGGATGCATGAAGGCCTAGAAGCACAATGGGTAATGCTGCCTTCCAGCACTGCAAATTGTAACGTCTTAATGCTGCCTTCCAGCACTGCAAATTGTAATGTCTTAATGCTGCCTTCAATTGCCGGTGCAGTTGTCCCACAAATCCATTGGCTGTAGGATGGTAAGCTGTAGTGCAGATACACTTCATGCCTATCAGTGTGGCAAGTGATGTTAACAAATACGGCTCAAACTGTCAGCCTTGATCCACGGTAAAAATGAAGAGGCAAATCAAACTGGGCAATCTGTCCTCAAAAGAATGGAGTTGTCAGAGTTTCAGAGATTATATTACTCATAGGGAAAGCCTCTGGCCAATGCTAAAAGCAGTTGATGTCCATAAGTCGGTAAGTGAAACCATCAGATGATGGTAATAGCTTGATTATGTCTAAATGGATGTGCTCAGATCATTGATTAGGTGGTAGAAATGTGCCATGTAATGCTTTGACATGTTGAGTAATTTCATTCCTCCGTTAAGTCATGCACTGGCGCTCAGCTTGTGATCTGACCCCGGCCACATGAAAGTGTTCTTCCCAAGATTCAACTTACTGCAGATCCCTGGATGCACCAATGATGCAATGGTTTAGTGTCAAAACTGCAGAGGGACAGGCAGTCGTGTCTTTGCTGTTGAAATGTCATAATACATCCATATGTTCGCCAGTGGTAGTGGGTCACATTGGAGGTGCAGGCTTGTTGGTTGCTCCAGTAATGCATGTAACTAAGGGGTTGCGCCATTGTGACTTAGTGACAGCCTCTTAGTTGATAGCAGTTGTAAGTGTTTTGACATGAAAGAGAGAGCGCGTCTTCTGGAATGTTCATATCACCCTAAACGTGAATAACATGCATAGTAAATTAGCCGTTATTATGTAGGTGGTGTTGATGTCGTGGTGATGCCTTGTCTGGCATCTGAAGAAAGACAAACATCAATAGCTTGTGGTCAGTGACCAAAGTAAATTGCTGTCCTTTGAGTATATGATGCAACTTTTTTATGGCAGTGTACACAGCATTCAGCTTGCGATTGCATGTCGACCAGCCTTGCCCCGTTAGTAAAAACTTGTGCCTGAAAAACATGAGAGGCTGGCAACACTGCTCTATTTGCTGTTGTAGTATGGTGCCTGTTGCTGATGCCGACATGTCTGCTATCAAAGTGAAGGGGGACCTAAGAAATAGAATGCACTAACAGCATAGCTTCAATATTGCCAGTTTTCATTTGGTGCAAGCTGCTTCTGCTTCACTAGTCCATAAGATTTCATTATTCAGTTTCGAAGCATCTCTCAGCTAGCCATTCAATGGTGTTGTCAACAGTGTATAGTTTTGTTCAAAATGGTGATAGAAATTTATTACGCCTAGAAATTCTCTCAATTCCCAGATCATGACCAGCCGCGGGTGTTTGACTATGGCTTTAACTTTCTCTTTCTGCGCTTGAATTCCTTGGGCGTTGATGGTGAATCTGAGGAATTGCAATTCTATCACTTTGAATACACAGTATGAAGTGTTAATAGTCAGTCCCTGCAAACTGAGGTGGTTGAAGGTTTGATACAAATGCTCCATGTGATCTGATTCTGAAGAAGATTTCACCAAAATGTTCTCGATATATATGTAACAAAATTAAAGGTTGCACATTATCTCATCCATAAGACGTGGAAACATCTGTGCAGCATTACATATTTTGAACAGCATTCTCATATAGTCAGAGACTGAATGGAGTAATAACAGCAATTTGGCTGTATCTTCGGGTGCGACAGGTATCTGATGATGCACACGTACTGAGTCAGTGGTAGAAAAATGCATGTACAATGTACATTGTGTGCAAAATCTTCTATGTGCCACAACGGATATCTGTCAGGAATTGTTCTCAAACTGAATTTTTGGTAGTCACCGCACAGGTGCCATCCATTTTCTTCTTCGGCACGACATGTAATGGCACAGCCCAGCTACTGCATGACTGTTGACAGATCCCTTGTGCTAACATTGGTGAAAATTCTTGCTTCACTACCCTCAACTTCTGAGGTGTTTATCGACAAGGCTCTGCATGGATAGAAGGTCCTGGGTTAGTGAGTATATAATGGAAGATGATATGTTGTATAGGCGTTAGCACGGGTGTGCTTAGGAAACTTCTGGGAACTAAGTATGGAAATTCTCCTGTGGTGGTACATACTGTACTACCAATGATACATCATAGTTTTCCTTGGTCGGTTAAATTAGTAGTAGTATCAAGGAGACAGTGATGCCAGAGGGCTAGTAAAACACCATTTATACAACAGGAAATTGGCTCTGAGAATGATGCCTCATGTCTGCCACTCGAATTTGTGTCGTAGACCTAGATTGAGAAATAGTATCACACGACCATAAGTTTGAATCAATGATCCATTGGCAGTGAAAAGACAGCAATCATCTCAGCTGTGGTGTGCCAGTCAAGTAGCTAGACACACTAACACTTCAGCTCCTGTGTCTACTAAAAACTACTGCTTCGTGTATCTCTCTGACAGAGGCGTCGATTGCCATTGAGAGAGCCAGTCGCCATCATCACTCACTTCACGCCAGGTTTCTCATCTCACACGAGGGTTGCATTTTTCATACTTCCGCGCTGAACTTTTGGTGGTACCAGAAGATCTTTGCTGCCGATGGCAATTGATTGGACCTCCTTGCCAACCAGCCCTGTTGTGGGTAGTGACAGGAACACGATGTTATCAAATTGGTTACTTGGGCCATAAACTTGGCAATTTGTGCTTGTTAAGATGTGAGGGCTGCCATAGGGTTGCTGTCCTTCTGTGGGCGTACAGATGCAATGATTGTGTGGTAAGATAAACTTTTGAACTGCGATCTGCAGTCTGGGCAAAGGTGCGTACTGTTAATATTTTCTGCGCATCAGATGGTAGGCATGATACCTAGATATTCTGAAATATGCCTTGGATTGCAACAGGTGGGTAGTTAAAGCATTCTTGATCGTCGCATACTGATCGGTCCTCAGCTGGACAGCTAGAATATCTTGCATCTCTGTAGCCATATCTACATTTAATGCTGTGAGAACATAGCTGTATTTAATGTGGTCTGCTGTCACCTATGTTAACATGAACTCTCATTGCAACTGAGCAAATCATAAAATAGAGCTTTCCTGCCAGAATAGAGGGGGGCCTGATCAAGATTCTGCTGATTATTATGCCCATAGGCAGCTTGATCATAGATGGCGTGTCCGGCATGGTGACATAATGATGGGACTGGTAAGGGACATGCTATACAGTGTGGCTCATGTGGCTTTTTCAAGTACATGAGGTGGTTGGCACTGTTTTTATAGTTTTACTTTTTGTCTCTTGACAGATCTGATGATGACAGTTTGCCGAAATGCACAATCAGAATCAGCAACAATAAAATGTGACCAAGATTGAAAAATTTTGTGTGTTTACACATCATTACGGCTGCTAGCCTATATAAACATATCCTGTCTGCTATTTTGAACGTGTCAAAGCCTGAATTCAAAAATTATTAATTTGAAAATGTAAATAATCTGAGGAATAAAGCCCCCACACACATACAAGATACCTATATGGCTACATTGTACCACCTGACTACCCTATGCCAGCACTGCAGCTTGACTTGAAAATATGATGCCCATGAATTTCACCCTCTATATGTTTTATATAGTTTTCCAGTGTATGTTGGAACAGAGCTCATGCAAAATAAATTGACTCATGCACACAGACGTATTCTTGTCCTCGTTGCTAGGCAAAACCAACCTTTTGCTCCGAAGCATCGACCACCTTGGTTTTCTGTTGCCTGCTGTTTTGTACACTTTGTCCGTTATGAATGCAACATTCTTTGCCCACTTTGGTGCAGTTAACAACCAGTTCACTACACGGTGTGACCGGATGTGTGCATGCTGGCTGTTCAGCAAACTTTCTCACACAATGTTGAAGAAACTACAGAGTAAAAAAGTAGTTTTTTCTGCATCTTATAGCCTTATTTGTTAGCTTCACAGGAGGAGGGTTTTTGCCATTTTGTTAAAATGTGAAACTTTATTTACCAGGATATGTGACTACTGAAATTGGAACAAAAAGAGTGATTGATTTATGCCTTTCTTGTTAACCTTTTTTCTTTTAGAGAAGCATCAGTGGCAAATTCTGAGTAACACCCATGTTTTTCTTGGTGCTGTGGTGTATTGTTTCTATTAGCAAAACACAGCAGAGTTTACAAAGCTTCATCTAACAAACATGCTAATGCAGTTGCAATAGCTGCAGAATCCTAAAGTAGTGGATTATTAACAACCAGCCGAGGACAAGACAGGGCAATAATTTATAAAGAACATGATTTTCAGCATAAAAATAAATATGTAATTTCTTCACATATACTGTTGTAAACCTCCAATGAATTCTCATTTCACCAGCTGTCGATGGCCCTTAAAAATTGCATTATTCTAATGAAAACTGCTGTAGGTTCTTGTACACCATGGTAGATAGGAAATTTCCCATGTTAACCATATATGGCAAAATAGTCTCCTTTTTGCAGGCTTTCATTTGCTAGAAACTTGGTTTGATATCTCAAAAAAGGTTTATGAGATACAAGGGGTGTCATGAATATTTCATTCTCATGTTTTATTTGTGTGCACAAGCAAGAGTGAGTGCATTGCATGCAATCAGTTCTCTTGAGATTGAATACAAATACATATGTAGCAAATACAAACAAAAATTAATTATGTTCATGTCATACACAGTTACGTATAACCTAACGTGCGCCACACACAAATTCATAGTGACTTCTGTTTTTCATTACAGATTATTCTAATTTTGTATGAGGGGTTATTTAACATCAAAATATCACAGTTGCAGTTAACAAAAAGATAGGAAGCTTACCATGAAGCAGGCAAACAATGGTGTATGTATATATTCCATTGGTGTCCACTGCCGTACTCATTTTGGCAATCTTGTATCATCCATTCTTTCTGGGTGCCAATACCAAAGTAGTCTTTGTGATTCAATTGCCTGTATTATGGTATTTTCAACTTCCATTTTCCTCTGTTTTTCCTTATTTCTTCTGTGATCCGACTTCACAGAACTACAGACATTGGTATAAGATGCAGCCATTTCTACCTGACAGTTCCTTTAAAATCGTGTGAGAAAGATTGCGTGTACACACCACAATTCACTGTACAGTTACGTTATTTTCATGCATTTAGTCACTAATATGATTCATCTTATTTTCCTTCACCCTGACCAAAAGTTTTCAAGGATTTTTGCTCCTCATTTGTGGCTTTTCTTTTCAGTCATGTACACAAGAACCATTATATTCTTGTAAAGGTAAGAACATATACGTCTACATCTATATGGATACTCTGCAAATAACATTTAAGTGCCTGGCAGAGGGTTCATCGAACAACATTCACAATAATTCTCTGTTTTTCAGATCTCATACAGCACGCGGAAAAAACGAATACCTATATCTTTCCGTGAGCTCTGATTTCCCTTATATTATCATCATGATCGTTTCTCCCTATGTAGGTCAGTATCAGCAAAATATGTTCGGAAGAGAAACACTTGCAATGCTTTAATTTATAGTTGACTGATGCTTTGTGTGAAGGATATTGTTTAAGATGAAGCAGCTAATTATTATACACAGTGTATTAATCAAATATAAGAAGGGAATACTATAGTGAAATATAGGAAGCTATTAACAATAAAACATCAAAAGAATTTATCACAAAATTAAAATTGGTTGTAGAAGAATTAGCTCTGATAACTCACAGAAACATAAATGAAGAATGCGGCCAGATGATGAATAGAAGACACAAGAGTGGATAAATGATCTAGCTCAGAAGTTAGAAGAATCAAATTTGGAACAAAAATAACATTTAATTCATAAAATTTTAAGACAAACAATACATAAACATCTCACAATCATCCTTGATAAGATAAGAGAATTTTCAGAAATCAGGGAAATTTTTACAAAAATTTTAGCAGATATCTTCAAAATATAAACTCTTAACATCTATACTGAGAGAGAATTTGTGAAAGTTAGCCCCTAGTAAACAAGAAAACGCAGAGATCCCCATGTATGTTTTCAGCAATCTTTCACATTGTGATGAGTCACAGGAACATTCAAAGTAAACACTGACATACCTGCTGTAACCATCCATGATAATAAACTCTCCAACCATTAAGGGGGTAGAAATCACAATAACTGGACTTAAGAATTACAAGGCAGGCAGTGAAGACAGTGTCGAAAATCTGATTCTGAATCTCCACTACCATCTAATTCAGATGTAGATTTTCAAATAACCCATCCAATATTTTAAAAAGGAGATAAATTGCAATAGGGACAAGAAACAGTCTGGCACTGAAACTTTATGGATACCAAGAAGAATTTTGTGGCACTGAAACTTTATGGATACCAAGAAGAATTTTGCACATACAGAAGCTCTCCAGAGCAAATTTTCAGCCTGAAACTAATAATAGATGTTAAAAGTACAAAGATAAACAGTTCCTTGCATCATCCTTGTATTTTAAAGAAGCATATGATAATATCCACAGACTCACATTTAAGAATTCTCAGAGAAAACAATGTTCATCCAGAACTAATAAAAGTTTTGAATTAACTTTAACCAACCAAATAAAGTTCAGGGGAGAAAGATACAAGTCTTTTACTATAAAGGCTGGCATCAAAAAGGTGATGGATAATCCTCACTCCATTTCATTGTAGAAAATCAAAATCTGCTAAATACGAGCAAAACCGCCAACAAGAACAAACTGCTTGAGGTTTACAGGCACTCTAGGCTTTGGTTTAGAGGTATTTTTTGCTAAGATTATCAGTCTACAAAAAATCACGCTGAAATCAAAGTACCATTTGAGACACTGATATTATGCCTGTGAAACTTCTTGAGTAAGTAAAATCTGCATAAGTGATCAGAAAATGAACACAATGCTGCAATTTTAAATACAATGCAGAAGTCACCACACACAATCTAAGCAAGGAGGCAATATGGATAAGTAGAGTCAACAAAATGAAATGTCGGACAGGTGCGAGTAGTACCTGGTACTTTGATGACTCTGTACAAATTTAATTATGTAAATAATAATAATTATTATTTTGTGTGGCTCAGTGGCCTGGTGCAACTCTTTCTATTGGATGCCACTTCAGCAACTTGTGTGTCTGTAACCTACCGCAGTTATCCAACCAGGGAAAGGGAACAGTTTAACATGGAATCTAAATTGTGCGTTGTTTCTGGTAACTCCTCACATTGTTGAGACCTGATGGCCAGGTTAAGACCTCTGTTTCCCGGTACACACTTACTGCTAGCCCACCAGGACTGACATTTACATAGATAGTTCATTGATAGGTTTTGATGAGTGAGTTTGCAAATATCAAAATATTTGATACATATAGCCATATCTTTTGATTGTATTGACTTAAAGCTTGAGTTATTTAAATTGCCAAAGGAATGTTGACCTTATATCATTTTGCATAAATTTCAACGTGACACCTCTACCTGTTCCTGAGAAGGGGAATCTTGACAGACGGACAACAGAGATTCTATAAGGGTTCCATTTTTACCTATTGAGATATGGACCCTAAAATGGCCAGTTAGTGTTCAACATATAATTAAAAATGCTTCTCAGTAGATATTAAGATCAAAAAGGGCAGTCTTGCGCAGAACAAATTTGGAACCTGGAAATGATTTTACAACACAAACAGAACCTGATAATTACCTTTGTTGACTTCAAAAAGGCGTACGACTCTATCGCCGGAAAACTCCTTCAAAATTCTAGCTGAATACAAAGTATACAACAAAAAACAGACTATCATAGAGCAAACCTTGACCAACACAACCTCCAAAGTAAAGCTCTGTGGGGGACTATCAGAGCCCTTTGAAATTCACCCAGGTGTCCGAAAGGAGATGCCCTCTCACTGCTCCTTTACAATCTAGTGTTAGATAAGGTAATAAAAGAATGGGAAATATCACAACAGTGGATAACCTTAGGAAACTTACAGATTAAATGCCTGGCTTTTGCAGACAATTTGGTGATTGTCACGAAAGGTATAAACGAAACAAAAGAAGCTACTGAAAAATTACATGACATTGCTTCCAAAACTGGACTACAGATCTCTTACGAAAAGACACAGTTTATGAGCACAAAGAAACTCTCATCTCTGAACACAAAGTACGGCATGATTTACAAAACGGCAAACTTCAAATACCTCGGTGAAACACTACAAATGGGCGGACATAACAGAGACTCAAATGAAGAAAGAAAAACTAAACTCGAAAAGGCATGCAAATTAGTGTGGAATCATTACAACAAGAAGTGTATCTCACAAAAAGCCAAATTATGCCACTACAACACTGTGGTGTTCCCCGAAGCACTGCATGCAGCAGACACCACACTAATCCTAGGGCATACACGTATCAGACAACTAGAGAAAATAGAACGGAAAACACTTAGGAAAATATTTGGTGCAACTAACAACAATGGAGTATGGATCAAAAAACCTACAGAGGAACTATACAAACATATGGAGACAATCACAGAAAAGATTAGAAAACGCAGACTACAATTCTATGGACAGCTATACAGAATGCCATCACACAGACTGACCAAACAGATCTTTGACTGGGTAACCACTAGAAACAACAAATGGATGGCAGAGGTATAAAACGACCTGAACCAACTCAACATCACGCCAGACACAATAAATGACAGAATAACATTCAGAAACATCATTAAGAAAAGTAAACTACATGAGATACACCATGACAAACAAACAGGCGTAAAATGAACCGAAGAACGCAAACAAGATCACAGCCGCAATGAAAGAAATATGGGGGTACCAAGATGAAGCCAAAGACACGAAGTGGACAAGAAACATGGACAGAGGACTGGTAACAGAAACACAGCAAGAGAATGAGGGAAGCTTGGGCAGCAAGAAAGGCAGCAAAAGGAATTTAGCCTAACTGCGCTCTTTATGGGCAAAACACCAATTTTTATATTATAACACAAGTTCCAGGAGAAAAGGTCAGTATTCACAGATTACAGAAACAATCATTGAAGCAAAAAATGTCTGCTAAACATGGACTCTGAATGCATATCTTAAGAGCTACGAGCACTTATTCAATAGAAGAGATGTGTTTCAAAGTAGTGAAGATGAAAAACTGCTCATAGTTATTAAGGTATGCACTATATAGAGTCCATGTTTACAGGAAACACGTTTTTTGTGTTTTGGCCCATATGATATGGAAAACGAAGATCTTTAAATAGCAGATTTTGTTTCGCAGTACCGAAAATCGTGAAGTACTTTCAGCTCTTAAGATATGCACTTTAGAGCCCATGTTTATAAGACTTTTTAGCTTTGAATGATCATTCCTCTCATGCAGCTGAATACTGACAATTTCTCCTGGGACATCTACATCTACATCCATACTCCGCAAGCCACCTGACGGTGTGTGGCGGAGGGTACCCTGAGTACCTCTATCGGTTCTCCCTTCTATTCCAGTCTCGTTATCAGGTTCTGTTTGTGTTGTAAAATCATTTCCAGGTTCCAAATTTGTTCCGCACAAGACCGCCCTTTACGGAAGCCTGCTTGGTATTCCCCAATCAAGTGATTGGTCTGGCATTCCAGTCTGTTTAGTAAAACTTTAGAGAGGATCTTGTATATGACTGTTAGTAGGGATATTCCTGTGTAGTTGTTCGGGTCAGTCTTGTCACCTTTTTTGTGTTGTGGGTGAATCAGGGCAATTTTCCAGTCGTCAGGAATTTTCATGGTTTCCCAGATATCTTCCAAGATCCTGTGGATGTCTTGGGTGAGTTCTGGGTCTTTCCAGATTTCCACGATGATGCCGTCTTCTCCTGGTACTCTACGATTCTTGAGTAACTTGATTATTTCTTTAACTACTTCTAGAGTTGGAGGTTCACTATCTGGATTGTACGTGCTTGTTTATGTCATCAATTCTTTCATAGGGAGGTCCGAGTTGAGGAGTTTTTCAAAGTACTTTGCCAGAATGTCATTTTTGGTATTGGTTTCCAGGGTTCCATCCGGTCTTCTGAAGCACAAGTTGGGTGGTTGATATCCACTCATATTTTCTGTGAACGTTCTGTAGAATTTTTTTTTTTATTGTTTTTCGTGAAGTCCAATTCGATCTCTGTCAGTTACAGTCGACTTCGCTGATCTAGTTGCAGATGCAGGCAGCAGAGGACTCCAGGGATACCGGTGCCTATTGTAATCACAAAAAAATCCACTTTCTTCATTTTTCTGTCCCCTTTATCTCAATAAATAAAATGCTTGATACATTCTTCATGTATTAGTCACTCATACAATAGAATACATTGCTATCACAGTACATCCTCCAGCTACATACTCGAAAGTCTGACTGTCTCTCATAAAACAAAAAACAACTGTACTAAAAATTGAATGATAAAAAGTATTCTTTTGTCTGCGCCTTATCACACATTCATAATTAATGTCTTTGCTAATGCATCCGTTCGATCGGTGTTTCATTTTTGCTTTATTCTTAAATAAATATTAGTTAGCGGCATCCTGGGGGTCTTTCATATCATACCTGTACAATGGCCTCCACACTATACGTTGACATGTTATGGAGATGTACAGTCCCCAGTCCACCCCCCCCCCCCCCCCCCCATGTTAACTTATCGTATGTACAAAAAATTAAAATATTACATACATAATATGTGAGTCCATTACATATTTGAATTTAGCGCTGTAACAATAATGTCCAGTTTGTTTCATTCTCACTGTCGGGTTCGCACTGGCTGATTGGACGACGGGAACTGGTTTCCAATGGTCAACATGCTATATGCTGCCATTGCACGTGCGTGCACTCGTTTTCTTGGTGTTGATGTCACGCTGAGTGTCACACTTTCACCTGAGTGCTGTGTATCAAAGAATTTCGATGGCGTTTGTTTTTATGCTGGGTGCAGTGAGTGTGTGCTTTTTGTTCAAAATCCGACGCTGTGGCAGAAGATATCTATTTTTACAGCCCGGATGTCATTACTACCTGTCGTACTTGCATTTTCTGCGGAGAGAACCGTGACCAACAGAATCTGTCAATGAGGTAAGCATCTGCTTGAACAACTGTGGCTCACTTGTCCATGTATCAAGCGTTGTGAGCCACAGTACTTATTTCATTGCACACATATGTTCATGTCATTACACTTAACCGTGCACTTGTTGAAAGACACATATAGCTGTCCAAAATATTGTATAAATTGCTTGTCTTTTAAGTTCATATATAGAGTTTGATTTCCAATAAAATTCATACAAGTATCGAGTTACAACAATATACATAACATGATAACTTATACCTATGGCTGACATTCCATCCATTGGTTATATTACAAACATAAATTTCTAAAGATTTAACGTGTCATAAAAATTTTTTCATTAACTGGGTTCTATCACTACAGTTTGTTTGTTAGTTACGACTCATCTTCATTCATATCACATTTTTTGACATAATACAAGCATATGATATTAGTTGGAGGAAGGCGAAAAACAATTGGAAATAGTACTAAAAACATCGCACTTTGCTGGCCTTAACTACGCTTGACACCGCCTCCTTTGTTTGGAAGGGGAGGAAAGGAAGTACTCATCTACTGGTTCAAGGATTTATGAGGAAATGTTACTTGTACAATCATGGACTAATTGTCAAGGAACTTTGGTTCATTTAAATCATGTGTACCGGCTAATCATTGACAAAGTGTCTGGTTGATTCTTCATGTGTTACTGCTGTGTCCTTCAATTCCTGTGTCGCTTAGTGTAAAGTCTCATGTTTTCACCAACATAGACTTGTTGTTGTTGTGGTCTTCAGTCCTAAGACGGGTTTGATGCAGCTCTCCGTGCTACTCTATCCTGTGCAAGCTTCATCATCTCCAAGTAACTACTGCAACCTACATCCTTCTGAATCTGCTTAGTGTATTCATCTCTTGGTCTCCCTCTATGATTTTTACATTCCACACTGCCCTCCAATACTAAATTGGTGATCCCTTGATGCCTCAGAACATGTCCTACCAACCAATCCCTTCTTCTAGTCAAGTTGTGCCACAAGTTTCTCTTCTCTCCAATTCTATTCAATACCTCCTCATTTGTTATGTGATCTACCCATCTAATCTTCAGCATTCTTCTGTAGCACCACATTTCGAAAGCTTCTATTCTCTTCTTGACTAAACTATTTATCGTCCACATTTCACTTCCATACATGGCTACACCCCATACAAATACTTTGAGAAACGACTTCCTGACACTTAAATCTATACTCGACGTTAACAAGTTTCTCTTCTTCAGAAACGCTTTCCTTGCCATTGCCAGTCTACATTTTATATCCTCTCTACTTCGACCATCATCAGTTATTTTGCTCCCCAAATAGCAAAACTCCTTTACTATTTTAAGTGTCTCATTTCCTAATCTAATTCCCTCAGCATAGTCTTATCTTTCTTAAATACCTGGAACTGCCATTACTCAAGCTTTCATGTAACATGATAAAAATTAACTGGTTTTTGTAAAATCTCGTGCTTAAATGTTTGTGTACTCTGCAGTGAATAGGTAGTGATAATTGTCACGGAAACATACTGTGATGATGTATATATTTCATTTTTCATTTGCCTTATGACCTTTGTATAATTTTCCTTATAACTAAATTGTTTACACGAGGTGCGGTCCGTTTCTTCATTTGGTATCTGCTACACTTGACGTAATTCTCTTCTTCTGCGCCATGACGATGCACTGTTCACTGAAAGAAAAACTTAAAACTGATTGCATTTTGTAGCTCGATGGCCACCGATACATTTGGTCGTTGCATACTTCTGCAGATATTTCCATACCTTGTTTAAATTCATAGACTTTCATGTATTCTGTTACCCATTGTGATTATTCACTCTGCAAAGAAAAATTATTTGACATCTCTCACGGTATTTTGTTGTTAGACCTTAGCTTACACGTCAGGTGTGTTTGTGAGGTGTGTATGTCCTAATAAACTGGTTAAATTCTTTAAAGACTCGTTCTGCTGAGCTTGCTTCTGGGTGAAATAAGCGTACTGATATGTGCTTTATGCCCTCCGAGGTCATACATTGTTTCCACTTTACAAATAACATAGTATTTAATTAAATCTCTGTTTACATATATCAATAGGTTCCTTAGTTCTTTGACAGTAGATGTATTTGCGCAGTATTTCCATTTACTTTGTATTTAGATTAGATATACATTGTCTCCTCTCCTGCTACTGACGTCAGTGTGAATTGATGAGTGCGGACTGTTGAGCCATAAGCTAATTTTGTTTGTACTTACGCTTTGCATGAAGCATGTGTCATCTTTCATTGCTGTTAATTTTTGTGCCTATGTGTACAGATCAAAAGAATCACTTATGCCTATATTCATTACTTTATCTTAAAATACTCTCTAGAAGAAATATTACACTTAGAATTATGTACACTGTGTACAATTACCTAGTGATAAAAAAAAATTACCATGCTTCATCAGCCTCTTCTGGTTTTCTCATAGGCTAATCTGTACGTCCCCGGATATGGCCCTGAATAGAGTAATTGCCGCTTCTTATTTAGTTTGCCAATTTTTGTTGATTTAGGGTGAGTCAGTAAGAGGACTCGTTGCCCTTCAAAAAATTGTGTAAAATGTTTCAGTTTCTTGTTATAAATTTTCCTTCTATACTCGGCCCTGTTTTCTAGTTTTGATTTTGTCTTGTAGTGTCATTTCTGTAGTGGGTACCTTTGGTATGGGTGACACCCACTCATTCATTTGTTTTGTCCGGAACATCAGTTCATTGGGTGCGAAACCTGTTGAAGAATGTGGAAGGTTATTGACAACTTGCATGAAAGGAGTTATGTATTCTACCCATCAGGTGTGTTTGTGAGGTGTGTATGTCCTAATAAACTGGTTAAATTCTTTAAAGACTCATTTTACTGAGCTTGCTTCTGGGTGAAATAAGCTTACTGATATGTGCTTTATGCCCTGTGAGGTCATAAATTGTTTCCACTTTTGCCCAATGAAATATGAAGTGTTATCAGTTAGTAGTATCTTTGATTTATCTACTCTTCTCAAATAGTCTCCCTCAATTCTTCTTCTGATATGTGTGGCTGTTGCATTTTTAATGGCATACATTTTGACGTGTTTCGAGAAAATGTTGTATAGTACTACTACTTGGATATGGACCAGCTATGTCCAGGGATACTATATCTAGAGGGGTTTTTTTTGTGAGTATTGGTTGTAGCTCAGTTTATTTTGACACATTGGACTGTTTTGACTCTTGACATATTGCACACATTCTTATTACCTGTAGGACTTGCCTTCTCAAATTTGGAAAATAAAATAACAATTTTTTCACTACATGTGCTCACTCCGAAGTGTCCCCATACTTCATGTGTGTGTCTTATAAATTCTTCGGTATAATCTTCAGGAACACACACACACACACACACACACACACACACACACACACACACACACACACACCATTGATTAGATTTTTCATGTTTCCTACTAAACAAAACACCCTTGTACTCCTGATACCATTTACTTACCTTTACACCTTCATCTTTCTTAAGGATTTGCATACTTTACTCCATCTGTGATCTTGCTGTTGTATAATTTTAATCTGCTTACAAAACTTACGAGAATCAGACTGTTGTGTTGTACCGTGCATTAATAATGTTCTGATTTCTGCATCTTGCTCTGTTAATTCACGAAATTCCTCTGAACCTAGTGGTAGCCTAGACAAGGCTTCTGCAGTCACATTCTGACTTCCTGACTTCCTTGCCATTGCCAGTCTACATTTTATATCCTCTCTACTTCGACCATCATCAGTTATTTTGCTCCCCAAATAGCAAAACTCCTTTACTACTTTAAGTGTCTCATTTCCTAATCTAATTCCCTCAGCATCACCCGACTTAATTCGACTACATTCCATTGTCCTTGTTTTGCTTTTGTTGATGTTCATCTTATACCCTCCTTTCATGACACTGTCCATTCCATTCAACTGCTCTTCCAAGTCCTTTGCTGTCTCTGACAGAATTACAATGTCATCGGCGAACCTAAAAGTTTCTATTTCTTCTCCATAAATTTTAATAGCTACTCCAAATTTTTCTTTTGTTTCCTTCACTGCTTGCTCAATATGCAGATTGAATAACATCGGGGATAGGCTACAACCCTGTCTCACTCCCTTCCCAACCACTGCTTCCCTTTTTTGTCCCTCGACTCTTTCTCTGGTTTCTGTACAAATTGTAAATCGCCTTTCGCTCCCTGTACTTTACCCCTGCTTCCTTTAGAATTTGAAAGTGAGTATTCCAGTCAACATTGTCAAAAGCTTTCTGTAAGTCTACAAATGCTAGAAACGCAGGTTTGCCTTTCCTTAATCTTTCTTCTGTGAAAGAGAGTATTCCAGTCAAAATTGTCAAAAGCTTTCTGTAAGTCTACAAATGCTAGAAACGCAGGTTTGCCTTTCCTTAATCTTTCTTCTGTGATAAGTCGTAGGGTCAGTATTGCCTCACGTGTTCCAACTTTTCTATGGAATCCAAACTGATCTTCCTCGAGGTCAGCTTCTACCAGTTTTTCCATTCGTCTGTAGAGAATACGCGTTAGTATTTTGCATCCGTGACTTATTAAACTGATTGTTCAGTAATTTTCACATCTGTCAGCACCTGCTTTCTTTGAGATTGGGATTATTATATTCTTCTTGAAGTCTGAGGGTATTTCGCCTATTTCATACATCTTGCTCACCAGATGGTAGAGTTTTGTCAGGACTGGCTCTCCCAAGGCTGTCAGTAGTTCTAATGGAATGTTGTCTACTCCCGGGGCCTTGTTTCAACTCAGGTCTTTCAGTGCTCTGTCAAACTCTTCACGCAGTATCGTATCTCCCATTTCATCTTCATCTACATCCTCTTCCATTTCCATAATATTGTCCTCAAGTACATTGCCCTTGTATAGGCCCTCTGTATACTCCCTCCACCTTTCTGCTTTCCCTTCTTTGCCTAGAACTGGGTTACCATCTGAGCTCTTGATATCCATACAAGTGGTTCTCTGTTCTCCAAAGGTCTCTTTAATTTTCCTGTAGGCAGTATCTATCTTACCCCAAGTGAGATAAGCCTCTACATCCTTACATTTGTCCTCTAGCCATCCCTGCTTAGCCATTTTGCACTTCATGTCGATCTTGTTTTTGAGACGTTTGTATTCCTTTTTGCCTGCTTCATTTACTGCATTTTTATATTTTCTCCTTTCATCAATTAAATTCAGTATTTCTTCTGTTACCCAAGGATTTCTACTAGCCCTCGTCTTTTTACCTACTCGGTCCTCTGTTGCCTTCACTACTTCATCTCTCAAAGCTACCCATTCTTCTTCTACTGTACTTCTTTCCCCCATTCCTGTCAATTGTTCCCTTATGCTCTCCCTGAAACTCTGTACAACCTCTGGTTCTTTCAGTTTATCCAGGTCCCATCTCCTTAAATTCCTGCCTTTTTGCAGTTTCTTCAGTTTCAATCTGCAGTTCATAACCAATACATTGTGATCAGAGTCCACATCTGCCCCTGGAAATGTCCTACAATTTAAAACCTGGTTCCTAAATCTCTGTCTTACCATTATGTAATCTATCTGAAACCTGTCAGTATCTCCAGGCTTCTTCCATGTATACAAACTTCTTTTATGAATCTTGGACCAAGTGTTAGCAATGATTAAGTTGTGCTTTGTGCAAATTTCCATCAGACGGCTTCCTCTTTCATTTCTTAGCCCCAATCCATATTCACCTACTACGTTTCCTTCTCTCCCTTTTCCTACTACCATGACTATTAAATTTTCGTCTCCGTTCACTATCTGAATAATTTCTTTTATTTCATCATACATTTCTTCGATTACTTCGTCATCTGCAGAGCTAGTTGCCATATAAACTTGTACTACGGCAGTAGGCGTGGGCTTCATATCTATCTTGGCCACAATAATGCGTTCACTATGCTGTTTGAAGTGGCTTACCCTCAATCCTATTTTTTTATTCATTATTAAACCGACTCCTGCATCACCCCTATTTGATTTTGTATTTATAACCCTGTATTCACCTGACCAGAAGTCTTGTTCCTGCTGCCACCGAACTTCACTAATTCCCACTATATCTAACTTTAACCTATCCATTTCCCTTTTTAAATTTTCTAACCTACCTGCCTGATTAAGGGATCTGACATTCCACGCTCCAATCCGTAGAATGCCAGTTTTCTTTCTCCTGATAACGACGTCCTCTTGAGTAGTCCCTGCCCAGAGATACGAATGGGGGACTATTTTACTCCGAAATATTTTACCCAAGAGGACACCATCATCATTTAACCATACAGTAAAGCTGCATGCCCTCGGGAAAAATTACGTCCGTTGTTTCCCCTTGCTTTCAGCCGTTCGCAGTACCAGCACAGCAAGGCTGTTTTGGTTAGTGTTACAAGGCCAGATCAGTCAATCATCCAGTCTGTTGCCCCTGCAACTACTGAAAAGGCTGCTGCCCATCTTCAGGAACCAAACGTTAGTCTGGCCTCTCGACAGATACCCCTCCGTTGTGGTTGCACCTACGGTACGGCTATCTGTATCGCTGAGGCACGCAAGCCTCCCCACCAATGGCAAGGTCCATGGTTCTTGGGAGGGCTCTTTTGTCAAATCTTATGAAACATGTTTGTAATTCTCCCTTGCTCCCAGTTCCTGAGAGGTCAATAGCCTGGGACTTTACTACGACCAGTTGGTGTTTTCCAACGGCGTAGTGTGATTTAGTTCGTTACCTGGAGAAATTTCGGTGAGTTGCACTGTGTGTGTACTTTGCCAGTTTGTGTCATTAGCCACTGTGCAGTTATTTTGCTGCCCAAAAGTCAACTGCGGTACTGCGTAAGGCATGGCAGTGTTGCCGCACATCAGCCACTACTGCAGCTGACTGTTTCTGTTTATGTTCGGCATAGGGATGGTGAATTGTAATTTACTCGCACATTGAAGTTACCCATGTTGTTTTGGAAATTTCTTTTAAATCGTTTGTTTTTTCAGTACACTTTACGGTACTCATTACCTCTAGGTATGTAATTTTGGTGTTGTGTGTACCAACTTTGCTTTGTGTTTAAATCACGTTTTACTGACTGATTTACGTGATCATGTTGTTATTGTCTGAAGTTCTGTTGCCCTATGGGGTACAGATCTTTCCTCATATATTAAGTCAATAGAATTGAGCACTGACAGAAAATATTGAGTGTTGTGCTCAGGCATTGACTAATTTTTCTCTAATGTGCGATGGTAAACGACTTTTCAAAATTTTTAACATGTCTACCTGCAATATTGGGTTCACTCAGTAGCATGTCTTGTTCAGGTATTTCTCAAAGTATCCACATAGACTACCGTATTTGCCATTGAATGGTGCAGGGTAGAAAACCTCACGTCTGAGTCTTTCTTGCACTGCCTCAGACCAGTACTTGTTGAGAAAAGCTCATTCAAATTGGGTATAAGTGCTGCAACGTTCGACCATTTCGGTTGCCCATAAGAGCACATCGCCTTGCGTATATCTCACAACAAGACTTATTTTCTGTGCTTCCGCCCAGGTGCGTGGAAATACATGACGAAAAGCACTGATAAATACTACAGGATTCATTCTCTTACTTTCAGTAGTGAATGTAGGAAACTGTTGATGTCTCAGCAAACCTTTGTCTGCAAAAATAGTTGATAAAACACATGGCATTTTCGGTCGTATTTATGTTATTATTGTAGCTACCTGTAATTCTGGCTGGTAATTGTTCAGGTATTGGAGTTGTGGGTATGTTTACATTTGTAATCTACGACTGTCACTGGTCCATGCTGTGTGACTCGTGACAATTTGTGAATAGATACCAACAGGTTGTGGTATGTGCTCGATAGCCTGTGTATTATTTACATGCATAGTTCGAGATGCGGTATTATTTTCTTCCAAAAGATTGCAGATCCTATTTTCTGCGGCTTGCAGGTTAATGTTTACCTTGTTCACGATTTCATTTTTCTTCTCCAGAATACCCTTTTCGACTATATCTGTGTATAACTTACAATCGGTTACTAGCTTCTCTGCAATGGTGTTACCCTCATCTAGCATACCTGCTTCAGCTTCACTAATCATATCACTCAGAGTTTCATTAATCTTCTCTCTCTCCTTCTTTGCACATGCTGAGTCAACTTCTAATGTTGCTACCCTTAAAGTGAGCTCCTTTACAGCTAGAGGTACACCTTCATAGTCTTTATTTAGTTTGTTAACGACAGTGGTTACCTTTTTTACTGTCCAAACCAACTGGTTTTGTGTGGCTTCTATGTGTGTGTTTGCGTCTGTGATTTTCTTTATCTGTTATTCTACTAGATTGTGAGGGTCATTAAAAGAATATATCTTCTGTTTTGACTCCGTAATGTTACTGTTAACTTCAGAAAGTACTTCATGCTTTACCTGTGTTTTCATATCATTCAATTTTTCGTCTATTTCAGTGCGAAAGTTTTTGGTTGCGAAAGTTTTTGGTTAAGTTATCGAATTTCTGTGAGACCGTGTCTTGAAATCCTTGAATACTTGTTTCTGTTCTTGCTTCATTGTATTTAGATCTTGTGTAACAGTGTTTTGCTGCTGTTTTACCATGTTCAATACTTGTGTCATATTACCAATTTTGGTATTCATATTGTGTTTCATATCACTGAAATTGGTGTTCATCTTGTGTTTCATATTATCAAATTTCGCATTCATGTTAGATAGAAATTGCCATTGCGTTAGTTGTACTACTGTGGTTGCTGTCCGCAGTGCTTTCCAAGTTAATGTTTGTGTTGCGAACAAGTGTTATTTGTAACTTGTTGTCACGATTCACATTTTGGTTGCTCTCTAGTATTTCATTCACGAGCAGTATGTCGCTTTGGGAGATGCGTGACATTGTCTCGTCAATTGTAAACAATGTGTTGTCAAGGTCGTTCTGCTGTGGAGCTTCGCTATCATTTGTCACTCCTGCGACACTCATCTCTGATCTACTTAAACCTTCTGCAGTAGGCATGCATGGCGCCTGAACTTCAGTTGTTTGATCTCGCAATTCTACGCCATCTTGGCTGATTGCATTTTTGCTATTGTTATCAACAGTAGTCATATATTTTTCAGCCATGTTATATTAATTTGTAAGAAATAAAAATTTCACAAAATGTTAAAATTTTCCTACATTAATTATTACACTTGATAAATGCAAATTCTGAAATGTTAAGGCCTGTTTTTTTCATCTGTTATGATGTTCAAACTATTGTGTCACAATTCTTTGTTTTACTGACAATTCGTATCACACTGAAAATTTCCTGTAAATTTTTCGCCAGAGGTGCTACCAAGCGTAACCATGCAAGCAACTTGCGTAGCCGTCCTACCTTTGCTGCACTGAATAAAACAACTTACTATGGAAAATTTTACATGACCTGCATCCAATTCTTATTCCTTTCCAAATATTTCTCCTCAATTTTTGCACTTTTCTGATGCTTGCTCCCCATCGTGATTCATGGAAACAGAAAATACAGACAATTAATTTTTATTATTTATTACAATGTCATAGAAATTTCTGACTATGACAATAGTTAACAACACTATTAACGACTGGTGCCCAAAAGTTCTGGCACACAGGATGCCAATTGTAATATATTAAAATAAAAATAATAATATATTAAACTTGAATATATGTATATCTTGCGTTGTTGAAAAGTCTGTTTGTGCTTATCTCAATTTCGTTTAATGATCAGACTTCGCTGATGTAGTTGAAGATGCAGGCAGCAGTGGACTCCTGGGATACCGGTGCCTCTCGTGATCACCAAAAATCCACTTTCTTGATTTTTCTCTTCCCTTTGTCTCAGTAAATAAAAATGCTTGCTATATTATTTAACCATGAATTATTCACTGATACAATAGAATACATCACTATCACAGTACGTCGTCCTGCTGCATACTCATAAGTCTGACTGTCTCTCTTAAAACAGAAAACAACAGTACAAAAAATTGAATGATAAAATGTTTTCTTTTGTCTGCGCCTTATCGTGCATTCATAATTAATGTCTATGCCAATGTGTCCATTCAATTGATGTTTCGTTTTTGCTTTGTTCTTAAATAAATATTGTTAGTGGCATCCTCAGGGGTCTTTCATCATGTTCCTGTACACCCCCTCCTTCCTAATGGCATCTATTGTCCACATTAGTCTCTTATGAAGATTTGAGAGGAGTAAAGATTACAATAAACTTTCTAGTTTACCTAGCTTTCCATGTAGAGTTGACTCCAGTTCTTTTTGTCTAGGGGTCTGATTCTTATAGCTGAAAATGTCATTTTAGGTCCTCACCGTTGGATTGATCTAAATAAATTTGAAGATTGTTGTTGCAGAATTTTTGTTTTTAGGTAATTATATTTTCTCACATTTTAGTGTATCCTACAGTTTTAAAATTTTTACGTTAACAAAGCCGAAATTACGTTATTCGCACAAAATACAAAAATATGTCCGATCACATCAGAAGCATGCTTATGACTCCCACACTCTGCTGAAATAACCATATTTCAAAGGGTTTACAATTTTTCTTAACAAATGAATTTCTACTAGTTTGTTACATTATTAATTTTGATTATTATTTCATAAATAAATCCAGAGATAAGCATAGTAACCAGTACAGTGTTGCCAGTAGTTCATAATTTCAAATGTTTCAAAAAATAATTTTAACTGTACATTCAGAAATAATACTTACTGATTATAACATCGAGAGTAAAACATTTTATAAAGTAGTTCATTTTCACAAATTTTAGATAGAAATATAACATACTGTGTATAAAATTATATGAAAGTTTTTAGAAAAGCAACTGAGATAATATTGACCTGTCCAAAATTCGAAAAATAATACTGGTATCAACAACTACTGTTGAGGAAAAGTAATGCTAAAGGAAGATGATCCGTTACAAACACCATGTATAAAACTGTGACACTCTCAGAGGGTATTTATTCTTAAGAAACTCTGTACCAAATGTAAAAAAAGAAAAGAAAAAAAAAGGAGCTGAATTGCTCCTTAAAACTGAAAAAGTTATATGAAAGTACGTCCTACAACTGCTAGAAAACAGACGTGTAATGACAACTAGTGATGAGAAATCTGGAAAAGTGGAAGGACAATGGAAGCAGTTAAACTTGAAGCAGCAAATATAGAAGACAAAGATAAAATTAACATCCTTTGAAGACATAAAAATTTTCAGCAGGAATGACTACATAGAAAGGCTATAGAGGTTTCAGACAAATTGAAGTGACAATTGGAGCAAATGAAAAGTACTGGGCAGATAAACTCGACCTGTAAAAAATAATGTGAATGTGGAATGATTTACATGCTCCAGTGTGGCCAATAGTGGTGGTGGCAGTGGTAGTAATAAATGGGTGTGTTCTTTGGCCATAGTGTTGACCCAGGCTATCCATTATGAAAAGCTCTTGAGTTTTGTGTTGACAATCTTCAGTCCCAATGAAAATGAGAGATGGCACGAAGAAGAGTGTCAAAAAATGAAGTGGACAGGCAGTGGCACTCTCTCATCCTTTTCTGGTTTGGGTAAAAAGTTCTGGTTAACTTGCTGTGTCAAAAGTTGACCATGAACCTTATATCTAGCCACACTTCTGGTCTTGTGTACATATTTTGTGATCAGTTCTACCAGTTCTCTCTCTCTCTCTCTCTCTCTCTCTCTCTCTCTCTCTCTCTCTCTCCCTCCCTCTCTCTCTTTAAAAAAAGGGTGAATACAGTGACAGAAAATCCTGTGTGGAATACGTTCATTGTACAGATACTTAAAAATGAGCAGTGGCTGGCTAGTCACAGAGAAATAACACTGAAAGAATGTAGATCAGCCTATGAACTTGTTTCGTGATATGTTAGCAGAATGTAGTTTAACAATCAATATTTTCATTCCAGTCACAATGGTTTTCAATTAAATGACAATGACGCTGTTCTTAATAACTGTTCATGTTTTAAAAGTGAGTGAATTTCTCCAATTTTATCTGAGTGTTTCTGATAACAATTGTTTAAATGTGGCTGGCTTACCTTTTTTAGTTTTTAATGTATATGTCAGCTTTATAATATAGTTGCTTAATTAGCAACTCGGACGAAATGAAATGTGTGTGTGCTTGAGTCTAATGTGATCTCTCACATTCTGTGTGAGATTGTTTTTAGTTTATTCAATACTTAGTAATGAAAACTTAAATATTGGTATTATACTAACCACCATGTAGAGCGTTGAGTGGTAGTGGAAGCGGTAGTGGCATTTAGTGGTATTTTCATTCAAGTTGTTCAATAACTGAATAGTGTATTCAATTTTTACAGAGTGAAGAAAAACCAGCTAGTGCAAAGAAGGCAAAAGGAGGAGGAGGGAGAGGACGGAGGCCAAAGTAATTCCACTGTACTGTTGCCTAACGTGTCCAAAATAATGTTGCTCTTAATTGAAGATGTGTCTCCGATTTGTAATCGAACTGTAAAATTTGAAATAGGACAAAAACATATTAAATCACTGTGTCTGTGACATATATTGAAGTGATTGTTGTGATCTCATATCTTTTTGTAATGGATGGCAATCTCTTCAATCATGTTGATTTTTAATTAAATTAGACATAAAAATTATAATTGGATCTGAATTTAAAATTGTGTGTGAATGCTCTTAGATGTGTGGCTCAGATGTAGGTATTTTGATGTTATTATAGGTGCTATAATGCAACACAATAAATAACCTTTAAGTTCACCAACACTTCTTGTAAAGCAGGAGTTTATTTTGGAATGAAAAGCCTAAAGAACCCTAAAACATCAAGGCTACAATTGGGTAATATCTGAACTTTAATAACGTTTAAGAAATAAAAAGGGCATTTATGAAAATTAGTTTTGCAGGAGCGGATGCTGTACAAAGGATTTTGTAGCTGTATAATATTATAAGTAAATAATTAAAAATGTTTTTAATATTGGGTTTAGTAAGTTACTGTGATGGTGAATGAAGTGAAAATATTATGGAGGAAAGTAGGTGATTGTTGATAATACTGCTGACAGTTGTAATTTTGTATATTATAGAATAATTCATTTTAAGCAATGATTCAGTTGACAAACCATTACTTATCTTTAAAAAAAGTATGATGAGTAAATGCACATGAACAGTGTGTGCTGCTAGTTTGTCTTTTGAACACATGCCTTTATTTCGAGAGCAGAAAGTTCATCCCTATTCACACAGCCTTTAATCCCACTGCAGCATTATATTTTTGTCTTTGTGGGTTTCAACACTTCACATAAATCGAAGACAAATCAAATATTACTCTTAAGTTTCTCTTAAAGACAACTGGTTGTTTATCATATTAGTCACCAATAGCCTTCTGTTATAATAGTTTGGACATATTCACCTACATTTTTTAAACAAAGATATGCTAGACAACAATTTTTTATGTTTTTCACATACACACAATTGCTAGACAACAATTTTTTATGTTTTTCACATACACACAATTGGTTATGGAAAAGTGCAAAACTTTTGTTCAAAGCACATATATTATACAGTCAGTCTCTCATGATTCAGTTGTGCCCGACACACCACAAAGAATTTGTCCACGTGAAAATTAGCTTTATGTCTCCTACATTCAAATTAGATTTTTCCACGGTGCTCTCTGTCAACACCACTTACATTTTTCAGAGGAAGCATTTATTTTCGCTGGAAAATGTCCCCAACTCTTGTCATTTGGAGCTTTAGTGGATTTTTCTGTTTTTCTGGATAGTCTGTTAGGCATTATCAGAGGGCATTGCATTCTTAAAGAGCTGCCCCATGATACTGAGCCAAAGCATTATGCACTTCATTCTTTTGGGTGCTATGTTCAATATATAGGTTGTGGGATGGCAGACTAGAACACACTAAGTAGGGTGTTATAAAGTCAAGTTTAACACATATATTTCAGAACGACACAACACACATGAATCACAGAGTAAGTTGACAAGCAAGACGTGTACACGTTAGCATTCGAATGAGCACTGAGTCCCAGTCTAGCGGCCGCTGCTCGGCTGGCCGCTTAGGTGGCCCAGCTGCTGCATGGCTGGCAGACAGCGCCGCACGTAGAGGACGCATGTAACTGCGCGGCGGCACTTTGAATGATCGGCGAGTCACAACACTTTTCCCCCCTCTGAAATTGTTGCACTAGTCCTGATGTAGGTGTCCTGGAGATGGCTAACGTGCATAGGCGTTGTTTGACTCGCTGTAAAGTCTCGAGGAGGGGCTTTCCGCTCGGACGGAAGTGTCCCCGATGATAACGGGTCGAGATGACCGAAGACGTAGGGGTTGAATCTGCTGGGGCCCTATGCACCAATCTGCCCGTTGCGGCAAGTCCAGTTGACATAACAGGAGACATGGGCGATGTGTCAGCGTCCGTTGGAGGAGGAGGCGAGTAGATTGGCTCTGACAGAGGATGGTCATCCGGTCCCTGCATGGGCATGTCTCCTGGTGGCGTCCGTTCTTGTGCTGGCATCGCGATGACGGTGAGAGGGCTGCGTTGTGAGTATTGAGAGATGCCAAGATCCCGAGCGTCAGGTAGAGGCGAAGGTGGTGTAGCGGCATTCGGAACAGGCGTTGCCGGCACACGAGGCCGAAGCTGGTCCGAATGACGCACTGCAACACCCGTGTCCGTCTGGATCTCATACAGGTGTCGGCCACGGTGTCGTAAGATGCGGCCCGGACTCCATTTTGGCCGCCTGCCATATCCCCATACCCAGACGAGGTTGTCGGTGGTGAACCGGCCAAGTGAAGGCACCCGCGGCTGTGAGGTGGAAGGCCACAGAAGGTGAAGTAGTGTGCGGGGCTGTCGGCCATGTAAGAGCTCAGCCGGGCTGTGGTCGCCCATGGGGGTGAAACGGTAAGACGCCAGAAACTGGAGAAGCGCATCATCAGCAGCAGAAGAAGTCAGAAGTTTCCGCATCTGAGCCTTAAATGTGCGGACCAGTCGTTCAGCCTCACCGTTTGATTGTGGATGGAATGGCGGGGCCGTGACATGCATAACGCCGTGACAAGCACAAAAATCCGCAAATTCGGAAGAGGCAAATTGCGGACCATTATCAGTAACAAGAATAGAGGGGAGGCCTTCCAAAGAAAAAAATGTGGGCGAGAGCACTGGTGGTTGCCGCAGTGGTAGGTGACGTGCAACGGACAATGAAAGGAAAGTTAGAGTACGCGTCAATTACGAGGAGCCAATAAGTACCTAAAAAGGGTCCTGCGAAGTCAGCATGAATGCGCTCCCAGGGCTTCTCAGGCGAAGGCCAGTGACAAAGATGACTTCGGGGCAGCGGCCTGCGACGCACAAGAGCCGCAGGCAGCGGCCATGTGTACTATTTCAGAGTCAATACCAGGCCAGTACACATGACGGCACGCCAGAGATTTTGTGCGAGACACACCCCAGTGCCCTTGGTGAAGGAGGCGCAACACGCGGCGAAGCATTGTCAGTGGAAAGGAGGATAACACCATCCCTAGCCGTGAGGCGGTAGCGCAAAGCGTAGTCGTTCTGCAACGGATCAGAAGTCTTAGCGGACTGGCGATCTGGCCAACCCTTCTGAATACAGCGTAAAACCTGGGAGAGGGTAGGGTCAGAATCCGTAGCAGCCGCCAGCCTGTCTCCAGTGATGGGGAACCCGTCCACAACCCAGTGCTCGGCAACATCCAGGTGGAAACACAAAAGTTCGTCCCTATCGAATGCCAGATCAGGACCCATGGGAAGGCAAGACAGAGCATCAGCATTTGCGTGTTGAGCCGTTGGCCGGAAATGAATCTCATAATTGAAACGAGACAAGTAAAGAGCCCAACGCTGGAGACGGTATGCAGCCTTGTCGGGAAGTGATGTTGATGGATGAAACAAGGAAACAAGTGGTTTGTGATCCATAACAAGATGAAATTTTGAGCCATAGAGAAAAACACCAAAATTATGAAGAGCATAAATAATGGCCAAAGCTTCTTTTTCAATTTCAGAATACTTTTGTTGGGCATCCGTGAGCGTTTTGGAGGCATAAGCAATGGGTTGTTCCGAACCATCAGAAAAACTGTGCGCAAGGATTGCACCGACCCCGTATTGAGAGGCGTCTGTGGCAAGAACAAGATGTTGGCCAGGTTGATAAGTAGCCAGGCACGGGGCCTGTTTCAGCAGAGTCTTCAATTTCTGAAAAGCCGCATCGCATGACGTGGACCAGTGAAAAGGCACGTTTTTATGCAACAGGTGATGCAACGGCTGAGCCACCGAAGCCGCAGACGGTAAAAACTTGTGATAGTATGCTATTTTCCTCAAGAAGGCCTGCAGTTCCTTAACAGATGTAGGACGAGGAAGGGCATCGATCACAGCGACAGTTTGCTGAAGCGGACAAATACCATCCCTAGAGAGTTGAAACCCCAAGTACGTGATAGATGCCTGAAAAAATTGTGATTTCTGAAGATTACGCTTAAGACTGGCAGTCTGTAAGACATGAAAAAGTGTGCGGAGATTTTGAAGATGTTCTTCAGTGGTGGAGCCAGTGACAACAATGTCGTCCATGTAATTGATACACCCAGGGACAGGGAGCAATAATTGTTCCAAGAATCGCTGAAAGAGAGCAAGGGCGCTAGCAACCCCGAATGGCAAGCGTTGGTATTGATAGAGGCCGAAAGGCGTGTTAAGGACCAGAAACTGCCAGGAAGCAGCGTCGAGAGGAAGTTGATGATAAGCTTCTGACAGGTCAATTTTAGAAAAATACTGGTCTCCAGCAAGTTCAGCAGCCCAAGCACGATAGGATTGATGTGGCTGTTTTTGACAACGATAAAAGGCAACACGAGAGGCTACCACATGCGTTTGCTTTTGAAAATAGACAGACAGAAGTGAGCACATTTCAGCAAAGGACAAAGACGCAGGATCCTTCAAAGGAGCCAATTGCGACAACAACCGATACATTTGAGGTGAAATCCAGGAAAGGAACAGAGACTTACATGGTTGTTCGTCCGTGACAGGAAATGCCAAGAAGTGCTGTCGAAGACGTTTTTCATAATCAGACCGGTCTCGTCGTAAGGAGGAAAAGGAGGTATAGCCAACGACGAGAAATGACCCGCATTTGACGCCGCGACGAAATCGCGAATCGCCGCTGTTAGAAGTGTTTGCTGTTAAGGAGATTTTGCAGTAGTTGCCCGACAGTAGCCATGGAAACCTGTGGGTCAACGGTCAAAAGGAAAAATCCACTACCTCGTCACCGATTGTTATAATGTCAAGTTTAACACACACATTTCAGAACGACACAACACATATAAGTCACAGAGTAAGTTGACAAGCAAGACGTGTACACGTTAGCATTCGAATGAGCACTGAGTCCCAGTCTAGTGGCCGCTGCTCGGCTGGCCGCTTAGGTGGCGCAGCTGCTGCATGGCTGGCAGACAGCGCCGCACGTAGAGGACACGCGTAATTGCGTGGCGGCGCTTTGAATGATCGGCGAGTCACAACATAGGGTATGCCTCTCACAGTGGTGGGATGATTCGGTGCATCTGTTAGTTACAGAGTAGGACATATCCTTTTGAAAGCAGGTATTGGAGAAAGTTTGCTACTGGGGTAATTCCAGTTACGTGGACTTGAAGCTGGCTCAGATAGTGTAAGCTACACACCAGGTAGCCTTATTGTGCCACAGACATGACTTGTTTTCTGATGCATGATTCATTTGAACACCCCTGCCCGCAGGCAATTGACAGAGCCATATAGTCAAACAACCTAAATGTCTCACTCCACCCGGAAATGGAACGGAATCTCCTGTCATGAAAGAAGTGAAAATACAGCAAACAGTCTCACTTTAAAACAAAATCACTGCCACATCAACACAATTTGTGTTATTTTAACTTTAAGAGCTACACGTGCTTAAAGACAAATAATTAATATAAGCATTGCAAAATTAATGATAATAATTTAAAAATTGCTCTACTGACGAAGTGTGCCAGCTGTTAGTCACTAAGGGATATTTTTGTTCTTAATCAATGTACAAGGGTAATCCCAAAAGTAAGGTTGCCTATTTTTTTTATAAGTACATAGACCTGTTTATTTCTAGAATGGTTTACATCAGTTTACAGCTTGAAGATTTAGCTATTTTTCGACATAATCACCATTTCTGTCTATGCATTTTTGTAGACACTGTGGCAGTTTTTGTATGCCCATGTCATACCAGCTTGCCGCCATGCTGTTCAGAAAGTTATGAACCTCTTCCCTTGCTCACCTCCTTCACTTACCATGGTGCTTGGGTTTGTAATGTTCTTCATAATGGATCTCTTAGAGCCCTTCCAGTTGTCTCGTAAAGTCAATGTACAGTTCTGCAGCATTCTTGGTAGTGTACCTACAAACTGTGATTTGTCCGCACTGCACATCAGCTGGTGTTGTTCACTATGTGTAATCATTTAAAGGGAGATCCTCAAGGATTTGTTTCTCACAAAAGCAGTCAGTTGTATGAATGCCAATTCACCAAACAATTTCCCATACCGACACCACTTTTTTCAATAAAGTAACAATGCACATATAGTCTAAGCTGAGCAGGACCCTTCTTACATGTTGGCAGACCAAACTGCATACAAAGCTCTATTATTCTTTTCACAGTTGGAGACACAACACACACTAACTGAACACCACTGAAAATGCTGGAAGCTGTATGTAGTGCTTTCCTGTGGTCAAAAGGGTGTTGAGAAAGATGTATCTAGAGAGGGGGATAATAAACTATGCAAGTCATGGATGTTGTGTCAAACTTGTTTTGAATGGTTTAATTTACTGGTGCATAGATATTGTTTACATGAATTTCTTCTGTCATGTCACATCATTGTGACTGCGTTGCTGTGCAAATCACCGCCACTACAAGTTCAACACGATTACATTAAAAAGTTTTCTGTGTTTTTACATAAGCATTCCAAGATAATCATTAAACAAGTTCAAGCATGGATAACTGTGCTAATGTAGTAAATTATTGTGCATCCTACATGCATATTCTGTAACATTTCATTTGGCCATATAGTGTGGTTAGAAGGTGAATTACGAACATATACAGTGAGGCAACAAAAGTCATGGAATAGTGATATGCACAAATACAGATGGGGGTATTTTCATGTGCATAAGGAAAAAAAAAGGGCAGTGCATTGGCAGAGCTGCCATTTGTACTCAGGAGGTTCACGTGAAAAGGTTTCCGACGTGATTATTGCCGCATGAAGGAAACATGTAATGGTAGTTGGAACTAGATGCATGGAACATTCCAGTTTCAAAATTGTAGGGAATTTAATATTCCAGGATCCACAGTGGCAAGAGTGTGCCAAGAATACCAAATTCCAGGCAATATCTCTCACTACAGTCAATGCAATGGCTGACGGCCTTCATTTGATGACTGAGAGCAGCAGCATTTGCATAGATTTGTTATTGCTGACAGACAAGCAGCATTGAGTGAAATAACTGCAGAACTCAATGTGAGACAGATGATGAATGTATCTGTAAGAGCAATCTGATGAAATTTGTCGTTAATAGGCTATGATACCAGATAACATCTTGTAGACTTGTGACCACATCAGATGAGTCCTGATGTCAGATAGTAAGAGTTGATTGTAGGTTTTGAGTGTGATGCAGACCCCACAAAGCCATGGGACCAAGTTGTCAACAAGGCATTGTGCAAGCTGGTGGTGGCTACATAATGGTGTGGGCTGTGTTTACATGGAGTGGACTGGATTCTCTGGGCCAACTGAACCAGTCATTGACTGGAAATGGTTATTTTAGGTTACTTGGAGACCATTTGCAGCCATTCATGGACTTCATGATCCCAAACAATGATGCTATGTTACTGGATCACAAATGTTCACAAGTAGTTTGAAGAATATTCTGAACAATTCAAGTGAGTGATTTGGTCACCCAGATCTCACTATGTGAATCCCATCAAACATTCGTGGGACGTAATAGAAAGGTCAGTTCGTGTACAAAATCCTGCCCCAGCAACATTTTCATAATTATGGATGGCTGCAGAGGCAGCATGGCTCAGTATCTCTGCAGGGACTTCCAACAACTTGTTAAGTCCATGCCATGTCGAGTTGCTGCACTACACTGGGCAAAAGGAGTCCAATAAGATACTAGGAGGTATCCCATGACTTTTGTTACCTCAGTGCATATTATAATACAAAATAACCTTCTTCATCCATACTAATGTATAAAGAGCATACTGGTGTTAAACCATTTGTCTACAATGACAGCTTCAGTCATAATATGAGGTGTCTTGTTCCAGTATAAGCCATGATGGTGTACTGCTCCAGGTGCATACTCTTACTTGGCATAATATGGCTAATTATATGCTTTCCTCTTCAGTGTCCCACAGAACTGTGCACCCGTCACTGCATAATAGACCTGTATTCTTCCTTCATACATATTAGAATATAGTTAATGTCCTTTAACTAGCTTCTTTCATAGACATAACTGTCCATGTTAATTAGCAGGAGTACACTCCATACGAATATTTCTTCACATTTATTTCATGTTGTTCTTAACAGAAAATGGATTCCTGTATCATCTTATGTACAGCAGGATCATTTAGTCTGCCTAGCCAAGAAGGAACTACTTCAAAAACTTTATGTCCAAGAATTACCTTTGCTGTTTCACAGAACAATGACACATTGTGTCGTAGAATACTGTTTTGAGTGGGCTGCTGTATAATATTTAACCTGAGAGTGGGCGAGCCATGGCATAAGCTTTAGTTTTCTGTTGGTGTTATCAGTAGCAATCTAGTATTCAGTGTTCATCATAGTTGAAGTGTGTGTGATCACAGTTGAAACTGGCCGTGGTCATTGTTTAGTTGTAACACCTTCGCTAACTAAAGTTCAGCCTCTGCTGTGTAACTGCCACCACACACATAATCGTGTGAGTGTATGTTCGACTTTTTATGCTTACAATTTGTTGCTCATATTTTCAACATTTATTCGTATTTGCAGTTTTAATTGGTTGCATTATGGGTGTATTTATTTCCAGGGAAAAAGATATTGTAATGAACTCTGAAGAAATTCTGTAGATACTAATGGAAATTTCTGAAGATAAGTTGACGTGTGATGCATCTGATGATGGTTTTGACATGGGAGAGGAAATTATTTAAGCTGGTGACCAAAGTAATAAATCGAAACACTCATAGAAAATGACAGTAGGGAAACTGCTGTACATGATGTTGCAGCCAGAAACCACACATTAAATTGGAAAAGGCAATAAAACTTTTGGATTAGTCATCCCGCAAGCACAGGAAAAGCAAGTGATAAAAACATTATAAGAATTGTACCTGGGCCAAAAGGGACTAGCAAAATGCATTTAGATGAATTTTATCTGCCTATCACTGACAAGGTGATAGAAGACATCATCATAGCTCATACAGGGTACAATTATTGAACTATATGAAAGAAACATAAATTAGTTTCTACGGTGTGCACACACTTTATTCAACATTTAAACGTCACTACAGATATTCAGATTTAGGTTATGACATGTTTGATATGCCTGCCATCACTGGCGAAGATGTGGTGCAAATGAATAACAAAATTCTGCTTGACCCCCGAAGTGTCGGAATATCGATGCAGTCGATGATCTCCTTAATGGCTGTTTTCAGCTCAGCAATGGTTTTGGGGTTATTGGTGCATCTTGTTTTTAATATAGCCCAACGAAAAGGAGTCGCATGTGTTCGGATCCAGAGAATGTGGCAGCCAATCGAGGCTGATGCTATTGACCTCTTGGTACCCCAGAGCCAGAATGTGGTCGCCAAAGTACTCCTGCAGGACAGCAAACACACTCCTGCTTTGATGGGGTCGAGCTCTGTCTTGAATGAACCACATCTTATCGAAATTAGGATAACTTTGGATAATGGGGATAAAATCATCTTCCAAAACTTTCATGTACCACTTGGTAGTCGCCGCACCTTCAAGGAATATTGCACCAATTATTCCATGAAAGGACATTACACACCACACAGTCACCTGTTGAGGGTGAAGAAGACTTCTTGATTGCAAAATGCAGATTCTCAGTTCCCAAAATGCGCCAGTTTTGCTTATTGATGAACACATCCAAATGGAAGTGGGCCTCATCGCTAAACCAAACCATGCATGCGCATACTAATTCCCATCAAACCCCACGGCCAACAATGCAGTTTGAACATCCTAATGCAAACTGTTCAGAAGTTGTAACAGTTTTATTTCATATAGTTCAATACTTGTCACGCTGTAACAACACATGGATTGTGGAAAAATGTAGCTATATAGCAATACTAACATCCTTAGCCACAAATCCAGATTATAAACATGAACTGAAATTCTTGTTGTGTAGTTTTATGAATGAATTCTGATGTGGAATAAAGGGCAAAACTAATACACCATCCGAAAAATATACAAATATTTCTAGAAATATTCAGGGGGGTCCAGTTTAGGACAAACCTAAATCTTAAATATGCCACACATATGGAGGACACAGATATGTCAGGATGTGCAACAGTTGTGGAAACATCATCTGCTATGAGCATTCTTGTCAGAAAGTTATGTTTTTTTCCAGTGATCTTAATGACCAGCAGAAGGAAACTTGTTCTGATTGAAGATGTTTATTGACGTAAATGATTTTCATAATTTGACTGCTTTTTACTTATTTTTACCTCAAACAAATAATTAATGCAATTACAAGCTGTTTTACTGCAGTTTCTAGCCTGTGCTTTGCCGAAAACCGATAATTATGTTAATATGAAATACTGGTGTAAGTGACTTGGTGTGCCGTTCATGTGAAATCGTGAGGCACACGCACTGAAGAGTTAAGTATAGCACTTCAAACTGTTTTTCTACCAAAATTTTTGGTGAGAATGTAGGAGCTGTTATTATTCAAAGTTATTTCGTTCACTTAAATGTCAACCCCATATCAAATCTTAAACGGTTATTGAGAAATTATCACAGATTCTGTGACTTGAGACAAAGATTGCATAACTTTAAATGTTCTGATATTAACTCTTGAATTACTACCAAAATCAAATTACAACTCAAGGAAATAATTGAAACTGTTTCAAAAAGTGTTCAAAATTAGTCACTTCGAAGAAATTAAGGTTTCCCACTTTCTATTTTTTCAGAATTATGATTTAAACACTTTTTCTTTAGAATAAATGATGACTAACTGAAACTCTCAGCTGCCGACAGGTGGTGTTGATATACCTCGATGTGGACAGCTGAAAATGTGTGCCCCAACTGGGACTCAAACCCGGGATCTCCTGCTTACATGGCAGACGCTCTACCCATCTGAGCCACCGAGGACACAGATGAATAGCGTGACTGCAGGGACTTACCCCTTGCACGCTTCCTGCGAGACTCACATTCCCAACTGTCCAAAATTCTACATATGTAATGTACCTTATAGACATTTGCCCATTCACTCACTCATTACTCGCACACGCTTTGCGATTCCCGTAAGTTTGGGCAACCTGCGCGCATTCGCACAGATGAAGGTCAATGGCTGGGTAGCCTTTAACTATATATATGAAGACAGTAACTGTTCTCGAAAGAACAGAATACTGTTGATGATGACTGTGAATTCCAGAATTCATATCAAGAACAGCTGCCAAAATGAGTAACTTAGAAGTAGATATGCTCTTTGTAGAAGAGCAACTTAAATCACTTAATATAGGCAAGTTTTCAGGTCCAGATTACAAACCAATTAGGTTCCTTTCAGAGTATGTTGATGCAATAGCTCTGTACTTGGCAATCATATACAAATGCTCACTCTTGCTCAACAAAAGATGTGTACGTAAGGAATGGAAAGTTGCACAGCTAACACCAGTACTCAATAAGGAAAATAAGATTAGTCCAGCAAATTACAAACCCATATTGCAGATGTCAGTTTGCAGTAGAATTTTGGAAAATATACTGTGTTTGGATATTTTGAGTTACCACCAAGAAAATGGTCTAATGACAGCACAAATCCAGAAAATATTGATCTTGTTGTTGTGTACATAGTTTCGCGTAGTCAGCGCGTACACAACTTTCCCACTAGAGCGCGCCCCGCTAAGCACAACAGCGCAGGCGCAGCACTCGTCCGTCTCCGCACTACGAGATGGCGCTGTCATAGAGACGGACCAAATTCTGCTTCCGCCGATCCGCATATGTAACGCAGCCAATGAGAAGGCCCAGGGAACCCCACACACACTCTCCCCCCATGGATCAGTTGTTAGGCGTAATGGTGCAGACCATGAACCTCGTCATGGAAATGATGAAGGAATTCAGGAAAGCCCAGAAGCAGAACACACAGATCCTCGTCGCCCTTCAGGCAACAGTCCAGCAGTCGCTCCCCTCTGCGACTTCCTCAGTAGTATCAACACCCCATCATGAATAGACGACCAAATATTCAAGGCCTGACAATGTGCGTCTTTAACGCAGATGGCATTGTTAATCAAGAGGTCGAGTTCCGAGAACTCATGAAGGAGTTCTCCATCGACATATGCATGATGGGGGAAACCCACCTAAAACAGGGAGTAAAAGCGACAGTTCCCAACTACATTAGCTACCGTAAAGATAGGCCAACACAAGGCGGAGGAGTGGCCATATATGTAAAAAGAGGGATCCCCCACCACCAGGTATTCTTACCAGCTACCAACAAAATCGAAGCAGTGGCGGTGGAAGTAACCACTGCCACTGGACCCCTAACAATTGTTGCAGTCTACCGACCCCCACATGACCAGATAGATGAGGGAGACATAGCTGCTCTAGGGCAAATTGAAGGCAAACTCATAATAGGGGGAGACTTCAATGCCAAACATCCTGATTGGAATTCTAGAGTAACCTCCAGAGCAGGCGCCAAACTGCAACAACTAGCGCGCGCCCACCACTTCGAAACATGGGGTCCAGTCGAGCCCACACATTTTCCGAAAAACGGAAGCAGGCCCGATGTGTTAGACATAGCTCTCACCAGGAGGATCGCAGGGTTCGTGGCCGCAAGGACAATCAACAGAATGTCCTCCGACCACAACCCAGTGATTCTGGAGGTCGATGTGGGAGAATGGGTAGCACTCCCACGGTACCAGACGTCGTACAAACGAACAGACTGGGAGCGATACCAAGAAACTGTCGCCTCTGATATCGCTCGCGCTCCGCCACCCACTGCTGAAACAGTAGAACAAGTGCTACAAGACCTAACAGGCACCATCTTGCAGGCAGCGGAAGAAGCCACCCCTCCACAAAGGGATGGCCCACCGCCGCAAATACAGCTCCCGGAACACTTGCTACCTCAAATTCGACACAAGAACAGAGTGGCAAAAGAGTGGAAGATCACCAGAAATCAGGCCACCAGGAGGCTGCTCAATCGTCTACAGAGAGAGCTGAAGGTAGCGCTCAATGAGCACAGAAACCAGCAATGGCAAAACCGCCTCACATCTCTCAAAGTAGACGATCATACACTATGGCAAGCGACCAAACAGTTTACAAAACGACGCGCTAGGATGCCGCCACTGCATGGCGAGCGGGGACTGGTCTACAGCCATGCTGGAAAGGCCAACGCCCTCGCCGACTCCTTTGAGAAGCAGTTCCAAGCGGCAGAACCCCAGGATGAAGAACACGAAGAGGTAGTCAGTCGTCAACTGGCCGTCTTCCTCAATGCCGAGGAGGACCCAGAGGACGAACCCATACTTTTTGCCCCCGAGGACGTGGCAAGAGTAATCAGGTCCCTCCCTACAAAAAAGGCGCCAGGGCACGACAGTGTCACAAACCAGTTAGTCAAAAAACTCCCACCCACAGCGATCACACACCTCGCGAACGTCCTCAACGAGATTACTCGTTCCCGTGTTTTCCCAGCTTGCTGGAAACATGCGGAAGTGGTCGCGATACACAAACCAGGGAAAGACCCTCTATTCCCGCAGCACTACAGGCCGATTAGCCTCTTGCCAACACTCAGCAAGATCTATGAGCGCCTCCTGCTAAGACCCATACAAGAACATATTACCAGAGAGCAAATTCTGCCGGATTTCCAATTTGGGTTCCGGCAGAACCACTCTGCCCCACAACAGGTCATGAGAATGGTTGAAGCAGCCACAGAGGGCTTCAACCACAGAGGCTACTGCGGGATAGTGCTACTAGACGTAGCCAAAGCCTTTGATTCAGTATGGCATAGAGGGCTACTCTACAAGTTGTACACACAAGGGTTTCCCGGGAGCATAGTTCAGCTCATTAAGAGCTATCTCACGAATAGGACTTTCTCCGTCAAAGTAGAAACTGCCACCTCCACCAGAAGGCGTATTCGTGCCGGGGTGCCACAGGGATCGGTCCTGGGGCCCGTATTGTACAGTTTGTACACTGCGGATACTCCGACGGCCCCCCTGGTGCACACTGCACAGTACGCTGACGATACAGCCTTCTACACGAGAAATGCGAACAAGGACCTGGTCATCCGTAGGCTACGAAAGGTTTTAGATGACACAGAAACTTGGGCCCGTCGCTGGCGCATCACGATCAACTCCGAGAAGACGCAGGCAATGCTGATTACCCGCAGGCTCGGAAGGCGCGAACCTCCTCAACGTCCCCCCCTCCACCTTCACCTAAATGGAATCCAACTCCCCTCGCGCAGAACCGCCAAGTACCTTGGCGTAACCTTGGACTCTCGTCTTACGTGGAAACCCCACATAGACGAGGTCCACAGGAAGGTCTGCGCCAGAATGTCCATTCTATACCCTATCCTGAACACAAACAGCTCCCTTCCCTGCCCAGTAGCAGTAAATGTTTACCAGGCCCTGATCCGGCCAGTAATGGAGTATGCGTGCCCTGTCTGGGGATACGCGGCAAAGCAGCACCTGGACAAACTCCAGAGGCTGCAGAACCGCGCCCTCAGAAGGGCACTGCACCTACCTCTTGGATTCCCCACAGACGACTTGCACGCCGCAGCCGAAATCCCACTCCTGAGAGAGCGTTTCCAGGATCTGGCAAGGGCCTTCTATGAGGGTTCTTCCAGATCCGAAAACGCGCTCATCCACTCCCTAGGTCGGTATGACATGTCTCGCGATAAGCATAAGCGCCCTATGACGATCTTCGACGATTAAGTCGAAGAGAAAATCCCAAAACCCAATCCAGTTCCTTCCCATATAACACCAATCTTTTCGCCTACCTCAGGCAAGTACTAGACTCACTCACAACAAACATCACAAGTCACAGACACCAAAAAACTATAGAAAAATCACACACACACGTTCACAGGGGAGTAAAAGCCGAAAGGCCACAAACTCCCCCACACACACTTCCCCAAAGAGGGGAAAGTAAAAGATGTGAGCAGCAGTTGCTGCTAATGTAGAACCTTTTCTCCTCGCGGATCACACTCGCGCAGTGATACCTGAACGCTCGAGGTATTATAACGAGTGTACAGACCTCAGATTAGTCAGTCTGCATTAGTCTGTAGTCAAGTTTCAGTCTGCGCCTAATAAGATTATCATATTCCTGTACATAGCCATGAAGATAAATGAATAGACACTTTGTCAAGTATCAGATATATGTGAGAATAAGATTAACGTACCAAGACCAAAGGAACTTCAGATTGTCAATTGTAAACAGCATCCAGAATCAAGTTACGTAATGTCTATCCTTTTTATTATTTTAATAAATGTGTGTGAAAATTAATCAAATTCTGTTTAAAGTTCGTCACCATCAATCTGCTACTCTAAGCGTGCAAGTGGCATTTCTATCGTCTGACTTAACGGCAGAAGATAAACACGCCACGATAAGACCACGAGACATATTGCTGACACTCGCCCACTTCGTTAGAGCAACAAGTCAAATAATCTGATGGTGTGTATACCGAAGGTCTTACAGTACGCACACCACACTTGTGAAACACAACTAGCTCTTTATTCACATGAACAGCTTTATGACACCCTTCCCAAACAAATCAGTGCATGCATCCATGCAACAGGTGGTGAAGTGTCATATTGATAAGTGGGCCAATACTGCCAAGTTCTGTGTAAATTTGACTCAATTTTGTAATCATCTAAGTAAAATTACGTAACATCTTAAGGGGCTCCGGAAAGGCTCAAAATCATGAAAAGTTCAATTTTTACTTTTTTGGGTTTTCTGAATCTGCAGACTATTACCTTTTAATAGATATATAATTTATTCAATTCCGAAGACTACAACTATTTTAAAATTTTTTTTGAAATGTGTTCTACATGGGCGTGACCCACTGTGGCGCTGTTAAGCTGCTGTCAAATGGTGTTATTATTAACGTCCGTGTTCATCAGGTACATTTTAGTGATGTGAGATAAAGTATGTGTTGTGGCTAACCTGTGATGGTTCAATATATATCGCTGGTGTGATTGTCGATTGTTTCATGTTTATTTACTCTGTCGTTGTCTCGAAAATATTCGTAATTAATTCTGTTTCTTGAGTCTCTGTTTTGTTGAAGTATAATAATGAGTAAAAGTAAAGTTATTAAAAATCCTCTGAAGGCTTTTAAGAAAAGGAGAAATGTTGGAAAGCCAAAGGTATGTGTTACTACTGTAAACAATAAAGACGATAACCAAGTGAGTGAACCTAACCTCTCAAGTACACCTGCCCATAGCAGTCAAAGTGGGAAAGAAAATACTTCACAGAAGAAGCTTGGTTCAATGAGTGAAAACTATGAATGTTTTATGGGCGAATCGGATGTGAATGAAATATTTGATATGTCGGTTCTCAAAGGAATTTTTTCAAACTGTGTAAGATGTATTCATTGCAGTGAAGTTGGTCTGGAAATCTCCATAATAAAGCACGTAGGACTTGCTAGTGAAATACAACTGAAATGTGATAAGTGTTCATACATGACCACCTTTTGGAACAGTAAGGTGCAAGGTATTTAGAAATATGGGAATGAAGATAGGTTCTAACATGGTACGAGCGATGCTTGCTTTAGACAAGGAACGCCTTCGGGCTGCAGACAGGGCTGTAAAGAGTCTAGAAATACAAGCAAGAGTAAACAGGAGGAGGAACAAGAGGAAGCTGGAGGAGGAGTTGTTTGCAGAGGATGAAGATAATCCATCCTATGGACCTGGAATGCACTAAAAAGTTAATCCAATCTTTGTCGCTCGATTCCCAAAACTTTTATTTTCTCATACTAATTACATGTTTACTAAGGATCTTCCAAACATATTTGTTTCAAACTTTCAGTAAATGTTACACAGTACCTTCTGCATAATTTAACACAGCCTTTTTCCAAAAAACTGTATATTTTTGAATATATAAATAAAAAATTGCAAAAAAATGTTGTGAATTTTCATTACAATTGAAAAAAAATCATTTTTAATAACTGAACTAAAATTTTGTAAAATCCCTGTGTTAAGTTGTAGCCCATATTCCAATAAATAATCTGTAAAAAGTTCAACTTCCTACCTCAAATACTTTGTGAGGAAAGATGTAATTTATAAGCGTTATTTTAACATTGCAAGTATAGGGCGTTCCGGAGCCCCTTAATATGTGAAGTTTCATTTCATTTGCTCCTCCCCTTCAAGGTGCTTCACTTCTTTTGTCAGGCAGTGTACTTAAGTTGCACTGCCCCAGAATATAATTCTGTAAGACAACAAGTAGTGAAAATATTCAAAATAAATCAACACTCATGTGTCTAGATCAACACAATGCGAGATGCTAGTCCACCTGCTCAGCTGAGTGGTAACGTGTTTGCTTACCATGTAGCAGGCTCAGGTTCAATTCCCGGCTGGGTTGGAGACTTTTCTCTGCTCATGGACTGGGTGTTGGGTTGTCCTCGTCATCATTTTATCATAACTGACATGTAAGTCATCCAAGACTTGCAACCCAGTGGCCGAATTTCCCCGGATGGGACATCCCGGGCAACAATCATAATTTTTTTTGGTGAGATTCTTCTGTAGACACAAGATGCTGGACTACACTTTATCTGTGTCGACTATTGGAATACATTATCCAACTGAACTCCAAGGAGTTTTATAGTGTGTTTCTTTTAGCATGTGAACAACATTACCTACTTATAGTGCTAGCAGGTAATGTTAGCTTATTTGAAATTGAATAACATGAATCTCTGAGATTAAGCATGATTATGCTGCCAGCATGGCCTGATATGATGAAACAAGCCCACCGAGTCTTACCGACGGATTTAACCTGCACCAACGTGGCTTACTTTGCTATGATCCTTGCCAGGCGATGACACCAAGCTGGTTTGTGTTTCATATTGTGACCATCACTGCATGTCCTGAAACTTGAGTTGTGATCGACTGCTTCCAGGTCACTAACTGTGCCATATTTGACTGCTCCTTGTTGCATGGTTTGTCGCATATCTACTTCTACATCTCCATCTACATCCATATTCCTTAAATTACTGGTGCTTGGCAGAAGATACTTCCCACTGTACCAGATATTAAGGGATGTAGCGTCAGAAAAGTGACTTCTTAAAAGCAACTGTGAAAGCTGTTATTAGCTGAATCTTGTTCCCGCGATCACTGCAAGAGTTTTTGTGTGTTTATAGATTCCTCCCCCAATATTGGTATGAAACTTTGTAAGTAGTTTGCTGAAATTTCACTGTATCCTATCATTGAAACCACCATAAGCAGACAAAAATATTGTGATGACTATAAGCACAATACTACACAGGCACTTATTTCAGCCTTTTTTGGATTCAAAGCTATCTGGGACCAGACGCAGATAGATGATGATGATGATGATGTACAATATTAGGTGCAAACATTTTTGGATATTAGTTCCTCTGCTTCACAAATTTATCGTTTTCTTTTTTTCGCTAGAATATCAGCATGAAAATCGAAAAGTGGCAGATGTAGTGTTTGAAATAGAAGTGGATAAAAATTGACAATATTATCTGTGAGTGAGCAGGCCTACAAAATTCTCTACAACAGAATTTACCCCTAACAATTTTGAGTTGAATCTTCATATCTCAAACTATTCAGGTTGAATAACACTTAAAATAAACTGGAAAATTTGTTATGACTTTGTAACATCTGAAAAAGGGCTCTGGATAATTTTGTGCTGTTGTTAAAACTGTTGCAAGTGGAAGATCTACTTTCAAAGAGTGCATTCATAGCTCTTCTTCATTCTAGTTGTCAATAAGCGGAGTTTTGGTGTGAACAAACCATTACTTTAGGCTTAACTGCTAGCTGTGAACCAGTTGTGTTGCTGTTCAGGTATCATGAGATTGAGCTCTCACTCTTGATGACTCTGCTTGTGTCATCTGCAAATATTACAGTCTTTGAATCACCCCTTAAAGTCACTGGAAGATTTAACTGACATCCAATGACCGTTATAGGAGAGGCGGAGGTAGTTAAGGCACTGCACATCCGAGGCATGCAGTCCCAAAGCTTCAGAAGGGAGATAGAAATTGTGAGACCATTTTACTGCATTAGACAGGATTAACATTGCTTCATAATATAATTTATTTGAAATGGTTTTTGTCTAATTTAATATTTACAATATATAACTTCATAGAAGTAAATGAAAAATTTGCTGCCACAGTTAGCAAACAAACTGCCTTGCTAAAGATCTAAGGAAACGAGATTTTCTTAAATTTGCTGCCTCTCTCTGAATTTCTTTGTTGTTATTTGCATTGAGTTCCAGGAGGCCAAGCACCCTCATCTGAAAAAGAATACAAAATTAAATTAATATGATGTATGACTTCTACAACAACAACAAAAATTAGGAAACAAAACATTCCTCCAATGAAGTACTTATCACAGAGCAGCCAAAATAAAACATGCCCAGAAAGTGATACAAACAACTCGTCACTATGTGTTGTGGGTGTACCCCTCTGACTTGCTTGGGTGTGAGGGTTTATTACTATCATAACCAACTAATGTCTCAATTCCTAGTCACAGTACAAACCAAAATTAATGTTTTCCTACTGTGTACAACATTGTATCAGCCACTACAAATTTCTTAGATGCATAATGTCATTACATACCCACTTTCGTGTTAACATAATTATAATTCCTACAACCTACACAAATGAAACAATGTCCACAACGGAAAAAGGTGGGGGAGGGAAGCCCATGGGATACAATGAGGTCCACCCACATCATCATCGAACCCCTGCCAAGTTTGACTATTGGGACGTAAACTCAGCCACAAGTTGGAAACAGTGTGAAACAAGCCTCATCCGAACAAATGACTCTTCACTTTCCCACAGGGCACGACTAGCATGTTCCTCCACCACTACCCTGCTATCCATACCCCTCCCGGCTGTAGGCCTCCGTCTTATCCGCACTTCTCTTCACGGCAGATTGCTGCCCACATCAGATGCACTCACTGTCGGACCCCACTGTATGGAGGCGGTATCATGTGTATGTAAGTTGTTATTTTGTGAATGTGTGATAATTGTATTTCTAGAGGAAGAATTTTGTCTGAAAGCTTAAATATTCTGTATATTATTTTTCATTGTGCCTGTCTGTGACTCATTGCCTCCTCTATGTAGTGAATAGCAATCTATCCTTTCCACATACAAATAAATAATTTAAAAGTTACAGGTGCAACCTTTTCATATTTTTTTCCTCCACAGAACAATAAATTGCACTTAATGCTAACACATTATTTGATTTAACTTACAGCTTGATGTTTCCTCTGGTGTTCTCCACGTTTAGAATGTAAGTGTACAAGATACTCAAGAATAGTTATGTCCCAGATACAGTTGTAGTAGGAATCCATTGAGTCACTACAACTGCTGCTTTTAACATCCCCCAGGCTTTTAAATGCTGTTGCATAATCTGTTTCCTCAAGAAACTGACACAACACAGCTGCCTGAAATAATGAAGAAATGCCCAATTATTGATATGTAATAACGCACTAAGGAATACAGTCACAGAAAGAAAAACCATAATAACAATTGCCTCAGACATCAGACTGATATCCATCATTCAGTGGTAGTATTGTATTTCAACTTTGATGATAATTCTCACGGTAGACATTACTGAAATCTAAAATACGGATCTATAGTATATGAGAAATGATCTTTTATAAACACTGTTGCTCAAAAGAGTTCTCATAAAATCTGAAGCACTATTAAGTAATAAAATGGCTACGAAAAAATATATATAAGAACATTCTAGATTAGAATTTATGATTTGTTTATAAATCCAAGGCAGTATCATTTATCGGAAAACAAGAGAATAAATCAGTTATTTAAATAATGTAAAGTAGTAGCTACTGTGTATTAGATTGTTTAAACTCTTAATCAGAATAAACAATGGACGACAAAGTTATATCAAATAACTTAATAAGAAAATTTAGAAAAGGTTAGACTGCTACTCAACATACAGAGGAGAAGTTGAGTTGCGAACAGGCACAACAGGGACTGCTACAAATGTAAGCTTTCAGCCAGAAGGCCTTTCTCTAAATCACACACATGACCGTTATCTCAGCAACTTTGCATGATGGTAGAAGCAATATGAGTGGGAGGGGTATTGAGGAGGCCAGGGAGGGATAGCAGGGTAGGTGTAGGAGACGGTGAAGTGCTGCTTCTGGAAGCACGCAGGGATTTGGTGGGGACAGAGTTGGGCAGCTAGATACAGTAAGAAGGTGGGGAGGGGGGTGGATAGATGGGTGAAGGACAGGGACTAACAAAGGTTGAGGTCAAGGTGTTTGCTGGAACGTAGGATATGTTGCAGGAAGAGTTCCCACTTCTGCAATTCAAAAAGCTGGTGCTGGTAGAAAGGATCCATATGGCAGGGGCTGTGGCACAGTCAACGAAGTGGAGAACATTTTGCTGGGTAGTATGTTCAGCAACTTGCTGGTCTTCACTTTAATGACTGCTGAAGGCTATGACCAAAAGGTAAATGTCTTTTAATTGTACCTGTCTGCAGCTTAACATGTCTCCTTTACTGTAAGTAGCAATTTATCTCTACCTACATTGTTAATATTCCTACCAGGAGTTTTCATTGTTTGAATTTACACAATAGCTTTATATTAAGATCATAAAGGCTACCTGAGTGTGACACTGAAGCTGGCTGCAACATTTTATCATACGGCGAAATGTTAGATCATCCATCACTGATCTTGGAAGTGGTTGGCTAAAAAAGTCACTCACCAGAATTGCTGCTTTGAGATAGTAGGAAAGTGAGGCCTTGTAATGACCCAGAACTGAAATTATATTTAAACCATTACTTTTCAATTTTTATACGAATTCCAATATTTTGTATAATAAATATTTATAATTGGAAATTTAAACAGTTAAATCTGCCAATGAGAAAAATAATAATAGTGAAAACTCGAGATTCATAATGTATTATGCTGGTAAAGAGATGCTGTGTCACAGCAAAAACAAGATCTAAAGCAATACGCCATTTTTTTTTTTTTTCAAATTTTGAATCAACTGTTTTTCACTCTATACTGAAGATTGTCCATTTTCTCTAAACACCTAGAAATGTAAAATTATGCAATTTACAGAACAGAAAAAATATAGTATCCAATCATATCAATGAATCACAATTGGAACTGATTGATTCATACAAATACCCGGATGTAAAAATTTGTACGGACGTGAAATGGAATAACACACTCAGCTGTAGGTAAAGCTGGTGATAAACTCAGTTTGTTAGTAGAATGAGTTTATCGCTCACATAGAGATCATAAAGACAAGATTCGACTAATTATAGTATAAACAGAGGCATTTAAGCAATCATTGTTTCCATGCTGCACATGTGAATGTAACAGGAAAAACCCTAATAACTGGTACAATGAGACATGCCCTCTGCAGCATAATGCAGTGGTTTGCAGAGTACAGATGTAGATGTACACTCCCTTCAATCCATTTGGAAGAAGCTGTCCACCCCATAAGTCAAATACTTCAAAATTTGGTCATCTCTCCACCCCCCCCCCCCTCCCCGAGTTCCTGTTATTCATTTGTTGTAACTTCAACTGAAAATACCACTTCAGTACACAAACCCATCCAAAAACCAACAGACTGCCCACAGAATCCTGTCTAGAACAATTTTAAACCAAATTCAAAAGTGATAACCCCCCCCTCTCCAGCCCTCCTCCTCCAAACCATTGTATCCGGATTATGCAGTAACTCCTCACTCCTAGCACTGCTTCTGAATCCTTCCCAAAAAATATCACCAAAACCCCAAATCTTACTTGGGCTAAATACCTACCCAACCATGACCTGAAGTTAAACCACTCAATCATCATCCTCCCAGCAGACAAGGGCTCCACTGGTGCAGCAATGGATTGTGAGGAGTATGTGCAGATAGGCTGTCAACCATCAGACACATCAACAATGCAAAAAATTGCTACTAAAGACGTCAGTCCTCTCAACAAGACTGAATTGCAGAAAATCGTGGAAACCCTAGGCCTCTCATAAGGACTCTGAGCTGCTTTCATAGAACATGTAACCCCTCTGGATCTGTACATTACCCACTTCCTACTTGCTTCCCAAAATACACAAATTCAATCACCCTGGCCGCCCTGTACCCGCTGGCTTTAACATGCTCGTGCCAGCATGTACTCAGTGGCTCATGCACGATTCTAGCAATTATGCTATCGGGAACAGTCTTAAAGTTTGTTGTTTTACCTATCAGCCAGGCGCAACAAACAGGTGTGAATACAACTCTGTGTGACCCTTTGTTGAGAGAGCTTTCTGAACAATGAGATATCAGATAATATGCAATTAATCTAGTGTACAATTATTTTATACACAATCTTCCATTAAAAAAAAAAAAAAAAAAAAAAAAAAAAAAAAAAAAAAAAAAAAAAGGACTTCTGCCACTTTCAAAATAAACGGTTGATATTTAAATTGCAGCTCAGGGCATTTGAATAAGACCGCTGCCCCACTGTGAGAAACAGAAAGGCAGCACCTCCAGATAAGGGGAAGAATGAATAAATGCACTGCTCCACAGCGAGAAACACAATTCTCAGTGCCAGTGTGAACATGTTAAAAGGTCCACCGAACGCATCTCAGCCCTGGTAGACCAGTACCTCCAACCCCATTGCACACCAATCACTTTCAGGAGTATCAAGTGAAATTTGTCACTAGATTGAGGACTTTTTGGTAGGAAGGAAACAGCATGTTATCTCAGATGGACAGTTATCGTCAGATGTAGAAGTAACTTCTGGTGTGCGCCAGGGAAGTGTGTTAGGACCCTTGCTGTTCACATTGTATATTAATGGTTCAAATGGCTCTGAGCGCTATGGGACTTAACTGCTGTGGTCATCAGTCCCCTAGAACTTAGAACTACTTAAACCTAACTAACCTAAGGACATCACACACACCCATGCTCGAGGCAGGATTCAAACCTGAGACTGTAGCGGTCGTGCAGTTCCAAACTGTAGCGCCTAGAACCGCTCGGCCACTCCGGCCGGCGTATATTAATGACCTTGCAGGCAATATTAACAGTAAAATCAGGCTTTTTGCTGGTGATGCAGTTACCTTAAATGAAGTCCTATGTGAGAGAAGCTGCATAAATATTCAGTCAGATCTTGTTAAGATTTCAACACGGTGCAGAGACTGGAAACTTGCTCTAAATGTTAAGAAATATAAGACCATGCACTTCACAAAACGGAAAAATTTAGTATCCTATGATTATAATATCAATGAGTCACTGCTGCAATCAGCCAACTCATGCTAACAGCTAGACGTAATGTTTTGTAGGGATATGGAATGAAATGATCAAATAGCTTCAGTCACAGGTAAAGCATGTGGTGGGCTTCAATTTATTGGTAAAATACTGGGGAAGTGCAACCAGTCTACAAAGGAGATTGCTTACAAATCACTAGTGAGACTGGTTGTAGAATATTGTTCAAGTATGTGTTACCCGTACCAGAGAGGACTAACAGGGGATATTGAATATGTACAGAGAAGGGCAGCACGAATGGTCACAGGTTTACTTAATCCATGGGAGAGCGCCACAGAGAAACTATCCTGAGAAAGTCTCTTTTTTATCATCATCATCACATATTTTCACACAATCAGATTTTACTCTCTTAGTATCTTTTTGACAGGCATTTACTTAAGTATTTCTTCTTTAGATCAATTAGAGCAAAGTTTGGATTTGTTGCCTATACTTTCTCACAACCTCCCTTCCATAATTCATCCACATCTTTGAAATCCTTGCAAACTTCGCTAATTTTCGTTTTGAAAGTGCTATGCAATTTATTTAACTGTTGCCCTACTCTGACTTGCAGATCATGATGGTTAGAATCAATTTTATAATTTAAACTATTCAGTTTTGAGGTACTTTCATCCTTTAATGCTTTAATAATATGCTTTAGTTCTTTTTTTTACTAGCTTTACTCTTACTACTTAACTGTTTGCTATCAGATTCCAACTTATTGTTCAGTGTTTTACTGCTGTCCTTTAGTTCTTTGTGATAGAAGTTCAGCAAACAGTAATTTCATCCAATTTGGTGGCTCTGCTTTACCACTTGGCATTCCCACTGGTTTTAAAGGAGTTTCTAGCATTCCCTGACTTGGCTGAACTTATCTGATGTATTATTATCATTATCTGATAATTGTATTAATCCTACCTTTTCTTTTTGGACCGCAACTTCAATTTCCCTTCATGAGAAAATGGTTCTAGCTTGCAGTAACACTGAACTTTACTTCAGATGCTGGACTTATTACATTGACAGAACCGTGACTCATTAATTTCAGTTTCTAATTCTGAGGACTCATCATCAAAGATTGCTTCCATCTTAACTTTCACATTATTCTTATCAATACATTTCATTTTTAATAGCCTGTTAGAAACAAGTAACAAATAACTTAAATATTATTTACTTATCTTAATTGCTTGATCTTGATAAGTGATGTCGGTGCAATGTACCAGCAACTGTGATGCAATGTGTCGTGACGTAATGCAGGCAGCAGCAGCTGTGGCAGTTATGCAAGTATCACCTACTGCAGTAGCTACAGGGGGGCTGCGCACCAGTGAGTGCTTGCAGTAGCTTGTAGGTAACTCAGAGGTCCACACAGCTCTGTAATGATGCACAGTCTTCTTCTAACCTCAGCGACAGTGGTAGCCATGATCCAGTGTCATCTCTTCCCTCCTTCCGTCATGATCTAAGTTACTGTGGCTAACATTCACAGTTTAGTTTCCAGATTCACAAGCAAATCAGCACTGTTTCACTCTGGTTTTGGCATATTTCACTTCGGTATCCTGTTAGTGCCTACCAATTTCACTGTTTTGTACGGGTCACTTTCACCGTTCAGTTTCCCAGCTGATGCACCATACGTGGGGCCACAGGTAAAATAATATTCCTCTTCACCAATTTTACTAGAGCCTGAAAACTAATTCTGCTATCAGCCAGAAAGCGATGGAGAACATACTGACCATAATCTCTAGTCTGCTAGTCCACATTCTTCTTGTGCTCACTGAAAGAAAATGTTCCTACTAACTATTTACTCATCGGGATCAGGAACTTTGACTATAAATTAAATTTTTGAGTTCTAACTGATTAATATATTCAGTTGAAATTCACATGTGCAAACATAATAATATTCCTGATAATAATAATAATAATGTCCCTATCATAAACAGCACTATTAAGAGGGCTATGCCGAAAGTTTTTAGCAGCCCGTAAACCGTAAGGCAGAGGACAATGGAGTTGTTTTCATTCGAAAGAGCAATGTTTTTCGACCTTGGGACGTGCACGCGCAGCCCCTGGCTAGCGGTGATCCCCCCACAGCGCGGTAAGAAGGCACAGGCAGTGCTGAGTCAGAGACGGTGCAAGATGGAGCTGTCGCGCCGCAACTTTCGCGCCATGATTTTTTACGGTTATAAAAAGGGTTTAAGTGCCGAAGACTGACATTCTTCTTTGCTGCGTGTTTTTGGTGAAGCTTCCCCTTCTAGGGCCACAGTTGGAAATTGGTTTCGCGACTTTTTCGAGGGGTCGGCAGTCAATTGAAGATGAACCTCGTCCCGGTTGGCCAGTAACAGCTGTGACTCCTGAAAAAATTGATGCTGTGAGGAAAATGATCAAAGAAGATCCACATCTTACATTTTGTGACATTGAAGGGACCCTAAATATTGGATCAACAGTGGCACATACCATCGTTCATTGTCACTTAGGTCTTACCAAGAGATGTGCCTGTTGGGTGCCACATTCCCTGAGAGAAAGCCAAAAGGAGGCGAGGGTGGACTGGTGTCGTTTCATGCTCGAAAAATTCAATGGAGGGAAGTCCCAAGACACCTACAATATCGTCACAGGTGATGAAATGTGGGTCTACCATTATTACTCTGAAACAAAGAGACAGTTTTCTGTGTGATGCTTTCCAGGGGAGGAACCACCCACAAAAGTGCGACGAAGTCGGAGCTCTGGAAAAAAGATGGTGGCAACTTTTTTCACACAGATCGGGCATCTCACTTCTGTGACCTTGGACACACGTCGTACAGTCAATGCTGAATGGCACGTGAACAATTGTCTTCCAAAAGTCATCGCCACATGGAAGTCACAGCATCCAAAGTCCAAGAGTGGGCACCTTCTGCTGCATCACGACAATGCATCTGCGCACAGGGCTGCCAGAACGATGGACTTTCTGGAGAAGTAAAAAGTGCGATTGTTACCCCATCCCCCCTATTCACCTGATCTGGCCCCCTGTGACTTCTTTCTGTTCCCTAAAACTAAGGAAAAAATTCAAGGGCAGCGGTTTTCATCAGATGAAGAGGCCATTGCAGCGTACGACAGTGCACTAAGTGACATTCCAAAACAAGCTTGGACTGACACATTTTCTAAGTGGTTTCAGAGAATGGAAAAATATATACATGCTAATGGAGAGTATTTTGAAAAGTTGTAAATGTTTTTTTGCAAATAAATTTTTCTTCACACATTCTGCTTAAAAACTTTCGGCATAGCCCTCGTAGCAGTTTAGAGGCGACCTCTATGGTAAGATCCCAGTAAAATGGTCTATCGCCCTGACTTCTAATAATCAAAGTTAATTAATCATCACAAAAATGGAAAATAATCTCACCACTTGCCACACAGTTCTGTCAACATTATGGGCAGCACACAAACACCATGAAATCCAAGCGATTCAGGATAGTGCCAGTCTTTGCGAGTTCACTTCCTACTTTTACTGAATGAGTTTGGTAGGTACCTAGTTCTAACGTCATCTGAGGCAGCACATAAGCCGGCGTTTGACTGATGCGTACAGATTTATAACTCAGTGCATAGTATCTCTCTGCTGTCCCTCTGCACATATTTATATATGGGCGCAACAGCTCAAGGCATAGTCAGCAGCATCTATATGGCCACTTTCTCAGACGTATATTATTTTAAAAAAATAATTATCTAGTGAAACAATTTAAAATCTTTGTAATTTCTATATAATTAAAGTTGAATTTGCTTTAGTTACTGAAAAAATTTCAGTTCAACTGCATTTTAACTTTGCCATGTAGAAGTTTAGAACAGAAGCGACAGTAGAACATGACCTCTGAACTACTTCTTTAAAAGTCCTTGTATTGATTGTTATTTGCATTAAAATCTTGAAACTTGGTACAGTTGTATTATTTAATGAATGTAATCAAGTGCTGTAATTAGAACTTTGTATCATTAATACAAATATGATACTTAATCTTTTACAAGTAAGGATGTTTCTGTTCCAAATTTTGTTTTTAGTAAATTATTTGAAAACTAATAGAGGTAGCTTTATGGAGACACAAAATTAATGTTTTCATACAACACTGAGGCTACATACCAATTTTCATCTTTCTGAGCCTAATATGTAGCGCCTTCAGTTTTCATAAAAATGCCGATTTTGACCAAAATATTGTTCTGATCAAGTTGAGACTTGTAACAGTTGATTATGAGATGCATTTGCACATTCTGAACAATTTTTAGCTTTCTAGCTGCATTATTTAGTGTCAGTTTATTTTCTTGAAACATTTGGTGAATAAATTTAGTTGAATACAATCATTCTGAGATTTAACAATTTTAACATTAAAATAAGCTGAGTAGCACAGTCGCCGTAGTGTAGTGGTTTTAATACTAGGCTGTTGCATGGAGGGTCGTGAGTTCAAAACTCACCTGAACTGTACAATTTTAATTTCTATATTCAGTTCAAGTACATTCTAGAAGTATCCACAAATGTCAAGAATCATTGTACTGGAATGTTCTGTAGCTGTATATATACAATGTATGCTGTGGCCATTCGCATCCATGCTCTTGTATGTGCAAGTGCTGAATAAACCTACGTTAAGTGAAGTTAGTGTTTGTTATTCATCTACTTACACCTTCTTCTATGTGACATTATTCTGGTGGAGGCACTGGGTATTGGAACTTATGATACCGCACATTATCGACGACACAGTGGCTGCCATCAGACAGAGCTGCCATTTACATGGCGAGAAACCTGAGTTCGAGCCATATTCAACAGATCGCTATGTATCGGAGACAGAAGAAGAAGAGGACGTTACGATGACAGCAACTGTGTGCCACCACATGAGACATCCTTCCGAGTTCTCTGGTGATGATGGCCAAGATCCAAACAAGTGGCTGAAGGTATATGAGCGTATAGTCAAATTTAACAAATGGGATGACACCGTGTGTTTGGCTAATGTATTTTTCTACTTGGAGAGCAATGCCAAACAATGGTAGGAGAACAATGAGGAGAAGTTCACAAGCTGGGAAGTATTCCAGGCGGAACTGCACAAGTATTTTGACGACACACAATGACAGAAGTGCAAGGCTGAAGATAAATTAAAGTGCAGGGCACAGCATCCAGGAGAAACTACAGTATCCTACATTCAAGACGTTTTGGATCTGTATAAAATAGTGGATCCTAGAATGAAGGAGGAAGATAAGGTTGCACATCTCATGAAGGGTATTGCTGAGGACATATATAAAGCCAAACTCCTGAAGGAGGTTTCGACAGCAGACGACTTCATAAAATATTGTCAGTATATCGAGACAATGCATAAAAAAAGAATTACGCGCAAGAAGTTTGAACAGCTTCCAAACGTCGTATTGATGTTTGTGATGGAGGAAGAAACTGTTTTCACAAGTGTTCTACGTCAGATAGTGAGAGAAGAAGTTCAGAAGGCACTTGGATCGCACAGCGAGTAAAAAACCGAGACGCTTCAAGAGATCACAATGGAGGAAGTGGAACCGACATTGAACCCAGTCTCTCGTCCTTCATTTCCCTTTAAAACGGTAAAAAAAATCAAGATCCAGGTGAAGTTATGTTCCTACAATGCCACATGAGGAACCTGTTTGGGCACCAAGGAAGACTGATATCTGGAGGACACAGGATAACCAACCAGTATGTTTCCACTGGAAATGACTGGGGCAGTGCGCTATTGTCGAGAAAGGTGGCGGATATTAGATGATGCCTGCACCAGAAGATTGCAGACCGATCTTAGCCGACGCCAACTCTGGGAAGGCGAAGATGAACAAGAAAATGTGGGTGCAGGACGATGTAGGTCACCATCGCCGCAAGCTAGCCGCTGGAGAGGGCGCTCCCCAACACTCCGATCAAGGTCTCCATCACCGTTTAGAAGCTGCAGCCGATCACCTAGCCGCCGCAACATGGAAAACTACAGGGTGCGACCTTCCTTGGAGGTCGATCACTACAAAAATGACAGGAAACTACGTCGATATCCTCGTGGATGGCCGACCAGCCCAAGCTCTTGTGGACTCTGGAGCACCATATTCAGTCATTTCAGAGAAGTACCAGCGCCAGTTGCAGAAAGCCATATTTGTCAACAGTAAAACATCTCTGCAGAAGGTGGCTAATGGGAAATATGTAAAACCTACAGGAAGATGTGTCATTTGTGTGGATATAAGTGGCCATATACAGCCCTTAGAATTCATCGTCTTATAAGAATGTAGTCATGACGTCATTCTTGGATGGGACTTTTTGAAAGCTTCTCAGACAATTATAAATTGTGGTCGCTCGAAGATTACATTAGATGAGATGAGATACTGTGGACAGGAAGATGTGCATCCAAGTGTGTGGAGACTGTGTGCTGGATGTAGTGATCATTCCTGCAGTCAGAGCTAAAAAGGTAACTGTCATATGTCATGCCATGCATCAACCCATGGATCTTGTAGTGCAATGTAATAGAAGCATACCACTGAAGAATAACTTGGTCATCCCAGCCTCTATTGTCTCGTTTAAGAATGGATTCGGTGAATTGTGGATAGTTAACTGTCGCCAAGAACTGCACATCCTTCCAAGATGCATGTGCATAGCAAATGCTGAGCCGTTAATTGCAGAACACCTGAGCATCATAGAAACCTCCCATGCCGAGTCTGTGGACAAAATTAGTGCTAACACTACGAGACAAGATCTTCTAGCTCAACTATCACCAGATCTCACTAAGGAACAACAGAAGAAGCTACTTGCCATTCTTCAAGAGTTCTCTGAATGCTTCAATCCACAGGTGAAGAGAGAATTAGACAAATCCATGGTGAAGCACCAGATTAGCACTGGAGACCATCAACCAATAAGCCAGAAAGCATACTGTGTGTCAGCAACAGAATGTTGAATAATACGAGACAAGGTAGAGAAAATGATGAAGAATGACATCATTCAGTCTTCGCAGAGCCCATGGTCAGGAAGAAGAATGGCAGTTGGCATTTTTGTGTTGATTACAGGAAGCTTAATAAGATAACTAAAAAAGACGTTTACCCTCTTCCACAAATTGATGATACACTAGATTGTCTGAAGGGGGCTAAGTTTTTCTCTACCATGGACATGTACTCGGAATACTGGCAAATCGAAGTAGATGAGGCTGATTGTGAGAAAACTGCATTCATCACCCCCTGAGGGCCTGTATGAGTTTAAGGTAATGCCGTTTGGTTAGTGTTCCAAGTGTTCCAAGATGGCCGCCGAGTAAGTGACGCCAGAAACCATTTCCAGAAAGTTAAGTGATTTAGACAGGAATATAATTTAGTTTAACGCCGACAACAAATTAAATACTTCGCGAAGTCGCGCTTAAGCTTAAATTTTGTAAACGTGTTTGTTTCTTGTTTCACGGTAATTTAACTAGTTTCTCGGTAACAAATAAGTAAACTACCGTAAATAGCGTATAACTTCATTGTTTTAATACAGATTTCAGAAAAACAGCGTAACTTTATGTCAGAAACTTGCCTATATACATTTGTTTATAGGCCTAATTCTCGTAACGTTTTTGGAGAATCAAAGTTAAAGTATCTCGTTTAATTGTCCTTTTTTTCCTTCCATCGAGTGAAATATATAATAAATAGCGTATACCTTCGTTGTTTTAATACAGATCTCAGAAAAACAGCGGAATTTTAAATCAGAAACTTGCTTATATACATTTGTGAATAGGCTTAATTCTCGTAATGTCTTTTTTGATTTTCGGTAATTTAATTGATTTATTCTAGCTAAAGTATTATTTTTGCCATGAGTGAGAAGTGCCTGACTTACCGTAGAATTGTTAGTTCCGGGGTTTGGTGTGATGGATGCAGTAGTTTTTTTCACTGGGGGGGACTGCAGTGGCGTGGGTGTTGGGAAAGTGGATCAGGCTCATCAGTGGTTATGTAGGATTTGCAGCAGAGATAGGAAGATAGTGGAACAGGAGGGGAAAATTGCTGCCCTTCAGGCTGAGCTAGATCAGGCTAGGGAAGATCTGGACAGGTTAAGGAGGGAGAAGGGCAAAGAGAGGTGGGAAGTGGCAACAGGTAGCAGAAGGAACAGGCCTAGAACTAAGTCTGACAGTTTTGTGGTGAATGTCAAAAATAAGTTTGACCTGTTGCTTCAGTTAGAAACTGATGAGCCTCAAGCAGAGGTAGGTGTAGACAGGACACAACAAACTTTCAATAGGAAATTGAAAAAGAATGTAGGAAAGTCATCGAAAAGGAAGAAAGTTTTGTTGTTAGGCAGTTCTCATGCCAGAGGTGTAGGCCAACTTCTGCAGGAGGAATTAGGACCAGAATACCAGGTCACAAATTTTTTCAAACCAAGTGCTAGTCTGGATCAGGTGACAGAGGATTTAGGTTCACTCTGTAAAGGATTTACCAGGGAAGACACCGTGGTTATTGTGGGAGGGCCAGGGAACAGCATCGACAGAGATCCTGGGTACAGTATAGAGTGTGACCTGGTAAAGATTGCGTCGGCATCGAGACACACCAATGTTGAATTTGTATCTGTCCTGAGATGTCATGACCGGCCTCATTTGGACTCTTCTGTTGGGAGAGTTAATTTGGAGTTGGAATGGCTGCTTGGGTCGGGTGCGGGGGGTCATATTGGTGTGGTTCCTGTTGATTATCTCAGTGGGTGGGACTATACCAGGCACGGCCTACATCTCAACAGGAAAGGGAAGGGGAAACTGGCTGGGGTAATAGCAGGAAATTTAAGGGGGGGGGGGGGGGGGGGAGAGGCACTGCCATGAATGGTAAAATACCAGTGGTTACAGGTGTTGGAGCAGAAAGATGTCAAGTTCTACGAGAGGTCAGGATTGAAACAAATCTTCAGTTTAGGAAAGAAATTAAACAGCACAATTCTAGCACATTGGATCACCAATCACAGCTACCAATTATAAATTTTCACCAATCACCAGAAATTTTATCTCCACCAAGTTGTATCTCAGTCCTAGGTAATTGCATTGATGAATTAAAGTCACCCAACCCAGTTGACATAATCTGCCTCTCTGAACACCATGTGACCACTGGTATAGGAACTAGGCCTAAGCACAATGAGAAACTCAGACAGGAGAGTACTGCAAATGTTAGAATAAGGAAAGGTTCTCATAAAAGTATAATTAAAAATAATGTAAGTATATTTCATCAAAATATTGGGAGTTTAAAGAATAAAGTAGATGAGCTTCTGGTTTGTTTAGAAGATTTAGAAGCTGAGAATGAAATAGATATACTATGCCTGTCTGAGCATCACATTGTTACTGATATGGATAAGGTAAATGTAAGTGGTTATAAGCTCTCTGCACATGTAATGAGAGAAAATATGGAGAAAGGAGGAGTTGCCATATATGTCAAAAGTTATCATTGTGCAAAAAGTATAGAAACAAAAAAGTTTTGTGTAGAGAAACATATAGAAGCATGTGCCTGTGAGCTTAAATTAAATAAAGGCACATTTATAATTGTAACTGTATATAGGTCCCCATCAGGAAATTTTCATCTATTTCTGAAAAATTTGGACTCCTTGTTGTGCTATCTGTCAGACAGGGGGAAGCAAATTATTATTTGTGGGGACTTCAATGTAGATTCTCTGAAAGAGGGTAATAGGAAAAATGACCTTGAAGTATTACTCGGTTCTTTCAATTTGACACCCGTTATTGATTTTCGTACTCGGGTGGTAAAGGATAGCAGCTCACTGATAGATAATTTCTTTATAGACCAAGATAAATTTAACCAGATAAATGCTCAGCCTGTTGAGAATGGTCTTTCTGATCATGGTGCACAGCTAGTTACAATATATGACATAGCTCCATTCAGCAATACTAAACAGTCCTCCAAAGTAGTACGTTCAGTCAACGATTTAACAATTGCAAATTTCAGGGAAAGCCTACAGCAGTTAGACTGGGATGAGGTGTACCGTGAACCTGATGCCAATTTAAAATATAATTTATTTCATGACATTTTTGTAAATGCATTTGAAAACTGCTTCCCCAAGAAAATAGTTAAATATACTCGTAAGAAACCTTGTAACAAAACATGGCTTACTAAGGGTATAAAAATATCTTGTAACCGGAAAAGGGAAATGTATCTGACAGCAAGAAAGAGTAGTGACCCAGAAACTATCAAAAATTATAAAAACTACTGTGTTATATTAAGAAAAGTTATTAAAAAATCCAGGGATATGTGTATCATGTCTGAAATCAGCAACTCTGATAATAAAATTAAAACAATTTGGAATATTATTAAAAGAGAAACAGGTCAACCAAGAGCAGAGGAAGACAGTATTACCATCAAATTGAATGAAAGCTTTACAAACAAAAAGTCAGAAGTTGAAAATATTTTTAATAATCATTTTCTAAATGTTGTGGATATAGTAGGATCCAGGTGTTCATTAGAAGATGCTAGGCTGTTAATGGAAGAGGCCATACCTATGCAATTTGATACAATTGAAATCTCACCCACTTCTCCCTCTGATATTAGGAAAATAATAAACTTGCTTAAAAGCAAAAACTCACATGGAATTGATGGCATTTCCAGCAAAATACTAAAAGCTTGTTCTCGACAGATAAGTAAGATTCTCAGCCACCTGTGTAACAGCTCTCTGGAACAGGGCATTTTCCCTGATAGACTGAAATATGCTATTGTTATACCTTTGCATAAAAAGGGGGATAGATCTGATGTCAACAATTACCGTCCAATCTCCCTTCTAACAGCTTTATCCAAAATTTTTGAGAAAGTAATGTATTCAAGAGTAGCTTCACATATCTGTAAAAATGATGTACTAACAAAATGTCAGTTTGGTTTCCAGAAAGGTTTTTCAACAGAAAATGCCATATATGCTTTCACCAGTCAAATTTTGAATGATCTGAATAACCGAACACCACCCATTGGGATTTTTTGTGATCTCTCAAAGGCTTTTAATTGTGTAAATCATGAAATTCTGCTAGACAAGCTCAAGTATTGTGGCATGAGTGGGACAGTGCACAAATGGTTTAATTCGTACCTAACTGGAAGAGCACAGAAAGTTGAAATATGTAGTTCTCATAACATGCAAAGATCAGCACATTCCTCAAACTGGGGAACTATCAAGAATGGGGTTCCACAAGGGTCAGTCTTGGGTCCTTTGTTGTTCATATTAATCATACTAATGACTTGCCATTCTATATTCATGAAGAGGCAAAGTTAGTTCTCTTTGCTGATGATACAAGTATAGTAATCACACCTGAGAAACAAGAATTAACAGATGAAATTGTCAATACTGTCTTTCAGAAAATTACTAAGTGGTTCCTTGTAAACGGACTCTCACTGAATTTTGATAAGACACAGTACATACAGTTCCGTACAGTGAATGGTATGATGCCATTAATAAATATAGACCTTAATCAGAAGCATATAGCTAAGGTAGAATATTCCAAATTTTTAGGTATGTCCATTGATGAGAGATTAAATTGGAAGAAACACATTGATGATCTGCTGAAACGTTTGAGTTCAGCTACTTATGCAATAAGGGTCATTGCAAATTTTGGTGATAAACATCTTAGTAAATTAGCTTACTATGCCTATTTTCACTCATTGCTTTCATATGGCATCATATTTTGGGGTAATTCATCACTGAGGAATAAAGTATTTATTGCACAAAAGCGTGTAATCAGAATAATAGCTGGAGTCCACCCAAGATCATCCTGCAGACATTTATTTAAGGATCTAGGGATATTCACAGTAGCTTCTCAGTATATATACTCTCTTATGAAATTTGTTATTAACAACCAAACCCAATTCAAAAGTAATAGCAGTGTGCATAACTACAATACTAGGAGAAAGGACGATCTTCACTATTCAAGATTAAATCTAACTTTGGCACAGAAAGGGGTGAATTATACTGGCACTAAAGTCTTTGGTTACTTACCAAATAGTATCAAAAGTCTGACAGATAACCAACAAGTATTTAAGAAGAAATTAAAAGAATTTCTGAATGACAACTCCTTCTACTCCATAGAGGAATTATTAGATATAAATTAAGAAAAAAAAAACAAAAATATTAAAAGAAAATAAAAATAAAAAAAATAAAGAAAAACAAAAAACACAAAAAAATAAAGTTGTTATACACTCCTGGAAATGGAAAAAAGAACACATTGACACCGGTGTGTCAGACCCACCATACTTGCTCCGGACACTGCGAGAGGGCTGTACAAGCAATGATCACACGCACGGCACAGTGGACACACCAGGAACCGCGGTGTTGGCCGTCGAATGGTGCTAGCTGCGCAGCATTTGTGCACCGCCGCCGTCAGTGTCAGCCAGTTTGCCGTGGCATACGGAGCTCCATCGCAGTCTTTAACACTGGTAGCATGCCGCGACAGCATGGACGTGAACTGTATGTGCAGTTGACGGACTTTGAGCGAGGGCGTATAGTGGGCATGCGGGAGGCCGGGTGGACGTACCGCCGAATTGCTCAACACGTGGGGCGTGAGGTCTCCACAGTACATCGATGTTGTCGCCAGTGGTCGGCGGAAGGTGCACGTGCCCGTCGACCTGGGACTGGACCGCAGCGACGCACGGATGCACGCCAAGACCGTAGGATCCTACGCAGTGCCGTAGGGGACCGCACCGCCACTTCCCAGCAAATTAGGGACGCTGTTGCTCCTGGGGTATCGGCGAGGACCATTCGCAACCGTCTCCATGAAGCTGGGCTACGGTCCCGCACACCGTGAGGCCGTCTTCCGCTCACGCCCCAACATCGTGCAGCCCGCCTCCAGTGGTGTCGCGACAGGCGTGAATGGAGGGACGAATGGAGACATGTCGTCTTCAGCGATGAGAGTCGCTTCTGCCTTGGTGCCAATGATGGTCGTATGCGTGTTTGGCGCCGTGCAGGTGAGCGCCACAATCAGGACTGCATACGACCGAGGCACACAGGGCCAACACCCGGCATCATGGTGTGGGGAGCGATCTCCTACACTGGCCGTACACCACTGGTGATCGTCGAGGGGACACTGAATAGTGCACGGTACAGCCAAACCGTCATCGAACCCATCGTTCTACCATTCCTAGACCGGCAAGGGATCTTGCTGTTCCAACAGGACAATGCACGTCCGCATGTATCCCGTGCCACCCAACGTGCTCTAGAAGGTGTAAGTCAACTACCCTGGCCAGCAAGATCTCCGGAACTGTCCCCCATTGAGCATGTTTGGGACTGGATGAAGCGTCGTCTCACGCGGTCTGCACGTCCAGCACGAACGCTGGTCCAACTGAGGCGCCAGGTGGAAATGGCATGGCAAGCCGTTCCACAGGACTACATCCAGCATCTCTATGATCGTCTCCATGGGAGAATAGCAGCCTGCATTGCTGCGAAAGCTGGATATACACTGTACTAGTGCCGACATTGTGCATGCTCTGTTGCCTGTGTCTATGTGCCTGTGGTTCTGTCAGTGTGATCATGTGATGTATCTGACCCCAGGAATGTGTCAATAAAGTTTCCCCTTCCTGGGACAATGAATTCACGGTGTTCTTATTTCAATTTCCAGGAGTGTATTAACTTAAGTATGTTGTTAAATTAACCTAATTATGTCATGTATTGGAAAATTCGACTCGTTCCACATCATTACGAAATATCGTATTCATGATCCATGGAACTAGTATTAATCTAATCTAATCTAATCTGTAGTGCGCCAGCAACTTTTGAATGGATGATGGATAATCTCTAAATAACAAAGACACATCGTCCACTTCAGGTGACTTAGAAGATTGTGCATGCTCTGTTGCCTGTGTCTATGTGCCTGTGGTTCTGTCAGTGTGATCATGTGATGTATCTGACCCCAGGAATGTGTCAATAAAGTTTCCCCTTCCTGGGACAATGAATTCACGGTGTTCTTATTTCAATTCTAAGTCACCTGAAGTGGACGATGTGTCTTTGTTATTTAGATGGCTTTATAGTGTTCTCAGAGACATTTGATGAACACACAAAGATTATAATCTTCTAAGTCACCTGAAGTGGACGATGTGTCTTTGTTATTTAGATGGCTTTATAGTGTTCTCAGAGACATTTGATGAACACACAAAAAGACTGAGGGCTGTTCTTAAGTGTCTCCAACAAGCCGGACTGAAACTTAATCCAAGAAAGTGTCTCTCTGGAGCAAACGAAATCAAAATACTTTGACACCTTGAGTCAAACAAAGTGTGCAGCCAGACCCAGGAAAGGTGAGATCTATAACGAAATTTCCTATTCATAATAGTACTAGATATGTGAGAAGCTTCCTTGGATTATGTTCTTATTTCCGTTGTTTTATGAAAGATTACTGTATCAAAGCTAGGCCGCTCTAAGAGTTGTTAAAAGCCGATGCTAAATTTATCTGGGGTGGTGCTCAACAAGATTCTTTTGATGTGCTGTGAAAAGCTCTGACAACTGACCCTGTACTTGGTCTGTATGATGAGAGAGCACCTACAGAACTACACACAGATGCCAGTGGGTATGGGATCGGTGCTGTTCTGGTGCAAATTTCGAATGGAAAAGAGACGCAACAGGATGACTCGCCAGGTGGGCACTACGTCGTCAAGAGTATGATATTACCAAGGTGTACAAAAGTGGAAGAAAACACCAAGATGCCGACTGTCTCTCAAGAAACCCTGTGCAAGACCATCAAGACTTTGATGAAGATAGGGACTGTCTCGCTGCACTCCAGGATCTCTCTGCTGAGCAGAAGAAGGACGCCAAGATATCTCAAATTATGCTTGCCTTAAATCGGTCAGAGTATGTGAAAGGACAATTTAAGGTAGTTAATGGATTACTTTGCAAGAAAAACTTTGATCCATTTGGAAAGACGTGGCTACCAGTGAATCCTAAGCACATGCGCTTACCGTATTTACTCGAATCTAAGCCGCACTCGAATCTAAGCCGCACCTGAAAAATGAGACTCGAAATAAAGGAGAAAAAAAAAAAAAAATTCCCGAATCCAAGCCGCACCTGAAATTTGAGACTCGAAATTCAAGGGGAGAGAAAAGTTTTAGGCCGCACCTCCAAATCGAAACAAAGTTGGTCCATTGTAATATGAGACAATTTAGGTCGAATGAATGACGATACAGCCACACTAGTTTGGTTCGAGTCATAAGGTTAGCAGTTAAGCTTTACCAGGTAGCCATTGCTATGCGTCAGGCGCTCCGTCCGTATTTATACCGGTACCCTTCCTTTTTCACCCGCTTCGTCTGGTTTGAATCGATTGCTTATATTGCTTTGATCTGATAAGTGCTGTTCTCTTTGTTACAGGTGTTTACATCACTCTAAACTGAAAATGCATTACTGTACTGTGTCATGCACTGTTTGTCGCATTCTGGATAGTGCGTGTTTACGGCCTGTCGCCGCTCGCGGCATGGCTTGCTTTTGAGCGCGCTACCGCGCTTACAATTAAAAAAAGAAGAAGAAGAAGAAGTGAGGAATCGTCTCATTAGCGAAACAATGGTAAGAGACTGCTATTTATTGTTACTTACACTGCTTTCTTTGATAATGATCAACAAGAACCAAATAATAGACTGAGTATGATAGAACATGTTCTGAACAAGAGTTAGGCGAAAATTTTTCTGAGTTTGAAAATCTTTGTGGCCGCTTCTTTAGTACATCAAATTCTGCACAGAAATTAGTCATCTTAGGTTTAAAAATCTAGTCAGTTGCCGTGCTTCATTTCTGACTGTATCACTATTAGGCATAAGAATAATACGAATATAAGCATGACACGATACGTATATTCTTCCGCATTTGCTGTTGTCTCACTCTAGTCTCGTAGTTTATTAGGTAGACAGGATTTAAATGAGATAGCAGCAAACACGAAAGAATACATGACAAAATGTTTATATTCGTATTATTCTTATGGTGAAGAGAATACTGCATGTGATTCACATTTCATCAGGTTCCTATTAGCAACCATCTCTTCTCACAGGTAGGAAAAAATTCAGAACGTATTGACAAACATCCCAAACAGTCTTGCCAGTCGGATTTTCGTAGTACATTGAAATTCTGCTAGCTACATTCGAAGATGAACAATACGGAATTTGTATTTACTTCGTTGGATAACGTATGAAAATGCAGTGGTCGAAACTCGGGGCGGAGAAAAAAAGCTCGTCTTCCACCTTTTTTTTGTTAAAATTTATTAACTGACGCAGAGGTTTTGGCGCCAGTATTTATCTTTGTGCTTACAAAGCATTCCTGTGTAGCGCTACATATATTCGATGGCAGAAGTGTTGTGGCGGCACCTACCAACATTTTTCAGAACTTCCGCTTGCTTTGCACTCGATTCTAAGCCGCAGGCGGTTTTTTGGATTACAAAAACCGGAAAAAAAGTGCGGCTTAGATTCGAGTAAATACGGTAGATGTTCTACAGAAATTCCATGACACACCTGAGGCCGGACAGTTAGGATTTATTAAGACATACAATAGGATCTGCAAGAGATTTTTCTGGCCAGGTTTATTTAGGAGTGTCTGTCACTATGTGTCGCACTGTCTGGAGTGCCAGAGGAGAAAGGCAGTTCCTCAGAAATTACGTGGCGGACTTATACCAATTCGACCAGCCGAAACACCTTTCCAGTGTGTTGGAATTGACCTCTTCAGACGATTTCCAATGTCTGCTAGTGGCAATAGATGGATTATTGTTTGCACTGATTATCTGACATTCTATGCCATTACAAAAGCCGTGAAAACAGCCAAAGCATTCGAGGTAGCCAAATTCATCGTGGAAGACATTGTATTAAAGCACGGTGCCCCAAGATCGTTTATTACAGATCGAGAGAAAGTTTTTCAATCGAATCTTGTGACAGAGATAAACCATTGGTGCAACATTACTCATCAAATGACAACTGCCTACCATCCGCAAACTAACGGGCTTACTGAACGGCTTAATAAGACCTTGGCCGACATGCAATCAATGTTCGTCAGTGTTGAGCAGTGATGAGGTGCTACCTTTCATGACATTTCCCTGCAACACCGCCAAACAAAACACCACAGGATTTAGGCATTTTTCCTGGTCCATGGGTGTGAGGCAACTACGACAATGGACATTGTGTTTCCGTTACATCCTGATGATGTGGATGACAACTAAGTCGGCCAGGTGTTAATCAGAGCTGAGGAAGCTTGGCAGTTGGCTCGACTCCGCATGCTGCAGGCTCAAGAAAACGATCGCCGAAGGTATGACGTGAGCCACCACCCTGTTGTATACCAGCCTGGTGACCTCGTCTGGATCTTCCCTCCTGTTCAGAAGGTTGGTGTCTCTGAGGAGCTCCTCAGGCGCTACTTTGGACCTTATAAGGTTGTAAGACAGTTGTCTGATGTTACTTATGAAGTTGAAGATTTCGATCCCGACACAAGACGACGAAAGATCAGAGATACAGTCCACGTCCTTTGAATGAAGCCCTATAAGGGTCCTGCAACCCATGGTAAATTCAAAGCTCCAGCAACAGGTAACAAGCAGAAAGGTGACGAAGAACATAGCGGCAATGGAAGTTCTAAGAAGATCACCGCCAGGGTGAACATCAGTCATCGGGAGTCGGAGTATGCAGGACCAATGACTCATTCCCGGACTAGGATGACGTAACACCAAGACGCTGTTCTCTTAAGGAGGGAGCAATGTTGCAGAATAAGCTGAGTAGCACAGTCGCTGTAGTATAGTGGTTGTGATACTAGGCTATTGCATGGAGGGTCGTGAGTTCAAAACTCACCTGAACTGTAAAATTTTAATTTCTATATTCGGTTCAAGTTCATTCTCGAAGTATCCACAAATGGCAAGGATCATTATACTGGAATGTTCTGTAGCTGTATATATATCGTATGTGTTCTGGTCGGAGGCAGTTCACTCCACACTCTTGTATGCGCAAGTGCTGAATAAACCTTTATTAAGTGAAGTTAGTGTTCGTCATTCATCTGTTTACACCTTCTTCTACGTGACAATATAGTGAAAAAGTTTAGAAAAGGTACATTAATTTTAATTCCATTCTTAGATTATGACGCAATACTTTGTGTGCTACACACAGGCACATTATGACGACGTCTCTCTAGTAACAGTGAACTGGGGTAAGTCCCAGCATACTTGCTCGCCTCTGTATCTCTCAAATGATACAGCACTTGTTTCATCACACATTGTACCAACATTGCTTTTTTTAACCATACAAAGTCTTGGCAATGAGGAATTAATACCTTTATGGATTGATCTGGGAAAGAAACACATATTTTTTTCTTACCATAGGACAGTTAGTGTACCACAGACAAATACACAGACTGAAGCATTGAGTGTTGTATGGAGCATAAGCAGTGGCCTGGGAATGTAAGTGTGTTATCTGTATGGAAGAAGGAATATGGTTCAAGTCCTTATGTGACACACAGCTGTAGTTGTACCAAAGGAAAATTCAGCTGAGGAAACTAATAAATTATGAGATGGAATTGGTGGCCGGTCATACCTTCAGGAGCTGGTACTGCTGTACACATACGAGGGTAATCCCAAAAGTAAGGTCTCCTATTTTTTTTTAATAAGTACATAGACCTGTTTATTGCTCCAATGGTTTACATCAGTTTACAGCTTGAATATTTAGTTATTTTTCGACATAATCACCATTTCTGTCGATGCATTTTTGTAGACGCTGTGGCAGTTTTGCATTCCCATGTAATACCAGCTCACTGTCACCCTTTTCAGAAAGTTATGAACTGGCGTGATTGTTGCTTGGTCTCAGGTGTAAAGTGGTATGCCCAGGTTTCGTCATCCATGACAACTGAGTCCAGAAAGTTGTACTGTTCAGCTGCAAGGCGGTGAGGAAATGTGCGGGAAGCATCAACTCGTTGCCGCATGTGGTCCTCAGTCAGCCTGTGGGGCATCCATCTTGCACACACCTTTCGGTAGTTCAATGTTTCCGTTAAAATTCTGCGAGTGGCGCTTTGGGAAATCTCAGGAATCAACGTGCAGAGATAATCCAGGGTGATCCACCGATCTTCACGCATGCTTTGCTCAACCTTCAACACTGTCCCCTTAGAAATTGATGGTCTCCGCTTCTTTGTTTGTCGTGAATTTCGGTTCGACCAGCTGCAAACTCTCTACATTACTTATGAACATTCTTGACATCCATGCACGACTCTCCATACACTTCCATCAATTGGCGATGGATTTCAATCAGCACAGTGCCCTTTGCATTCAAAAGCCAAATAACTGTGCGCAATTCGCACTTGGGGGTAATATCCAATGGGAGCTCCATTCTCAACAGCTGCCAAGCCAACACTGAGCGCATCAGTGTGACGTGCGCATGTTTACCCACAGCGCGTGAAGCACTCTTCGTAACAGTGTGACCAACTGCCACACAGAGTTCTGTACTTACAAAAAAATAGGAGACCTTACTTTTGGGATTACCCTCGTATAAAAGCGATGAATTTCCTAGCTTCAGAACAGAAAGTTGGTTCCTCAGAGAAGTGAGAGAGATACTTTGGGTAACATTAAAATGAAAGGACAGGTCACTTAGACCCAGGATAAGAGGGATCCATTTGTAGGGAGGACAAGTGTAGACAAGGATGAAGATGCAGGAATTAGAGAGAGTAGGTCAGATACGGTAAGCAGTCAACAAGCTTCTATCCAGACACGATAAGGTGAGAGTGAGAAGTAAAGCTAGTTTAAGGGGAAGAGAAATTAATAAAGTAGTTCACTATATATATATATATATATATATATATATATATATATATATATATATATATATATGGTTATAATAGAGGGAAACATTCCACGTAGGAAATATATATCTAAAAACAAAGATGATGTGACTTACCAACTGAAAGTGCTGGCAGGTCGACAGACACACAAACAAACACAAACATACACACAAAATTCAAGCTTTCGCAACAAACTGTTGCCTCATCAGGAAAGAGGGAAGGAGAGGGAAAAGACGAAAGGATGTGGGTTTTAAGGGAGAGGGTAAGGAGTCATTCCAATCCCGGGAGCGGAAAGACTTACCTTAGGGGGAAAAAAGGACGGGTATACACTCGCACACACACACACACATATCCATCCACACATATACAGACACAAGCAGACATATAGTGTAATGAAAAAAGACAAGGGGCATATGTTAATGGAAATTTAAATCAAGGAGGATGACAGGATACAAAGATGTGTTAGAGGGCAATTTGCCAAGAAGCTAGGTACTAGGTGTCCCCAAGGCAGACAGTTCTTCTATACCCATTCATACATTCAGCCAATTTAGTGGTAGTCCAGCCTTTTTTGAAACACTTTTCGATAGACATAATTATATTGACGACATACGCATTTATAAAAGCAACTCTGTCTTTGATGTTGTAGGCTTTGGCAGGGGTGAGGCTTGAGTGGGTATTCATGGGTGGGTATATGGGGTTTGTTTTACAATGGAGATAATTACAGGGGGTATAATCTTGGAGTAGGGATAATCATTTGGAATGTGATAAGTTTTGGCTGAAATGTTGCAGAGGTTAAGGCAGAAACAACAAAGCAACTACCTCAGGCCCTAATTCAGAAGAGCGAAGGTAAACCTGGTCATTTGCATTCTGGCAGACCAGGACATCATGCAGGGAATAGTCGGAGCTTCCCAAAACTCCTCAAACCAAAGCGAAGCAGTTCATTGGTACACTGAATGTACAGACACTGACTAAAAGAGGAAAACTCAAGATACTGACAGATACTTGTGATACATTTGGGATTAGAACACTTGCAGGACAAGAAACACATTTGTGTGATTGTGATCACTTTGATTCCGGTGGCTATCGAGTCCACAAGGGAAAGCCTGCAATCAAACTTAATAGCTAACGTCCAAATAACGTCCACTCACTTTAAGAAACCACCAAGGAAAATGATTACATGGAAATCTCCAAACAACCACATTGGGGAATATCAAACTGACCATGTAGCGATAACTAGAAAATTCTCTCCAGAAATCATGAATGTGAGGGTACGCAAAGGTTATGTGGAGTCCGATCACCATCTCTCACAAGTTAAAATCCGCTTCATACCTAATCAACAGAAGTGCCAAAAATCTAAACTGCTGTGCATTGAACTGGAATACCTAAAAGAACATGCAGAGGAGCTTGCACAGTCACTAGATACTAACACAGAAACATGGGAAGAGCTTCTTGGAACCATCCAGCAGTCATAAAGAAAAACAAAAACGATTAGAGGAAACTGATAATGATTTTAAAAGAAAAAATACGAGAAACTTTTATAGGACATTTAGGGCAGAACTAGCAACCTTCAAGCCATCCACTCTTTGATTTTGGCACCCTGATGGGACACTTGAGACGAATACTAAGGCCGACTGTGAAATCCTGATACAGCATTTCGCAAAGTTACACAACTGTGAACCACCTGCAGACAAACTTGACTTCCATGTTGTGACCCCGAACCAGGATTAAACTTTACCTATGCATGAGGAGATACAAAACATTGTATCACATCTGAAAAACAACAAAGCACCAGGAGAAGACGGTGTAATTGCCAAAATGCTCAAGATTGGAGGTGAACTCTTGGCTGACAGACTAAAAACTATCATTGCAAATATATGGGAAAGTGAAATCATACCAGCAGATTGGAAAACTGCTTTGATTCACCATCTACACAAAAAGGGCAACAAGATTGATCCCAACAACTATCAAGGCATTTCACTCCTATCAGTCGCTTACAAATTCTCTCACATGCTCTTCTCACCAGATTAGAACACCAGATCGGTGAATATCAGGATGGCTTCCGCCCACATCAATCCTGCACAGAACACATCTGCAACCTGAAGATGATACAGCAACACTGTCAGTCGAACCGCACAGTAGTCAGCTTCGTAGATTTCCAGAAAGCATATGACTCAATTCATTGCACCAGTCTGTTCAATACACTTCGGGAATATGGTGTAGATAATAAAACCACTTCATCAATTGAGCAGACTTTAACAGACGCAACCTCAGAAGCAAAATTCATGGAAGAAATTTCTGAACCTTTTCAAATTAGGACAGGAGTGAGAGAGGGAGATGGGTTGTTCCCATTCATCTTTAACCTGGTACTGGACAAGATTATCAAGATGCGGGTGAAAGAAATACCTGGAATAAATATGGGAATAAAGGACAAACGAATCAACATAAAATGCCTTGCTTTTGCTGATGACCTAGCAATAATTATGTGGACTCCTGAGGAAGCCAAACATGCCATCGAGAAACTTCATGAGATTGCCATCAAAACTAGACTCCAAATTTCTTGGGAGGAAACACAATTCATGGACTCCAAAACTTCAAATTTTAAACCACTTGCAATAAAATATGGTGACATCAAACAAGTTAAGTACTTCATGTACTTTTGCGAAATGATCAGCAACACTGGCAACAAAGAAGTACCTCATAAAACATGAGCAGAAAAATTACATAAAGCTTATACAATGACCTGGAACACATACAATAAGAAATCATTATCCATCCAAGCCAAACTTCACCACCATCATACAGTCACTCTTCCAGAAGTGCTCTACACAATTGAAACATCATCATTAACCATCAACATCAAGGACACTGTGAAAATGGAAATGCAAGTACTCAGGAAAACATTTGTACCTAAGATTCAAGATGGTATCTGGATGCGCAAAAGCTCTGAAGAACTGTACTCAAGAACTGAACGTTTCACACATCAGCTGCATGGAAAAGACAATTGAAATTCTACAGCCATTTAGGAAGAATGAACGTCTCTAGAATGACCAAGAAAATCTTCCTTATCATCAAAGGAACTTGCCACACCAGGGCACGGTGGCTAACAGAAATCCAAAGTGACCTCAAAGAACTTGGTATTGACCCACTAGAAACCACACAGACTGAGTACAGACAGAAAATCAACTCTCATAAGTTCACAACCAAAAACCTGGCAGAAAAGAATCTGAAACTGAAAAATGCATGGACACAAGGAAGAAGACAGGCCCATAGTGAAAGGATGATGAAGTTTTGGGAAGAAAAGAAGAACAAGAAAGCTAGGAAGACCAGTGCTAATTAATGATTCCACATGCCCATTAGAGGGTGAAACCAATAAATAAATAAATAAATAAATAATAATAATAGGTCTTCTAACAATCATGTAAATCACAGAAATAATGATAGTGGGAACTTGAATGTTTGAAGTATGGAACTTCAGAATACACGACCTAATTATCTTGGTCAAAACCGTGGCACAGGAAGGGGAGGTACACAGCCATCGCACTTTCACGGTAATTATTATGACGGAGGCCAAAATATAAATAATGTACCGTTGAAGCAAGACAGACAGCAGAATTCTCCCTTTCTGACTCTGAATCAAATGAACACAACAGACCACTTGTGGGAAACTAAGCCCTGTCTATGAGGAAACTGGCACTCACAAGGCAGAAATAGTAACACAGCCAGTAACTAAAACACTTACCACAGTCAGTCAGCACATGCAAACTGATAGCAGAGATGATGAAACAGGAACAGACAGTACCAGTGATGTGCTAAAACACTCGCATTATATAGCTGACAGCATTTTGGACACACAGAAAAATGGGTCAAGAAGGGGTAAGAAAACATTACAAGCAATAGGGAGGAACAAATTAACATGTTTGAATCAGATAAGGGCAACAATGAAGTAAAGGCTTACATCTTCGACAATAACGGCAATCTGAAGGCTGCAGTTTCAGTAGACGAAGCGGAGTCAGCTTTGCAAGGTTCTGAAGAGGAGTAGTTGGTGGATGAAGGGGCTAGCAGTAATAATGATGTCAAGGAACCTATTAGCTGTATTGACTTGCCACAAACTGTAAAATCCGACGACAGTATTACAGATAGCAATGTTGCACAGGGACGCATTTGCTCAGCGATAGAGAGTAGTTTAGCTGATGTGCAACAAATGATAGTACAGAAAGTCATCAAGTGTTTTAATTTAAAATTGGTGGACAGGTTGGAAAAGGCAACTGAAAATGTAGAGATTGATGTCCCCGTGAATCTGAATGTAAATGTACTTGTAATTGAACAAAATACTTTAGCTGGAAACAGATTGAAAAGGATTTCTTAGAAGACTTTTATGAGGAATATGTTCAGACTAGAATAACTCATCCTATTATAAAAACTAACATCTCAGGAGTAATTGTGCGTTGCCTTCTTGACAGTGGCAGTGAAGCAAGTGCATTGTCCCAAGTATTCTTCGATTTCATTCCCAATAAGAGTGAATTAACTGTCATGAAAGTAAGTGGTTTAAGAATAATAGGTGCAACTGGGAAAGTTTCTAGACCAGTACGGCATGAAGCGTTGATACCACTTGGTGTGACATAATAATAAACCAATGGCCATTAAAATTGCTAACCCACGAAGATGACGTGCTACAGATGCGAAATTTAACCAACAGGAAGAAGATGCTGTGATATGCAAATGATTAGCTTTTCAGAGGATTCACAAAAGGTTGGCACTGGTGGCGACACCTACAATGTGCTGACATGAGGAAAGTTTCAAACCGATTTCTCATACACAAACAGCAGCTGACCGGTGCTGCCTGGTGAAACGTCGTTGTGATGCCTCATGTAAGGAGGAGAAATGCGTACCATCATGTTTCCGACTTTGACAAAGGTTGGATTGTAGCCTATCGCGATTGCGGTTTATCGTATCGCGACATTGCTGCTCATGTTGGTCGAGATCTAATGACTGTTAGCAGAATATGGAATCGGTGAGTTCAGGAAGGTAATACGGAACGCCGTGCTAGATCCCAATGGCCTCGTATCACTAGCAGTCGAGATGACAGGCATCTTATACGCATGTCTGTAACAGATCGTGCAGCCACGTCTTGATCCCTGAGTCAACAGATGGGGATGTTTGCAAGACAAAAACCATCTGCACGAACAGTTCGATGATGATTGCAGCAGCATGGACTATCAGCTCAGAGACTATGGCTGTGGCTACCCTTGACGCTGTATCACAGACAGGAGCACCTGCGATAGTGTACTCAATGACGAACCTGGGTGCACGAATCGCAACACGTCAATTTTTTGGATGAATCCAGGTTCTGTTTACAGCATCATGGTGGTCGCATCCATGTTTGGCGACATCGTGGTGAACTCACATTGGAAGCGTGTATTCGTCATCGCTATACTGGCGTATCACCCGGCGTGATGGTATGGGTTGCCATTGGTTACACGCCTCGGTCATCTCTTGTTCGCATTGACGGTACTTTGAACAGTGTACGTTACATTTCAGATGTGTTACGACCTGTGGCTCTACCCTTCGTTCGATCCCTGCGAAATCCTACATTTCAACAGGATAATGCACGACCGCATGTTGCAGGTCCTGTATGGGCCTTTCTGGATACAGGAAATGTTCAACTGCTGCCCTCGCCAGCACATTCTCCAGATCTCTCACCAACTGAAAACGTCTGGTCAATGGTGGTCGAGCAACTGGCTCGTCACAATACGCCAGTCACTACTCTTGATGAACTGTGGTATCGTGTTGAAGCTGCATGGGCAGCTGTACCTGTACGCGCCATCCAAGCTCTGTTTGACTGTTGTTCTGGGTACTGATTTCTCAGGATCTATGCACCCAAATTGCCTGAAAATGTAATCACATGTCAGTTTTAGTATAATATATTTGTCCAATGAATACCCGTTTATCATCTGCGTTTCTTCTTGGTGTAGCAATTTTAATGGCCAGTATTGTAGATCATCCTCGTTTAATCATGCTCAGTGTAAGTGCTAAGATGTTAACTGGCACAGATCTCTTAAAAAAAATGCCAAGGAACAACTGATTTTGACCAGAACCACTCAGTATTAACCTTACCTGATTCTCAGGTAACTACAGAACCTTTCATAGGAAACTATATAGGCAGTAATAATGAAGCATGGGAACTGCCTATTAGACTAATGAGGACTAAAGGGTACTTGCAAGAAGATACTGAATTCAATAATAATGTGCAAGATGCAATGCGAAAGGGGACTATATCCTGGATGAAATAGAGGCTAAGAGACAGTCAATAGATCAAATTTCTCATAAAAGAGCTTTGGACAGAGAAAGATGGCATGATGCAAAATTTTCCTCCACTAGTTTCAGCATTTGTGAATCAGTGTTAGTCAAAACTAAATAGAAATCTAAGAAAATTTCAGTGGAAACAAAGAAGTTTACGCACGTTTATCATGGACCACTCAGGATAATAGGTAAGCCTTATGCAAATGCATACCATTTTGAACACCCAAAAAGAAAGAAAGAACTAGGTCTACAAAAACTGTAGATCTGATGTGTTTGAGAAGTGACAGTAATTAGTTTCTGTAGGGAGTCTGCCACTCTTCGGTGGATACACAGTTTGGTATACTGTGCACTCTCAGGTGGCTGAAACTTTATTTCCCTTTCACGTTTCATTCTCTTCTTCTGACCTATCTATACTAGATCTTGTAAGCAGTCTGTCACTCTTTGATCGATACACTGTTGGGCGTACTGTGAGGTTCCAGCTGGATGAAACTTTATTTCCCTTTTAAGTTTCATTCTCTTCTTCTGTCCTATCTACACTAGATTCTGTAGAGAATCCGCCACTTTTTGGTGGATTCACGAGTTTGGCATAATGTGTGGTCCCAGCTGGATGAAACTGTATTTCCCTTTCAAATTTCATTTTCTTCTTCTGTTCTGTCTATAATAAGAAAGGAATGTGTGTCTTCATGTTGTATATACGCTATTGGTTTGTAATGTCTTCCTAGTAAATAAGAATATTCCCAAATGTGATTATACCTGAATGATGAATTACAATAGAACAAGAGAGCTAATTTGTATAAGTAAATTTTAAATGTTAACCTTCATCTGGCCGCGCACGCAATGGTTCAACATCTTTTTCAAAAAAACCTCATGAAAATTTCATTTGGCTGGTCTGAGTTGGTCAGGAGGGGGAGTATTCTCTAGTTACACCATATGGCAGCAGAGAGAAACAACAGTGTGCAGATTCAGACAAGTCACCCTCCTCAGTCATTGTTCTCACAAGTTCTTGCAAGTGCCAGCTGCCGGTAGATTACCGTTGTACACCCATATACATTTTCTTTTTTTCACCTTCCATCCAAGTGAAATGTAAGTATCATTTGTAAATAATTTTTTAAAGTATGTAGCTTTTTTGACAAAAATAATGTTTCATAGACTTTTACCTACACAGTTTCATATCATAATCAATAAGGAACCTTCTCCTAGCTTTTATTTTATTACAATATTTATGCATTTCCAATTCTTAGAGAATTGTCTCTCATTTCTTAGGGAACATTTTCACAAGCCAGAGGATATACTCCGATTTCTCCAAGAACTTGAGGATGAGACGGAAGAAGAGTGTGAAAGACAACGGGATGAACACCAACGGGAAGAGGAAATCGACAATTGAAACATACAGATTTTGTGCCTGCATCTATTGAAGAGGAGCACAACAACAGTGACTCGGAGAAAGAGTTATCTGAAGCGACAGAAGAGCTTCTTGTCGAGAATGACACAGATATTCTGGGTATGCGAGACTTGATATTTTTCATTGAAAAGACAATGAAACAATTTGGGCTAACAAGCCTATTTAACCAAAAGCAAAGACCAAGTCCAAAACCATTACAAAAACAATTCCTGGCCCCAGAGGACAGGCTAGGAACTGTAAAACATAACTAAACTAGAATTTTTTTATGAAATAATATCTTTAGAAATTATTGATGAGATGGTTAGATGCACTAATATTTTCATTGCTCAAATGAAAAATGAAGTCTTCCAACAATACAGTTCGAGAAAGAGACTTCAAGGGCGGAAATAAAAGCAGTGCTTGGGGCTTTATTTTTGATAGCTGTGAAACATGGAAACCGGGCTGATTTTTCCGAGTATTTCACGAGCGATGGAACAGGACTAATGATTTTGTGCGTTAATTTTAGCGATCGTAGATTTTGATTGTTGTTCACTTTTCTTGTCAACTGCCAAAAAGCCTACAACGTTGAGGAAAGTGTAACGGTTGACGAAATAAAAGCAGCGCTGGGGGCTTTATTTTTTATAGCTGTGAAACATGGAAACCGGGCTGATTTTTCCGAGTATTTCATGAGCGACGGAACAGGACTCATGATTTTGTACGTTAATTTTAGCGATTGTAGATTTTGATTGTTGTTCACTTTTCTTGTCAACTGCCAAAAAGCCTACAATGTTGGGGAAAGTGTGATGGCTGACGAAATGTTAGTGGCATTCCGTGCTTGCTGCAGTTTTATTCAATACATGGCCAAAAAGCCAGCTAAATATGGCCTCAAAGTTTATGCTGTGTGTGATTCACAAACTTTTTACACATATAATATGATGATTTACTGTGGGATACAAAAGCCTGGGCCATACTTCACTTCCAACAGGCCATTTGACATTGTCAAAAATCTGGCTGAACCACTCATAAAAATCAATCGAAACATAACCACGTAATTGGTTCATTAGTTATCTTTTGGCTGAATATCTATTATCGGTCAGAATTATTTTCTTGGGGACTTTGAGAAAGAATAAGGCCAAAATCTCAACTGAATTTTTGACAGAAAATAAAAAAACTTGTTCCTGGCAGTTATTTATTTGTATGCAATGACATCTCAAGTTTGGTCTCTTTTGCTACTAAGAAGCAAAATGTTGTTCTGGTTTTGTCAACTTTACATGACTGAAATGAACTGGATGATAAAACTGGTAAGCCAATTCAAATTATGGATTACAGTGCCACGAAAGGGGATGTGGACACAGGCGACCTTATGTGTTCAAGGATTTCAACTTCTAGAAGAACTAAAAAATGGCCAATGACAATTTTCTTCATATGGATATTGCCAGAATAAACTCCTTGTGAATTTACCAGATGAACAAGCCCTAGGAATCCTTAGTGAGGTGGAAATATATCTCTGACCTGGCTGTGGAACTAATGGATGAAAATTTGAGGGAACGAGCGAAAACCCTATCACTCCCTAAAGATTTGAGCATTTTTCTTGGTGTCTACCATGAAGAAAAAAGAAGAAGAAATCTAGTTCCAGAAAAAACAATATAACGTGACTAAGGTGTAAATCTCATGACAACAGTGTTTGCCAAAAACACTCAGTTCCTACATTTAATAATTGTTGTAATAATGTGAATGACACAGATAAAGGCTGATAATTTTGTTAAAAGTTTATTTTTTTTTCTTTCATTGTCCGTAATTTTTTAATTTTGTGATCCTTATCTACCTATTTTGTTCTAATCCACGTAATTCGTAGATTTTATTGTAGTATGATATTTTATAGTATTTATAAATGTATGATGTGAAATGTCACACTTTTTATGCATTTTGCTAAAGTTACAACAAATTTTATTCTGTTGTTCAAGTTCCATTTTTTTTTCTTCAAGGTCCATTATTTTATACGTCAATGTGTTTTTAAAAAGAAAACATTACCAGTTTAGGTAATTTTAGACTGATAATTGAGCAAAGAAGATGAAAAAATGGTGATTCGGTAAATAACTGTCATGCACCGCTCACGCTAAGGTAGGTTGTGTGCCCTGAAGAAGGTTAAAATCTCAAAGAGTAACATTTGAGCACCAATGATTGAAAAATAATGGCTCACATAAATAAATAATAAATGAAACAATGGAAAATCCAGGATGGAATGTAACAATGTAATGAAAAGGATTCTTGCTACTCACCATATTGCAGAGATGTCGAGTTGCGAAAAGCCACAAAGACAGAAAAAGTTAGCTTTTGGTGAACAAGGCTTTGTCAAAACTAAATACCACACACACGCATGCACACACACACACACACACACGCACACACACACACACACACACACACACACACACACACACAACTGACCACACACTCTGGCAGCTCGAGCCAGACTGCAAGCAGCAGGGCATTATAGGAGAGGCAACCGGGTGGCCGTATGGACGAGACGGGGGAGGGATAGCAGGGTAGGGGTGGGGGACAGTAAAGTGCTGCTGGCAGCGTGTAGGGATGAGGTGGAGAGTAGATGCCGTCAGGAAGTTAGATGGAAGGTTGGGGAGAGAAAGGGGGGGGGGGGGGGGTAGTGAAAAAAGGAGAGAGGTAAAAAACTGGGTGCTTTGGTGGAATAGACAGCTGTGTAGTGTTGAATGAGAACATGGAAGCGCCTAGGTTGGTAAGGACAATGCCTGACAAAGGTTGAGGCTAGAAGGGTTACATGAACATAGGATACATTGCAGGGGAAGTTCCCGCCTGCGCAGTTCAAAAAAGCTGGTGTTAGTGGGAAGCATCCAGACAGCACAGACTGTGAAGCAGTCACTGAAATGAAGGATGTCGTGTTGCACGGCGTGTTCAGCAACAGGATGGTCCAGTTGTTTCTTGGTCACAGCTAATCGGTGGCCATTCATGAAGGCAGACAGCTTGTCGGTTATCATGCCCATGAAGAATGCAGCACTGTTGTTACAGCTTAGCTTGTAGGTCACATGACTAGTTTCACAGGTAGCCCTGCCTTTGATGGAATAGGTGACGTTTGCAACAGGACTGGAGTAGATGGTGCTGAGAGGATGTATAGGACAGGTCTTGCATCTAGGTCTATTACAAGGATATGAGCTGTGAGGCATGGGGTTGGGAGCAGTGATCATGTAGAGATGGATGAGGATATTGTGTAAGTTTGGTGGGTGATGGAATATCACAGTGGAAGAGGTGGGAAGGATCTGGGTACAAATTTCTCATTTCAGGGCATAATGAGAGGTAGTCGAAATAATGCCGGAGAATGTAATTCATTTGCTCCAGTCCTGGATGGTACTGAGTCACGAGGGGAACACTTTGGGAAGTGTTGGGTGACTGGAAAAAGAAGGCAGAGGAGATCTGTTTTTGTACAAGGTTGGGAGGGTTATTATGATCTGTAAAGGCCTCAGTGAGGCATTTGGTATACATCGAGAGGGACCGCTCATCACTACAGATGCACTGGTCACAGGTGGCTAGACTGTATGGAAAGGTTCTTCTTGGTATGGAATGGGTGGCAGCTGTCGAAGTGGAGGTTTTGCTGGTGGTTGGTAGGTTTGATATGGACAGAGGTACTGATATAGCCATCTTTGAAGTGAAGGTCAACATTGAGGATGGTGGTATGAAGGGTTGAGTAGGGCCAGAAGAAATGAATGGGGCAGAAGGTGTTGACGTCATGGAGGAATGTGGACAGGGTGTTCTCACCCTCGATCCATATCATGAAGATATCAATGAATCTGAACCAGGTAAGAGGTTTGGGATTATGGGTGTTTAGGAAGGATTCCTCTTGATGGTGTAAAAATATGTAAATAACATAGAATCAGGTCCAAAAAAACTTCATAAAAATACATTCAAACACATGGAAAAAATCACGAAAATGAGAAAAATCTCGAAAATGGGAAAAATCACGAAAAGGATGAAATAAGGGTAAACAAGATGAAATCTGATGGAGTAGGCCAATAGTTAAAGGTGAAAACCATCTGAAACTGGCATGAAGTCACAATGACATCAAATGTGGCCCCACTGAAATAATTACTACTCTCAAAAACCAACACCTTCAGCCTATTTCCAACTTACCGTCTTATATAAAAGATACCAATCATTTTCTCCACCGGCTCTCCACAGTTCCGTCCCTTTACCACATGGGGCACTGCTTGTCACGGTTCATGCCACCTCCCTTTACACTAACATCCTAACACCCATGGCCTTACCACTATTGAATACTACCTTTCCCAACATCCAACAGATTCTAAACCAAACACCTCCTTCCTAGTCACCACAACCTAGTATATCCTCAACCACAATTACTTCTCCTTTAAAGGCATTATCTACAAACAAATCTGGGGTAAGGCCATGGGCACCCACATGGCACCACCCTTCGCCAACCTATTCATGAGGCATCTATCCTTTCTAAACAAGCAGAATCCCAAACCTCTCATGTGGTTCAGATTCACTGATGACATCTTCGTGATATGGATCAAGGGTGAGGACACACTATCCACATTTCTCCAGGACCCTCATTCATTTTACCTGGTCTTACTCAACCCTTCCAGCCATCATCATCAATGTTGACCTCCACTTCAAAGATGGCTATATCAGTACCTCTGTTCATGTCAAACCTATAAACCACAAGCAACACCTCCACTTCGACACCTGCCATTCATTTCATATCAAGAAGTCCCTTCCATACAGCCTAGCCACCTGTGGTCATCGCATCTGCAGTGACGAGCAGTCCCTCTCAAAATATACCGAGGATCTCACTGAAGCCTTCACTGACCGTAATTATCCACCCATCCTTGTACAAAAACAAATCTCCCGTGCCTTATCTTTCCGGTCTTCCAACACTTCCCAAAGTCCCACAGTCCGGCCACAGAGGAGCATTCCGCTCATAACTCGGAACTATCCAGGACTGGAGCAACTGAATTACACTCTCCGCCAGGTTTCTGACTACCGCTCGTTGTGCACTGAAATGAGAAATGTCCTGCTAACCATCCTTCTCATCCCTTCCACAGTGATATTCTGCCACCCACCAAACCAACAAATATCCTTGCCCATCCCTACACAACCCCTGCTCCCAACACCTTGCCTCATGACTCATATCCCTTGTAATAGACCTAGATGCAAGACCTGTCCCATACATTCTCCCACCACCACCTACTCCACTCCGATTACAAACATCTCCTATCCCATCAGAGGCAGGGCTTCCTGTGAAATCAGTCACATTATCTACAAGCTACGCTGCAACAACAGTGCTGCATTCTTCGTGGGCATAACAACCAACAGGCTGTCTGTCCTCACAAATGGCCATCAACAAACTGAGGCCAAGAAACAACTGCACCACCCTGTTGCTGAGCATGCCCCCTCAACACGACATCCTTCATTTCAATGACTGCTTCACAGCCTGTGCCATATGGATGCTTCCCACCGACACTGGCTTTTCTGAACTGCACAGGTGGGAACTCTCCCTGCAGTATATACTATGTTCAAGTAACCCTCCTGGCATCAACCTTCATAGGCACTGTCCTCATCCCTCTAGCCCCTTCCCTGTTCCCATTTCAGCACTACACAGTCCTCTATTCCATCAGAGTACCCAATCTTCTTACTACTCCCTTTTTTTTAGACTCCTCCCCCCTCTCCTCCACTCTCCGTCTAACCTCCCAACTGCACCTAGCTGTCCCACGCTCCCAGCAGCACTTTACCATCTCCCACCTCTACCCTGCTATACGTCTCCCTCCCCACCCCAGCGTCCTACTTACCCCAACCCGGTTGCTTCTCCCATACTGCACTGCTGCTCACAGTCTGGCTCGAGTTGCCAGATGCCAGAGACTGTGGTCATGTGCGTGTTAGTTGTGTTTGTGCACCCAAAAGCTAACTTTCCAACAGTCTTTTTTATTGTGGCTTTCTGCAACTCAGCATCTCTGGTATATGGTGATACCGACTATCCTTTTCATCACATTGGTAAATAATAAACAGTATCCACAAAAAGGATTAATAATAGTAAAACACTAATACTTTACATTAAAAGAAGTACTGGAAGCTGAACATTTTTTAAAATCTGAAGCAATGAACTCTGTGTAAATTAACAGTTTTCAGTTTGAAGTAAAACTGTCTGTAGGTAAGAGGGCAATAAAATGGTGCGACTAGAAGCACGTCAAAGTGATTTGACATTAATTAAAGGACATGTGTGGAATTGGTGTGAGGATCACACTAAAAATACATGTAAATAATGAGGTCAGTAGGCTGATGAAGATAAAAGCGATGAAAAAGTGTCGATACATATGAATACATGAAAATAAGGAGAAACAGGAGAAATTAAGTCAATAGGCTGATGTATATGGTAAAGTCGTGAAAACTGATGAGTAATTCCCTCACGTCTCATAAAAAGGTTGAGAAATGTGTAATCTTGCTTAAGGCAGATATTGGAGAAGGAATGAGAAAGACAGATCTTCAAGGCAACCTCCCCTTTCCCTTCTGTAGCTGAGCATCATGAAGAATGACAAAGTGACTTCCCACCTGCTACCTCAAATCTTTTAGTGAATGTGGTTCATACAGTCGCTCAGTGATGCCTATGACTGTGACTAAATGAGTGAATACTGTGAAGTAAAATGTTGTGTGTTTCTCTTTCAGGTAAAGACTGAAAAATCTAAATCACAAAAGTAATTTAGCAATAATCAAAAATTTTATTTCATATTTCTATGTTATTTTATGCAGATGATTTGTAAAAATCCATTATGTCATGTTTTTCTATGTGTGCATGTATATGTGTATGGTTAATTTTCATGGGTGTAGTATTAAGAAAAGTTTGCTAAAATCAATTACATTTGAGAGTTGTCAGCTAAAGTAACATCCCTTGTTTCTATTATTATTATTATTATTTCTTTCCTTTCTCAGACGTTATGTCTGGTTAAAAATGGAAAGTGACGCGGACCTTGATCAAGTGTGACTTCCTTTTAACTGCACGGTATATGTTACATTGCATTTAGGAACTTTCGGGTAATTGAACATGTATCAATAATTACAGATTTCTGTAGTTGTATATATACATTTGGATGTAGCTGTATTGTGTTGATGTACTGGTGGATATTGTGTGGTATGACTCCTGTAGTTGATAGTATAATCGGTATAATGTCAACTTTATCCTGATGCCACATGTCCTTGACTTCCTCAGCCAGCTGGATGCATTTTTCAATTTTTTCTCCTGTTATCTTTTGTATATTTGTTGTATTGGGTATGGATATTTCGATTAGTTGTGTTACTTTCTTCTTTTTATTGGTGAGTATGATGTTTGTTATATGGTGTTATTTTATCTGATATAATGGTTCTGTTCCAGTATAATTTGTATTCATCATTCTCCAGTTAATTTTGTGGTGCATACTTGTATGTGGGAATGTGTTGTTTTATTAGTTTATGTTGTATGGCAAGTTGTTGATGTATTATTTTCGCTACATTGTCATGTCTACTGGTGTAGTCTGTATTTGCTAGTATTGTACATCCACTTGTGATGTGATCTACTGTTTCTATTTGTTGTTTGCAAAGTCTGCATTTATCTGTTGTGGTATTGGGATCATTAATAATATGCTTGCTGTAATATCTGGTGTTTATTGTTAGATCCTGTATTGCAATCATGAATCCTTCCATCTCACTGTATATATTGCCTTTTCTTAGCCATGTGTTGGATGCATCTTGATCGATGTGTGGCTGTGTTAGATGATACGGATGCTTGCCATGTAGTGTTTTCTTTTTCCAATTTACTTTCTTCGTATCTGTTGATGTTATGTGATCTAAAGGGTTGTAGAAGTGGTTATGAAATTGCAATGGTGTAGCCGATGTATTTATGTGAGTGATTGCTAGTTTCTGCTCATTCTATAAAGAATTTCCTTAAATTGTCTACCTGTCCGTAATGTAGGTTTTTTTACGTAGATAAATGCCATTCCTCCTTCCTTTCTGCTTAATGTGAATCTTTCTGTTGCTGAATGTATGTGATGTATTCTATATTTGTGGCATTGTGATCGTGTAAGTGTATTGAGTGCTTCTAGTTCTGTGTCACTCCATTTAACTACTCCAAATGAATAGGTCAATATTGGTATAGCATAAGTATTTATAGCTTTTGTCTTGTTTCTTGCTGTCAATTCTGTTTTCAGTATTTTTGTTAGTCTTTGTCTATATTTTTCTTTTAGTTCTTCTTTAACGTTTGTATTATCTATTCCTATTTTTTGCCTGTATCCTAGATATTTATAGGCATCTGTTTTTTCCATCACTTCTATTCAGTCGCTGTGGTTATCCAATAAGTAATCTTCTTGTTTAGTGTGTTTTCCCTTGACTATGCTATTTTTCTGACAGTTGTCTGTTCCGAAAGCCATATTTATATCATTGCCGAATACTTCTGTTATCTTTAGTAATTGGGTGAGTTGTTGATTTGTTGCTGCCAGTAGTTTTAGATCATCCATGTATAGGAAATGTGCGATTTTGTGTTGGTGTGTTCCAGCTCTGGGGGATGAAGTAGTGAAGGCAGCAGACGATCAAGTAGGTAAAAAGAAGAGGGTTAGTAGAAATCCTTGGGTAACAGAAGAAATATTGAATTTAATTGATGAAAGGAGAAAATATAAAAATGCAGTAAATGAAGCAGGCAAAAAGGAATACAAACGTCTCAAAAATGAGATCGACAGGAAGTGCAAAATGGCTAAGCAGGGATGGCTAGAGGACAAATGTAAGGATGTAGTGGCTTATCTCACTAGGGGTAAGATAGATACTGCCTACAGGAAAATTAAAGAGACCTTTGGAGATAAGAGAACCACATGTATGAACAACAAGAGCTCAGATGGAAACCCAGTTCTAAGCAAAGAAGGGAAAGCAGAAAGGTGGAAGGAGTATATAGAGGGTCTATACAAGGTCGATGCACTTGAGGACAATATTATGGAAATGGAAGAGGATGTAGATGAAGATGAAATGGGAGATACGATACTGCGTGAAGAGTTTCACAGAGCACTGAAGGACCTGAGTCGAAACAAGGCCCCCGGAGTAGACAACATTCCATTGGAACTACTGACGGCCTTGGGAGAGCCAGTCCTGACAAAACTCTACCATCTGGTGAGCAAGATGTATGAAATAGGCGAAATACCCTCAGACTTCAAGAAGAATATAATAATTCCAATCCCAAAGAAAGCAGGTGTTGACAGGTGTGAAAATTACCGAACTATCAGTTTAATAAGCCACAGCTGCAAAGTACTAACACGAATTCTTTACAGACGAATGGAAAAACTAGTAGAAGCCGACCTCGGGGAAGATCAGTTTGGTTTCCGTAGAAATACTGGAACACGTGACGCAATACTGACCTTACGACTTATCTTAGAAGAAAGATTAAGGAAAGGCAAACCTACGTTTCTAGCATTTGTAGACTTAGAGAAAGCTTTTGACAATGTTGACTGGAATACTCTCTTTCAAATTCTAAAGGTGGCAGGGGTAAAATACAGGGAGCGAAAGGCTATTTACAACTTGTACAGAAACCAGATGGCAGTTATAAGAGTTGAGGGACATGAAAGGGAAGCAGTGGTTGGGAAGGGAGTAAGACAGGGTTGTAGCCTCTCCCCGATGTTATTCAATCTCTATATTGAGCAAGCAGTAAAGGAAACAAAAGAAAAATTTGGAGTAGGTATTAAAATCCATGGAGAAGAAATAAAAACTTTGAGGTTCGCCGATGACATTGTAATTCTGGCAGAGACAGCAAAGGACTTGGAAGAGCAGTTGAACGGAATGGATGGTGTCTTGAAGGGAGGATATAAGATGAACATCAACAAAAGCAAAACGAGGATAATGGAATGTAGTTGAGTTAAGTCGGGTGATGCTGAGGGTATTAGATTAGGAAATGAGACACTTAAAGTAGTAAAGGAGTTTTGCTATTTGGGGAGCAAAATAACTGATGATGGACGAAGTAGAGAGGATATAAAATGTAGACTGGCAATGGCAAGGAAAGCGTTTCTGAAGAAGAGAAATTTGTTAACATCGAGTATAGATTTGAGTGTCAGGAAGTTATTTCTTAAAGTATTTGTATGGAGTGTAGCCATGTATGGAAGTGAAACATGGACGGTAAATAGTTTGGACAAGAAGAGAATAGAAGCTTTTGAAATGTGGTGCTACAGAAGAATGCTGAAGATTAGATGGGTAGATCACATAACTAATGAGGAAGTATTGAATAGGAATAGGATTGGGGAGAAGAGAAGTTTGTGGCACAACTTGACCAGAAGAAGGGATCGGTTGGTAGGACATGTTCTGAGGCATCAAGGGATCACCAATTTAGTATTGGAGGGCAGCGTGGAGGGTAAAAATCATAGGGGGAGACCAAGAGATGAATACACTAAGCAGATTCAGAAGGATGTAGGTTGCAGTAGGTACTGGGAGATGAAGAAGCTTGCACAGGATAGAGTAGCATGGAGAGCTGCATCAAACCAGTCTCAGGACTGAAGACCACCACAACAACAACAACAACAACAACAACATGTTCCAGTAATATTACATCCATAATTTGAATATAATAGGGGGAAACATTCCACGTGGGAAAAATATATCTAAAAACAAAGATGATGAGACTTACCAAACAAAAGCGCTGGCAGGTCGATAGACACACAAACATACACACAAAATTCAAGCTTTCGCAACAAACGGTTGCTTCATCAGGAAAGAGGGAAGGAGAGGGAAAGACAAAAGGATGTGGGTTTTAAGGGAGAGGATAAGGAGTCATTCCAATCCCGGGAGCGGAAAGACTTACCTTAGGGGGAAAAAAGGACAGGCATGCACTCGCACACACACACACATATCCATCCGCACATACACAGACACAAGCAAACATTTGTAAAGGCAAAGAGTTTGGGCAGATATGTCAGTCGAGGCGGAAGTAAAGAGGCAAATATGTTGTTGAAAGACAGGTGAGGTATGAGTGGCGGCAACTTGAAATTAACGGAGGTTGAGGCCCGGCGGATAACGAGAAGAGAGGATATACTGAAGGGCAAGTTCCCATCTCTGGAGTTCTGACAGGTTGGTGTTAGTGGGAAGTATCCAGATAACCCGGACGGTGTAACACTGTGCCAAGATGTGCTGGCCATGCACCAAGGCATGTTTAGCCACAGGGTGACCCTCATTACCAACAAACACTGTCTGCCTGTGTCCATTCATGCAAATGGACAATTTGTTGCTGGTCAGTTGGTAAATCACATGGGTGCTTTCACACGTGGCTCTGCCTTTGATCGTGTACACCTTCCGGGTTACACGACTGGAGTAGGTGGTGGTGGGAGGGTGCATAGGACAGATTTTACACCGGGGGCGGTTACAAGGGTAGGAGCCAGAGGGTAGGGAAGGTGGTTTGGAGAGGTTACGAAGGTTAGGTGGACGGCGGAAAGACACTCTTGGTGGAGTGGGGAGGATTTCATGAAGGATGGATCTCATTTCAGGGCAGGATTTGAGGAAGTCATATCCCTGCTGGTTACCAAGCCCCCACAGAACGTATCTCTGCCTACGTAGATCAACACCTTCAACCCATTACATGCAGTCTCCCATCCTTCATCAAAGACACCAACCACTTTCTCGAACGCCTGGAATCCTTACCCAGTCTGTTACCCCCGGAAACCATCCTTGTAACCATTGATGCCACTTCCTTATACACAAATATTCCGCATGTCCAGGACCTCGCTGCGATGGAGCACTTCCTTTCACGCCGATCACCTACCACCCTACCTAAAACCTCTTTCCTCATTACCTTAGCCAGCTTCATCCTGACCCACAACTTCTTCACTTTTGAAGGCCAGACATACCAACAATTAAAGGGAACAGCCATGGGTACCAGGATGGCCCCCTCGTACGCCAACCTATTCATGGGTCGCTTAGAGGAAGCCTTCTTGGTTACCCAGGCCTGCAAACCCAAAGTTTGGTACAGATTTATTGATGATATCTTCGTGATCTGGACTCACAGTGAAGAAGAACTCCAGAATTTCCTCTCCAACCTCAACTCCTTTGGTTCCATCAGATTCACCTGGTCCTACTCTAAATCCCATGCCATTTTCCTTGATGATGACTTCCATCTGTCCAATGGCCAGCTTCACACGTCCGTCCACATCAAACCCACCAACAAGCAACAGTACCTCCATTATGACAGCTGCCACCCATTCGACATCAGACGGTCCCTTCCCTACAGCCTAGGTCTCCGTGGCAAACGAATCTGCTCCAGTCCGGAATCCCTGAACCATTACACCAACAACCTGAAAACAGCTTTCGCATCCCGCAACTACCCTCCCGACCTGGTACAGAAGCCAATAACCAGAGCCACTTCCTCATCCCTTCAAACCCAGAACCTCCCACAGAAGAACCCCAAAAGTGCCCCACTTGTGACAGGATACTTTCCGGGACTGGATCAGACTCTGAATGTGGCTCTCCAGCAGGGATACGACTTCCTCAAATCCTGCCCTGAAATGAGATCCATCCTTCATGAAATCCTCCCCACTCCACCAAGAGTGTCTTTCCGCCATCCACCTAACCTTCGTAACCTCTTAGTTCATCCCTATGAAATCCCCAAACCACCTTCCCTACCCTCTGGCTCCTACCCTTGTAACCGCCCCCAGTGTAAAACCTGTCCCATGCACCCTCCCACCACCACCTACTCCAGTCCTGTAACCCGGAAGGTGTACACGATCAAAGGCAGAGCCACGTGTGAAAGCACCCACGTGATTTACCAACTGACCTGCCTACACTGTGAAGCTTTCTATGTGGGAATGACCCGCAACAAACTGTCCATTCGCATGAATGGACACAGGCAGACAGTGTTTGTTGGTAATGAGGGTCACCCTGTGGCTAAACATGCCTTGGTGCAGGGCCAGCACATCTTGGCACAGTGTTAGACCGTCCGGGTTATCTGGATACTTCCCACTAACACCAACCTGTCAGAACTCCAGAGATGGGAACTTGCCCTTCAGTATATCCTCTCTTCTCGTTATCCGCCAGGCGCAACCTCCGCTAATTTCAAGTTGCCGCCACTCATACCTCACCTGTCTTTCAACAACATATTTGCCTCTTTACTTCCGCCTCGACTGACATCTCTGCCCAAAATCTTTGCCTTTACAAATGTCTGCTTGTGTCTGTTTATGTGCGGATGGATATGTGTGTGTGTGCGAGTGTATACCTGTCCTTTTTTCCCCCTAAGGTATGTCTTTCCGCTCCCAGAATTGGAATGACTCCTTACTCTCTCCCTTAAAACCCACATCCTTTTGTCTTTCCCTCTCCTTCCCTCTTTCCTGATGAAGCAACCATTTGTTGCGAAAGCTTGAATTTTGTGTGTATGTTTGTGTGTCTATCGACCTGCCAGCGCTTTTGTTTGGCAAGTCTCATCATCTTTGTTTTTAGATATATATCCATAATTTGTATTATTTAGCATGTTGGATAGTGGGTTCAGAGCAAGGCAGAACCAGAAAGGACTTAATGAGTCTCCTTGGTACATTCCACGCTTAATCTGTATTGGCTGCGATGTGATATTATTTGAATTTGTTTGGATATTAAGTGTGGTTTTCTAATTTTTCATTACTATGTTTAGGAACTGTATCAATTTAGGATCTACTTTGTATATTTCCAATATCTGTAGTAACCATGAGTGGGGTACACTATCAAAAGCTTTTTGGTAATCAATGTATGCATAGTGTAGCGACCTTTGTTTAATTTTAGCTTGGTATGTCACCTCTGCATCTATTATCAGTTGCCCTTTACATCCTTGTGCTCCTTTGCAGCAGCCTTTTTGTTCTTCATTTATAATTTTGTTCTGTGTTGTATGTGTCATTAATTTCTGTGTAATGACTGAAGTTAATATTTTGCATATTGTTGGTAGGCATGTTATGGGGTGATATTTGGCTGGGTTTGCTGTGTCTGCTTGATCTTTAGGTTTCAGATAAGTTATTCCTTGCATAAGTGTATCAGGGACTGTGTATGGGTCTGCAATGTAACTGTTAAATAATTTAGTTAGATGTGAATGTGTTGAGGTGAACTTCTTTAGCCAGAAATTTGCTATTTCATCTTTTCCGGGGGCTTTCCAATTGTGCGTAGAATTAATTGCTTGGGTGACTTCATGTTGCAAAATTATCACTTCAAGCATTTGTGGTATCATCTTGTATGTGTCCATTTCTGCCTGTATCCACCGTGCATGTCTGTTATGTTGTACCGGGTTTGACCATATGTTGCTCCAGAAGTGTTCCATGTCCTATGTTTGGTGGATTGTCTATTTTAATGTGTGTGTTATCTATTGTCTGATAAAATTTCTTTTGGTTTGTGTTGAATGTTTGGTTTTGTTTCCTTTTATTCCGATTTTGGCTGTCTAGGGACCGCGTTAAACAACTATTTTTCAATGTACGTTTCTCCTATTACGCTTCTCCTCTTTTCTCTTCTGCCAATATGTCTTCATCCTCTCTCTGTGCTGCTCCCTTCGGTCTTCCGTCCACACTGTTCCTCCAGTTCTTCTCTTCTTCACTTCAAATCCTTCAAAATGTTGAATTTTGTCTCTCATTAAGTCTCTGTTGGTTATATCATCTTCTCCTATACCCATCTCCTCTAAGTCTGCTTTGACTTCTTTGAACCAGGTAATTTGGGTTCTGGGGTTCTTGTCAAAAAACATGAATATTTTCTTTGTCAGCCTTTCATCATTCATTCTTTTCAAATGGGTGTAAAAGCTTACTCTTCTCTTCCTCATAGTATCTCCCACTTTCTCAGTTTTGTCATACACTTCTCTATTACTTCTAAGCTTCCAAGTCCCATTCTCAAACCTCGGCCCAAGTACTCTTCTAATGATTTTTCGCTCCTTTTTTGCTATAGCTTCCATTTCCTTGTTAGTGTTCATTGCTAAACATTCAGATGCATACAGACACTCTGGCTTAATCACAGTGTTGTAGTGCCTTATTTTTGCGTTAATTGATACTGACTTCTTGTTGTACACATTCTTTGTTAGCTGGAATGCCATTTCCATTTTTCTTGTTCTTGTTTTATTTCCTTCTTTATCTGAAGCATTGGACTGGATGATTTCCCCTAAATATTTGAAATTAGAAACCTTCTTTATCTGGCCATACTTTGTAATCATCTTGTTCGGTGCCTCTTTTACATTGGTTAGGTACTCTGTCTTTTCAAAGGAGATTTTCAGTCCTGCTTTTTCTGCTGTTTCATTCAGAATATTGATCTGTTTGACTGGTTCTTCCAAACTTCCTGCCAGAATCGCTAAGTCATCAGCAAAAGCGAGGCAATCTACTTCTACTCCATCCTTTATTCTTCCTAATCTGATTTTTTGTATTCCTTCTTCAGTCGTTTTCTTCCTCCACTCTCTAATAACTTTTTCTAACACACAGTTGAATAGGGTAGGTGACAACCCATCTCCTTGTCTTAATCCTGTTCTGATTTTGAATGGTCTGGATACCTCACCACGGAACTTTACTTTTGCATAGGTATCCGTAAGTGTTTCTTTGACGATTGCGACTGTTTTCTTGTCTGCTCCAAACTCCCTAAGGATGTTAACCAAGGTTGTTCTGTCAACGGAGTCGTACGCCTTCTTGAAGTCAACAAACGTGATAAAGATGTCTTTTCCTCTTAATCATCTATATTTAATAATTAACTTCAAGTTTAAAATTTGCTCCACACAAGATCTTCCCTTCCTAAAGCCTGCTTGGTATTCACCAATTTCTTGATCAAGTTGTTTCTCCAATCTGTTTTGTAGGGCCTTAGATAGAATTTTATACGTTACCGGAAGTAAAGATATCCCTCTGTAGTTATTTGCATCGGTTTTATCCCCTTTCTTGAAGATGGGGTGGATTAATGCAGTTTTCCATTCTTCCGGTATATGTTCCGTTCTCCAAATCTCATTGATTATTCCCAGTAGTTTTTCTTGAGTTGTATTATCCACACTTTTCCACATTTCTGCAATTATCATGTCTTCCCCTGGTGCTTTATTGTTCTTAAGGTTTTTAATGATTTCTCTGATTTCTATGAGGCATGGGGGTTCAGAATTATTGTTTACTGTGTTTGGGGTGTTGGCTGGTAATTTTTCAATAGGTTCCTGACAGTTGAGGAGTTGTTCAAAATATTTTGCTAATATTTCACAATTTTCTTCATTATTCATTGCCAGTTTTCCACTGGTATCTTTAAAACACAGATTTGGTGCTACATATTTTTGTAGTTTCTGTCTGAATGTGCTGTAAAAGGATCTGTTATTGTTTCCCTTAAAATCTTTATCCATTTGTATAAGTTGGTTCTTTTCAAATAGTCTTTTTACTGATCTAATGAGTTTTGCAGTAGAAGATCTTTGCTGTTTGAACTCCAGGTAGTCCTTATCACTTTTGGTTGAGTGCCATTTCTTCCATGCGTTCATCCTTTGTTCTATTGCTTCCTCACATATCTCATCCCACCATTCGTGTTTCTTTCTCTTTTTCATTTTTGCGACTTCTTGAGCAGATCTTATCATTCCTTCTTTTATATCTTCCCATTTATCCGAACATATGACTATGTTTTGACAGAATTCTTCTCTTTTCTCTTTCGAGATGTTTGCGTCTATCTTTTGAGTTTTCCTGTTTTGTATTTGTTTCTTTCTTTGTGGTATGAAATTTAATTTGATTGTCGATAAGTAGTGGTCAGTTACAATGTTTGCCCCTTTCCGAACTCTCACATTCATTATTTCTTTTTGATTATAGTGTGTGATGGCTATGTGATCTATCTGGAACTCTCCAATACTTGTGTTTGGTGATTTCCATGTTTTCTGTTTCTTAGGAGGTTTTTTGAAATTTGTAGACATTAATTTTAAGTTATGACCCTTGCATAGTTCTATTAATCTTTCTCCATTTCTGTTTGTCCTTTTGTGAGCCGGGTAGTTTCCTACTGTTTTTTTGTATTTTTTTTCTTGGCCTATTTGTGCATTGTTTCCTTATATTTTCACTCTTTTTTTTTGTATCTTCTAAGTCGTTTGGCCAATGCTAGTAATTTCTGCTTCTTTTCATCTAATTGCTCTATCGCTTCTTGTTGTGAGATTTTACCCTACCTTTTTCGTTTTTTTCTGATATTTCATTTCTTATAAATTGTGTTAGCTGTCCGATGTCTTTTCTCAGTTTTTCTCTTCCGATATGTAGCCTGTGTTGCCATGGGTTCTGATTTCTGCCTAATGTGTATATTTAGTGTAGTGAGTGCTCCTATATAAACCAGTAGTTGTAACTCTTCCATAGTTGTTGTTGTTGTTGTTGTTGTTGTTGTTGTTGTGGTCTTCAGTCCTGAGACTGGTTTGATGCAGCTCTCCATGCTACTCTATCCTGTGCAAGCTTCTTCATCTCCCATTACCTACTGCAACCTACATCATTCTGAATCTGTTTAGCGTATTCATCTCTTGGTCTCCCTCTATGATTTTTACCCTCCACGCTGCCCTCCAATACTAAATTGGTGATCCCTTGATGCCTCAGAACATGTCCTACCAACCGATCCCTTCTTCTAGTTAAGTTGTGCCACAAGCTCCTCTTCTCCCCAATCCTATTCAATACCTCCTCATTAGTTATATGATCCACCCATCTAATCTTCAGCATTCTTCTGTAGCACCACATTTCGAAAGCTTCTATTCTCTTCTTCTCCAAACTAGTTATCGTCCCTGTTTCACTTCCATACATGGCTATGCTCCATACAAATACTTTCAGAAACGACTTCCTAACACTTAAATCAATACTCGATGTTAACAAATTTCTCTTCTTCAGAAACGCTTTCCTTGCCATTGCCAGTCTACATTTTATATCCTCTCTACTTCGACCATCATCAGTTATTTTGCTCCCCAAATAGCAAAACTCCTTTACTATTTTAAGTGTCTCATTTCCTAATCTAATTCCCTGAGCATCACCCGACTTAATTCGACTACATTCAATTATCCTTGTTTTGCTTTTATTGATGTTCATCTTATACCCTCCTTTCAAGACACTGTCCATTCTGTTCAACTGCTCTTCCAAGTCCTTTGCTGTCTCTGACAGAATTACAATGTCATCGGCAAACCTCAAAGTTTTTATTTCTTCTCCTTGGATTTTAATACCTACTCCGAATTTTTCTTTTGTTTCCTTCACTGCTTGCTCAATATACAGATTGAATAACATCGGGGATAGGCTACAACCCTGTCTCACTCCCTTCCCAACCACTTCTTCCCTTTCATGCCCCTCAACTCTTATAACTGCCATCTGGTTTCTGTACAAATTGTAAATAGCCTTTTGCTCCCTGTATTTTACCCCTGCCACCTTCAGAATTTGAGAGAGAGTATTCCAGTCAACATTGTCAAAAGCTTTCTCTAAGTCTACAAATGCTAGAAACGTAGGTTTGCCTTCCCTTAATCTAGCTTCTAAGATAAATCGTAGGGTCAGTATTGCCTCACGTGTTCCAATATTTCTACGGAATCCAAACTGATCTTCCCCGAGGTCGGCTTCTACCAGTTTTTCCATTCGTCTGTAGAGAATACGCGTTAGTATTTAGTATCCGTGACTTATTAAACTGATTGTTCGATAATTTTCACATCTGTCAGCACCTGCTTTCTTTGGGATCGGAATTATTATATTCTTCTTGAAGTCTGAGGGTATTTCGCCTGTCTCATACATCTTGCTCACCAGATGGTAGAGTTTTGTCAGGACTGGCTCTCCCAAGGCCGTCAGTAGTTCTAATGGAATGTTGTCTACTCCCGGGGCCTTGTTTCAACTCAGGTCTTTCAGTGCTCTGTCAAACTCTTCACGCAGTATCATATCTCCCATTTCATCTTCATCTACATCCTCTTCCATTTCCATAATATTGTCCTCAAGTACATTGCCCTTGTATAGGCCCTCTATATACGCCCTCCACCTTTCTGCTTTCCCTTCTTTGCTTAGAACTGGGTTTCCATCTGAACTCTTGATATTCATACAAGTGGTTCTCTGTTCTCCAAAGATCTCTTTAATTTTCCTGTAGGCAGTATCTATCTTACCCCTAGTGAGATAACCCTCTACATCCTTATACACTCCTGGAAATTGAAATAAGAACACCGTGAATTCATTGTCCCAGGAAGGGGAAACTTTATTGACACATTCCTGGGGTCAGATACATCACATGACCACACTGACAGAACCACAGGCACATAGACACAGGCAACAGAGCATGCACAATGTCGGCACTAGTACAGTGTATATCCACCTTTCGCAGCAATGCAGGCTGCTATTCTCCCATGGAGACGATCGTAGAGATGCTGGATGTAGTCCTGTGGAATGGCTTGCCATGCCATTTCCACCTGGCGCCTCAGCTGGACCAGCGTTCGTGCTGGACGTGCAGACCGCGTGAGACGACGCTTCATCCAGTCCCAAACATGCTCAATGGGGGACAGTTCCGGAGATCTTGCTGGCCAGGGTAGTTGACTTACACCTTCTAGAGCACGTTGGGTGGCACGGGATACATGCGGACGTGCATTGTCCTGTTGGAACAGCAAGTTCCCTTGCCGGTCTAGGAATGGTAGAACGATGGGTTCGATGACGGTTTGGATGTACCGTGCACTATTCAGTGTCCCCTCGACGATCACCAGTGGTGTACGGCCAGTGTAGGAGATCGCTCCCCACACCATGATGCCGGGTGTTGGCCCTGTGTGCCTCGGTCGTATGCAGTCCTGATTGTGGCGCTCACCTGCACGGCGCCAAACACGCATACGACCATCATTGGCACCAAGGCAGAAGCGACTCTCATCGCTGAAGACGACACGTCTCCATTCGTCCATCCATTCACGCCTGTCGCGACACCACTGGAGGCGGGCTGCACGATGTTGGGGCGTGAGCGGAAGACGGCCTAACGGTGTGCGGGACCGTAGCCCAGCTTCATGGAGACGGTTGCGAATGGTCCTCGCCGATACCCCAGGAGCAACAGTGTCCCTAATTTGCTGGGAAGTGGCAGTGCGGTCCCCTACGGCACTGCGTAGGATCCTACGGTCTTGGCGTGTATCCGTGCGTCGCTGCGGTCCGGTCCCAGGTCGACGGGCACGTGCACCTTCCGCCGACCACTGGCGACAACATCGATGTACTGTGGAGACCTCACGCCCCACGTGTTGAGCAATTCGGCGGTACGTCCACCCGGCCTCCCGCATGCCCACTATACGCCCTCGCTCAAAGTCCGTCAACTGCACATACGGTTCATGTCCACGCTGTCGCGGCATGCTACCAATGTTAAAGACTGCGATGGAGCTCCGTATGCCACGGCAAACTGGCTGACACTGACGGAGGCGGTGCACAAATGCTGCGCAGCTAGCGCCATTCGACGGCCAACACCGCGGTTCCTGGTGTGTCCGCTGTGCCGTGCGTGTGATCGTTGCTTGTACAGCCCTCTCGCAGTGTCCGGAGCAAGTATGGTGGGTCTGACACATCGGTGTCAATGTGTTCTTTTTTCCATTTCCAGGAGTGTATTTGTCCTCTAGTTGTATTTTCATTTATTTTGTTGTGTATGATTGTGTTGATAGTTGCTATTGTTGTTTCGACTTGTGGGTTATTTGGGGGTCTATGCAAGAATGGTCTAACGTCTGTATTTGTGTCTTTGTATTCAATATATGTGAGCTGAAATTTTTCTTCTATATCTAACATATGTGTCACTTCGTGTTCTATTTGTGCTTGTTCTGGTGGCTGTCTTAAGATTTTGTTTTCGTCTGATTGTTTAATTGATGCATGTTGTTCTTTGTTTGTTTGCTCTGGGATGTTTGAGTCCATTACTGTATTTTCTTCTTCATCTGATTGCACATTATTTTGTTCCAGTATTTGTTGTACTTGTTGTTTGATGTTTTATAATTCTGACTGGGGTATCCTGTTATTGTTGACTACTATACGGATCTGATCAGCTAGTCGTTGTTCTGTTAAAAATTTTAATTCTGGGTATGTGGTAATAAATGTTGTGTATATTTGTGATCTGTATCCAGTTTTGTTGGTTCATAAGTTTGTTGCTTGGTAGCAACAGAACATGAGGTGTCGGGTAACTTCATCTGACCATCTCATCCTCGGTCTTTGTTTTCCTTCTAGAGTGGTTGCAGTAAGCATATCCTGCAAAACACTTCTATTTGGATTTAAATCATTTTCCGTGTGGCTTGTAGTGTCGTTACCACTGTGGACGGGCATAGGGTTCAAGTGTCGTCCCCAACCATGACAGCGCTTGTTCGAGGCTTCATTAGTTCTGTCCTGAACCAACTAATCACACTAAAAGGGGGGTTAGTCCTATTAGTGGTTTGTTCTTTTCATAGCCTTTTACGACTGGCAGAACATACCGGAGGCCTATTCTTTTCCCGAGCCTCCACGGGGTTTATTATTATTATTATTATTATTATTATTATTATTATTATTATTATTGTCAGGAAGATTATTATGTTTGTGCATGTGAACTTTTACTGAATATATTAACCAGCTAGAAAACTTTTATTTATAGTCATAGTTCTTGATCTCAATAAGTAAATAGCTGGTAGTAATATTTTCTTTCAGTAAGCACAAGAAGAATGTGGACTTGCAGACTGAATATTATGGTCAGTATATTCTCCATCACTTTCTGGCCAACTGCAAAAATAATTTTCAGACTCTTGTAAAAACTGTGAAGAGGAATATTATTCAACCCACTGCCCCACAAATAGTCAAATGTTTATGTTAAATTGTGTTATTGGCTGGGTAGCTTAATTCATACTTTCAGCTGTAGTGAACTGCATCCATGTGGGGAATATGTGTGAGTAACATTTGTCAGTTGCTAACCATGCGCACATGGAAGCACGCGTCTGGTAGTTCCCTCACTTGATAACATCCAATGCCCACTCAACGAGTGCTGGGCAACGGCCATGCAGCCCACATGACTAAGACAACAGACTCTATACAGCTTTGTCACAACAACGTGGTACTAACAGGCCCAGCAAGCAATCAAATGCACCTAGCATTAGAATTTCCTTTTAGCTGTTGACCTACCCAAGATTCACCAAGTGTTACCACAGTGACTGAGTAGGATCATGTATAAGTAAAATTAAAATAATAATTGAATACTGAATGTTATTGTTTTAGCTGTGGAACTGCAAATTTGCATGGAAGGATGACTGATGAAAATAATGTTCACATTCAGTCTACTGCTAAAATTGCATTGACACAGGCACATTTTGAGCAGAACAAATGAAATAGATTTCTGTTCAGGAGCATGACAACAGGCGGTAATTGTAAACTTTATTTGTAATTAACAAAAAAATGTAAATCCAGCTACACCATATTCTTTTGTGAGTGAATCAAGCAAATGAACTAATAGGACCCATTACAGCTGATAATCTGAATTGCAATGAACGGAAAGAGAAAGGAAATGTAAGGATTGTGGTAAGCAGAAGTTGATGTTATTCAAATAAAGTTCTATCTGTATAATTATTCGAATAAGCAGATTATTCAAATAAATTTATTTAGGAATAAATTGTTTGTAACTTACATAATAAATGACATGGAATGCCTATCTATATTCTTTGTTTACTTCTTGTACAGAATTCTATTAGTAAGTGTTTGTTCTCTTGGCTCAGTGAAATTTCTATTTGATGAATAACTTATTAATGGATTGTAAATAAATATGCCTTGGTGGTTCAGTGGGTTAAGTTCCAAACTACAAAGCTAGAGGTTCTGCATTCGATCCCCCATTGGCACAATGATTTTTTCTGTTACTTATCACTCCCTTAATCTCTAACAATGGGAATAATGCCAAGCCAAGATGCACTGTATTTCGGAGTACATATCATACTGTAGATCCCATTCTAATTGGCTTTATAAATCGGTTCAGGAACGGGAAGAAGTCAAGGACAAAACACAATGTCTAGTAACGCAATGCAGTGTTCTTCAAACCAGATTTCTGTCTAGTAGCGCAATGCAGAGTTCAAACCAAACTTCAGGTTAAGCACAGCATTACTTGCTTTACAGCATAACAAATGCAGCATAAAAATAGTTCACAGGCAAGTGGCCTTAGCAGTTACACTACCAATATGGCCAAATTCAATTGCCTCTGCGCTTTTCACTATCTTCCCCCTCCCCCTGCTAAAACATGGGCATACTCTATGCAACTAACTTAAGATGAGAACATAACAGACAGAAACTCTTAATCTGCAGCACCTTTCTCCACTATATGAAGACTGCTAACGCTATCAAATATGGGTACATTGTTGATATAATTACACAATTCTCCCATGTTAGTAGTGCCACAAAATGAGTGAACAAAATTAAAACTCTGTTGCTAATTACTAACATCAATAGACATTAAACCTACATACACCCTGCTGGACATGCAAAGTCATCTAAAAGTGTTTTAATATTAAGTAAGCTTGTCATTGGAATACGGCATAATTTTTCAATCTGACATGCGTTCATGCAAAATTTTGGAAGAGAGACTGGGTTTGAGCAGAGCCGTACCAAGGTGGTCCTGTGCTCTTAGCAGAACTGTGTCAACACACTCCCCCCCTCCCCCCCTCCCCCAAAAAAAGTTGTAATTTATGAGGTAGAACTGATCAAAAGTAAACATTATAGAAGAATATTACTTAAATGAGCTATACAGATGGAAAACATGGCACACAACAAACTAAATGAATCACTGTATTAAATAAATTACAAAATTTTATAAGCTTCCTAAAAAAGATTGAAAGTAAAATAAAATAAAAACTATGCCTTATTGCTTATGCCACTACTATATACTGTGCATCGATTTTAATATGATGTATAATAAAGAAAAGATTTTATTTTCTCTTCATAAATGAAAACATTCCTCTCATTCATCCTCAAAGGTCCTGTGGCATCACACAAAATCACACTTGCCGTCATAATCCATGCGCTCTTGGCGATATCCAATGTGTGAGATCAATGAAGTGACACGCTGTTCCGCAGACTTAATTGGAAATGCTCCTGCTGTATGTAGATTAATGGTGTACTGAACCACACTATCCAATCAGATTAAATAAGGGATGCCAGCCTCCTTTTGAACTGTGAGGCATGGTAAACTTCTCACAACTCCAAAATCAAAACTTAAAAAACCTTATTGCTACCTAGCTATTTTCAGATAAGATTCCAAGTGCCGACCACTGAGCTGTAAAAGTTCACCGCTAACAGTTCAATAACTCACCGCCAGCTGGCTATTCGCAATTGCCATTCATAATCTGTCAACAATCAAACAGGAACAGAGTTCAATATCAACATGGGAAAGATCACTAACAAACCTCAGTCACCGATTTGCAATGGTACAAATGAATGTTATTAGTATTGAATACCCCAAACCCAGTCTGTCACTTTTTATGTAACTACTACTTCCAGCTAGCTAAAATTTCTAGCTTCCCCACAGCTTTTATCTTACCACACAATGTCACACATACTTCTCCTCACAACTCATGAAAAACAACTGGAAAATGCTTCAGCAGAAACTGCTGCCTGCACACAAGAATGCACTATGGGTATTCTCAGTCTTCCATACTGCACTCAGTGCCCATGTTGACCATGATGGATCACGAAACCCCGAGTTCCGAAGTACAAACTCCACCCCAGAGGGCACACGTGCTCTCAAACTATCATGGGCTGCTAACCAACTGCTCCAATTCCATGAGCACCTCAGTCTTCCATACTGCACTCAGTGCCCATGTTGACCATGATAGATCACGAAACCCCGAGTTCCGAAGTACAAACTCCACCCCAGAGGGCACACGTCCTCTCCAACTATCATGGGCTGCTAACCAACTGCTCCAATTCCATGAGCACCTCTGTGCATCATGAAACCATTTAAATTATAGGCCTTTCAGCCAATGTAAAAACCAGAGCAAAACGTAGACCCTGTCACTGGCCATTCACCTATTTCTGCTTACAGCCCTTCTCTTAGGTGCTGCCCCTGGCACAACATTAATATCCCTTTCTGAAAGTGTAACCACGTTGAAATTTTTAACTATGCCTGCTATGCAGGCTCCAGCCACCACCATTTAGTAGCATCACAAAAACCTCAGCCCATCATCTTTGGCCAAACAAAAACCCTCTTTCCCCTATGCGTGGAAAGTGACCAAGGCGGATACTAACTGAAATGGGGCTAACACATGTGGGTAGTTAGGAGATGATATGTTACAAAGTTATTAATACTGCATAAATTATTAAACGGAAATAAAAAAAGGGGCTGTGGTTAAGTATCGGTAACACATTCTTTCCCAAGAAGTTCTTTTATTACAATTTTACATTCCATTCCCTTGCTCTGGGTGAATAAAACTCATTGATGAGATCACAGAAGTCAGCTGTGTCATATTCTACCAACAAGACAGCTGGATTTGATAGTCTGCTCCATCTATATTTGACATTCAGTAGTTTATTATTTGTTGGTGCATAAGTTTGTGCCGTTTTTGTTTTGCATGTTGATACGCTGGTTGCTATGGGTTTATTTATCAACTGTCAATTTTTATGTGTTGTTCACTGTTGCTATCAGAGATTACATATTATCATTTTCAGATTGTGAGTGGAGCTGAGGACACAAGAAAATGGAGTAACAAGTAAAGAAAGCTGAACATTTCTGTCATATTCTTCCATCTGAGTTCAATAGAAAGGCGACAACAGCAGAAGCAGTCAAAAACATTTGCGCCATTTATGGGATAACGCCATTGGACAGAGCACAGCCAGAAAATTGTTTTCTCATTTTAAGGAGGATTTTTTGACGTTAGTGATGCTCCACGTTCAGCAAGACCTTCAGGATTTGATGAAGATAATTTTTAATGCATTAATCGACAATGTCCCACATCAGTGTACTAGAGAACTGGCAACTGTGATGAACTGTTGATCATTCCAACATTGTGCAACATTTGAACGCAATGGGGAAGGTTCAAGAATCAGGTGTATTGTACAGCATGCTCTGACCCAAAATCACAAAAATCAGCAGAGGGCCATATGTGCATCTCTGCTTACTCATCATCAACTGGCTTGTGAACAACACTGACCATTCCTGTCCTGGTATCATTACTGCTGATGAGAAATTGTGTCTTCTGGATAAAGTAAAGAAAAGAAAGGACTGGTTGAGCCGAAACAAAGCAGCAACTCCTTGAACAAAGACCTGCTCACATCCACAAAAATTAATGTTGCTTCCCCGATGTGTAACGATCACTTCTGACATTTACTGTCAACAACTAAGACATCTTGCAAATGCGATCCAAGAATACAACAAGGAAGACTGTGTAAGTGACGCTACCCTGCAGTAATGTCTGCTTGCATTCCGCTAGACTGACAAAAAATACTATCCTGGAGTTGAGTTGGGAAATCATTCTGCACTCACCTTGTTCATTTGATCTTGCACCCTCAGATTTTCACCTCTTCTACTCTATATCAAACAATCTTCAAGGAACTTCCTTTACAGATGAAAATGTGCTCTGAACATGGCTAGGTGAGTTCTTCACTTCAAAACCATGTGATTTCTACAGTCACAGAATTGAAAATTTACACCAGTTTTGGCAGCCTGTTGTAAATAGTGAAGGAGAATATATTATCAATGACTAAAGTCTCTGTTACATACATCTGTTGAGTTTATTAAACTTATGGAAAAATGCTACGAACTTATGCATAACCCAGTATCATCTTTAATCTGCTGCAACTGCATTGACAAGATGCTGTAGTCATTGGAATTGTCAAGTTATCCTCAGAGTTATTTTGATGTTTCAGTATGCACCTCATAACGCATAACTCCACCCGAACAGGCCATGAAGGCCCCGACGGTACCAAGCAGCCACCGTGTCATCCTCAGCCCACAGGCGTCACTGGATGCGGATATGGAGCACACCGCTCTCCCAGTTTCCAAGACCAGAGCCGCTACTTCTCAATCAAGTAGCTCCTCAGTTTTGCCTCCCCATGGCTGAGTGCACCCCGCTTGCCAACAGCGCTCGACACACTGGATGGTCACCCACCCAAATGCTAGCCCCACCCGACAGTCCTTAATTTCGGTGATCTGACGGAACCCGTACTATGAGAGAAAAAGATCTAAATATCCAAAAGGGAAACTCTGTCACTGCCCTTCATCAGCTCTTTCTAATGGAATTTCAGAGCTGCTACTTTGTTAATTAGTTCAGCCATATCGATATTTCTGCTATATTTCACACCATAATCTGCTACATATTTCTGAAAATAAGATATAGATCTCTCATTTATGGTGTTCCCGACACGATAATAAAGTGAGATGAAATTGTGTGTTATCTGTAAGATCTGTTCTCCATTTCACTTGTAATTCTATCAGTTTCATTCACTCTAGCCAGTGCCAGTTACAGGCACAAGCATGCGCTTGGGTCACCAATCTGTGAGGGGCACCACAGTGCAAAATATGAATACTGCCTGTATCATAATTAGTAGCAGAAACTGACAGATCTGAAAGTCTTTGATAACAAAAGCAAGTAACTTCCAGTAAGCATGGTTCCACATCAAGTTGTTTGTGAAGTAATTGCGAATGTGTGGTAACGAAGCATCAGTGACATCAAAAAGAAGTATTCTTCTGTTTAGTACAAACATACCCCAGTTGTAAATTTTTTGATCAAGTCCCCATTTAATTGGGTCAAATTTCACATGAGGTCTACCTTAACAAGAAATACAATAGTGCTTCAGCATGATACATGTTACAGTTTACTGTAAATTTGTACCTCTTCTTTAGGTTTTCCATGCACCATCCTACGTTTGGATGCTAAATGGCACCACTTTCTGCAGTGAGTTACATATTCTTTCATCTACCCCCTGCCCCCATAATCTAGTAAATCATGAGACGACTGTTCAATTCATGCTCCAGTTCTTCAAATGTGCCACCTGCTTTGCTTTTGAAATGACCTCAAACATATAAGGATCAAGGGATTTGGAATTCAAGATACAGGCTCCGCTCGACTCATTCCTCTTGCACTACACTGTAGCATTAAATATCATCTTATATTAGCAGCAAAATGTGATGGCACCCCATATTGTTTGTGCCACATTCCCCAATGTAGTGAAAGGTGCAGTATCCTGTGGGTGAAATTTAAGTCCAATTAGACAGGGACTTCATAGCAAAGTGTATTATTTCACTTGTGTTATCCTCCTGTGTAATAGTACATTTTGTGTCACCCATAGATTTATGCTGATTTTTTCATGTGATACCATTTCACTTATGGGCATGTCAGTCTAAACAGTTGCATCCACCAGTAACAGAAACCAGATTGGCTGTGTGAACACTATCTCTCAGGAATGGAAGATATAATTATTATTAAAAGTAGTGAACCAGGATATGCTTCACACTTTTTAAATATGCATGGGAATTGGATATACCTCCTAATCTCCTTCTGCTTCCCTTTCTCTACCCCTCTCCCTCTGCCCCTCCCTTTGTTTTCCCCCTCCCACACACATATCTGTCCGTTACCTTTCCCCTCCACACTGTACACCTCCTATCCCACACTCACTCTATCCGTCTCCTCCTCCCGGAAATAGAAGTCAAAATGAATGTGTGTATCGCTTGGAAGCAATAGTACCCTGGTGTATGAGAGATACCTTTCCAGCTGCTGTATCTGTGAGGATAGTAGCTTTATTGACAGTACCTTGCATGTTTTAATCTACAAACAGCCATAAACATAACTTTCCTGTTTTCAGTTAAAACTGACTGTGAAAAGGAAAACAAAAATGGGCACAGTGCAGCTTTGCATGTTCCTTCTAATAGCTGGTATAACAGAGAGTGTTTATTGTATAACTCTTATTCAGTTTGCCTCCAACACTGCTATCTATGCACTTCGTCGGCCTCATTGGTTGGCTTGCGTTGTGTGTATGCCGACCGATGTTTCGATGCCCTACTGGTGGCATTTTTCCCATAGAAATAAACCACAAACTGAAATCAATTGAATATCTGCAACACACAAAATTGCCATGAACTGATACCAATTCAATCTTTGCAACATACCAAAGATAGGATCAACACTGACAACACACTACAATATCAGTTGTACTGCATTCTTTTTCGCAAAATATCAATATAAAATGCAGAATTTGTTATTGTTATGAAAACATGTGACAGCAGACCTGTCAAACTAAACATCACCTTTCTTTCATTGCAATTTTCATACAAATATGTCATCCTAATTTCTGACACAACACACACACACACACACACACACACACACATTCACTCTCTCTCTCTCTTTTCTTTTCTTCTTCTTTTTTTTTGGGGGGGGGGGGGGGGGAGGGGGGGTGGTGGTGGTGATTTTTTGCACGTCCTCTGTGCCCACGCCCCTGGTGGAGGCCAATCTTGCCATGGTCTCAGTACAGCCCTGGGTTTGAGTTCATAATATTGCAGCACAATGGCAACTTTTGTATCAAGAAAGTGTCAAGGGATGGTAGGAAGATCATTGGATTTCAAATTTATTCATTGTTTGTAACATTTTTTATTCACAGATCATGAATGAGGAATTTTATTTGTGGAAGTGAATAATACTCCAAACAACATTTGTTATTCATGAATAATAAATAATAATTTTTATCAGTACCCATTATTGATTGTTCACATAAATTTCACCCATCTCTGGTGTTAAGAGAAGTGCACTGAGCATTCACACACTGCATATTCGCAGATTATGTGCACGTGGATGCAGGTCCGTGAGATCTGCGTGGCTGCTTACAAGAGCCACTCATGCAGCTGTCATTAGCATCAGCAATCTTTGGCAACTTCCGGCAATATTTGCGAAGTGTATTCAATCTTCTCTCTCTCTCTCTCTCTCTCTCTCTCTCTCGCATGCGAGACAATATATAAATCATCTATAAAACGAAGAGCCCACTTTATTTTTGAGTGCTCAAATTTATTTTGATTTTTTGTTCAATTTCCTATTGTTATTCTGAAAAGCGTACCTATTCTTCTTAACAAAAGGTTAACATCTAGATAACTGTTCGACAGTAACATGATTATGTTTCATACAAATACAAATACATTACTGTGACAGAACCTGTTTCCATGAGATAACAATGAGATGTGATAAGAGTCATCATCAACCTAATCAAGTACTGGACAAAGCACTTCCTATAAAGATGGTTTGATCTACATATATGTTTCTAAGGTACAGGTTGCTCAAGACCAAGTGATCACAGGACAATTTGCTGAGAAGAACCAGACCATGGAGAGATTTATATAACTGGGTCCACTGTTTAGGGACACACAAATAAAAAAATATCTTGATTGTCTACTGTACGTTTCTATTATTCTCGGCTGTGTATGATCTATGTACTCTTTTCCACAAACCAAAAGATAGTTTCCTGACATTTTTCCAGATAATACATCACAAATTCCAAATGCCACATCAAATCTTAGCATTTATGCAATTTTTTATCCACTAACAAAAAGTTCCCGTTTTTCAGTATATAAAACTAACCAACTTTACAATATTTAAAAAAGGATGGGAGATTCAAACTTAACATCACATCACTGACGAGGTCACTGAAGACAGGACAAACCTAGATTGATTTGTGTAATCTGCAATTTGCTGAACTGGTCACAGGTGAAGGAATTGTAATGCAGAGAAAACTAGAAACCAGTATTCATTCATTTATTAATCCATTTTTATAGTTTTCAGCATTACCCAAAATCAGAAACTTGATTCAGATAAAGACCACTGGATTAAATAGTTACAAGGTTGATTTGCAATGTAGTACAAGCAGACTGACTCACTGAAATGTGTAAAAAGGATCAATAAATGAAGGAATACTAGTTTCTAGTTTCCTCTGCATCATTACAATTTCTTCATCTGTAACCATCTCAGCAATTGTAGACTATACAAATTTTTCAATCCGCGCCAGACGGTATGGACGTTGAAGACCCCTAAAGGTCTCTGCACCATCGCACCGTAAGCTGTGGCAGCATGCGCCTCCTGGCTCACGTTTAATGTGAGGACGCCACGGTGGAACACATGGTCCTAGCGACCAATAGCGGTGTCCCCAATAATGTGTTTAAGCACCTGCCTCTTGCTCAGTCAGTCAATCTAATCTTTGCGCGCGTCTATTGACATCTCGCCTCAGACAGCGTATTTACGTTACTTTGTTCCATGTACGAGTGGACGTGGTTGATTCGTGAGGGTTTTCTTGCAACTCCGTTGTTTCTTGCTTGTTGTGTTTCCTAAGGTCTCACTCGGTTGTCCTGTGTTGTTTGTGTCCGTCCTCTCCCACTTGTATTGTTCGCGGGCCGCTCCGTGGGACCCGTTGCGCTTTCCTTCACAGCAACCCCGCAACCATTCCAGTCACGGCCTTGCAGGGTCTCAGCCGTCGATATGATTTTGGCAGTGTAAGGCTTTGTATGTGGACTCCCTTATCCGGAATGTGGTGGTTCAGCTGGTTCCTGATCCTGAGGTCCGCACTGCAATGTTGAAACTCGATAACCCCTCCTTGGAAGAGATTCTCTGCATTGCACACTCCTTTGAAATTGATGAGGCAGCTAATTAGCATCTTATGGCGCAGCCGCAAGTGGCAGCGATCGATGTGTCTTGGCGGGTTCCGCCCTCGTGACGTCAACGTGGTCCTGCCGACAGAGGCCAGTGCCATCTTGACTCCTCTTTGTCCGACATCTCTATGGCATTGGCGCCTCCGGTCGTCCCTCGGCGCGGGTCGCACAGCCCACTTCCATCTTACCCACAGTGCTTTATCGCACATTCTTGAACTGATTGTCCCCACTGCTGGAAAACGTGCATGCTATATAACAAGGAGGGACACATCTGATCAGTTTGTCGTAGTCGTTTGACTCGCTCCAGTCCTGCCCCTCCTGGACCTCAAGATTCCGTCCATGCTCTGCAATCGGTAGTCCCACAGGATGACCCATCAGCGTGGAAGCTTTTCCTCACACTCCGCCTTTTCATTGAGGATGTCAGTTTTCACTGGGCCACAGTCGCTGATAAATATGGCGACGTATAACCACCTGGGCTCTCCTGAGTTCCCATCTCCCTCTCGGTGTTTGGTCACCTATGGAGACTGTTCCATTCCCCTTTGTGGGCAGTTCGTTATCCAGGTGACGTACAAACGTGTTCCCCGGCTCCTTACCCTATTTGTCGTCGACCATCCGTTGGTTTCGAATATTTTTGGCCTGGATGCGTTTCAACTGTTTGGCTTTTCAATTTCCGATGAAGTTAAGGTCGTTTCCACGGCAGTTTCTTTTCAGGACTTGGACGATCTGTACTCCGCTTTTGCGTTGTTGTTTGCTGCAGATCTCGACTGTGCTTCCGATTTTCAGGCGCACATCACACTTCAGCTGGGTGCGCAGCCTCGCTTTTTTTGGGCCTATGGCCTTAAGGCCAGCAGTCAAGCAGGACCTTGATCGGCTCCAGGCTGCTGGCGTTCTGGAGCCTGTGAGATACAGTGCCTGGGCAACACCATTGGTGGTCATACGGAAACCCAATGGGTCCCTTCGGCTGTGTGGGGACTTTGTCACCACTGCCAATGCTCAGTCCTTCATTGACGCTTACCCCATTCCCTGACAGGAAGACCTTCTCGCTAAGCTTGCCAAGGGCGAGTACTTTTCCAAGATGAACCTGGCTATGGCATACCACCAGTTACCCTTGGGTGACGAGTCCCAGAACATCATGGTTATCAACACGCCTTTCGGGTTATACAAGTACAAGCACCTTCCCTTTGTTGTCTCTTCGGCGCTGGCCATTTTCCTGCGGTTCCTGGAGCAGCTTACACAGCCTATCCCTGCCTGCGTGAATTATCTGGATGACATCTTGGTCACCTGGTGTTCCCGCCAGGAACATTTGCAAAACCTCAAGCACCTTATTTCACGCTCTGCAATCTGCAGGTTTACACTGTCGCCTGGACAAGTGTTTCTTTCAACTGGAAGAGGAATACTTAGGCCACTGGCTTAGCGAGGATGGCAGTCGCCCTTCAGGTCGCAATGTCGCGGCCATTGAGGCCCTTCCTTGTCCCAAGGACTTATCTGAACTCCAGGTGTTTTTGGGCAAGGTTACTTATTACTTAAGGTTCTTGCCCCAGGCTGCCTCTGTTGCTCAACCCCTCAATCACTTGGGAAACAAAGCGGTACTTTTGATTGGACTCCTGCCTGTGACCAGGCTTTTCTCCATTTAAAGGTGATGCAGAAGTCCGCCCCTTGCCTTACTCCCTTCTTTCCAGACTGCTCCTTGGTTGTGACGGCTGATGTCTTGCCATACGGAATTGGTGTCATCCTCGCACATTGGAATGCCGATGGCTCTGAACAGCCCATTGCTTACGCATCTAAGACGTTGACCCCAGCACAATGGAACTACTCCCAGATTGAAAAGGAGGCCCAGGCAATTGTGTTTGCTGTCCAAAAATTTCACATCTATCTCTTTGGGGCAAAGTTCACCCTCCTGATGGGACTTACACCCTTGGCTACGCTTTTCAGACCCCACTCCCACTTTCCAGTGCAGACGGTTCAACGTTCTCCAGTGCTGGGTGTTATTTTTACGAAATTACACTTACACCATCAGGTATAAGCCCACCACCCACCATGCTAACGTGGACGCTTTGTCACGTCTCCCACTAGGCCCGATCCTGCCTTTGACCAACAGGGCGTCCTCTGCTTTTACATTGATTCCGCCCGCTGGGATGCGCTGGACGGTCTGCCTCTTACGGCTGCTCACATTGTCATGGCTACCTACCGCGACCCTACCTTGCAGCAGGTTCTCTGCTAAGGGGTCCACAGGTGGCCCTCCTATATTCCTCATCGGATGCAGTCCGATTTGAGCCCCTGGCACCACCTGTCCCACAGGCTATCTGTGGTCGATGATGTACTTCTGTTGGCCACGGAGTCGGATGCCCATCGGGTGGTCATCCCTCCCGAATTGCGACTTCGGGTGTTCAGTTTGTTACACTGTGGGTTCTGGGTTTTGCCCCGTATGAAAGTTTCAGCTCGTCGGCATGTGTATTGGCCCAGCATTGATGGCGATCTTGACCGCCTGGTCCGTGGGTGCCCTGTGTGTGCGTGTCACCAGGCAAGCCCCCCTCGGTCATTTGCACCCTGACCTGTGCCTCGCCGGCCCTGGGATCACATCCATATCAATTTTTCAGGCCCGTTTTTGGGGTCTATGTGGTTACTTATCGTTGATACCTACTCCAAATACCCATATGTCATCCGCATGGTGTCCACCACCACGGAGGATACACTCACGGCCCTGGACCAGGTTCTCACCATTGAGAGCCTGCCACACACATTAGTCTCCGACAATGGCCACCATTTCATGACGTCCTCCTTCCACAATTTCTGTCAGGCCAATGGTATGAAACATATCCGTAGCCCACCTTTCCACCCTTCGTCCAATGGTGCAGCGGAGAGGCTTGTCTGCACTTTTAAACAACAGTTGACGAAGGCAGTCGACACATCTCCCACCACATCGGCCCTCACACTGTTTTTGAGCACCTATTGCACTACGCCAATTGACGGATGTAGTCTAGAGGAGCTCCTTCATGGGCGACAGATGCGGACCCTGCTCCATTTGCTGATGCCAAACCCTTTCCCGCCCCCACTCCTGGCCCTCTCAGCGTTACACCCCTGCTGCGGCCGTGTGGGCCCGCAAGAACAGGCACAAGGCAGGTTGGATGCCCGCCACAGTCGTCGCAGCCCATGGGCGGTGGGTGATGTCGGTGCAGACGTTGAAGGAGTTGGAGCGCTGCCATCATAACCAGCTCCGCCTGCGTGCCCCCGCAGAATTCGCGCTGACACCTCCTCCTCTCCTACCTCCTTCGGGTACGGGCGTGGTCCTCGAGTCGCTGCCGCTGCCCCCAGTTTCCGTCTCCCCGCGGCCCTGCAACTGGCCCTCCCTGTCCCCATCCCCGATTGGATCAGCAGCTCCATCCCCCGCCCTGGACTCTAGGTCGGCCGTCATGGATACCTTGGGCGTCCCTTCCTCCCCGCCAATGGCAATTGATGAGCCCAGCTCTTCTTCCCACTGCTGCCCACATTGGCACCATCCGGGGCGTTTCCACCCCTACACACAAGTTTCAGGGGGGATTTTGGATCCGCACCAGACAGCATGGATGTTGAAGACCCCTAGAGATCTCGGCGCCACTGTACCATAAGCCATGGTGGCGCGCACTTCCTGGCCCATGTTTGATGTGAGGGCGCCAAGGTGGAACATGTGGTCCCAGTGGCCAATAGCAGCATCCTCGATAACGTACTTAAGCACCTGCCTCTCGCACAGTCAATCAGTCTAATCTTTGCGTGCGTCTATTAACATCTCGCCTCAGACAGTGTATTTACGTTACTTTCTTCCGTGTATGAGTGGACGTGTTTGATTCGTGAGGTTTTCTTGTGGCTCCATGGTTCCTTGTTTGTTGAGGTTCATAAGGTCTTGCTCAGTTGTCCTTCCTTGTTTGTGTCTGTCCTCTCCCGTTTGTGTTGTTCCTGGGCCATTCCATGGGCCCTGCTGTGCTTTCCTTCGCATTAATTATAAGTGACTTATAAAAATCTAAATCTGAAAGACTGAACAGCAATTTGAAATCACTCTGCCCAAATTCAAGTTACGGGCTTAACAGCTCTGCCATCAAATTTAATACCATTCAGCAAAATAACCATACTTAATTTTGCCATGTTAAATACAATGAAGAGCACAGAACAAACTTCAAGCTGACTTTTGTGGTTTAAAATTTCAAATGAAACAAAAAAACAGAAACAGAAATGTGTAAGTACTAAGTAACCATATCCAGAAATCCAAGGTGAACTAAATAGATCTTTATCCAAATGTTTCATAACATGCAAATAATAATAAAAGTAGACTACTAACCAAAACAGAGATCAGCAATTAACTTGAGCCAAGACACATTGTTAGGGTGATATTTAAGTCCCTGTAGCAGCAGCTGAGAAAGCATTTCTGCAACCCCTTTGGAGTGGTATGAATTTGAACTGAAACATAACATACAATGGCATTAACATTTGTACTTGTACTGAACTCATGAGAAGTATTCTGTTCCAGATGCTGAAGAATTGTTACACTTTTACTGACTTATAAAACACAGAGGGGAATAAAAATTAGCTAAATATTTTTCTTTCATTTGCATGGCCCATCCTTTACTCTGCACATTTTCCCTTCATAATCAATTTATTCAAACAGAGATTTAATTATTCAATCATTTGACTTTATTAGATATGCTACAGTGAAAGAGAGACTGTAGAAACTAGAAATGTCTTTCAGACTCCTAAATATAAATGCTAAATCCTGGTAATACACGCATTACTTGCATGCTTGTTACCATATTATAAAGTAATACTACACTGCATTGTTCTGGAATTATGTAGAAGATGTAATACACTATGAAGATAACACTTTTCATTAAAATTATCACTTATATTATTTCACATAAAGTTCATGTATACCATGAACTTTTAATGTATAGTGGAATGAGAACCTCTGCTAATGCCCACCTATAGTTCGAAACAAAACATGAAACCTGCAAGCAAACACTATTACTGCTGCAGCACTGAAGATGGTTTCGCTGAAGTTCACAATCTGAAAAATGTATTATGAGAACATCCAGTTACATACAACACACACACACACACACACACACACACACACACATTCTGGAAACAAAAGTCAGAAACCAAACACATACATTTATATGATGACTGCTAAGCAAAGTATGACAGAACAAGTGACACAGCCCTACATTAAAGTGCAAAGGCAACAAACCCTAATTCATTACGTACTTACTTGCTTACAACAGCAGGCCAGAGACCGACATGCTCACATGACAGTTCTTGGTGATTGTCGTCTTTGAGCACATTATGGAGTCGTGCCAACAAAGATAATGCCACTGAAAGGACAGTAGGTTCACGCAGACGCATGAGCAGTTGATGCAAACTTGCACGTGTGTATCCACTACCCATTGTTGGCGAATCACGGTGGACAGATGCACCCGAACTAGATCGCTTTTGCTGAGTACTTGGCCCAAACACAGGAAGAACTGATTAAAGAAACAGAGTATTTTTCTAAAGTGAATAATCAGTCATTTAATAAATCATTGGGTAACTAATTCTATTGGATACCAGAGGACTTGTTCCATGGCTTCACAACTTTCTCTTTCTTTATCTGCACTATTAGGTACACTGTAATTATTAAAATAACACAACCTGCATAGAATATAAGGCGTGACTGGAAGACTATCACTCACCTCTGTGAGGAAGTGCTGTGTTGTTAGCAGGCACTTAAAGAATAATGACGACTTTTTGGGGTTTCCTTTATTCGTTCTTCACAGCAGGAAATTAACACATAAATGTACATACATTTATGATTTTATTTTGAGTGAAAAGAGTTACAGTCAACATATAATCAATCTGATGAATCATTCCCACCCGCAGCATTGTGAGTTCAATATGTGAACAATAAATGTGAGGGGGTGTCACATTCTGACAGTACGTGATCCCAGTATGGCACCAAAAATCACTAGTAACTATAGAACATTATTTATTGAGCAAATTTTGACTATGTATCATTTCAGCTATAAATATTATTGGTAAGTAATATGCTAGTGCTGGCAATACACAAGAATGTAAAGCAGGCTATTCCAAAGCTGCCCCATCACCTGAGGGTGTCTGCGAGTGCTCTTCAGCTCGCCTGTAGGCAGATGCTGGTGGTGTAGGCATCCCACCAGAAGACACGACTGCACGCCTTCTGCACATATGCGACCTGCTCGGCCACCCCTGGCCGCCTGAGCTCGACCAGAGGACTACGATCGTGTACGCTACGGCTCAGCTGCAAGAGTACTCGTGTATCAGCCACTTGGTCGTGTCTGCCTGCACTGTGCCTGTGCCCACCTGGATGCTCTCTGGCAGGTGCACCAGCTAAACAGCCTCACATACAGTGTACAGTGGTTCTTCAACCAGTGTCAACGGTGTTCTGAGATGAAGAATATCAGCAGTCACACCAATAGTGTGATTTCTACATCACAAAACACCACCATCTCACTCATTAGCTAACAGAGTTAGTTACACAAGGCTATGAATGAGTACTGCATGCAGTAAAGGTAAAAAGTCCTGGTGCATACTTGGTGGGTCTGTTGTTCTAAATGACACCATCCAATGGCACATTTAGGAAAGGATGATGGATACAATTCACATGACTGGCTGGCAAAAAACTTCAATACCAACTGTACAGGCAATATTTACCACATTCTGATATCCACATTCTTATTGCCAAAAGAAACATTAGAGAATATAATTCTACAATGAATGTATGCATGAGTCAGTATAAAAATTTGCAATTAATAAGTTGACATTTAAAGAAAACATATCAGCAGTTTTTCAATAACATTTTTCTGTAAAGCAGATGGTTAGCAGATTGAAGTTGGAATAAAAATATCTTACCTATGTCCCAAGCATCCTTGCACACTTTCTTTGTGCCCTTGTACTTAATGACATCTTGGCATGCAGCAGCAAGTGCCTGAGGAAGTTCAAAATGTGTCCACCTTTTATCTGAAGCCACAAGGTAGTCCCACTGTCCCAGATTCAAGAGACAGAGCATACATTGTTCCTGGACCTCAACACGCGGTACCACAGATTCTCCAGACTGTATTGCAGCCAAACACTGTTTACATCCTGCTATCAATTGTTCTGTTCCTGTAACAAAAATAATGATACATTATGACACAATTTAGGGATCATGTAACATATATGACACGATAATTTTAAGTGTGCAATGGTATTCCAGACACGTCACTCAATTGATAGATGAAATAACAACAAAACAGATAACAGTACTTTAAAGTAATTACATGCATGATTTGTGAGTTGGAAATCTGATGTCCTTTATCAAAACAAGAATACAACATTGAAAGGCAGACACAATGTAACATTTGGCAAACCCCTTCAAAGTAAAAAGCCATTTATCAGAGAGCTGAGCCACTTCACATTGCCCAACAGGCAACATGGAGAAACAACCCAATTGAATGATTGGTTTCATTGGCTGCTGCTTTTGGTACCTGTAATGGATCTGGGAGATCTGTTATTTTCTACCGGATTTGTCGATACCAAATTGTAAATGTTTTCTTATGTTTTTTGTCAGAATTTTTTTATTATAATTTGCCTTATTATATGTGAAAGCATATTGAATACTATTAGTAAATGTGTCGAAGAATAGCAAAGAGACTGATTACAACTGGAAGCTTGTGTGTTGTGTAAAATGTCTTTGATGCTGGAGTCGTCTTTGACTATAGTCAGGCGGCAGTTAACTCTTGGTGTGTGTTGACGGTAGAAGAATGTGCAGGTCGCCGTCATAAATAATTTTGAATTATGTTACTATTTTTTTTATACAACCTATAAGAAGAAACTACATTCGAAGAAATGGTATTTGAAGCACCAAAAATGAGGCAAACACATTGAACCAGGTCATTTCTGCAGCCGACAAAGATGCATTGTGGAATCATACTTCCATTAGACAACTGAAGCCAAGACCAATATCGCCTTGTAAACATTTAACGGAAAAGGTACTGTCACGAAATATGCCAAATTTAAGTAAATAAAAAGCAGTGACCATATTTCAACTTGTGTCTTAGCTGGGATAGCATATTTCAACTGGGGACTGTAGCCGAGATATTGTGTTCACGAGATATTCAACAGTGCTACGAGGAAGAAAATTTTTGTGTGTTAATACCAGTTTTTTCAGAATGTGTGTTACAGTATTTGTGTTGATCGGGAAGTAAAAGTTTTGGAGAAGAAATGTTTCGACAAAAAAAAAAAAAAAAAAAAAAAAAAAAAAAAAAAAAAAAAAAAAAATAATAATAATAATAATAATAATAATAATAATAATAATAATAATAATAATAATAATAATTTACGACAGAAGAAGTAATTTCAAGAATTTTGGTCAACAACCACATGGATGGAAAACGTGGATTTGCAACAGTAGAAGAGTGTTCCAGGTAAGTCATGAAACCCTCGTATTTTGTTAAAACAATCTTTTTATCTTGTTTTGTATTGTTGTGTATAAATTTTTTTCTTCACAATGACTTATGAGATTTTCGAGAGTATTGTGCCTAAAGCAGAAAGTAGTAATTTAATAGACTTCGAAAATCAGGATAGGTCAAGTGAAACAGAAAGAACCGATCAATTTGATTTAAAAAGTTTTCTTGTAAATTTCACGAAAGAAATTAAACAATCAGTTGACAACAATAAGACTTACTGGGATGAAAAAATTGATAACATTTTGTTGCAAGTCCAAGCAGTCAATACCCAAGTGGGTGACCTTCTGAACAGAGTTGGCAGTGTTGAGGAAAAAATTGAAGCTGTGGAAGCAAAAGTAAATGAAATTGATGCTAAATTGAGTGATGAAATTAATACTGTAAAAAATGAGTTACTGGCAGATAGGGAAAGAAATTTAATTGATTTTAATGATATAAAAGGAGAAATTAAAAATTTGGATGAGAACACAAAAGTTTTAGTAAAAAATGTACAACAAGAAACTGAAAATCGTTTGGTTACTCTAGAAAAAAAAAGTAGAGTACAATGATTTAGAAAACGAAAAATCTGTCAAAGAACTTAGCAAAAAAATTGAAAGTTTTGACATTGAATTTCAAAGCAAAAATCACAATGTCAACACATGCAATCTTGTATCTAATATTCCAGTGAAGCACTTTTCGGTGGATGGACCCTTACATCCTGTTGATTTTATACAGTATTGTAAGGATTGTTTTTTACCTCACTCACCAGATGATATGAAAATTAAATTTGTGAAAAAATTCTTGGAAGGGGAAGCTTTGACTTGGGCAAACCAGATTGTAACTTTGGGGATGACCTTTTCAGAATTTGAATCAAAATTTCTGGAAAATTTTTTGGATGATCTTATACAAACTAGAATCAAAAGTGAATTTTTGAATGGGAGAAACTATAGAGAATCAGATGGGAACATGAAAAAATTTTGCAAAAGTGAACTTCAAAAACTTATTCATTTAACAAAACCTTTGGATGACTTGATCAAAATTGATACCTTAAAGAGAAGATTGCCATCAGCAATGCAGTTGAGTTTAGTTCACTGTCCTGATAGTAATGTAGAGCAGTTTCTCAATTATATTGAAAAGTTGGATAGGGTAACAACAAGAACACACAGTGGGTTTACTCAGAAAGGTAATGGTAAAAATTGGGGAAATGATAACTTTCAAAAAAGGGAACAAAACAATTATCATGGTGTCAGTCAAAATTCAGGGGGATATAACAATTTTCAAAAGAAGGACCATAATTTTTATCCACAACAAGAACAACATTTTCGCGGAAATAATCAACCAAATAGAGAACACTTTAGGGATCAAAATCACAGAAATTTTGATAGAGATCAGTACAACAGAAACTACCAACAATCAGGTAATGTTTGGCATAGGAATGGGAACGGAAATGTTGATCAGAGACATTGGCAGAACCACAATCAGCAGTTCAAACAGGAACCAGTTGTAACTCAGGAAATAAAAAACGAGTAGACGCCCCCTTGAAGGTCCGCAAGGTTGAGGCAGAAGGTGAGCATGATGGAAGGACCAATGGATGTGACTATCATAAACCCAAACATGACAATTCCAAACCTAAGCTACCACATGAGGTCATTAGTTGTTACTTATTGAAGAAATTTCAAGAAGAAAATAATGATGATGTTGATAAAGATAAAATTTTCAGTACACAAGAATATACAGTAGATAAAAGTAATTGTGATTCATTTAATTTAACAGAGTTTTACACTTGGGCAGAAAAGAACAACACTTTGTCAGATGATGTAATTTGTAGTAGTTCAGAGACGTGTGTGAATGAAAGAGAGAATGCATGCTGTGAGAATGAAAATATTGGTGAAAGGGATCTGGTAACTTTAGAAAGGGGAAATAATATTTTAGGTGATAATTTGAATGTGTATGACCTGAATATGTATAATGATAATGATGTTGATGATAAAGTTGATAATGATGGTAATGGTATTGATGATGATGTTGAGGAAAGGTGTTTCATCAGTTTAAATAGGGAGTTGGGTATACACATGGTTGAAAATGGATTAAATAGTGAAAATGTTATAGAAATTCCCAGGGATGTTACCAGGATGAATAAGGCTCACAAGCTGGGTGTATGTAAAAGTGTGAATTTTGATGTTGTTGGTAAAGAATCTGACTACACAAATAATGATGACACATGTATAACTTCTAGGCTAAGTGAAACTTTTACAGATACTAATGACACACACATTTCTTATGAATCTATGGCTGAACAGTGAAACTATTTCTTTTGACAAGAACTTTAGAAAGATGCTTATTAATGTATGTGAAACTGTATGTCCTGAGTGGTGGAAAAAGATGAGATATTTTATTTTTGAAAAGCTGAAGGATAAGTACTTCAATAGTATACAATGTGATTTGGATGAAAATTCTTGGCTATTTGAGATAATAGAGAGTACTAATGACAATTTTGTATCTTGTGGAAATTTTACAACTGTGACAAATAATACATGTAATGATATACCATATGATTCTGATAAGTATAGGTTTGGGGAAATTGAAAGTGATTTATTACATGAGGATACAGGTTCTGAGAAAAGTGATCAATTTTGCAACCCTTATATAAAAGTTCAAATTGGGTCATGGATTGGTAAATGTTTAATTGATACAGGAAGTGAGATCTCGGGAATATCTGAAAGGTTAAGCAAGAAATTGAAAGTGGGGAAAGATTTTGTTGAAATGCCAGTTGTTGGGGTAAAGATAAAAGGTGCTACTGGGAAGAGCAGTAAATTAGTAAAAAGCCAGGCTTTAGTGACATTTTTACTTGAAGGCAAGTTGTTCACACATGGATGTTTTGTAATTCAGGAATTTAATGAAGATTTTCTTTTGGGTATGAATTGGATAGTAAAAGTAAATACAGCATTCGATTGGGTTGGAAGAAAACTTATGATAGAAACTAGTGAAAGGGAATACATTCAGACAAATTTTGTGAACACACTTGGTGATCGGAGTAATGGAAATTTTGACAGTATCAATTTACTAAAAGAAAATAGATTGGAGAATATTGAAACTCATAGATTTGATACTGATGAAGTTGAATTTGGGAATTTAGTAAATTTGAAAATTTCAGAAACACAAAATTTATCTGGGGAGCAAAAATAACAGTTAGAAAATCTGCTGTGGGAATACAGTAATGTTTTCAGTGACATACCTGGTAGGGTAAAGGGTAATCAGTGTGAGTTTCAGGTAAAACCTCATGAACCATTTTTCATAAAACCATACAGTATTGCAATATCAAAAAGACCTGCTGTTGAGAAATAGCTGAAAAAGATGGAAGGATGTAATATAGAAAGGAGTATCAGTGCATATAATAATCCTCTAGTAGTAGTTTCGAAGAAAGATGGTGGAGTAAGATTGGTTTTGGACTCTAGACACTTAAACAAAATTTTGTTCAGACAGACAGACCATCCCGAAAATACTGATGAGTTACTCTATAAATTTACAGATATAAAATATATGTCAAGTTTGAATCTAACTTCGGGTTTTCATCAGGTACCACTTTCGGTTAATTCTAGGAAATATACTGCTTTCTTGTACAATGGTAAGAGTTACCAATATTTTGTTGTGCCATTTGGGTTAAATTCTTCTGTTTCTGAATTTATAAGAGCTTTGGATCATGTACTGGGGCAAGAACTTGCGTCTAAACTGATAATTTATGTAGATGACATTTTGGTTACAGGGCAAAATTGGGAGGAACATTTTTCGATTTTGAAGTCAGTTCGTGAAAAACTTAGACAGTGAAATTAGAAAAATGTAAATTTGCAGTTTCTGAATTAAAATTTTTGGGTCATGTTGTCACAGACAATGGGATTTTGGCAGATCCAGAAAAAATTAAAGCAATTTCAGAAATTCCTATTCCTAAGACTAAAAAACAATTAAAGTCGTTCTTTGGGTTATGCGGTTATTACCGAAAACATATAAGTGATCAGAGTCTGAATGCACCATGTTTAAGTCAGTTACTTAAGAAAAACACTGTTTGGGTTTGGGATAAAAGTTGTGAGGAAGAGTTTGATAAAATTAAGGAAGAGTTGAGGAAGCAACACTTATTACACAGACCTGATTTTAATTTACCATTTTGTTTGAAAACTGATAGCAGTAATTATGGGCTTGGAGCAGAGTTATTTCAAGAAAGAGTAGAGAATGGAGTTAAGATACATTGTACCATAGCATTTGCAAGCAGAATGTTGCTCAAGCATGAGAAAAATTATACAGTCACAGAGAAGGAACTTTTGGCAATTCATTGGGCTTTTACAAAATTTAGAATTTACCTTATTGGACATAAAACCATAGTATTTTCGGATCACAAAGCTTTGAGTTACTTACAAGAGTGCAAATTATACCACAATAGATTGACCAGATGGGCAATATTTCTGCAACAGTTTGACTTTGAAATCAAACACATAAAAGGTTCTGAGAATGTAGTAGCTGATTCACTTTCAAGGTTACCAATTGGGGGAGAAAAGGAGATTTTTGAACAAGAGGAGGAAAAGCAATTTAAAATTAGATACCTGAAAGGGGTGGAAAATGAGAAAACAATTAGAGCTATGTGTAACAAAATTAGAAAAAATCAAAATTTGGATCAGAGTTGGAAATTAATTAAAGAATGTTTAGGCAAGAAGGGGTATGAGAAACTTGATAAATTTTACAAATTACATAAGGGGATCTTATTTCGGAGAACAGATGTAGATTCTGATAATTGGAAATTGTGTTGGCCAGAAGCAGATGCTGATAAGCTGATCATTTACATACATGAAAGTTTTGGTCATTGTGGGATACAGAAGTGCATTCAAAAGATACAAGAAAATGTTTATTTTTACAATATTGGAAAGAAGGTAAGAAAAGAATTGGCAACCTGTGACAAATGTCAGAGAGTTAAAGTGAGCAATCAAAGATGTGGTGGAGAGATGCAAAACATTATTCCGGAAAAACCTTTAGATCTTATCGCAGTAGACTTATATGGAATGTTACCAAAGAGTAAAGGTGATCACTGTTACATATTTGTTATGGTAGATGTATTTTCAAAATTAATTAAACTATATCCAGTGAAAAAAGCTACTAGCCATGAAATTATAATAAAAATTGAAAGAGATTATTTTGCACAGGTGGGTAAACCAAAAGCTATATTATCAGATAATGGTTCACAGTTCACCTCTAAAATTTGGAAAAAGTTTATTGAAAGATCAAAATTGAAGCATATACTTATATCTGTTTATTCTCCATCCACCAATCCTGCAGAAAGATATATAAGGCAAATTGGGAGACTTTGTAGAACCTACTGTAGCCATAAACATCCAACCTGGTTTGAGCACATTCGAAATTTTGAAGATATTATGAATAGCCTACAACATAGTTCCACAGGATTTTCACCGTATGAGATTATGTTTAATATTAGACCTCCAAATCTTATATCAGGGGATATATATATATATATATATATATATATATATATATATATATATATATATATATATATATAAAAAAAACAAAGATGAGGTGACTTACCGAACGAAAGCGCTGGCAGGTCGATAGACACACAAACAAACACAAACATACACACAAAATTCAAGCTTGCGCAACACACTGTTGCCTCATCAGGAAAGAGGGAAGGAGAGGGGAAGACGAAAGGAAGTGGGTTTTAAGGGAGAGGGTAAGGAGTCATTCCAATCCCGGGAGCGGAAAGACTTACCTTTGGGGGAAAAAAGGACAGGTATACACTCGCACACACGCACATATCCATCCACACATACAGACACAAGCAGACATATATTGGTCTTTAAATATGTCTGCTTCTGTCTGTATGTGTGGATGGATATGTGCGTGTGTGCGAATGTATACCTGTCCTTTTATCCCCCAAAGGTAAGTCTTTCCGCTCCCGGGATTGGAATGACTCCTTACCCTCTCCCTTAAAACCCACTTCCTTTCGTCTTCCCCTCTCCTTCCCTCTTTCCTGATGAGGCAACAGTGTGTTGCGCAAGCTTGAATTTTGTGTGTATGTTTGTGTTTGTTTGTGTGTCTATCGACCTGCCAGCGCTTTCGTTCGGTAAGTCACCTCATCTTTGTTTTTATATATAATAATTTTTTCCCACGTGGAATGTTTCCTTCTATATGGTATATGTGTGGATGGATATGTGTGTGTGTGTGTGCGAGTGTACAGCTGCCTAAAGGTTGGGGTAATACACTGGTTATGTTATAAAATATGCAGATATGGTTATTATAGAGGGAAACATTCCACGTAGGAAAAATATATCTAAAAACAAAGATGTAGTGACTTACCAAATGAAAGTGCTGGCAGGTCGACAGACACACAAACAAACACAAACATACACACAAAATTCAAGCTTTCGCAACAAACTGTTGCCTCATCAGGAAAGAGGGAAGGAGAGGGAAAGAAGAAAGGATGTGGGTTTTAAGGGAGAGGGTAAGGAGTCATTCCAATCCCGGGAGCGGAAAGACTTACCTTAGGGGGAAAAAAGGACGGGTATACACTCGCACACACACACATATCCATCCACACATATACAGACACAAGCAGACATATTTGAAGACAAAGAGTTTGGACAGAGATGTCAGTCGAGGCAGAAGTTCAGAGGCAAAGATGTTGTTGAATGACAGGTGAGGTATGAGTGGCGGAAACTTGAAATTAACGGAGATTGAGGCCTGGTGGATAACGGGAAGAGAGGATATATTGAAGAGCAAGTTCCCATCTCCGGAGTTCGGATACGTTGGTGTTGGTGGGAAGTATCCAGATAACCCGGCGGTGTAACACTGTGCCAAGATGTGCTGGCCGTGCACCAAGGCATGTTTAGCCACAGGGTGATCCTCATTACCAACAAACACTGTCTGCCTGTGTCCATTCATGCGAATGGACAGTTTGTTACTGGTCATTCCCACATAGAATGCGTCACAGTGTAGGCAGGTCAGTTGGTAGATCACATGGGTGCTCTCACACGTGGCTCTGCCTTTGATCGTGTACACCTTCCGGGTTACAGGACTGGAGTAGGTGGTGGTGGGAGGGTGCATGGGACAGGTTTTACACCGGGGGCGGTGACAAGGATAGGAGCCAGAGGGTAGGGAGAGTGGTTTGGGGATTTCATAGGGATGAACTAACACGTTACGAAGGTTAGGTGGACGGCGGAAAGACACTCTTGGTGGAGTGGGGAGGATTTCATGAAGGATGGATCTCATTTCAGGGCAGGATCTGAGGAAGTCGTATCCCTGCTGGAGAGCCACATTCAGAGTCTGGTCCAGTCCCGGAAAGTATCCTGTCACAAGTGGGGCACTTTTGTGGTTCTTCTGTGAGGGATTCTGGGTTCGAGGGGATGAGGAAGTGGCTATGGTTATTTGCTTCTGTACCAGGTCGGGAGGGTAGTTGCGAGATGCGAAAGCTGTTGTCAGGTTATTGGTGTAATGGTTCAGGGATTCCGGACTGGAGCAGATTCGTTTGCCACGAAGACCTAGGCTGTAGGGAAGGGACCGTTTGATGTGGAATGGGTGTGGCTAAACATGCCTTGGTGCATGGCCAGCACATCTTGGCACAGTGTTACACCGTCCGGGTTATCTGGATACTTCCCACTAACACCAACCTATCCGAACTCCGGAGATGGGAACTTGCTCTTCAATATATCCTCTCTTCCCGTTATCCACCAGGCTCCAATCTCCGCTAATTTCAAGTTGCCGCCACTCATACCTCACCTGTCATTCAAAACATCTTTGCCTCTGCACTTCTGCCTCGACTGACATCTCTGCCCAAACTCTTTGTCTTCTAATATGTCTGCTTGTGTCTGTATATGTGTGGATGGATATGTGTGTGTGTGCGAGTGTATACCCGCCCTTTTTTCCCCCTACGGTAAGTCTTTCCGCTCCCGGGATTGGAATGACTCCTTACCCTCTCCCTTAAAACCCACATCCTTTCGTCTTTCCCTCTCCTTCCCTCTTTCCTGATGAGGCAACCGGTTGTTTCGAAAGCTTGAATTTTGTGTGTATGTTTGTGTTTGTGTGTCTGTCGACCTGTCAGCACTTTCATTTGGTAAGTCACATCATATATATATATATATATATATATATATATATATATATATAGAAGGAAACATTCCACGTGGGAAAAAATTATATATAACCCGGACGGTGTAACACTGTGCCAAGATGTGCTGGCTGTGCACCAAGGTATGTTTGGCCACAGGGTGATCCTCATTACCAACAAACACTGTCTGCCTGTGTCCATTCATGCGAATGGACAGTTTGTTGCTGGTCATTCCCACATAGAATGCATCACAGTGTAGGCAGGTCAGTTGGTAAATCACGTGGGTGCTTTCACATGTGGCTCTGCCTTTGATCGCGTACACCTTCCGGGTTACAGGACTGGAGTAGGTGGTGGTGGGTGGGTGCATGGGACAGGTTTTGCATCGGGGGCGGTTACAAGGATAGGAGCCAGAGGGTAGGGAAGGTGGTTTGGGGATTTCATAGGGATGGACTAACAGGTTACGAAGGTTAGGTGGACGGCGGAAAGACACTCTTGGTGGAGTGGGGAGGATTTCATGAAGGATGGATCTCATTTCAGGGCAGGATTTGAGGAAGTCGTATCCCTGCTGGAGAGCCACATTCAGAGTCTGGTCCAGTCCCGGAAAGTATCCTGTCACAAGTGGGACACTTTTGTGGTTCTTCTGTGGGGGATTCTGGGTTCGAGGGGACGAGGAAGTGGCTCTGGTTATTTGCTTCTGTACCAGGTCGGGTGGGTAGTTGCGGGATGCGAAAGCTGTTTTCAGGTTGTTGGTGTAATGATTCAGGGATTCCGGACTGGAGCAGATTCGTTTGCCACGAAGACCTAGGCTGTAGGGAAGGGACCGTTTGATGTGGAATGGGTGGCAGCTGTCATAATGGAGGTACTGTTGCTTGTTTGTGGGTTTGATGTGGACGGACGTGTGAAGTTGGCCATTGGACAGGTGGAGGTCAACGTCAAGGAAAGTGGCATGGGATTTGGAGTAGGACCAGGTGAAACTGATGGAACCAAAGGAGTTGAGGTTGGAGAGGAAATTCTGGAGTTCTTCTTCACTGTGAGTCCAGATCATGAAGATGTCATCAATAAATCTGTACCAAACTTTGGGTTGGCAGACTTGGGTAACCAAGAAGGCTTCCTCTAAGCGACCCATGAATAGGTTGGCGTACGAGGGGGGCCATCCTGGTACCCATGGCTGTTCCCTTTAATTGTTGGTATGTCTGGCCTTTAAAAGTGAAGAAGTTGTGGGTCAGGATGAAGCTGGCTAAGGTAATGAGGAAAGAGGTTTTAGGTAGGGTGGCAGGTGATCGGCGTGAAAGGAAATGCTCCATCGCAGCGAGGCCCTGGATGTGCGGAATATTTGTGTATAAGGACGTGGCATCAATGGTTACAAGGATGGTTTCCGGGGGTAACAGATTGGGTAAGGATTCCAGGCGTTCAAGGAAGTGGTTGGTGTCTTTGATGAAGGATGGGAGACTGCATGTAATGGGTTGAAGGTGTTGATCTATGTAGGCAGAGATACGTTCTGTGGGGGCTTGGTAACCAGCTACAATGGGGCGGCCGGGATGATTGGGTTTGTGGATTTTAGGGAGAAGGTAGAAGGTAGGGGTGCGGGGTGTCGGTGGGGTCAGGAGGTTGATGGAGTCAGGTGAAAGGTTTTGCAGGGGGCCTAAGGTTCTAAGGATTCCTTGAAGCTCCGCCTGGACATTGGGAATGGGGTTACCTTGGCAAACTTTGTATGTGGTGTTGTCTGAAAGCTGACGCAGTCCCTCAGCCACACACTCCCGACGATCAAGTACCACGGTCGTGGAACCCTTGTCCGCCGGAAGAATGACGATGGATCGGTCAGCCTTCAGATCACGGATAGCCTGGGCTTCAGCAGTGGTGATGTTGGGTGTAGGATTAAGGTTTTTTAAGAAGGATTGAGATGCAAGGCTGGAAGTCAGAAATTCCTGGAAGGTTTGGAGAGGGTGATTTTGAGGAAGAGGAGGTGGGTCCCGCTGTGACGGAGGACGGAACTGTTCCAGGCAGGGTTCAATTTGGATGGTGTCTTGAGGAGTTGGATCATTAGGAGTAGGATTAGGATCATTTTTCTTTGTGGCAAAGTGATACTTCCAGCAGAGAGTACGAGTGTAGGACAGTAAATCTTTGACGAGGGCTGTTTGGTTGAATCTGGGAGTGGGGCTGAAGGTGAGGCCTTTGGATAGGACAGAGGTTTCGGATTGGGAGAGAGGTTTGGTGGAAAGGTTAACTACTGAATTAGGGTGTTGTGGTCCCAGATTGTGTTGCTCGGAATTTTGAGGTTTTGGAGGGAGTGGAGCTGGAAGTGGGAGATTGAGTAGATGGGAGAGACTGGGTTTGTGTGCAATGAGAGGAGGTTGAGGTTTGCTGGAAAGGTTGTGAAGGGTGAGTGAGTTGCCTTTCCGGAGGTGGGAAACCAGGAGATTGGATAGTTTTTTGAGGTGGAGGGTGGCATGCTGTTCTAATTTACGGTTGGCCTGTAGGAGGATGCTCTGAACAGTCGGTGTGGATGTGGGAGAGGAAAGATTAAGGACTTTTATTAAGGATAGGAGTTGACGGGTGTGTTCATTGGCTGAGTTGATGTGTAGGTGAAGGATTAGGTGGGTGAGGGCAATGGATTGTTCAGTTTGGAACTGGTATAGGGACTGATGGAAGGAAGGGTTGCAGCCAGAGATGGGAACTTTAAGTGTGAGGCCTTTGGGGGTGATGCCAAATGTCAGACAAGCCTGAGAAAATAGAATATGGGAGCGTAATCTGGCTAGGGCGAAGGCATGTTTGCGGAGGGAATGTAAATAAAACTTAATGGGGTCGTTGTGGGGGTGTTGTGAGGGTGACATGGTATTAGAAGGTGGAAAGTGTAACATGAGGTGAAATGAAAATGAAAATAAAAATATAAATATATGGGGAGAGATAAAGGTGAACCAGAAAGTAACTGGAGATCTGGAATGAAAAAAGGCGAAAGGTGTTGGTTACAGCTGGGCTATGTTGGACTTGGGTTGGTAGACAGCGATGTGCATAAAGGTTAGGTGGTTGTGTTGCCGCCAAAACACGTTGAAGGACGGAGAAATTCGGGAAAATTTCGAAAAAACTGCGTGTAGTATATTAAAAGGAGTGGGATTGTGGTGGCAGATTATGAAAATGTGGCTAACAATTGTCTGACGAAGAAATAATGGCGTTAAAACCTGTGGGAAGCGGCTAAAAATGATCAGTGATGTGGGAAAAACGGAAATGGAAATAAAGCGAAAGTTATTAGAACTGGCCGAAATGGTTGTTTAAAAGGTGAAATGAGCTGTTTGTGAACTAGAAACGGTGGATATTATAGCGGCGGTAGTGCTGAAAGCGGCAAAAAAATTTTTTTTGGTTATGGTTTGGAAGTGGGTTACGTATTATTGAGTATATATATATAGGCGGGATAAAATAGTATAGCAGTTTACGGTAAAAAGGAGAAGGTGAATACAAAGTGAAACTACTGGCAAAAACAGAAAGAGGAAAATAAGACGACAGAAAAGATTTCGAAATGCAACAGTGACAATAACAAACGTAATTGTTGGATTCAAATTAATGATATCAATATAATAGAAGGAAACATTCCACGTGGGAAAAAATTATATATAAAAACAAAGATGAGGTGACTTACCAAACGAAAGCGCTGGCAGGTCGATAGACACACAAACAAACACAAACATACACACAAAATTCAAGCTTTCGCAACACACTGTTGCCTCATCAGGAAAGAGGGAAGGAGAGGGAAAGACGAAAAGAAGTGGGTTTTAAGGGAGAGCGTAAGGAGTCATTCCAATCCCGGGAGCGGAAAGACTTACCTTTGGGGGAAAAAAGGACAGGTATACACTCGCACACACGCACATATCCATCCACACATACAGACACAAGCAGACATATTTAAAGACAAAGAGTTTGGGCAGAGATGTCAGTCGAGGCAGAAGTGTAGAGGCAAAGAAGTTGTTGAAAGACAGGTGAGATATGAGTGGCGGCAACTTGAAATTAGCGGAGATTGAGGCCTGGCGGATGACGAGAAGAGAGGATATACTGAAGGGCAAGTTCCCATCTCCGGAGTTCGGATAGGTTGGTGTTGGTGGGAAGTATCCAGATAACCCGGACGGTGTAACACTGTGCCAAGATGTGCTGGCTGTGCACCAAGGCATGTTTGGCCACAGGGTGATCCTCATTACCAACAAACACTGTCTGCCTGTGTCCATTCATGCGAATGGACAGTTTGTTGCTGGTCATTCCCACATAGAATGCATCACAGTGTAGGCAGGTCAGTTGGTAAATCACGTGGGTGCTTTCACATGTGGCTCTGCCTTTGATCACGTACACCTTCCGGGTTACAGGACTGGAGTAGGTGGTGGTGGGAGGGTGCATGGGACAGGTTTTGCATCGGGGGCGGTTACAAGGATAGGAGCCAGAGGGTAGGGAAGGTGGTTTGGGGATTTCATAGGGATGGACTAACAGGTTACGAACAGCATGCCACCCTCCACCTCAAAAAACTATCCAATCTCCTGGTTTCCCACCTCCGGAAAGGCAACTCACTCACCCTTCACAACCTTTCCAGCAAACCTCAACCTCCTCTCATTGCACACAAACCCAGTCTCTCCCATCTACTCAATCTCCCACTTCCAGCTCCACTCCCTCCAAAACCTCAAAATTCCGAGCAACACAATCTGGGACCACAACACCCTAATTCAGTAGTTAACCTTTCCTCCAAACCTCTCTCCCAATCCGAAACCTCTGTCCTATCCAAAGGCCTCACCTTCAGCCCCACTCCCAGATTCAACCAAACAGCCCTCGTCAAAGATTTACTGTCCTACACTCGTACTCTCTGCTGGAAGTATCACTTTGCCACGAAGAAAAATGATACTAATCCTACTCCTAATGATCCGACTCCTCAAGACACCATCCAAATTGAACCCTGCCTGGAACAGTTCCGTCCTCCGTCACAGTGGGACCCACCTCCTCTTTCTCAAAATCACCCTCTCCAAACCTTCCAGGAATTTCTGACTTCCAGCCTTGCATCACAATCCTTCTTAAAAAACCTTAATCCTACACCCAACATCACCACTGCTGAAGCCCAGGCTATCCGTGATCTGAAGGCTGACCGATCCATCGTCATTCTTCCGGCGGACAAGGGTTCCACGACCGTGGTACTTGATCGTCGGGAGTATGTGGCTGAGGGACTGCGTCAGCTTTCAGACAACACCACATACAAAGTTTGCCAAGGTAACCCCATTCCCAATGTCCAGGCGGAGCTTCAAGGAATCCTTAGAACCTTAGGCCCCCTGCAAAACCTTTCACCTGACTCCATCAACCTCCTGACCCCACCGACACCCCGCACCCCTACCTTCTACCTTCTCCCTAAAATCCACAAACCCAATCATCCCGGCCGCCCCATTGTAGCTGGTTACCAAGCCCCCACAGAACGTATCTCTGCCTACATAGATCAACACCTTCAACCCATTACATGCAGTCTCCCATCCTTCATCAAAGACACCAACCACTTCCTTGAACGCCTGGAATCCTTACCCAATCTGTTACCCCCGGAAACCATCCTTGTAACCATTGATGCCACGTCCTTATACACAAATATTCCGCACATCCAGGGCCTCGCTGCGATGGAGCATTTCCTTTCACGCCGATCACCTGCCACCCTACCTAAAACCTCTTTCCTCATTACCTTAGCCAGCTTCATCCTGACCCACAACTTCTTCACTTTTAAAGGCCAGACATACCAACAATTAAAGGGAACAGCCATGGGTACCAGGATGGCCCCCTCGTACGCCAACCTATTCATGGGTCGCTTAGAGGAAGCCTTCTTGGTTACCCAAGTCTGCCAACCCAAAGTTTGGTACAGATTTATTGATGACATCTTCATGATCTGGACTCACAGTGAAGAAGAACTCCAGAATTTCCTCTCCAACCTCAACTCCTTTGGTTCCATCAGTTTCACCTGGTCCTACTCCAAATCCCATGCCACTTTCCTTGACGTTGACCTCCACCTGTCCAATGGCCAACTTCACACGTCCGTCCACATCAAACCCACCAACAAGCAACAGTACCTCCATTATGACAGCTGCCACCCATTCCACATCAAACGGTCCCTTCCCTACAGCCTAGGTCTTCGTGGCAAACGAATCTGCTCCAGTCCGGAATCCCTGAATCATTACACCAACAACCTGAAAACAGCTTTCGCATCCCGCAACTACCCACCCGACCTGGTACAGAAGCAAATAACCAGAGCCACTTCCTCGTCCCCTCGAACCCAGAATCCCCCACAGAAGAACCACAAAAGTGTCCCACTTGTGACAGGATACTTTCTGGGACTGGACCAGACTCTGAATGTGGCTCTCCAGCAGGGATACGACTTCCTCAAATCCTGCCCTGAAATGAGATCCATCCTTCATGAAATCCTCCCCACTCCGCCAAGAGTGTCTTTCCGCCGTCCACCTAACCTTCGTAACCTGTTAGTCCATCCCTATGAAATCCCCAAACCACCTTCCCTACCCTCTGGCTCCTATCCTTGTCACCGCCCCCGGTGTAAAACCTGTCCCATGCACCCTCCCACCACCACCTACTCCAGTCCTGTAACCCGGAAGGTGTACACGATCAAAGGCAGAGCCACGTGTGAGAGCACCCACGTGATCTACCAACTGACCTGCCTACACTGTGACGCATTCTATGTGGGAATGACCAGTAACAAACTGTCCATTCGCATGAATGGACACAGGCAGACAGTGTTTGTTGGTAATGAGGATCACCCTGTGGCTAAACATGCCTTGGTGCACGGCCAGCACATCTTGGCACAGTGTTACACCGCCGGGTTATCTGGATACTTCCCACCAACACCAACGTATCCGAACTCCGGAGATGGGAACTTGCTCTTCAATATATCCTCTCTTCCCGTTATCCACCAGGCCTCAATCTCCGTTAATTTCAAGTTTCCGCCACTCATACCTCACCTGTCATTCAACAACATCTTTGCCTCTGAACTTCTGCCTCGACTGACATCTCTGTCCAAACTCTTTGTCTTCAAATATGTCTGCTTGTGTCTGTATATGTGTGGATGGATATGTGTGTGTGTGCGAGTGTATACCCGTCCTTTTTTCCCCCTAAGGTAAGTCTTTCCGCTCCCGGGATTGGAATGACTCCTTACCCTCTCCCTTAAAACCCACATCCTTTCTTCTTTCCCTCTCCTTCCCTCTTTCCTGATGAGGCAACAGTGTGTTGCGAAAGCTTGAATTTTGTGTGTATGTTTGTGTTTGTTTGTGTGTCTATCGACCTGCCTGCGCTTTCGTTCGGTAAGTCACCTCATCTTTGTTTTTTTATAATAAATATATATATATATATATATATATATATATATATATATATATATATATATATATATATATATAAAAATAATAGAGGGAAACATTCCACGTGGGAAAAATATATCTAAAAAGAAAGATGATGAAACTTACCAAACAAAAGCGCTGGCAGGTCGATAGACACACAAACAAACACAAACATACACACAAAATTCTAGCTTTCGCAACCAATGGTTGCCTCGTCAGGAAAGAGGGAAGGAGAAGGAAAGACAAAAGGATATGGGTTTTAAGGGAGAGGGTAAGGAGTCATTCCAATCCCGGGAGCGGAAAGACTTACCTTAGGGGGAAAAAAGGACAGGTATACACTCGCACACACACACATATCCATCCACACATACACAGACACAAGCAGACATTTGTAAAGGCAAAGAGTTTGGGCCCGACTGACATTGCCTCTGTACATCCGCCCCGACTGACATCTCTGCCCAAACTCTTTGCCTTTACAAATGTCTGCTTGTGTCTGTGTATGTGTGGATGGATATGTGTGTGTGTGCGAGTGTATACCTGTCCTTTTTTCCCCCTAAGGTAAGTCTTTCCGCTCCCGGGATTGGAATGACTCCTTACCCTCTCCCTTAAAACCCATATCCTTTTGTCTTTCCTTCTCCTTCCCTCTTTCCTGACGAGGCAACCATTGGTTGCGAAAGCTAGAATTTTGTGTGTATGTTTGTGTTTGTTTGTGTGTCTATCGACCTGCCAGCGCTTTTGTTTGGTAAGTTTCATCATCTTTCTTTTTAGATATATATATATATATATATATATAATGGAAGGAAACATTCCACGTGGGTATATATATATATATATATATATATATATATATATATATATATATATATACATACTCTTTGTCTTCAAATATGTCTGCTTGTGTCTGTATATATGTGGATGGATATGTGTGTGTGTGCGAGTGTATACCCGTCCTTTTTTCCCCCTAAGGTAAGTCTCTCTGCTCCCGGGATTGGAATGACTCCTTACCCTCTCCCTTAAAACCCACTTCCTTTCGTCTTTCCCTCTCCTTCCCTCTTTCCTGATGAGGCAACAGTCTGTTGCGAAAGCTTTAATTTTGTGTGTATGTTTGTGTTTGTTTGTGTGTCTGTCGACCTGCCAGCACTTTCATTTGGTAACTCACATCATCTTTGTTTTTATATATAGTTATAATAGAGGGAAACATTCCACGTAGGAAAAATATATCTAAAAACAAAGATGATGTGACTTACCAAATGAAAGTGCTGGCAAGGCGACAGACACACAAACAAACACAAACATACACACAAAATTCAAGCTTTCGCAACAAACTGTTGCTTCATCAGGAAAGAGGGAAGGAGAGGGAAAGATGAAAGGAAGTGGGTTTTAAGGGAGAGGGTAAGGAGTCATTCCAATCCCGGGAGTGGAAAGACTTACCTTAGGGGGAAAAAAGGATGGGTATACACTGGCACACACACACATATCCATCCACACATATACAGACACAAGCAGACATATATATATACACAAAAAAAATGAGTTAAAAAAAATTCAAAAAAGAAAATCAGAAGTAAAAATACATTAAAGGCAAATATATAGAAAAAAAACACTACACTATATATGTCCAGTATCATTTTTACTGTACAATATGTAAGCATAATGAAATTAACATTAATATAAAAAAATTTTATCTTATTCTAGGAAATGAGTTTCACCTTTCTATTATTTTCAATCTGTATGCTGTATGTTAGAATATTTCTCATGTATGTTTTATACCATGTATATTTGTCATGTCAAATAATTTCTTTACTGGAATTTTTTGTGTATGAGATTGATGGGGAGGAATCATTGCAACAACAGCCAGTAACAAATACACAGATTCAAAGAGTCCAAATTTGGAAGAGGTTATCAGACTGCATCATTAATGTACTAATTGTGTAATACAGATCCATTACTGAGAGTGGTCGGGATTTTGTTGTATATGTCCATAGCAACAAAAGCCCTGGGGAGCAGTTGTAATGGATCTGGGAGATCTGTTATTTTCTACCGGATTTGTCGATACCAAATTGTAAATGTTTTCTTATATTTTTTGTCAGAATTTTTTTATTATAATTTGCCTTATTATATGTTAATTTACTTATATTTTTAAGAGTGAAAGCATATTGAATACTATTAGTAAATGTGTCGAAGAATAGCAAAGAGACTGATTACAACTGGAAGCTTGTGTGTTGTGTAAAATGTCTTTGACGCTGGAGTCGTCTTTGACTATTGTCAGGCTGCAGTTAACTCTTGGTGTGTGTTGACGGTGGAAGAATGTGCAGGTCGCCGTCATAAATAATTTTGAATTATGTTACTATTTTTTATACAAACTATAAGAGGAAACTACATTCGAAGAAATGGTATTTGAAGCACCAAAAATGAGGCAAACACATTGAACCAGGTCATTTCTGCAGCCGACAAAGATGCATTGTGGAATCATACTTCCATTAGACAACTGAAGCCAAGACCAATATCGCCTTGTAAACATTTAACAGAAAAGGTACTGTCACAAAATATGCCAAATTTAAGTAAATAAAAAGTAGTGACCATATTTCAACTTGTGTCTTAGCCGGGATAGCATATTTCATACCGCACTTCCAGTAACTGTCTCCACTGAGATATGCCTCTCAGAAACAACTGTCTGCAGGGTAATGCTACCTCTAGTAACTCTTTGGGTTCTGCAGTCATGCCTCAAACAACTATTCCAACAACCACAAGTGAAAAAAACATTTTAGACGCCCTGCTTACACACAGTTTCAATATTTTTAAAAAGCTCACTGATTAGAGACAGATTAGCAACAATGGTGCCGTTACAGAAATGTTGGTCACTAAAGGCAAAAAGATCTTCAAGAAAGCAGGTAAACTGGTAGAAAATAGAAAAAACCTAAGACAGGCAAACGTAAAGCCTACTGTACATCAATTGTCATGGTAATTCTATGATGTTCAGGTCATGCATAAAGTCAGTGAAGGGGTTGAAATGTCCTATTCAACTTCTCATGCATCTTTATGGTGTAGAAACTGAAGGTAGCAGACAGAAAATAGAAACTTTAAATTTCATATTTGAAATTGTATTTATGTATGAGAATGTTACAAACCAATGTTTGAGTACTACCAGTACTGAAAAACAGTTAACACTATTTAAAGTGAAAGAGGCACCTAACCCTGACAAAATTCCAGTTAGATTACACATGGAAATTGCTGAGGAATTAGCTCGTTTCCTAACTCATATTTATAGGGAATGTCTCATGTAGCAAATAGTCCTGATTGACTGGAAAAAGAGTGCAGGTCACTAGTTTACAAAAAAATTAAAAAGATAAGTTAGGTTAGGTTAGGTTAGGTTAGGTTAGAGTATACAGAATTGTGTACCAATATCATCAACCTCTTGTCATTAGCAGTATTCTAGATCGTATTCCAAGCTCTAACAATTATGATGTTTAAACTTCCTCGCAGATTAAACCGGGTGCCAGATCGCCACTAGAACTTAAGTTATCACTTGCAAAGAGCACAGATCCCACGTCTGTGTCTTATCTGGCACACAGTTTTAATTACCAGGTTTCATATCCGTACACACTTCACCACAGAGTGAAATTCTAATTCTGCAATTATGATTTTATCTTCAATGTAACAGCATCGATTCAGGAAAAAATCACAAGTGTAAAACAGAGTTTGTTCTACACATAGACAGAATCTTGCAAACAATAAATGGAGGTGAATCGGTAGGTTCTGTCTTACCATATTTCCATAAGGTATTAGACACTGTACCACATTATCAATCCTATGGAATATCTTCTTTGGAAACATGTGACTGGCTTGATGAATCTTTTGACCATTAGAATCCAATACATTATACAGGATTGCGAATGTTCTACAGAAATGAGAAACCTCAACATGTCTACATTATTTATCAGATGGGATCATTAATACCATAAATTTGTTTGCTGATAATGCAGTTGTCTACAGGAAGGTATCATAATTGGATAATCATATGGAAATGCAGAAAGACTTAAGACACATGAGGAGATATACAAGACAATGCCCATAGCAAGTAGAAAGAACATAACACTATCCAATTATAAGACTAGCGTGAACATCTTGAGCACGTGTTATCATGTAAGTATTTGGGGGTAATACTAAGCAGCAGCATGAAATGGGATGAACATACAAAATCAGTGTTGGGAAGCTGAATGGGACAATTACATTTATTGGGAGGATTCTGGGAAAGTGCAATGCACCTGACAGCTGCATAAAAAACGCTAGTGTGGCCAATTGTTGAGCGTAGCTCCAGTACTTGTACCGTGTGCTTATCAAGTAAGCATGACAACGGGCAACAAACTAATTCAGAGTGTTAGGACCATTACAGGTAACTGTAGCCCATAAAAATGTGTATCATAATTCTGTGCAACTTTTTCACTTTTTGTTTTAAAACATCTATAGCCAATGCACTAATGCACACTTGTGATAAACTTGCGGGTAGATGGTTCAAATAATGGTGGTATAACAAATTATCACAACCGTTGTTTGGCTGGTAAGGGAAGGAAAAGTGGTAGTGTAAAATTTCCAATTGCCAGACTTGAGCCTCAATGCCTACATTAAGTTCCAAATCTATTTGTTTTGTCTTACTTACTAACGGCAAATCACATTGATGATGATGGTCAATGTGAGGGGGACTGTTGTCCCACATGATGAAAGCCCCCAGTTATTTTGGCTTATTGTATATGACTGTTGATATACAATGGTCCAGTAAGTATAGTTTTTTTGTGATCATCATCATCATCATTAATACTATTATTAATTCACCAACAGTATCTTTGGCGAGTGATCATGGTTTCCAACAAGTCTATTCATGTGAAGGTCATCGTGTCCAGTCATCTTGTCCTATTTACTTGGTTAGATTTTCCTATGAGCATCACTTTGAACAACCATTAGATTGCATCGTTAGATAAACATGTCTGTTTCCACTTTCCCTGGAAATCACTCATTACTTTTGAGCCCGTCTCTGTGTGAAGATTTTTTAAAATTTAATATAAGACTAAATAACTGGCAACAGGCAGGGCATCCAGCCACCCTCTAACATTAATAATGCCGAATCCAATAATTACAATGCTAACCCCATGTAGAAATGGGTAAAAGGCAAAAGAAAAAACAGAATATAATATTAAATAGCTCAAATGAACACTCAAAAGGCATGGTTCTGTGTTTTTTCTCCAGTGCAGGGATTTTAAACGTTGCCTGTAATGATATTGGTGGATCAGGAAAGGTGAGAGGGTGGAGTGTGAGCACTCTATGCTGAATATTTACCAGTATGATTCTAATCATAATATCAGTGGCAACCTGGGAGGATGGATAAGGGTATAAATACACAAGCAGTAGGTAGTCAAAACTATGTGAAGTACATTACATGATGAAAACATCCCTCAGTTAATGGTGTGCTCCTGGGTGTTCTGCTGAGTTGTTGTTTGCATTTTACACACAATTCACTATCTGATCAAAAGTATCTGGACATCTATTACTTGACATTAGTATAGGGTGCGTCCATCCTTCATCTTTATGACCGTTTGAACTCTATTGGGAGCAGTCTGAATGAGGTGTCTAAATTACTGTAAAGGAATGACAGCCCGTTCTTCCTCACGAGCCAAAACCAGAGACGGTAATGAGTGATGTTGAACATAACATTCTAATTAATCCCAAAATGTTCCATTTGGTTCAGTTTGCGACCCTTGGCATGCCAGTCAATTCCAAGAATGTTATCTGTTCAAAAACAACTACCACACAGATGCTGCTTTATGCCATAGAGCATCGTTATGCTGATACAAACAATCTCATCTCTGAACTGTTCGTTTACTGTATGTAGTACACAAATGCTGTAAAATGCGCTCATATCATTCCAAATTTAGCATTTTTTAAGCACAATAGGGGAACCACATCCTAATCACAAAAAAGTCACATACTACAACACAGCCTCTTCCGTATTTCACTGCCGGTACTATAAATGACAGCAAGTAATGTTCTCCAGGCATTCACCAAGCCCAAATCCTTCCATCAGCATGCCACAGGGTATAGAGTGATTCGTCACTACAAATCACTTACTTCCAGTCATCCACTGTCCTGTGACATCACTCTTTATTCCACCCCAGGCTTCACACAGCATCACTCTTTCCTCCACCCCAAGTGTCACATAGGACTAACTATGGAAATGTGTGGCTTATGAGCAGCCACTTGATCACTGCATCCCAATTTGTTTTAATTCCTTACAATCAATCATGGTGCTAGCTGGACTGCTGGCAGACTTTTGGAACTCAAGAACGATTCCTTCTACCGATTTCCTGCAGTTTTTAGAACTGCCTTCCACAATGCTGGACTGCCCCTGTCTGTCACTATATGAGATCTGTCAGGTCTTGGTGTAGCTGTGGTTGTTCCTTTGCATCCATTTCACAATCACACCACCATCAACCAACTTGGGCAGCTTCAGAAGGTTTGAAATGTCCTCGATGAATTTGTTACTCAGGTGGCATTCAATGACTAGCACACGTTTGAAGTCACTGAGCTCTCCTGGCCAACCCATTCTGCTATTACTGTTTTTCTACTGACACCACAACACTACCTGTCTGCTCTTATAACGGCAGGTCTGCCTCTTGTGAAATTTAGTGACCAACTCTGCATTGCATAGAAACGTCTGGATAATTTTAATGAGATGGTGTACATCAATGATCAACCACGTCATCTTTTTCAGGTACTGTGCGTTTTGCTGTTGTGTTTACTCACTGCCTGGACTCCGACCTGATGAACACAGCTGGGTTCGTCAATGAAATAGTGTGCATAAAGTGAAAACAACAATATGGCAGAACACCAGGAAGCACTCAATTTATCAATCATGCTGAGAAAAGCTGAGAGACTGTATCCCTCTATATCCTAGAAAAACGTTTATTGTCTGGAAATTAAATTCTACAATGTATACCGTCTTGACACACAAAAAGAAGGAAGGCTAAAATCACAAACCTGCTGCATGTAGATCTGAGGCAGGGGTTCACAAAAACGATGTGAAGAACCTATTGTATTGTTTAAACGTAAATGCTGTAACTTAAATATGAGTTATCGTAAGTCCTGGAAGCATCAGTGTACAGAGTTCTACTTTTTTAGCAATGTCGCCCTGAATCATTCCCACATGAATATGCATGTAGTGCACTGTTTGAATGAACTTCAGAAATAAAAGCAACTGTATGATAAATGGAAAGCAACAAAATTAACAAAGTATATCAGTTTTACAAGCAATACTAAGAACTCAATTCACACTCTGCAGCTCTGCTTGTTGGGTGATGTGAACTCAACCAATTACCAGAAGAAGCATGCTGCCCACTGATTCAGAAGAGGCCAAAAGACAGATGTCAAAGAGAATACTAGTGCATCCAAGTGACCAATAATATATTTACCACATAGTTTGGCAAGAAGGAAACCCATTAACCATCAACACGTGCATACTGTAAAGGTTTACAACATGACCAAAGGTGTTACAAATGAACTAGACTCTTTAAACTATTATGTACTTTTATAATATAGATCATCTAACCACGATTTCTTCTTAAAACTATTTGGCTGAATAATGTCGAAATTCTTAAAACAAACTCACCAATTAAACTTTGTGGCCAGTCTACAAACAACTGAATAATCTGCACAAGCAATATCTCCCATGAAATAAGCTTTGTGACTTTGTTCATAATGTTGTTAGAAACTGACCCATTGCTTTTTGTCTCTTGCTCCACTTTGCCCAATAGTTCAATCGCTTGTGCATAATCCTGCAAAATTTAGTTACACATGTTTACTGGGAGATATTATCAAAAATAGTAGAAAATATTATAAAATTTTAAGGCTAAGAACCTTCTGTGCAACAAGTTCTCTGGCTTTTGCCATAAGTATGTAAGAGAAGTCCTGCAGTGACCCTCTAGGAAGGATAGAGACGATGTTCTTGAGTGGAATAGGCAGATCCCACTGCAGACAGAGAGAGAAAAAAAAACAAAAAAACAACAACATTACCCACAGCAAAGTATCAAATACTCATTTGGGAGAAGAAACACTGAGGAAATGAGGATACAACACAACAACTCTTGCTGCAATATACAACATTTTTACCTTTGGATTTATCTTCCAGAGTGGTCGGATGGGTTTCATTCCTCCAAGTCTGACAATGAGATCTTTAATTTCTTTTGGGTCACAGGTGGAGATCAACTGTTGCTCCACCATTCCAGCTGGTAGGCGACCCTTATCTACAAGAATAAAACTAATTGTTATTCTTTCAGAAAGCACCATTCAATTTAATTACATTATAATTCCTGATATTTCCTACAGTGAAGACCAAAATGATTACAGGTTTACCAAGCATTACCTTGGTGGTTTTATATAGCAAAGCATGATTCATTTCAATTTTCTTGCTTACCACAACTCCACAAACATTGTCTTCATTACAAAGTCATATATAAAATTAATTTGTGTGGTGGCATAGACAACACGTTAAGAGAGTTACAGGGAGGAACACTGTGATACTTTAAACAAAATAACCAATTACAGACACTCTGTCCTAAAATGAAAGAACTGGGCACTTACAAAGAGTACATAAAAATAATCTCTTTCCATATTTGATAACACAGAATTTTCTGATAGAATGTTTGACCTTTACGGCCAATGTTTGCTATCTAAATGACGAATGTATTGTGGGACTTACATCATGGTCTTCAGGCATAGTTTTCTGCTTAATATTACAGCCTATGTGCAAGCAACTGTATGTCACAAAAGAAAAAGAGTTTTTCTTTAAAAAGTTTATAATAATAATAATAATAATAATAATAATAATAATAATAATAATAATTCATACGTTTCAGTTTCTTTAACTGTGAAAAAGTTTTGCTTAGAAGTTCTCTGGCACTACAACACTGTTATCAAACATGAGGTGCTATACGCTAGTGAGACACTGATATTACACACTAAGGCCGACCTTGAGAACATTCTCACACAGGAAAGAAAAATCATTAGGAAAATTATTGGGCCAAAACTCATGGATCGCGGATATAGGCTTCACTCCAGGGACACCACGGAGAAGTTCTCCACCATCGCAGCGGACTTTAGAAAGAGGCGACTAAAATTTTATAGACACACAAGCAGATTCCCACAGACCAGACTCACCAACAGAATCCTCAGGTACATCCAGAGACTCAAGACCACTACACCCTGAATGACACAAGTCAAAACTGACCTGGAAAGAGCTCAGATAGATTCAGCAGACATCATGGACAAAGGTGTCTATAGACACAAGGTGTACAAGTGGGAAGTGATGTCAGAGAAAACAGCACCTAAAGCCCAAAGGACAAAGTGGACAGAAGAAAGGAAGAGAGCCTTTAGTGAACGAATGAAGGAGTACTGGAAGAACAGGAACAAGTAGTCACGAATATTTCATGTGGCCTGATGAAAGGCCTGTGACGTGTGTAATAATAATAATAATAATGACAACAATAACAATGATCAAATGTCATTAGGTAAGATTCTGACACACTGTAGTCATTTCATATCTGGATGTTTTATTACCAATAAATTATGATGTAAAATATCAATAACAACCTACATTGTTCTTTTAATCTCTCAGTATAAACTTTCCAGAAATTAACAAATACATGTGAGACATTAGAAATTGCTACTGATCCAACCCTATGAGTACATTAGTAGGTGCAGTGACCACCTCACTTTTATCATTCTCCAAATGCAAAATGTGTTTCCTTCAGCATTCACTATTGTTGGATGCCCAAAATGACATTCATCTTCAAGAATAAAAAACTGTGTCTAATTTAACTGAATCAGTGATAGTGGCAATGGGACAATAATGTTCCTCTGATAGAGTTGGAAGAGGAATGCATCTGATTTTGTGCACAAATTTATAACAATGGATAAGAATCAAACTCATTAGAAGGGGCATTTATTGATTTATTTGTTCAGCAGAGGTACAGAAACTATTACTATAATGTTTGACAATGTTATCTGGTGAGTTTTGACAGATTACATCTTAGTAATTTATTATCTTCAATTTGTTCCGTATTTGAAAGAATGTAATTTTATCCACCTATGTCTATTGTAGCTGGATTTCTTAACAAAGTTTTTTCTCCAGCCTTTTTGGTCTGCAGGAGGTATTTTATTTCCCTCCTACCTTTCATATTCCAGGAGTGGTTGACCAGCATTTCCTGATCTGCCACCAAGGGATCTGCTGTCTCTCTAGGCTTCCCTGAGACACTAGAAATATGGTAAGAATTTAGTAATAGAGTTTCTGGACATTGAGAAGGCATATGATAGCGTGAAAAAAAAGCAAGATCTGGGAAACCTTTCAGGAAAGGCAAACTGGAAGCCATACTATGAAAAGAAGAAAGGAAATGTAACAAGAAAGAGTGAGTTGTGTAAAAGTGGGAGGAGAGAAGACAGACTGGTTGGAACAGAAAATGGACTGAAGTAAGGGAGCGCACAGTGCCTATTACATGTAATCACCGTTCTGGACGAGATAATCACGTGAGTGGCAGCCCAAATAGGAGATGAAAATATGAAAACAGTCACGTTTGAAGATGGTTTAATGTTGTGGGGAAATGGCAGAGGAGAGGTACAAGAAAGGCTAAATATGTTGGAGGAATTGATAGGACAGCAAGATTGAATGTAATGCAAAGGATCATAGAGTGATTGGGCCAATGAGGAATAAGCTGAGAGCAGCGGTGGGTATAAATATAAGAGGACAAGAATTAAATAAATACTGGTTTATTAAGGAAACACTCGTAATTCTCAGCCAGAGAACTTCTAAGCAAAAATTATTACTATTATTTATTATTATTATTATTATTATTATTGTGTGGCATTACGGAACATATGCATAAAAATTGAAGTTACAGGTTAGTGTTTACATTTGACAACTAGATCATCATAGCAGTATAACTTCATGTAAGGCTATTAGAATGCCAATCAAACAATGGAAAATCCAGGATGGAATGTAACAATACCAGAGAAGGAAAGTTGCCACTCACCATATAGCGGAGATGCTGAGTCGCAATAGGCACAATAAAAAGATGCACACAATTAAAGCTTTCGGCCATTAAGGCTTAAACCGCATTGTGAGCAGCAGCACCAGCACATGATGGGAGTGGCGACTGGGTGGGGGTAAGGAGGAGGCTGGGGCGGGGAGGCAGAGGGAAAGTATGGTAGGAGTGGCAGACAGTGACACTGTCTGCTCTTGCTCATCTGCGTATCTGCCAACTGCTTTATCTGCAAAAGGTTCTACACAGGTACAAAGCAGGGAGGATAATATTTTATATGTGGTGTTCAATAATATAATTATCCCCTAGTTCGTACATTCTAGGATGTTCCCTTTCATATGTATATCACATATCACTCCAGTATTCCATTTGTCTGGGATGACTTTTTGCATCCATATACCTGAGATCAGGGTGTGTATGCATCTAACCAGTTGCTCTCCATCACACTTAATAAGCAGATTGTCATTGGCAGGTGACTCAATGTTGGCTAGTTTCTTTACTGCTAGCCAAATCTCTTGCATCGAGGGCATCCCATTTTCCTCTTCCTCCTCTAGCTGGTTTTCAGTTAGTTCCCATACTTGAGCATTCTCTGATTATAATAATTCCTTAAACTACTCTGCCCAACAATGTAACACTCCTTCCTATGATGCTATTAGCTCATCATTTTTTCCTCTACATTGTTTTGTTTCTGGTTGAGGTTAGTGACCTTCCTGTAGAATTTACAGCTTTCATTAGCGATATTCAATGATTCAGTGTGCTGCAACTATCTTTTGAAAAAGCTTCTCTTCTTTGCTTTCAGAATCCACTTTTCTGCATGCCTTTTTTCTCTACAGTAATCCAGAAGCATTCATCTTTTCATCTGTTTCATTCTTTGCTCTTGTTGTCATCTCACACTCTTCGTCGTACCATTAATTCCTTATGGTTTGTTGTTCCATACTAATCACTTCCTCTGCAGCAGCCTGTATTTCGTTTCTGACTTTATTCCACTGGTCATTTATGTTATGAATATAGTTCTGCAGGATTCCTGTCAATCTATTTTGCAAATTAATAGCTAGGTGTTCAGCCTTCCTTGGGTCTTTAAGTTCTGAGATATTATACTTATTTTGTCTTTCTCCATTAACTTTACATGCTTTTGAAATTCTCTCTGTAATTTTTGCTATGAAGAGGTAGTGGTCAGAGGCCATTTGGCACCACTGAAACTACAGCAGTCTAGTACATCAAGCCATGGCTGGTATCTACTAATATATGATCAATTTGGTACCTTGTATTGTTGTCTGGTGGCACCCAGGTCACGTTATGTATAGTCTTATGCTGGAACCACATGCTAGAAACAGTCATGTTAAGTGATGCTGAAAAATTTATCAGGTAGAGTCCATAGTTATTGCTCTCTTTATGGACAACAGTAGGGGAGCAGAACTTCACCTGCTCTACCTTAGCATTCATATCTCCTATCACATTTTTATATCTTTTTTTGGACACTGATGATAAGCTCGCTCCTGTTCCTCATAGAAGATCTCCTACTCTCCTGCTGTCCTCTCTTCAGTAAGGGGCATGTGCATTTAAGAGGCTGCAGTTAAATAAGTTCCCCTTTATTCACATATAACATACCCTTGGACTTACTGTTTTAAAGCCTATCACTAGTTGTTCAGTGCTTTGGTTGACTATAAATCCCACATCAAGCATGTGTTCACTATTGTGGCCACTGTAGTACATAGAACACTGCTGTTTCTGGAAGGTATCCTCTTGCAAGGCCGTGATACCTACCTCATGTTTTTGCTATTTCAATGAAAGTTCCAGTGGTTTCAATTCTGTGTAACATCTGTATGTTCCATGATCCAGTTCTCCTATTCCTTGTTATTTGGCCATATCTTTACCTTAGGACCCATCCAGCTGCATTTTCTTGAGCTTCCATAGTAAGACTTTTTTCCAGGTATGGGTTATTGGCGCATAGCCCAGCCCCCTATTCTTCAGAGGACCATTTCTCCTGCTCTCGTCTGCCCTGAAACTGTTTCCCTCTGAGGTTAGATATCTAATCTTCCACAGGGTTTCTCAGGTTCCTGGGATTCACCAACTTGGAGATGAGGGATGGAATTGAGTAGGAGAGGCGAAGTGACCTTCACTTGTTTAAAGTAATATTTTACACATCACTACCCCATAAAATTACATCAACAAACTTTAATGTTGGGCCTTCTCTCCATACAGGATCAGAAGCTTTTGTCAGATCCATGAAGCTGCAGCCAATTTGAGGCCTCTCCAATACCCAGATTCCACGAATGTTGTTAAGTGTTAGCAACTTATCACAGCAAATTTGACTGGGATTATTTTATCAATGATTACAGCAATGGACAGTCCGGCTAGACACTTCCTCAGCTTGTTTTTATTGAAAATGTTTCATGTAATAAACAGTTCCACTTGGTAGTAAAAGATCACGGGTCATTCCTATTTATATAAGGGCAAAATAATGGAAGCACATAACATCAACTTGATGCAGAATTCTACAGGATATGTCAAATTTGCATTTCTTGAGAAACCCTCTATGTACAATAATGCACTTTTTATCATGGACAACACCTTACAAATAGTGTGTACATCCCAGATTTCTGAAAAGTGTTTGACAGACTACCACACTGTCAACTAGTAACTAAGACGTGATATAATTTCTCAGGTAAGCAACTGGTCCAAAGAATTTGTTGCCAATAGAACTAAGTACGTTCTGGCGAATAATCAAAAGGGGCAGTATAGTTGCTAGATGATTAAAAGAAAAATGCAGCCTGACTGAAACAGTAGTTCCAATGTATGTATGGAACGGGAATTCTCTTTTAATTTGGATTTATGCATGATAATGCTCTAACCCTTGGGAAAGATCACTCTGGTGTCTAAAGAAATGTAGGAACAAGCAAGACAATACTGGTCCTAAAACTCATCCTAGAAGACAAGTTGAAGAAAGGCAAACCTAAATTTATAGCTTTTGTAGTTTCAGAGAGAGCTTTTGACAATGTTGACTGGACTACTCTCTTTCAAATTCTGATGGTAGCAGAGATAAAATACAAGGAGCAAAAGGTTGTATATAACTTTTACGGACACCAGACTGCCACTATAGGAGTCAAAGGAAATGATAGAGAAGTAGTAGCAGCGTGGAGAGTGAGACACAGTTGTAGCCAATCCCCAATGCTATTCAATCAGTCAACTGAACAAGGTGTGAAGGAAATCAAGGAGACATTTAGAAAGAGAATTTAGAATTCCGGGAGATGATGTAAACACTCTGTGGTTTCCTGATGACATTGTAATTCTGTCAGAGCTGCAAAAGACTTGGACAGAATGCACAACGTCTCAAAAAGGGACTATAAGATGAACATTGACAAAAGTAAAACAAAAGCAATTTAGAATAATAGAATTAAATCAGGTGATGTTGAGGGAATTAGATTAGGAAATGTTAAACTAAACATAGTAGATGTGTTTTGCCACTTGGGCAGTAAAATAGCATATATGGTCAAAGTAGAGTGGGTATAAAAGGTGTGCTGACAACAGCAAGAAATGCGTGTGTACTTCAGGTGGTACATAAATCCAATTTTGAAAGGTTAAAACAGCTAAACATTCGTACTCGTTTATGCAATCAGGTGAAATGTTAAAATGGCTTAAACTTCATACTTGCTAATAACAATTAGGTAAAATGTTACAGGCTTGAATTACAATGATCATATTGGCTACAGCAGTAAAATCATACATAGATGACACTCTTTGAAGAAAGAGAGAGAGAGAGAGAGAGAGAGAGAGAGAGAGAGAGAGAGATGGAGGAGTGATTATATGAGAGCAAACATTTACATGGCAAGGAGTCTTAAGATTACATGTTGTATATATTAGCTGCCTAAAGGTTGGGGTAATACACTGGTTAATGTTATAAAATATGCAGATAGATATACATTTGTGCCAGTAGTTGATGTACATACAGTTTTAAGCTGACAGGGGGTACAAGCTGTTGGTGTGATGAATTATCTGTGAATGAGGTCGATCTCTTGTACTCTTGGTGGTTGTCAATATTTATGGTAAATATTAGGATATGTGCACATGTGTGTGTGTGTGTGTGTGTGTGTGTGTGTGTGTATTTTAAGAGTGTAGGCAGTTGCTGAAAACAGAGATGATACTATTGTAAATATTGTCATTTTTGTCATTTAAGATGGATTCTGGTTGTTTCATTTGGTGTTCGTATATTTGGAGTGTTTCAAGGATGTCTAGTTTTCTGCCTTTTGGTTGGATGTGTAGGATACTAATACTTGTGTTGTCAACATGGTGTTTTGTCTCATGTAGGTGGGTAGCTATTGCTGATGTGTGGTATTTTTTGTTTTTTAGTGCTGCCATGTGTTCCTTGAACCTAATCTCAAATGATCTGCCTGTCTGGCCTATGTAGAAGCAGTCACAGTCCAAACATTCAATTTTGTACACACCTGTGTGATGAAGTGGGTTTCGTGTGCCGATGTTGTGGGGTAACTTCTGTCCAATCTTGTTGTCTGTTGTAAAGGATATGCTCATGCCTTTCCGTTTGAAGACAATAGCAATCTGGTATGAAATGTTACCCAGAAAGGGGATTGTATGCAAGACATTATTTTCTTTTTGTTTTTTGTGTTGTGATTGCTTTGCCATTATTGAGTGTTTTAGAGTGTCTATTATGGAGTTGTTATAGCCATTTTCAATAGCTGTTTGTTTTATTATTTCAATTTCTTGATCACGTTTATCTTCTGAGAGTGGTAGTTGGATAGCTCTATTAATCATGTACCGGTATGCTGCTATTTTGTGTGCTGCGGGGTGGCAAGAGGAGTTGTGGATTGTAGTATGTGTTGTGGTAGGCTTCCGATAAATTTCAAACTGATGTCTGTTATTCTTTATTGTAATGGTAAGGTCTAGGAAATTTATACTGTCATCTTTTTGGTGTTCAACTGTGAATTTTATGCTTTCATGGGAGTTGTTGAAAAACTGATTCAACTCACTGATGTCATCTTTAGTGCCTTTGATTAAAATTATGATATCATCTACATATCTGTAGTAGTAGATGATATTTTTGAGGAGGTGATGATTGGAATTCAAGATTTTGTCTTCTAGGTTACTTATAAATATTTCTGCTAACAATCCGGAAAGATTTGAGCCCATTGCCAGACCATCTGTTTGTAGATTTTATTGTTAAATTTAAAATAGTTGTGTGAAAGTGTGAATTCAAGCAGGTCCATTAGTTCTTTAATGTGAGTTGAAGGGACTTTTTTGTGTTTATGTAGGTTGGCATTAATTATTTGTAGTGTGGGATCTATTGGCACAGATGAATAAAGGTTTTGTATGTCGAATGAGGAACGTCGAATGAGATGAACTCTTAAAATACACACACACACACACACACACACACACACACACACGCACACACACACACAAACACACATGTGCACATATCCTAATATTTACCATAAATATTGACAGCCACCAAGGGTACAAGAGATCGACCTCATTCACAGATAATTCATCACACCAACAGCTTGTACCCCCTGTCAGCTTAAAACTGTATGTACATCAACTACTGGCACAAATGTATATCTATCTGCATATTTCATATCTAAAAACAAAGATGTAGTGACTTACCAAATGAAAGCGCTGGCAGGTCGACAGACACACAAACAAACACGAACATACACACAAAATTCAAGCTTTCGCAACAAACTGTTGCCTCATCAGGAACACTGTGCCAAGATGTGCTGGCAGTGCACCAAGGCATGTTTAGCCACAGGGTGATCCTCATTACCAACAAACACTGTCTGCCTGTGTCCATTCATGCGAATGGATCAAAGGCAGAGCCACGTGTGAAAGCACCCACGTGATCTACCAACTGACCTGCCTACACTGTGACGCATTCTATGTGGGAATGACAAACTGTCCATTCGCATGAATGGACACAGGCAGACAGTGTTTGTTGGTAATGAGGATCACCCTGTGGCTAAACATGCCTTGGTGCACGGCCAGCACATCTTGGCACAGTGTTACACCGTCCGGGTTATCGGGATACTTCCCACTAACACCAACCTATTCGAACTCTGGAGATGGGAACTTGCTCTTCAATACATCCTCTCTTCCCGTTATCCACCAGGCCTCAATCTCCGCTAATTTCAAGTTGCCGCCACTCATACCTCACCTGTCATTCAACAACATCTTTGCCTCTGCCTCGACTGACATCTCTGCCCAAACTCTTTGTCTTTAAATATGTCTGCTTGTGTCTGTATATGTGTGGATGGATATGTGTGTGTGTGCGAGTGTATACCCGTCCTTTTTTCCCCCTAAGGTAAGTCTTTCCGCTCCCGGGATTGGAATGACTCCTTACCCTCTCTCTTAAAACCCACATCCTTTCTTCTTTCCCTCTCCTTCCCTCTTTCTTGATGAGGCAACAGTTTGTTGCGAAAGCTTGAATTTTGTGTGTATGTTTGTGTTTGTTTGTGTGTCTGTCGACCTGCCAGCACTTTCATTTGGTAAGTCACTACATCTTTGTTTTTAGATATATTTTTCCTACGTGGAATGTTTCCCTCTATTATAACCATATCTGCATATTTTATAACATAACCAGTGTATTACCCCAACCTTTAGGCAGCTAATATATGCAACATGTAATCTTAAGACTCCTTGCCATGTAAATGTTTGCTCTCATATAATCACTCCTCCATCTCCATCTCTCTCTCTCTCTCTCTCTCTCTCTCTCTTTCTTCAAAGAGTGTCATCTATGTATGATTTTACTGCTGTAACCAATAGGATCATTGTAATTCAAGCCTGTAACATTTTAACTAATTGTTATTAGCGAGTATGAAGTTTAAGCCATTTTAACATTTCACCTGATTGCATAAACGAGTACGAATGTTTAGCTGTTTTAACCTTTCAAAATTGGATTTATATACCACCTGAAGTACACACACATATATTTGACACCTCAAAACAAACACCTCCAAATGGTTTAAACGATTATTCTGTAATAATGTTGTTACAATGTATATTCTTTGCACTTTGCGATTATGTCTTCTCTTCTGCTGTACGAACCTTGCACCCAGCTGATTCCAGACGCCATATTTGTTTACAAATGTGGCAGTATACATGTGAAGTGTTACGACAGAAAAAGGAACCTGTGACCACTGGAGGTACTCTAGTTTACTTATTAAAGTTTACCATTAAATATCAGTTTAATTTTTTGTCAAAAGTTATCCAAAACCATATTCTGAAACAGTGTCTTGTTTCTCCACTAGGCAGTGCCACAAGTTCCTCCAAATGTCGTAACACAGCGTACACACATATGTAATACTAACTAATGTAAATCCACCCGATGATGGAGGTTTAAACCTTCGAAACGCGTCGTGGAAAAAATTAAACGGTGACTGGTAACAGTAAACTTGTTGTTTCATTTAATGTCAGTAACAGTCATAGTAAAGCCTAACCTCAAAATGTTCACATTTAAAGCAAGAAATGCATTTCTGAAAAACAGGAAATTGTTAACATCTAACATCAATTTAAGTTTTAGGAAGTCTTTTTTTGAAGATATCTGTCTGGACTGTAGCCTTGCACAGAAATGAAACAGGGTTCATAAGCAGTTCAGACAAGAAGAGACTAGAAACTTTTGAAATATGGTGCTGTAGATGAAGACTAATGATTAGAGAGGGAGACTGTGTAACGAATGAGGAGGTACTGAAATGAAGTACAGAGAAAAAGAGATTTTCTTTCTCATAACGTCAAATGTATGTTTCCTATCTTGTAGATATTCACCTGAAGATGTGATATGATGTCACAAAACCAGTCATGCTCGTTTAAGTAAAAGTTCAGATACAGCTGGAGGATTTATTTCTTAAACATGGATTACTTAAGCTGCTGTTTCCCATAACAAAAAACTCTTATTAATACATCTGGTATGAATCTCTCTATTGCCACTGAAACCTTTTGTCGAAATTACGCCACATCTGGTCTGTGTTTACATGGTTAGTTTGTCACTCGTCCCTGTATCTGTCATGATGCTCCCTACTTGCTCAGGATTATTTGTTGCTAATAGGTCAAGCACATTTTCGCAACCATTAAACTGCTCAAAATGATTAGCAGAGAAAGCATTTAGTACAATTTTAAATAATTTTTTATGACTGCCATTGACTTTAAACATGCATTTTTGACAATTTACTGAGAGTAGATTGAAGTCATCGCCAACTGTAACTGCATGAGTGAGGTACCTATTTGAAACAGGACTCAAGTTTTCTTCAAATCTTTCAGCAAGTGAATCATCCGAGTCAGGAGGTTGGTAAAAGGAATCAATTATTAACTTGTTCTGGTTGTCAAGTATAATCACTGCCAATACTAACTCACAGGAACCCTCTACATCAATTTCATTACATGGTAAATTACTTCTGACAGCAATAAACACTCCACCACCACCTGTATTTAATCTTTCCTTTCTGAACATGCTTAGGTCCATGGTAAAAATTTCAGTTGACTCTATCTCCAAACCAGCTTTCAGTACCTATAAAGATTTGAGCTTCATAGCTTTCTACTAGTGCTTGGCGCTCTCATTCTTTACTAACACAACTACAAAAATTTACAAGTATAACACTAAATATACTTAGGTCTACCCTTGTCCTTTGTTTGTCGTGCACCCTCTGGTACCAAAGACCTTTCCTGAGACCATGTAACCTTGAAAACCAGCCAGTCCACTTCACGCAGGACCCACTACTTGTGTGGCCATCTACACTGTATAATGGACCCTGACCCGCATAGCACCCAGAATGTTAAACCCCACCACCCTTCGGCACAAGTCACGGAATCTGCAGCCTACGTAGTCACAGAACTGTAGGAACCTCTGATTCAGACTCTCCACCTGGCTTTGTACTGAAGATCTGCAATACGTCCTGTCAATGATATTGTAGATGATGAGCTCCACCTTTATAGTGCAAGCAAGAACGATCTCATGAAAATAAACTACCCAAGACTAAAGAGATGCCTGGATTCTAGATGAGATGGCTGTTCATTACCTGCTCAAAGGCCCTTCCCATACAGCTGATAATGACAACACTATGACAACTACTTGAGCACATATGATTTTTCCCATATTTGAGAAGAAGAATTAAAACAACTTATTTTCACAAGTACTGTATCGTAAATGAAATTACACAGAGATGCCTCACATGCTGCAGTGAATGCTGCTATAACCTGGTGACATACCGCATGGTGGAAGCCATGCTGACTAGAGCTCCAATACTGAAAAACCCTGGTTCTAAATTTCATTGTTGGTAGAACTAAAATCAAAAGCACCTATTGTAGATCCATAGTGCTGGTTGAGGTTGCAACGATTACAACACAACACGACAAGGATAAATGCTTATTTATTTGTATATATATGACTGTGGTTACAAAATGCTCTGTATAATATGCACAGGGCAAAAAGAAGAACACCAGAGATCATTTGTCATGAGCCACAACTGATAGTCAGTGGGGGTTATTAACAACGAGATATCCCCAAAGATGACCTCCCTCCCCCCCAAGTGTGGACCACAGGGGGACGGTTGTTATTGTGATTGGAACATGGTGCATCCAATTGACACATATACGGCAGTGCGGAGGTGGGTAAGGTGTTGTCAACGTCAGTCAGGGTGATGTTGGTGATAGATGGTTATATGTGGGGATGACTCCCATTGCATTGCATAGAGGTGATAGCTTGAAGGTGTGTGGGTGGGCATTGAGTCCAGCTTAGTGGGACTGGTTGAGGATGCCAGTCATTGGAGGTGGTCCAGCATGGTCAGCCTGCAGTCTGTAGGTTTTGTGGTCCCCAGTTATGGTGAAGGAGAGGCACAGTGTCCTGGGAGAGGTGACTTTAAGGAAGCCGTTTTTTGACAGCCGCCATGTCCACATCGTATGGCTGATCACAGGAGTCAACAGTTTGAGCAGTAGAGGTTGGTGTATCGTCCGTGGATGACTTGTCCTGGAAAGGCTACACAGGTTTTAAGCAGTTGATAGATACTGTACTGGGTGTCCCTTTCAGTGGTATTTTGAATTTGTGTGCACCACATTTTAGTACTTCGTGCAGGCCCATGTACCAGGGATGTAAGGTAGGCTGAATAGTACCAACACAGAGCATAACGTGGTTGCAGTCCACACGTGCCCTATGAATGAAGACTTCTAGGGAGATGTGAGGCTATGAAGGTGGTATCTTGAGCTCTGTGGTGTGTTGTTAAACACAGGTGATGAGGACAAGAATTTCAGTGGTTTCTGCTCGTGGCACCTGTAGTATGAAGTCAGTGAGGAGAGCAAATGGCTTGCCATAAAGGACTTCAGCAACCACGTGCTCAATAGCACCCACAGTAAAGTTTCTACCCAGAGACTGCCAAGGCTCCTAAGGTGAGCTTTTAGTGTACAGTGCCATCATTTCACAAGACCATTGCTTTGTGGATGATAAACAGCTGTTTGATAACAATAAATGCTGCAGAGGTTGCTTGGGTCACTGAAAAGAGTAAATTCAAATTGTCAACTTTTATCAACGATTACAGACACCGGGCACCTGTATTGGGAAATCCAAGTGCATATGAGTCCTCTGGCTGTTGAATATGCTGACATGTTTCAGAGAGGAACAGCTTCTAACCACTGCGTTATGCACTCGATGATTAAAAGAATGTATTGATAGCCCTCAGACTCAGAGACAGGTCCCACCAGGTCAGGGGGCATGTGTTGGAACTGATCTTTGGGTATTGTGAACTGTCCAAAAGGTGGTTGTCTGTGGTATCCAACTTTGCATTTTTGGCATGATAAGCCCATGCATGCTCATTCCTTGCAGTCTTTTTTGACATTCGGCCATATGAAATGACCTGTAACAAGACAGGTTTCCGGTTGAACGCTGGAATGCAACAAGCTGTGCAACAGATCAAAGATGATCTTCTGAAACAGATGAGGTACAAGGGGATGAGTTCAGTTTTGTAACACATCACACAAGATCAGTCTTGTTGTACCCAGTACCAGATTGTTGTACCCGGTACCAGACAATGTTTGAGTTTGAGGTTAATAATGGTATCACTGAGTTCTTGGAACTGTTTGTCTTGTAGTTGTGACTTTGTGAAATTATTACTCAATTCGTGAGGAAATAGAATTGATCCATGAGAAATAAACTGCAGTTACACTGTTTGTGCCTTTCAAGTAATGTGTGTAAGTCATAAATTCCGCAATGTAATCTAGGTGGCGGAATCTTTTGAGGCACCAGTCTTTCAATGGGTTTCAGACTGAGTCTGCTAACAGTTGGCGATCTGTGTAAATGACTAGTGGCCTGCCTTCCACATTGTACCTCAACTAATGGCATGCTTCATAGACCACTAGGAGTTCGCGGTCATATGAGGACCATTTGCTCTGTGATAAAATTAGTTTACACGACAAGAATTGGTTGCTGTACACTTCCCACTTCCTGCTTGATGATGGCACCAATTGCAAAGTCACTCCCATCTGATGTTATACTTAGCTGAGCATAGGAAAGCAGATGTGCCGAAGTCACTGCTTGAGTGAGATGTTCTCTGACATGGTTGAAGGCCTGCTGCTTGTTCATGGTACACATTAGCCTCCATTTATTGTTAGTGTTCTTTCCTTTGAGGGCCTCTGTGAGTGGGAGCTGAATGGTGGATACATGTGGGAGGTGGTGGCAGTAGAAGCTGACGTACTTTCTGACAGTTTAATGGAGGTGGCAACTGGTAAATGAGTTCCGTTTGTTGTGGTGCAGGGTGGACACCTGCAGTGTTGATAATACGACTGGGGGGGGGGGAAAAAAAAAAGCTTCAGGTTGTCAGAGATGGCCTTTTTCTTCATTAATTACAGCACTGCCTGCAACAAGTGAGTCAAAATCTTGTTTTAGGTGAGAGATATGGATGTCCATATCCTGGGAAAAACTGAGACATCATCTAGATAGGCATAGCAGAAGGGTAATTTGAATAGGATACCATCAGTAAACTTGTTGTAGCTGATCCTCATGCTTCCAGGAGAAGCACTGGAGAAGAGCCGATCCCACCACAGAATATTTGTTGTCTGCTGGTTGTGCGAGAATATTGTCACTTATCATGTCCATGTGTTCACCTAAATGACAGAGCAGTACGAAAAATTTTGTACTGTCACTGCCGACATCATATGTCATGAACCAAATGGTGGGTTGGTTGGTATGAAAAGGTGGCAGTTTCCACAGAAGTGTTGGTAGAGGTAATGTACACAACTGTTCCATTTTCTTACATGGTGTGACTGGTAGCGAAGACTGTGCCAACACTGGATTGGAAGATAGCTCATGTGGTGCAGAAGAACTTCTGATCAGGTGGGTGGATGTGGTTCGGCATGTGCCCCTTGTGAGACGTGTGTGGTGACGAAGTCACAAAACAGGTCGTTCATAAAACACCATTGTTTGGCATTTCTGACAATTGTCAGTGCACTGTACTGGCAAGTATGACAGCCATTTTTGAAGAATTTGGGTTGTCTGAGAGTCAGTTGCGATGCACTCTAAACTTCAACACTGCACTCACGTGCATAATTCATGAATTGCAATGCACTATGTTTGCACACTGGACTGTTGATACATAGTATCTGGATCGGCTTGAATTTACCACTGTTGCAGTTACCAATGTAGACCCTTAGTGTGACTTTAGCTTGGCATAACATGCAAATATCAATTCAAGGATAAATACTTATTTATTCACGTAAACAACTGCAGTTACAAAGTGTGTCCATACAATACAAAATCACAGGACACATACTGAAGAACTCACATTCAAGCCACAAATGATAGTCAGTGCAAGATAGCACCCCAACAGAAAATTCACAGTAATTGCTTGATGTTGACAGAAAGCTCAGTCCTGGCTAGCAGTAGTGGCTACCGTATTTACTCAAATCTAAGCCGCACTCGAATCTAAGCCGCACCTGAAAAATGAGACTCGAAGCCAAGGGAAAAAAAAAATTCCCAAATCTAAGCCACACCTGAAATTTGAGACTCGAAATTCAAGGGGAGAGAAAACTTTTAGGCCGCACCTCCAAATAGAAAACAAAGTTGGTCCATTTTAATACGAGACACAATTTAGGTCGAATGAATGACGATACAGCTACAGTAGTTTGGTTCGAGTCGTAAGCTTAGCACTGAAGCTTACCAGGTAGCCAGTGCTATACGTCAGGTGCTCTGTCCGTATTTTATATGGGTACCTTTCCTTTTTCACGTGCTTCGTCTGGTTTGAATCGATTGCTATATTTTGCTTGATCTGGTAAGTGACGTTCTCTTTGTTATAGGTGTTTACGTCACGCTAAGCCGAAAATGTGTTACTGTACTGTGTCATGCACTGTTTGTCGCATTCTGATAATGAGTGTCTACAGCCTGTCGCCACTCGCGGCATGGCTTGCTTTTGTACGTGCTACCGCCGCTTACAATTGGGGGGGGGGGGGGGGGGGGGGGGGAAGAGAGAGAGAGAGAGAGGAGAGAGAGAGAGAGAGAGGAGAGAGAGAGAGAGAGAGAGTAATTGTCTCATTAGCAAAACAATGGCAAGAGACTGCTATTTGTTGTTACTTACACTGCTGATTCTTTGATAATGATCAACAAGAACCAAATAATACACTGCGTATGAGAAGATGTTCTGAACGAGAGTTTAGCGAAAATTTTTCTCCGTTTGAAAATCTTTGCAGACACCTCTTTAGTACATTACACAGAAATTAGTTCATCTTAGGTTTAAAAATCTTGTCAATTGCTGTGCTTCATTTCTGACTGTATCACTATTAGGCATAAGAATAATACAAATATAAACATGACAAGATATGTATATTCTTCCGCGTTTGCTGTTGCCTCACTCTAGTTTCGTAGTTTATTAGGCAGACAGGATTTAAATGAGATGGCAGCAGACACGAAAGAATACATGGCAAAATGTTTATATTCATATTATTCTTATGGTGAAGAGAATACTGCATGTGATTCACAATTCATAAAAGTACCTATTAGCAACCATCTCTTCTCACAGAATGTAGAGTTGGCCATATTGACAAACATCCCAAACGGTCTTGCCAGTCGGATTTTCGTAGTACACTGAAATGCTGCTACATTCGAAGATGAACAATACGGAATTTGTATTTACTTCATTGGATAATGTATGAAAATGCAGTGGTTGAAACTTGGGGCGGAGAAAAAAAGCTTGTCTTCTTCTTTTTTTTAATTTAATTTATTTACTGACGCAGAAGTCTTTGGCACCAGTATTTATCTTTGTGCCTGCAAAGCAAGCCTGTGTAGCGCTACATATATTCGACGGCAGAAGTTAGTTGTGGCGGCACCTACCAACATTTTTCAGAACTTCCACTTACTTTGTACTCCATTCTAAGCCACAGGCAGTTTTTTGGATTACAAAAACTGGAAAAAAAGTGCGGCTTAGATTCGAGCAAATACGGTATGTGAACCGAATGATCTGCCACAATCTCTTTGCTGTCTCCTTAGTAGGTCTGCAGAATGCCATTGTAGAGTAGACCAGGAAGTGGGCATCTTTTCCTACGATCCTCTTAAAGTCTATCTTACAATCGAAGGGGTGATGTAATGGCTAATGAGTTCTGCATTTCCTACCATCATTTCTTCTTGTTATCTTTTGTAATATGATGGTATTTTGCTCTCAGCACCCAAAAAACTGAAGGCTTCTCAATTTTTAAAAATGTATTAAATGAATGCAGCATTTTTCCACTGAGGATGTAATTATTTTGACTATTTCTTTATTCCAAAACTAGTTTTGGGTTTTTAACTGTGTTCCCACTTTTTGACAGTTATGTAGTGTGTTTTCTTTATTCAGCTAAACATTTGATAATGGCTCTAAAAGCTGAAACTAGTTGAGGAATGCAGAATAAATATAAATAAATACAACCTAAGTGGGAAAATGCTGCATTCATTTGATGATCTCCACTTGAACCTACACAGTGCCTCACACTCTTCTCTGATTGCAGAGCCATACTCTTTGCTCCAACAGTGGGTAAGCTGCCTTCTAAGTTTTCCTGAAGTCTTTGGCAGGGATGAATCAGTAGCAAAATGGATCACACCAGTGATGTGATCCACCCATTCCTAGATTCAAACATGACCCTGAGGTTGTGGAGTGCCCAGTTTGGCTTGCTGTGCCAGTCTCGGCAACTTTCTTTGAGCCACTGCGCCACGGCTTTGTGTGGGTACTTCAGTGCATCGCATGGAGCACTTCCCACTAAGCAGTGTGTGCACAGGATGATGGAGAGCATAACGAAATACTGATGGCACAGACCAACCCTGTGGCTGTGTTAAAGTGTATGCTCAAGGAGCATTAAAATGGAAAGGGTGGGGGAGTTGCACAATTAGGCTAGTGAGATCCTCTCGGTTGGCTGATTCAGTGAGGGTGGGGAGGGGGAGGGGGTGCAGATAAAAGGAATATATCATCGTCGAACAAGCAATACCACGCAACTGACCTGGGTCAATCTGCAGCACACACACAAAAACACGTGCAGGGAAAGCACTGTTATTGCTTGTTACATATCTCTCCACATTGGTATGCAGTCCTTGAATCAAGGTTTCAGTTGATAAAAATGGACAGTGATTCACAAGACATTCTTTTTGCTGAGAAAAAACTGCTGCACACTTTAAAGTTGTGTATGAAAGTGGAGATTTGTTTCTGACATTGATTGACAGCTGCCAGCCGCTACACCAATCTTCAATTCCTTGCAGGTCTTCCTGCTTTTTACTACAGTCTTCTGGCCTTGCAATCATCCTACTGCAAACAGCATTGTCCTTAAACAGTTTCTTGCAGCTTCCATCATTCCAGTTACATGGTATTAGATTCTTTTGCAGTAACAATTAGTTTACACCCATTTTCACCTTGTTTGAATTACAGTGTGTTCTCTCCTGTTCATTTCACTGAAAAGAATGGAAAAGTTGCCATTCCCACAATAATTGAAGGTATGGCAACTGACAGAAACTAAGAACATTGAAGAAGTCAGGTACGGTGTATTGTTTCATCAACAACAATATAGTAGCCCTATGCTGCACACAGAGCAACATCTTGTAAAATGGTCATGCCAGAGAGACAGAAGGAGTGGTATGAGTTGTTTATGAAGATGACTTCTTCTCCTTTAACTTTCTCCCCACTGAGACTGTTCTTCCTGCAGAGGTTATAATCCTTTAGCAATCGTGACAATAGCCATCATCATTGTAACACTCCATTACGATCAAGTGAGCAAAACTCCAGTCGCTACAATATGACACATAAGAAAGGAGAAACATCTCTTGATCACTGATAATTGTGTGTATCCAGTTGGTTTTCCTGCTCAGCAAATTTTTTCTTCCTTTCTCTAGTTCTATAATTGTTTTTAAACTTGTCTGAACAGCCACCTAATCCTGAAATTATAGCTCCAAAGCATTATCTTCAAAAGTCTGAATCATCTCCTCCAAGTGGCCTGGCTTTAGCAACTGGTAACCACATTATCTAATTGTGTCTTACAAACCGATACTCTTCAATTTAATTGTCTTGACAGTGTATTCACAATGAAATATTGTAGTTCTTAAGCACAAAAACACAGTTTTTTGTCTATATATTTCAACCTCTTGTTTAACACAGTCTATGTTTTGGGTTAGAAGAGCAGTTTCTTCTGAAACAAACCAAGATGTGTGTTCTTGTTCCATATTCTTCAGTTTCAACGTATGAATTTTATGATTATCACCTCATTTATTGCTAGTTTTATACTAAATAAACTCCAATATTTGCTTTTGAAGTTGTGAAGCACACTTGTTGTTGTTGTCGTTGTTGTGGTCTTCAGTCCTAAGACTGGTTTGATGCAGCCTCTATGCTACTCTATAGTTTGCAAGCATCTTCATCTCCAAGTATTTACTGCAACCTAAATACTTCTGAATCTGCGTACTGTATTCATCTGTTGGTTTCCCTCTACAATTTTTACCCTTCACGCTTCCCTCCAGTACTAAATTGGTGATCCCTTGATGCCTCAGAATTTGTCCTACCAGCCGATCCCTTCTTCTAGTCAGGTTATACCACAAATTTCTCTTCTCCCAAATTCTGTTCAGTACCACCTCATTACCTATGTGATCCACCCATCTAATCTTCAGCATTCTTCTGTAGCACCACATTTCAAATGCTTCTATTCTCTTTTTGTCTAAACTATTTATCGTACATGTTTCACTTCCATACATGGCTTCACTCCATACAAATACTTTCAAAAAGGACATCCTGACACTTAAATCCATACTTGATATTAACAAATTTCTCTTCTTTAGAAACACATTTCTTGTCATTGCCAGTCTACATTTTATATTCTCTCTACTTCGACCATCATCAGTTATTTCGCTTCCCAAATAGCAAAACTCATCTACTATTTTAAGTGTCTCACTTCCTTATCTACTGCCCTCACCATCACCGAATTTAATTCGACTACATTCCATTACCTTCATTTTGCTTTTGTTGATGTTCATCCTGTATCCTCCTTTCAAGACACTATCCATTCTGCTCAACTGCTCTTCCAAGTCCTTTGCTGTCTCTGACAGAATTACAATGTCATCACAAAACCTCAAAGTTTCTACTTCTCCTTGGACTTCAATTCATACCCTAAATTTTTCTTTTGTTTCCTTTACCGCTTGCTCAACATAAAGATTGAATAACACTGGTGGTGGCTACACCCCTGTCTCCCTCCCTTCTCCAACAATTCAACCCTTTCGTGCCCCCTGAATCTTATAACTGCCGTCTGGTTTCTGAACAAATTGCAAATAACCTCTCTCTTCCTGTATTTTACCCCTGCCACCTTCAGAATTGAGAGTATTCCAGTCAACATTGTCAACAGCTTTCTCGAAGTCTACAAATGCTATAAATGTAGGTTTGTCTTTCCTTAACCTGTGGGAAGTTTTAGGGTTAGTATTGCCTCATATGTTCCTACATTTCTCTGGAATGCCAACTGATCTTCCCTGTGGTCGATTTCTACCATTTTCTCCATTCTTCTGTAAAGGATTTGTGTTAGTATTTTGCAACCGTGACTTATTAAACTGAGAGTTTAGTAATTTTCACACCTATCACCACGTGCTTTCTTTGGAATTGAAATCATTATATTCTTCTTGAAGTCCAAGGGTATTTCACCTGTCTCATACATCTTGGTCACCAGATGGAAGAGTTTTGTCATGGCTGGATCTCTAAAGGCTACAAGTAGCTCTAATAGAATGTTATCTATTCCCGGTTCCTTGTTTCAACTTAAGTCTTCCAGTGCTTTATCAAATTCTTCACGCAGTATCTTATCTCCCTTCTCATCTTCATGTATGACCTTTTCCATTTCCATAATACTGCCCTCAAGTATGTCTACCCTCTACCCATTCCTTTCACCCTTCTGCTTTCTCTTGTTTGCTTAGGACTTGTTTTCCATCTGAGCTCTTGATATTCATACAAGTGGTTCTCTTTTCTCCAAAGGTCTCTCTAATTTTCCTGCAGGCAGCATCTATCTTACCCCTAGTGAGATGTACTTCTACATCCTTACGTTTGTTATCTAAGCATTCCTGCTTAGCCATTTTGCTCTTCCTGTCAATCTCATTTTTTTGACATTTGTATTCCCTTTCACCTGTTTCAATTACTGCATTTTTATATTTTCTCCTTTAATCAATCAAATTCAATATCACTTCTGTTAGCCCACAATTTCTACTAGCCCTCATCTTCTTACCCACTTGATCCTTTGCTTCCTTCACTATTTCATCTTTGAAAGCTGCCCATTCTTCTTCTACTGTATTCATTTCCCATATTCTTGTCAATTGTTCCTGAATGCTTCATCTGAAACTCTCGACAACCTCTGGTTCTTTCAGATTATCCAAGTCCCATCGCCTTAAATTCCTGCCTTTTTGTAGTTTCTCCAATTTTAATCGGCAGTTCAAAACCAATAAATTGTGGTCTGAGTTCACATCTGCCCCTGGCAATGTCTTACAACTTTCAACCCGGTTCTGAAATCTCTGTCTTACCATTATACAATCAAGGGGCAATGTCTTACAACTTTCAACCCGGTTCTGAAATCTCTGTCTTACCATTATACAATCAATCTGAAACCTTCCAGTGTCTGTCTCCAGGTCTCCTCCACGTACACTACCTCCTTTCATGATTCTTAAACCTAGTTTAAGCTATGATTAAATTATGCTCTGTGCAAAATTCTACAGGCAGCTTACTCTTTCACTCCTTCCCCCCCCCCCAGTCCAAATTCACCTACTACTTTCCCTTCTCTTCCTTTACCTACTATTGAATTCCTGTCCTCCATGACTATTAAATTTTGGTCTCCCATAATTATATGAATAATTTCTTTTATCTCATCATGCTGTTCATAGTAGCTAATATGCATTCCTATTTTTTGTTTACTCATTATTAAACCTACTCCTGCATTACTTCCATTTGATTTTGTGTTTGTTGTTGTTGTTGTTGTCGTCTTCAGTCCTGAGACTGGTTTGATGATGCTCTCCATGCTACTCTATCATGTGCAAGCTTCTTCATCTCCCAGTACCTACTGCAACCTACATCCTTCTGAATCTGCTTAGTGTATTCATCTCTTGGTCTCCCTCTACAATTTTTACCCTCCACGCTGCCCTCCAATGCTAAATTTGTGATCCCTTGATACCTCAGAACATGTCCTACCAACCGGTCACTTCTTCTTGTCAAGTTGTGCCACAAACTCCTCTTCTCCCCAATTCTATTCAATACCTCCTCATTAGTTATGTGATCTACCCATCTAATCCTCAGTATTCTTCTGTAGCACCACATTTCGAAAGCTTCTATTCTCTTCTTGTCCAAATTATTTATCGTCCATGTTTCAGTTCCATACATGGCTACACTCCATACAAATACCTTCAGAAATGACTTCCTGACACTTAAATCAATACTGGATGTTAACAAATTTCTCTTCTTCAGAAACACTTTCCTTGCCATTGCCAGTCTACATTTTATATCCTCTCTACTTCGACCATCATCAGTTATTTTGCTCCTCAAATAGCAAAACTGCTTTACTACTTTAAGTGTCTCATATCCTAATCTAATTCCCTCAGCATCACCCGACTTAATTCAACTACATTCCATTATCCTCGTTTTGCTTTTGTTGATGTTCATCTTATATCCCCCTTTCAAGACACTGTCCATTCCGTTCAACTGCTCTTCAAAGTCCTTGCTGTCTTTGGCAGAATTACAATGTCATCGGCAAACCTCAAAGTTTTTATTTCTTCTCCACGGATTTTAATACCTACTCCGAATTTTTCTTCTGTTTCCTTTACTGTTTGCTCAATATACAGATTGAATAACATTGGGGAGAGGTTTACCCCTGAGGACGACATCATCATTTAACCATACAGCAGAGCTGGATGCCCTTGGGAAAAATTATGGCTGTAGTTTCCCCTTGCCTTTAGCCATTCGCAGTACCAGCACAGCAAGGTCATTTCGGTTGATGTTACAAGGCCAGATCAGTCAATTATCCAGACTGCTGCCCATGCAACTACTGAAAAGGCTGCTCCCTCTCTTCAGGAACCACATGTTCGTCTGGCCTCTCAACAGATACCCCCCCCCCCCCCCAATTATGTTTACGTGCACCGACGGTATGGCTATCTGTATCGCTGAGGCAGGCAAGCCTCCCCACCAATGGAAAGGTCCATGGTTCACATTTGACAACTTTAATTTTAAGCAGGACATAGAGCTTGAGGAGTAGCCATATTTAGTCCAGTATTACTGATTTGTTTCCATGTAGTTATTTAGTTTCATTTTTCATCATTTTTACAACAAAGATTTCACAATGATTGGCTTACAGTTGATAATTATCCCTATCCAGGAATTCTGCACAGGACCTGTGTCACAACATACTGATCAATTAATACATTCACTAAGTCAGACCTGATACAGAACTGATTTGTGAAGGTATTTGGGGAAAATGTACCTCCAATGTTTTCATAGGACTTAACATAAGCCAAATAATGAAAAAAATTAAGAAGTGAAACAGAAATGACTCTAACACTCGAGAAAATATTTCATTTCCAGAAAGGCACTAAATATCCATTTGCACATCTACATCATTACTCTGCAATTCACACTCAAATACTGGGTAGCAGTGGTACACAACCACATCACATTATTTAGTTACTGTTCCACTCTTGAATAGCATGTGGGAAAAATGAACAAACAAATCTTTTCTTTAGAGTCTGATTTCTACTATTTCATCACTATGGTCATTTCTCCCTAGTGGGTAGGAGTCAAAAGCATATTTTGGCATTTGGAGGAGGAAGTTGGTGATTGAAATCTTGTGAAAATATCTCGCCACAACGAAAAATGGTTTTGTTTTAATGACTGCCACAGACAACTTGTTTATCAGATTTACAACACTCTCACTCCTATTGCACGATAATACAAAACAAGCTTCCCTACTCTGAACTTTATTGATGTCCTCATCAATCCTATCTGGTGAGGATTCTCTACCATCAGCAATACTCCAGAAGAGAGCACACAGGCACAAGCCACAATGCAGGCAATCTCATTAGCAGATGTCTTGTACCTTCTACGTGTTTTGCCAAAAAAATCACTTTCTTCAGTTTGACTTCTCCACAAAATTCTTTATGTAATGGTTCCAATTTAAGTTGTTATGTTGTCACAAGAGAAGCATGAAGACAGAAACATTACTAATTGTGATATTATAGCTGTGTAGATAAGAAAATTTACTCATCAAGAGGTGGCCGGAGAACATACATATAAAGGTTAAAGAAATGTGCAAGCTTACGATGCCAGTGGCTTCTTCTTCTGGCAGAAGGGTTGAAGGGAAAGGAAGAGAGATAAAGGAAAAGGACTGGCAACGGTTAGGAAATGGGGAAAGTTTGGAAAAGTCACCCACGAACCCACGTCAGGGGATACGTAACGGATGGGATTAGAAGGAGACACCACAACATAAAAACAAATGACATACTAGTGAGAAACTGCGCAACAGTCTGCAAAGTAAAATATAGCAGGGAACAATTACATTAAAAAAATCAATTTTTACGTATCCAAAGTACAATGATATGTGGTAAACTTACTAAGTGGAAAAAATTAACTTCATAAGGAGTTTTTACAGTTTTACAGCTGAATTGTATTACATAAATCTCACAAAAAAGATTGTCTGAGATACATGGGCAACTCTAATATAGGCATTTTATGTAAATAAATAAACAGACTTATTACAATATTCAAGTGCTAATATGAATTCTATTCTAGCCAATTACATTAATTTTTAATTATCCCTGTGAAGACATGGACCCATGGTAAACTTACTCTGTGATGCAACAGGAACATTCCAGTTGGTGTTAAGAAGTAATTCTGGGATAGTGACTCCCTCAGAATCATCTTTCTTTAATTCTGATTTCGCAAACAAAATGGAGAGATCTGGAGAGTTCAGTACAAGTTCCTTCAGCAGAGGTCCTCTGTCACTCTGGGTGATCAGGTGCAAGATAAATAGTTTTACACGATGACATTCATCTGGTCCCAAACTTCCCATTACTGCCTTTAAAGCCTGGAGAAAAAAAAAAGTAGTTATGTAACATTCAGAAGTATCATGTACATAATTTTGAAATTAAATCCCTACTCACTCACAGTAAACATATTTCTATCACTTTAGCACGCATGCACGCGCACATGTGTGCGCTCGCTCACACACACACACACACACACACACACACACACACACACACACACACACACACAGAGAGAGAGAGAGAGAGAGAGAGAGAGAGAGAGAGAGATTAACATATTTTTGACAGTAATGTTCTTGGTTTTAGTTACCTGCTTTATTAGCATACTGCAGAATATTTAATGATCCAAAGAAGAATAAAGAATATATGTTTCAATCACAGCTGCTATCACTAAACGGAGGGGACTGCATTCCAAATGAGTTATTTTGTGCTCGTGTCTAAAATTTTGGCATATAGTACAAATAATCTAAATTACCTGTAAGTGGCCTGGAAGCACAGAAACATCCGGATCAGTAGTGGTTAATGAAACAACTTGCAAACAACAAAAAACCATGGGATTATCAACATGAAATAATGTCTTCAGGTTACATTATTACTTATTACTTGCACAGTTACCCACTGCAAGATTCCACAAACATATTACACGAAAAAAACAAGAACTTGTGATACCCAAATGAAGTCATCATGAACAGCATATGTAAGGGTGTTATTGATTATCAATCTTCAATTAATTTTTTTTTATTTTTAATTTTTTATGTAATAGTCAAAGTTATTACTCATTCTTCATCTGGTTGTATGGACCTCCTGTCTTGTTTGACATATCATTCTCTTTAATCAGTCAAGCCATTTGTCTTTCTTGGTTTCCAGTTCTTCTGTATGATTACAAATCACCTCTTATCTAAAACCTCACAATATAACCTAATCCTGCACCTCAACATGTACAGTCTTTCTGCAGTAATCTTCACCACAGTCAAGCTACAGTCATACATACTTTTCCATTAACACAGCTTGATCTTTGGGGACTACATATAAAATATGGAACATTTTTACACAAATTCCATTCCTTGCCAATGATTCAGATATATTCAGAAGAATCTTCTTGTAAGTCTGAATGACATTAAATATTAAAATGCAGAAAGTGAATGCAAATACTTACAGAAATCAGCATATCAGCTGCTTTGTCTGCAGTCGCAGGATTTTTGAGGACCTGAATATACTCTGTGCACTGTGGTTCTCCTCCAATCACTTTCCTCACAACATTAAGTGTTTGAACTTGCAGAAGTAAGTCACGTGCTACTGTGAATTTCCCACTTGAAAGTGCACCTTGAATGTCAAGTTCTAAAGTGGCTCTATACACTAGAGGAATTTCACGTCTAACATTATCAGCCTGAAGAATGGAGACAATACCCTGCAAAGCAAGCACACAAAGTTCAGATATCTATCTCAAGTGTACACTATAAAAGAACACGAAAGGTGACACAGGTCCACACTTTTAGTGTGTTGACCTGCATCTCAATGAATGATTTAGAAACAAGTTTATTTCTTTAACTACAATAAAAATGCACTACATAGACATTGTGGCTTGATCACTAATAGGTATGGGTCTGACTACAAATCCCAAAGTCTGGGGTTCAGTCTTCAGTTCTAGGATTTTTTCTTTCATTTACTGCCTCTTTCACCTCTGACAATGACATGTTAATGTTAAAAATGCCAAGGTGCACTGGAATTGGGGTCTACATTAAGCTGTAGATCTCCCTACAACTGGTGGGATAAATCAGTTCAGAGATTCAAAAAAGGCAAGTTGATGCCCCACCTCATATGATCATGTCTAGTAAACCACCGCAGCGTTTAACCAATCTTGGTTGAGGATAGCTTTATTTAGTTACAGTAAAAGACAAAAAGGCAATGGCCGAACCATAATACAAATAAAAACACAAAAATATAAATTACTTTGTTGCAAAAGGTGTAGAAGATTTTCTGTGACTGTATTACTGGTGCTGTATGTGGTGTACAATAGAACTGTAGCCAAACTCCAACTTTATAAAGCGGATGTGCAGTGGTACTGGATGCAGAAGAACAAGAATTATATAACATATTAATACTAACTATATGACAGCTCTCATATTTGTAATGTTGGTAAGTAGATACTAACTGCGACAATGCAACAATGAGAAATCATTACAAATAACCATCCATGAATTCCAACTGCCAGCTACGAAGTGCAACCTTAGTATTTCACCCCACAAAAATCAGGCACAGCATTTCGAAGACTGAAACTTATTACGTGACTGACAGAAACTGAAAGAAAAAGTGTTAATTCATTCAAGTTCTAAGGGCACATCTTACCTTTCTCAATTTATTCCACTGATCTATTATTGTGTGATAGTGTGTGTACCGTATTTACTCGAATCTAAGCTGCACTCGAATCTAAGCTGCACTCGAATCTAAGCCGCACCTGAAAAATGAGACTCGAAATCAAGGAAAAAAAAATTTCCCGAATCTAAGCCGCACCTGAAATTTGAGACTCGAAATTCAAGGGAGAGAAAAGTTTTAGGCCGCACCTCCAAATCGAAACAAAGTTGGTCCATTGTAATATGAGACACAATTTAGGTCGAATGAATGACGATACAGCTACAGTAGTTTGGTTCGAGTCGTAAGCTTAGCAGTTAAGCTTTACCACGTAGCCATTGCTATGCGTCAGGCGCTCCATCCGTATTTATACGGATACCCTTCCTTTTTCACGTGCTTCGTCTGGTTTGAATCGATTGCTTATTTTGCTGATAAATGCCGTTTTCTTTGTTATAGGTGTTTGCGTCACCCTTAAGCTGAAAACGCATTACTGCACTGTGTCAAAAAAAAGAGAGAGAGAGAGAGAGAGAGAGAGAGAGAGAGAGAGAGAGAGAGAGAGGAATCGTCTCATTAGTGAAACAATGGCAAGAGACTGCTATTTGTTGTTACTTACACTGCTGCTTTCTTTGATAATGATCAACAAGAATCAAATAATAGACTGCGTATGATAGAACATGTTCTGAACGAGAGTTAGGGGAAAATTTTTCTCCGTTTGAAAATCTTTGCGGCCGCTTCTTTATTACATCAAATTCTGCACAGAAATTAGAGTCATCTTAGATTTAAAAATCTAGTCACTTGCCGTGCTTCATTTCTGACTGTATCACTATTAGGCATAAGAATAATACGAATATAAACATGACACGATACGTATATTCTTCCGCGTTTGCTGTTGTCTCACTCTAGTTTCGTAGTTTATTAGGCAGACAGGATTTAAAGGAGATAGCAGCAAACACGAAAGAACACATGGCAAAATGTTTATATTCGTATTATTCTTATGGTGAAGAGAATACTGTATGTGATTCAAATTTCATCAGGTTCCTATTAGCAACCATCTCTTCTCACAGATAGGAAAAAATTCAGAACGTAGAGTTGGCCATATTGACAAACATCCCAAACAGTCTTGCCAGTCAGATTTTCGTAGTACACTGAAATTGTGCTACATTCGAAGATGAACAATACGGAATTTGTATTTACTTCGTTGGATAATGTATGAAAATGCAGTGGTCAAAACTCGCGGCGGAGAAAAAAAGCTCGTCTTCCACTTTTTTTAAAAAAATTTATTTACTGACGCAGAGGTTTTGGCGCCAGTATTTATCTTTATGCCTACAAAGCATGCCTGCATAGCGCTACATATATTCGACGGCAGAAGTTAGTTGTGGCGGCACGTACGAACATTTTTCATAACTTCCGCTTGCTTTGCACTCGATTCTAGGCCGCAGGCGGTTTTTTGGATTACGAAAACCGGAAAAAAAGTGTGGCTTAGATTCGAGTAAATACGGTACGTGGAATGAATGAAAACATTTAAATCACTATCATGTTCATATTACTAATAATGAAATGTTTAGGTTATACAAACAAATTTCTGATATTATCCAAACATAGAGTTTGATTTATAGCACAAAGACAATTTTCATGACTTGCTGTACACTAATAATTTGATTATACAGGTTAATTCAGCAACAAGTTACATTGAAACAGGAAAGCACATAAAGATCCAAGAAATAATAATGTCTGTCACTATTAAAGAATTCATATAGAGAACTTAAACTTTTGGTTTACTTTTAAATAATCAATTATCACCTTGATGGGAATTAATATTACTTGGAAGTGAGATGAAGATTTGTTTTCCTTTTTTTCTACAGTTTGATTAAAATTACTTGAGAGTTGGCATCTGTCACTTGCCGCTGCAGTGTTACCACACCTGCTGTCAGCTACTGTTCAGTTATAGGCAACACACAAACATAGCAGGTCCCTTCACACATCCTGTTAATGTCTAATGTGGAGCCACACTGGAAGCGACTGCTGAGAGATACAATGGAAATGGGAGACACTCTATCGACAGCCGATTCTGAGTGACCAATGACTGAACTGCGGTAGCCGATGGGTATTGTAGCCTTGAATTTAATCTCGTGTCCTAATCTAACCACAAGCTCATGAGGTGCAATTTATCCCAAAAAACAGCAATCAGTGGCGGAACTAAAATCACGAGCACTTTGTTCATGGTGTTTAAGGCTAACCTGTACCAGGAAACCCAAGGCAGAAAAATTTGATAATATACATAGCCATCTTTCGCAGCAAATTTCAGTTTTAGCGGTAAAAGCAAATGTTCATTTCTCCCTGTCATAGGTTATCTGAAACTATCCTCACACTCGTTACACAGGATGGCACATTAGCAACCAATGAGCAGTCCTGGTCAGCATTTGGTTGCAGATTATATGTGACACAAGCAGATTCCAAGCTAAAAAAGAATTATAGGAAGAAAAATAAGAGCAAATAAAAAAAGTAGATATGATGACAAAAATGATGTGGCAAGTGTTAGAAACAAAAAAAATTATATTTAAACCAATCAAATGAATAAAAATGATTATTAAAGTATTTGATTAGACTTAGAAAAATAAAAAAAATTGCTACATTTGACAAAATTTGAACCTTTCACCTTTTACATGTAAAGGTTTAAATGCTAGCCGCTACCCTATGCTGTTACAACTACTTAGACTTAGAAAAATAAAAAAAAATTGCTACATTTGACAAGATTTGAACCTTTCACCTTCTACATGTAAAGTTTAAATGCTAGCCGCTACCCTATGCTGTTACACTGCTACAGGTTGTTGAACTTATGAATCTGCTGTCCCAGTAAAATGATTAACAGCCTTCAAAAGTTCAGTTTCACAGAATGTTGTACAAAGATTATGTAACGTAAGGTGATCTTTGTGATTATAAATCTATATAAATGACACTGAATCTGGTCTTGTGCAAAGGATCCAGTAGTATTTGGTTAGTGCTGTGTATGAAGCATGTGTATGTGTGTATATCATTTGCATAATTGTGTGTGTGTGTGTGTGTGTGTGTGTGTGTGTGTGTGTGTGTGGGTGGTTATCATACGTGATGACATACAAAATAAAAGGGCCACATCCAGGATTTGGGATCCTAAGACATCACAAAGAAAGCTGAACAGGGTGTTCAAAGTGAACTAATTGTGGTAGACTGCCAACAGCGAATGGCTCGAGCATGACGTTAAGCACTCTGACTGGAGGAAGCCAGTTATAACGCATGAATTGTCTACTATCAAGTGATTTTAATCAAACTATCGTATACTTTATAGCTTTTTGTACCAAACACAAATTCTTCATGTCACAGAGCATGTTCCTTGTTGTATTATTATGCTGGTATGATTCACTCGTTTCATATTAAGCAGGACTGTGAAGCATAACTGTCATAATTTAAAAGAGAGATTATGAGCTAGCAGTTAATGTCCCTATCAGCTTAAAAAGATTATGGCATAAGTTCTTGGAGGTACTCCACAAACAGATCTGACAAATTTTTTCTGAATGGTAAGGACTTTTTCAATTGCGGTGGACTGTCCCTGATGATGATGCCAGAGCACATCAGTAAAAGGAAGTAGCCAAAATGAGAGGTACTGAATAGAATTGGGGAGAAAAGAAATGTGTGGCACAACCTTTCAAGAAGAAGGGACAGTTGGTTGAACACATTTGGAGACATCAAAGGATCACCAATTTAATATTGGAGGGAAGTGTATAGAGTAAAAATTGCAGGGAGAACAAGAGATGAATACAGTAAGAAGATTCAGAAGGATATAGGTTGCAATAGTTATTCGGAGATGATGAGGCTTGCACAGGATAGAGTAGCATGGAGAGCTGCATCAAACCATTACAACAACATTAGTCCGGTGTGTCACTGATGTTCCCTCCATCTCTCCTCAACTATTCTGATAGTGTGTCCCACGTGAGAAATGACTCATGCTACATTCGCATAGAATGCAATAGACACCTAGGTTTTGGTCACCTAGATCATAACACTGCAAAGAATATTTTTTTTTAATTTAATTTGAAGGGAGTGACATAAACTTGATGCCACATTTCCGTGAGAATACTAAGTCGTTCGCATATCGTGATTGGCGGGGGGGGGGGGGGGGGGGGGGGGGGGGGGCCATGTGCAATAATTTACTGTGCATGTGGGGGAATTTTCAGTTTCAGATCTAACTGTATTTATTATTTATCATATTTATTTGTGAGATTCATTATTTAGCATGATGCCTAATGAGAATGTGAACTTACATTAATTACTTTTGTCTCAGTTACATCAGATGACACAGTTCATGGCTGCTCTTCAAACACTACTGCTTAGAAAAGAGGAACAAAGGAACAAAATCACTGTGCCACCTTTTGTAGTTACGACAAGAAGGTAGAAGACTGGATAAGCTACCTTCAGCAACTGCAGCTTACAGTATCAAAGGTGAGGATTGTCGATTATTTTTTCCAAGCTGAGTTGTCAAACATTTTCCTGAACCTCAGCCAGACAAGGGCACTTATGAACATAACATCTCTAACCAGATTACTATGACAGCCAAATTAATGTTGCTGTTGCTTGATTCAAATTCTATGGATGTACCAAATGACCACAGAAAACCTACAAGGAATGGCTTACTGAGCTATGTGGCCTTACTATAAATTGCAAATCTTGACTGTTCAGCTGGAAAATCATTTTCTGATGAAATGCAACATGACGCAACTGCTCAGAAAATTCTTGATGAAAGACTCCTTTCTAAAATATTGTAGCACTGAAATCCAACCCCATCACATCGTGCAAATTCTCGAACCAGGGGGAAACTTGTGATTCAGCAAACGCTGACATGCCATGTCCTGTAATTGCAATTACTGACAAAGTGCCACGCCAAACAGCTGCCAGCAAGTGTGGCCAGCCACACTCTTGCAGGCTGGCACAAGGTACAGTGTTCTCATAAACAAGATATGTGCTAGCACAAGCACAAACAGTCATTACATCCATCGGGCCGGAAATAACGTCATATCATGCCCACAATACTTTGTCCGCCATGGATGTAAACTTTGTCCTCATCAAGATGCTGTACTTTTTTTTCCTGTAACAAATCTGATCATGTACAGCAAGTTTGCTCTCAAAAGTTACACTCGTAAAAGCATTCAGCACAAAAAACAGCAAGTAGTACGCATGGATGTAAATATTATTAATGCCAAGTTGAGGCAGGCGTTGTAAATCTGCACCTGTATGTACTTTTTTAATAAAGCAAAACCTGTTTCATAAAATTTCGGGTGTGCAGCTGCATAAATTCAGCTTCTTCTTCTAATATTTCGGCTGAATACTGTCCAGCCATCTTCATAGTGAGCCAAGGTGACTAACGCTCCAGCACTTGCTCTGGCCACATACACAGTGGTTTGGTCCTTGAGCGGTATTCAGCCAAAATATTAGAAGAAGAAGAAGCTGAATTTATGCGGCTGTACACCCAAAATTTTATGGAACAGTTTTTACGTCACGAAAACATGAAGATGCACATAAAGCAAAACCTGTCCACAGCCGATCAAAATTTACTAGAATTTCAACTGAATTGTTCATTTCCCTGATGACTGATCAGTGCGACTGGACATAGAGATGCACCTCTTGCGTTACTGAATCACAATACTTACAAATTATTTGGCAGTCCACCATTTCTTCCTTCAAATTTGTGTGTGATGGCTTATTGGGGTGCTAAACTTGACATTTTAATAATGTGTCTTAAATACTACTTATAAGAATACTACAAAAATCAATGCCATTTACTGTCCTTCCAGTAGTTTGGAGTCAGAACACTTTTGGTTTGTATGCTTTTGATCTCTCTGGTCTGAAAACTCAGGGCAATGTGCTGCACCTGCCATCTCACACATCTTTTCCTGATGTTAATGCCTATGTGATGAATTTCAAATTTTGTTTGATGAATCTCTATGGCTTTTGTCAACTCATTCAACATGGGTGACCAACTAACATACTGGAGATCATGGATGCTGTCATTCACTGTTACTTTCTGTAATGTCAGGCATTCTCAATACAGCAAGGTGTTATTCTGGTTCACTCATCAAATGGATATACTTGAGTCCTAGTTCCTCACAAATGTCAAGCTTCTGTCCTATGTCAGCTCTACATGGGGCATTGGTGTCTGGTCAAGCTCAAACAGCTTGCTCATCGACACTGTACTGTTTTGGACTTGATAAGCAGATTGAACGCATCACTGTGCACTGTTGTGTGTGTTCGGAGAATTCTGCAGTGCCTCGGCATCGGTATTTCAATTGGTCTCATTCTACTGTTCCATCGATACGTCTTCATATTGACTTTTGTGGACCATTCTGGAATACGAGATGGCTGACTGTAGTGGAAGCATACAGTTCACTTCCATTCTGCATTCCTATGCACTCTACATCATCAACGAGCACCATTCATGCATTGGAGGCTATTTGCTGTTTAGAGGGATTACCAAAAGTGACAGTTTCTGACAATGGAGCTTGGTTTGTTTCTACAGAACTTTGCCAGTTTTGTTCCTTCAATGGAATCAAGCATTTGACTACAGTATCTTTTTCACCACAAAGCAATGGGGAAACCGAATGCTTCGTAAGAATATTTAAGATAAAGATGACAAAGCTCTGCCGAGAATGTTACACAGTGAATGCTCTTCTCTTGTTCCTCAGTTCTTATCACTCTCTGCCTTCTAATGGCAGGTCTCTAGCAGAGCTTCTACAAGGACATCCTCATGGTACTATTTTGAGCTTATTGCATCCTCAAACTGTGCCATCTCCTCAGCAATTTCACACAAAGCTCACAGTGTCTGACAAAGTATACTTCCACATATACAATTAGCAACATGCCTGGGAGCCACGCACTGTAGTCACCATTCATGGTCAGGCATATTACGATGCCACGTCAGCTTCTGGTCACATCTGTCATTAGCACCAGAATGAATGGAGGCTCCACTCTTATGATGATTATGATGCTTCTGCCACAAGATTTCCCTCCACAGCTGCCAACCTATGGGCATCATGTGTGGATAGCAACTGGTCGATGCCACGTTAAATACCAGAGCTCTGATCTATGGTGGACAGTTCTCTTCAGTGTGCCGAGTCGCATATAGTCTCCAACTAATGCTGAGTCTACAGGCTGCAGTATTCGTCCATAGTCTCCGAGACTTACCGTATTTACTCGAATGTAAGCCACACTCGAATCTAAGCCGCACCTGAAAAATGAGACTCGAAATCAAGGAAAAAAAGTTTTCCCGAATCTAAGCCGCACCTGAAATTTGGGACTCGAAATTCAAGGGAGAGAAAAGTTTTAGGCCGCACCTCCAAATCGAAACAAAGTTGGTCCATTGTAATATGAGACACAATTTAGGTCGAATGAATGACGATACAGCTACAGTAGTTTTATTTGAGTCGTAAGCTTAGCAGTTAAGCTTTACCAGGCAGCCATTGCTATGCATCAGGCGCTCCGTCCGTATTTATACGGTTACCCTTCCTTTTTCACATGCTTCGTCTGGTTTGAATTGATTGCTTATTTTTCTTTGATCTGATAAGTGCTGTTCTCTTTGTTATAGGTGTTTACATCACACTAAGCTGAAAATGCGTTACTGTACTGTGTCATGCATTGTTTGTCGCATTCTGATAATGTGTGTTTACGACCTGTCACCGCTCGCGGCATGGCTTGCCTTAAAAAAAAAAAGAGAGAGAGACAGAGAGAGAGAGAGAGAGAGAGAGAGAGAGAGAGAGAGAGACAGAGAGAGAGAGAGGAATTGTCTCATTAGCGAAACAATGGCAAGAGACTGCTATTTGTTGTTACTTACACTGCTGATTTCTTTGATAATGATCAACAAGAACCAAATAATAGACTGCGTTTGATAGAAGATGTTCTGAACAAGAGTTTAGCTAAAATTTTTCGCCGTTTGAAAAACCTTGTAGACACTTCTTAAGTACATTATACTCTGCACAGAAATTAGAGTCATCTTAGATTTAAAAATCTAGTCAATTGTCGTGCTTTATTTCTGATATGTATATTCTTCCGCATTTGCTGTTGTCTCACACTAGTTTCGTAGTTTATTAGGCAGACAGGATTTAAATGAGATAGCAGCAAACACGAAAGAATACATGGCAAAATGTTTATATTCGTCTTATTCCTATGGTGAAGAGAATACCGCATGTGATTCACAATTCATAAAAGTTCCTATTAGCAACCATCTCTTCTCACAGGAGCGAAAAAATTCAGAACGTAGAGTTGTCCATATTGACAAACATCCCAAACAGTCTCGCCAGTCGGATTTTTGTAGTACATTGAAATGCTACTACATTCGAAGATGAACAATATGGAATTTGTATTTGCTTCGTTGGATAATGTATGAAAATGCAGTGGTCGAAACTCGGGGCGGAGAAAAAAGCTCGTCTTCCACCTTTTTTTAAAATTTATTTACTGACTCACAGGTTTTGACGCCAGTATTTATCTTTGTGCCTGCAAAGCATGCCTGTGTAGCGTTACATATATTTGACAGCAGAAGTTAGTTGTGGCGATACCTACCAACATTTTTCAGAAATTCCGCTTACTTTGCACTCGATTCTAAGCCACAGATGGTTTTTTGGATTACAAAAACCGGAAAAAAAGTGCGGCTTAGATTCGAGTAAATACGGTAGGCTCCATAGGCATCATAGGCCAGCTCTGGACTCTACAGAAGCATTATTCAGAGGCACACTCACACGACTTTAATATTTTAGAGGGCTTGTAGTCATTTCAAATTGAGCTGAACATTTCACAAGAAGCAGCATCATTTAAGTTGAGTATTTCTTCGTATTTAATAAATATCATTTTATTACTAACTGCCAGAAACCTTTCTGACCGAAGATAACCTATGCCATTCTCCTGCATTCCCAACAGTCCCAACCGTCTTACGGGTTGTATGCAGTTGAATGTTGGCACGCTGTAGAAATACTCCTAAACTATGAAGTCCTCATTGTTTACTCCTGATTGCACACCAAAGTTGATTTTTCAGCATGTAACTTTCCTACCCATGTAATGATCTAAAATTTACCATTTGCACCCCAGAAGAGAATGAGTACAACTTTTCCAGAAGACGGTTGAGCATGGAATTTTTTTGGTTTTGGCAATGAGCTGTGGCACCATTCAGTGCTTGACCTTTTTTCTGGTTGGTGATAGTGGACCCAAGTCTCATTGCGTGTAACAGGGTTTCCCAGAAAAGCATCACATTTGATGTGGAAATGATGCAAAAGTTCTTCACAGGCATCAGCATGATGGTCTTTCAATTCAGCAGTCAACTGACTTGGCACCTATCCTGTAGACACTTTACTAAAGTGCAGTGTATTGTGAACAATATTCTGTGCTGAACCAATACTAATCTTCAAACTTATAGCTTTTTCATTCAGAGTTCTGCAACTGTTCTCCTTCACACGCTCCTCCGCTAATGCAATGTTCTCGTCCATCACTACCCAGTAAGCCTGCCCTGTTCTTGGGGCATCCTCCACAGAAGTTACACTGCTTTTGAACTTCCTACACCCGTTGTTCACTTTCTGCAATGGCAAACACAAATCACCATGTGCTGTCATTCTGTGATGAATTTTAATTGGTCTGACACCCCCGCTATACAAAAAATGCATCACAGACCACTGCTCAAGAGCAGGGCATGCTGACAGCAGGAAGGTTAGTTTATCTTGTTGTGGATGCTGCTCCCTTCTCCTGTGTTGTAGTATTGCTCTGCTACCTGTTGGTCACTTTCTGAACCTCAAGGAACACTACTGCCACCTACCAATTCGTCACACAACTTTACAAAATGTTGTTGAACTTTCAAGGTTTTCATTTGAATCACCCCCTCATATAAACACTGTAACCCACGTATTCTTCCATCCTCCTCTTAACTGATACATCAATGAAAGGGTTGGCCCTCTTTTTCAAGTTATTTTATGTTATGATGGACAGAGTTTAAATATTCCAGGAAGTTTTGAAGCTTTTCCACTCCATGTTGCCATACTACAGATGTGTCACCCATATACCAATAGTAACACTTGAATTTCAACTTGGTGAATTCCAGTGTCTTTGCTTCTAAATGTCACCTGTTTAGGTTTGTCATGACAGGCAATATGGGACTACTAATCACCACACCACTGATTTGTTCATAATAATTTCTGTCAGATAGGAAATAAGTAGATGTGAGTATGTGCCTTAAAGTTCTGTGAAACAATCACTGGAAGGGAAATAAGTAGATGTGAGTATGTGCCTTAAAAGTTCTGTGAAACAATCACTGGAAGTTTTTCACAAATAATTCCACATAATCTGAAAACGGAACTCATGAAAAGAGGGAGACTGCCTTGAAACTGACTACAATATCCGTAACCTCGGGCCGCAATTGACTGATGTGCTGTACAATGTCAGCAGAGTCGTTAATGTGGTGTTCACATGGAAACACATTCTCAGCAAATATGTGGCTATTCCTTGGAACTAACTGTGGAAAAGTTCAATGATTGTTTGACAGAGCTTTTTAGACATGTTCTGACATCTACATATTTCCTATTCAGTGATAAATATTATGAACAAATTGACGGCATGGCAATGGGTAATCCTTTATAATCTGTTGTAGTGAACCTATACATGAGACACTTTGAAGCAAAGGTACTAAAAATCTGTTAAGTTGAAACTTACAAGGGGCTTTCAACAAGTAATGCAACACTTTTTCTCTTGGCCAATTTTTACTGAAAAAAATCCAGTATTTGTTATGGGACATCTTGGTATATTTTCACTTAAGCCCCTATACTTTCATGAAGTTTCAATAGGTAGTAGCACTATATGTAGCCTTCAAAACGGTGTCTGTAAGGGAGTTGCGTTCCAAGCAAAGAGTTGTCATCAAGTTTCTTTTGGCAGAAAAGCAGCAAATTGCAGATATTCATTGGCACTTGCAGAATGTCTATGAAGGCCTGGCAGTGAACAAAAGCACAATGAGTAATTGGGTGAGGCATCTGTCATTATCGCAGCAAGATCACGCACACCTATCCTATCTCCTATGTGCTGGCTAGTGGCACACATCTGTGACCCCTGCAATATTGGAATGTGGGGACAAACTCATTCAAGGTGACTGAGGGATCACAAATGCCTCGCTGCTCAACTGGATGTCTCTGTTGGTAGTGCTGACACACTCATTCACCAGGTGGGATGCTCAAAGGTGTGCGCCCGCTCGGTTCCCCACCGCATAACAAAAGACCATAAAGAGCAACAAAGGACCATCTGTGCAGAATTGCTTGCGCATTACGAGCCCGATGGTGATAATTTTTGGTCGAACACTGTCACAGGTGATGAAACTGAGTTCATCACTTTGAATCAGAAACAAAACAGCTATCCATGGGGTGGTATCACACTACCTCTCCTCCGAAGAAAAACTTCATAGCCACAGCCTCAGCTGGTAAGTCACAGCATTGGTCTTTTGGGACATTGCTTGATGTCCTCCCTTGTGGTGCAACCATCAACCCTGAAGTGTATTGTGCTACGCTCAGGAAACTGAAGAAACAACTACAGCATATTCGTTGCCACAAAAATGCAAACGAACTTCTACTTCTCTATGACAATTCAATTCCTTACACAAGTTTGTGCACCTAAGAGAAGTTCACAAAACTTCATTGGACAGTTATTCTTCATCCACCCTGCAGCCCTTATGTCACGCCTTCCAATTTCCATCTATTCAGGCCATTGAAAGGTGCACTCTGCGGGAATCAGTATATGGATGATGGGGAGGTTAGTGAAGCTGCAAGAGCTAAGCTCCGACATTGAAAAGTAGAGTGGTACCATGCAGGCATATAGGCCCTTCCAGGTAGGTGGGGAAAAGGTGTCACATGAAAACTTGTCACATTCAACTGAGATTATGCTGAAATATAGGGTGTTGTAGCCAAACGGGTGATGTATTGGAATCCTGAATAAAATGAACTTGATTTCAGAAAAAGTATGTGTTACATTACTTATTGAACTCACCTTGTACATGTTTTTATTGGTACTTGGGTAACACAATTGTGATGTGGCCACATGAAGTGGAAAAGTGTCAAGGCTTCCTGAAACATTTAAACTCTGTATGCTGCAATATAAAATTCACTATGGAGCTTGAAAAACAGGGCCAATTACCTACCCTTGACATGTTAGTTAAGAGAATGGACAGATCCATGGACCACAGCGTATATAGAAAACCTATGCACACTGACCTCTCTCTCCACACATCAAGCCATCACCATCCATCACAGGGAAATTCAGTGTTGAAAACTTTCATCCATACAGCTTTAACACTTTCAGACAAGGAGAGCTGCACCAGAGAATTACAACACTTGGTGTTCTGGAAGAATGTGTACTCAGAGCATCCGATGAACAGACGATGTAATCAAACTCGGGAACACCTGAGAAAGAGGTGGAGACAGTCACCGAGAAGCCAAAAATTGCTTATCTGCCTTAAGATGGTCAAATATCCAGACAGTTCAGTAGACTCCTATGAAAACATGGCATACAGTGTATTTCACTCCACTCAATTACGATAAAAAATATTCTTTGTAAAAGCCAGGAGTTTATCACATTCAATGGGAATGAGGCATACCTTACATGGGGCAGTTGAGGAGAAATGCAAAGAATATCAGCAACACACCTGACTAAAACAACCATGAAAATTATCTGTTGCTGAAGTTCTGTATCACATACAATCATGGGAAGAAATGTGATGAGACGGTTGTCTTGGTGTAAACACCAAGTTTCTGGAACAGCATAATTAAGGAGTCTAGTGAAATAAAGATATCAGAAAATGAATTAAACAGGGATGGAAGTTTCAATTTAACTAATGCTTGGGATCTGGCAATCAATTTAGTAAAATCTTCCTGGCCAGCACATCCTCCAGAGTTGGAAAATTGAGAGACAGTTTGCATTTCATCAAGTATCCGTGCAAATTGCCACTCTCCTACAGAATCACTGGCCCCTCATTAATTTACAAGAACAGTGCAGTTTACGAAGATAACAGAAGAATGGGCATCCCCAATGAAATGTTATTTCTTCAGTTCTGTTCAATATATGGACAACCAGCCTCTGGCCCCCAATACCAGAGTTTCTTGTAAGCTGATGATCTCACTATTGGCACCCAGAGCACAAAATCTGTATCTCTTCAGAGGATCATTAATGCCCTTGATGGTCTGTCAAGATTACACTGCACAAAATGGCTTACACCAACCCCTCGGAGCCAGAAATACGTGCTTTTCATTTGATAAACAAGGAAGCCGTTTATAAGTTGAAGATAGGGTGGTCAGTAATTGAGTTGTAGTACTGTGGTACTCTCTTAATTACAAGAAATGTTGCATGAACTGTGAATTGGAAGTTCCCATCAGGAACAGTAAAACTGCCCAGAACATAATGCTGCATTCAACCTAGAACCATATGGACATCTGCAACCATTGAGTGCATCTGTTCTGTATGGTATAATTAAAATGAGTGTAACAACCATATCCTTTGTCAGAGCTCTGATCACTTATCATTGAGCCCGTAAATGAGCAGCCTATCCATAACCCTTCCCAATCATGCCAAAGTTGTAGTTCACTGACCTCCCAACCCACAAAATATCCTGGCCCATCATTTGCCACGTCTGTTTCCAATCCCTTGCTACTTTGTCATCCCCCTGAAGAAGACCAGTGCAAAACTTGCCCCACCTGTGTACACACCCCTCCCCCCCCCCCTCCCTCCCCCAAGCATATCCCTTACTTTTCTTGTAACAGGTATATTCTATTTTGTCAAAGGTAGAGCACTCTGTGAAACCAGGCACACCACATAATATATTTTGTATGGTGAAAGCTATGAAGTACAGAAGGCTGCTGGCGTACCAAAATTAAATGACTGAAAACAACAGTTGTCCAGAGAGCTGCGATAAAACTGAGATGATGCTGTAAAGAGATATACACACTCATGTTATGAGACTAACAGTTGGTGACCAAAACAGCTATGCTGAGCACACTTCAATTGTCACGATTTTTCTGTATGGAATTATAGCTCCAATGCAACTTTTGTGGAGGTTTTTGTGAAGTGTGATTACCAACCAGCCATCCACCTTCAAACTGTGGACAGCAGCAGAGTTGACCATGAATGGCAAAACATGTCGCTGAAAGCAACTTGCTCGCTCGTCTTCCGTGGCTACTTCACGATGTGTTCCATTTGGATTCCCTCTATTTCCCAAATACCAGTTTTCCACTCTACTGCATAGATTGGAGCTGTTCTTGCAATACATCCTTCAGTCACACAATCCTCTTACCCTCAATATCCAGTAGTCCCTGTTACACCACCACCACCACCACCACCACCACCACCACCACCCTCTGACCCCAGTGGTGCAACTTCATTCATTCTACATTAGCACCCTCCTCTCTGCAGTCTCCCTGCTCCTCTGTTCTATCTCCCCCTGCGAATATACTGCTCCACATCATTGTGTGCCACCAAGAAACTCCCCCTGCCTGCACCAGAGTGAACCCATCAGGTCCATTTTCTTATCACATACATTTGCTGCCTCTCCTTCCCTCCAGTCAGCCACTCTTTCCTCCAACCCTCCTTTGCTTTACTGCCTCCTTTCTACACTCATTCACTCCATCTGAAACAGCCTTCACTCCAGACGAGCTACAGTGCTAGTAATGTTTAAATGTGCAAGTGTGTATAGTGTAGCTCTTTCTCTCTCTCTGCAGGAGGTGCCCATAGCAGAGGAGACAGTTCTGAAGACAGCAGCCATGGTGTAGAAGGTGAGGGCACCGACCCACAACTTTACTTAAAACAGAACTCGTGGCTACTGCAGCTGCAATTTTAGTTCTAGTAATACGAAATCCACCAACAACAGTTTGAACTTCCACGTCGAAGGGAAAACAAAGCAGTTCCTCTTTGTCAAATGTTGTTTCCAGACCAGTCAGTAAATGCAATAAGGCACCAAGGCCACACAGATGCATCCGTCGCTAACACAAAGTGCTGGTCTGGCTGAAAAGTTACCAAACAAGGGGTCAACTGCAGCTTAAATTTCAACAACTTCAATGCCCACCATAAACCAGGGGCCAGTGGAATGGAACATCTTTACATAATAATGCTTGGAGTGGTTGTGCCACAGTAGCAGCATCTGGTATGAATGTGTGGGTATACACAGTTTTGCCTAAAAAAATTCTGTACATCCATGATAGACGTGTGGTGTGACAGTGCAACCATGGCATTAACATGCTGGTACAATTGTTTAATGTCAGAATGCGACACTTAAAAACCCAAATAAATAATGGTTGGTTGAAAAAACCGTCTTGTCCAAATTGCACTTTAACCCTGCAGACTGGAAAACAGAAAACAGAGCATGAAGGTTGTGCAAATGTTCTTCTGTTGATGCGCCAGACATTACTACATCATCTAAACAGCTGATGCAGCCTGGAACTGGTGCAGTAAGTTGCTCTAATAAGTGTCGAAAAATAGTTGGTGCACTTGCCACACCAAAAGGCAACTACTGATGTTGATAAAGCCCAAATGAGGTATTGAGGCATTTAGATTCCTCATTTACTGGCAGGTGTACATATGTCTCTGATAAGCCAGTCTTATAAAAATTATGGCCTCCCGCTAATATCATTAACAGCTCTTCAGGGTGCGATTTTGTTAACAGCTCGTCAGGGCGTGACAAGGGGTTGGTGCATTAATAGATTTTTGAAAATCACCACAGATACATAATTTATCGGTAGATTTATTGATATCACCAGTGGTGCTGACCATTCACTGGAAGAAAGAGGTTGAAGAACATCAAGGGATTGAAGATGATCTAATTCTGCTTTTCTCTGATCCTGTAAAGTTACTGGAATGAGGTGGGCCCAGAAAAAAAGGGGGCAGGCAGACTTTTTCATCATAATATTCTGTTGCACAATCCAGTCCTAGAGAAAATAGAGAGGAAATTTCAGTGCAGAGAGCATCTAACTGTTGATATGGAACTTGATCAGAAACCAAATGCACTTCATCAATGGAGAATCCACACAGTTTAAAAGTGCCCAAATCAAACAGATTTTCAATGTAAGCATTGTCCACAACTAGGAATGTTAATGAATGAACCACAGCCTTGTAAGTCACAGATGCAGAAAACTGTCCAAGAATGAGAATCTATTGTTTGTTGTAAGCCACTAGCCTCCATGACACTGTAGTCAGAGGAGGAGAACCGAAGTCCACCCAAGTCTTGAGAGTTCACTAACGTTGCTGCTGCACCCATGTCCATCTGCATTCTCAATGACATGTTAAACACACACACTTCAATGCATAACTTGCTTTGAGACACCGTCACTGCTGACATGCTGTTCGCATCCATGTTTCTGTTCCACGTTTGAAAAGGAGTTAAATACAGTAGCAATGTGTTCTTTCTTACGGGACCTATTACACATTGCCCAGTGCTTGGGACGTGCAGTACATTTGTGCTGAATGAAGCATATGCACATGAAGGCAGCTCAAGGCTGTCGCTGTTGTGACATGGACTGATGATGTCACGAACAGAACAATGATTACCTATACGATGATGAGACACCTGCTGGACTGCGGCTATACCATCTAGATTCCCTTGCAAATTGACTAATGGTTTTTTCAAGGATTGATTACTCAAAGAATATGTTTCATGCTACCTAAATGAAAGATTTGTTGTTTGGTGTGTAAAGATATTATGACTCCAAGCAGCGAAGACAAGGAGGAAGTGGAACTAATAAAGTAAACAAGTAAAATACAAACTTAAATTTTTATTTGGAATAATAATAGCAGCAGAGTCAAATCAGCTATGAAACCTCTTCCTCATAATAAGTTATGAAGCAGCAAACCTTGGATTACAGAAAATTTACGATTTTCCATTTTGGGGAGTTGACTTCTGAAAACGGAACAGCATATCAGTATGCAATGACAGTGCCATGGTCACGTGGCTTGTTACTGCAAAGAGCGTACAGGAAAAAACTAAAAACCCTGCACATCAAAAGATCTCAACCATTGTTAAATTGGAACATGACAACTGACATATGAAAAAGAAAACAACTGTCATTAAAGGCTAGTTTCTGTGAATGCTGCTCACAGATGCCAAGAAAGAAGATCTTTGAGATGTGAAAACACAGATCTTCACAATCAAATATGTAGATGGCACAACATGGTGAACTTCAGCATATAGCCTTCAATAAAGATGAATGTCTATTATAGTAAAATTAATCCAATGAATGGCAGTACAATTTCAAGTAACTATACAGCCAGGAGTACAGTTCATCAGCCAGCAAGAGCTTTCACTGACTATCTCCATGTCACTTGTTCCAAACAAAAGGGTGAAACTTGGAAAGATGAAAGTTGGAAAGATGAAGAAAGTTGGAAAGATGTGTAAGACTGTAATGATACCAATGAGAAATATGATAAGTTTATGGCTACATTCAAACATTGTTTTTGAAATGGCTTTTCCCAAGACAATAACTATGTTTAACTGTACTGAAAAAACAAACACAAGGATAACGAAAGTGATAAGGATATCATATCACAATAAAAAGAGATTGTATGAGTACTGCAAGCAAAATACTAATCCTGACTTTGTTGCGTATTTCAAAAGATACAAAAGAATACTAACATGAGTTATTTCAAAAAAAAAAAAAAAAAAAAAAAAAAAACTAGAAAATGACAAAATATTGTGTAATTCCAAGAACAAAACTAAAGCAACCTGGCAAATTATAAAGGAAAGAAACAGGCACCAGGCCAGTTAATAACAGTAATATAGAGCTGATTATAAATAAAAATAAACTAACTGACCCCAAACATGTGGCCAGTGCTTTCAACAATTATTTCTCTAGTATAGCACAGCTGTTAATAAAAACACACCTTGACAAACGGCCAGCCAGTCACTCAGATCAAAAAGTCATCGAAACACATTATTCTTGTATCTAGCAACACCTGATGAACTGTCAAGAATTCTAAAAGAATTATCTAATAAATATTCAGTGGGTGTTGAGATACCAGATGCCATTATTACAGTTAGTGCAACATTTATTGTTGAACCACCAGTAGAAATAGTAAATTCATCTTTTGATAGTGGTTTGTTTACAAATAATCTAAAAACTGCAAAAGTAACACCTTTGCATAAGAAGAGTGCAAAAAGTGATATTGCTAATATAGGCCAGTTTCAGTATTGTCAGGCTTCAGCAAAATTATGGAATAAATGTTCCTTAGAAGATTAACAGTTTTCTTAAATAAAGAGAGGCTGCTAAGTGACTCCCAGCATGGGTTCAGAGCTGGAAAGTCAACTCACACAGCAAATTTTGCCTTCTTAAATGAAGTATTAAAAGCAGTGGATGATAAGCAACATGTATCTTGGATATTTCTGGATCTAACAAGGGAACCTCCCCATCGCACCCCCCCTCAGATTTAGTTATAAGTTGGCACAGTGGATAGGCCTTGAAAAACTGAACACAGATCAATCGAGAAAACAGGAAGAAATTGTGTGGAAGTATGAAAAAAATAAGCAAAATATACAAACTGAGTAGTCTATGCATATGATATGCAACATCGAGGAGAGCATGGACTCACGAGCGCCGTGGTCCCGTGGTTAGCGTCAGCAGCTGCAGTACGAGAGGTCATTGGTTCAAGTCTTCCCTCGAGTGAAAATTTTAATTTTTTATTTATTTTCAGACAATTATTATCTATCCGTCTGTCCGTCCGATGCGATCACTTTTTTGGGAGTGATTATCACATCCACAAGAAAACCTAAATCGGGCAAGGTAGAAGAATCTTTTTACCCATTCGCCAAGTGTACAAGTTAGGCGGGTCGACAACATATGCCGTCACCAGTGTCGTATAGAATATATCAGACGTGTTTTCCTGTGGACGAATCGGTTGACCTATGACCTTGCGATCAAACTTTTTCGGTTCCCATTGGATAGGCACGTCCTTTCGTCTACTAATCGCATGGTTTAGCGGTGCGGTCGCAAAACACAGACACTAAACTTATTACAGTGAACAGAGATGTCAATGAACAAACGGACAGATATTAATTGTCTGAAAATAAAAAATTAACATTTTCACTCGAGGGAAGACTTGATCCAAGGACCTCTCGTACTGCAGTTGCTCACGCTTACCACGGGACCACGGCGCTCATGAGCTCATATTCTCCGAGATGTTGCATATCATATGCATAGGCTACTCAGTTTGTGTATTTTGCTTATATTTTTCATACTTCCACACAACTTCTTCCTGTTTTCTCGATTGATCTGTGTTCAGTTTTTCAAGGCCTATCCACTGTGCCAACTTATAACTAAATCTGAGGGTGGTGCGATGGGGAGGTTCCCTTGTAAGTAAAGCCTTTGATGTTACTGATCATGGCATTCTCTTGCATAAATGAAGTAATTATGGAATTAGAGGCCAGTTTGAAATGTGGCTCCAGTTGTACCTCAGTAATCATCAGCAGATTACAGTAATAAAACACAAAGATAGTGAAACATAAAAAATTTCTAGGTTTTACAGCAATGAGAAGAAAAATCAAGTATGAAATCCCGCAAGGGTCAGTTCTGGGACATGTCCTATTTCTGTTGTATATAAATGACTTGGCTAGTAAAACACATGCTGGAACCACTGTACTCTTTGCAGATGACACTAATATTCTACTAAATCACAGAATGAGAAAAATCGGCAGGGGACTGCAACATTAGTTATGCATGCCTTTATGCACTGGTTCAGGACCGAAAGGCTCATCATAAATTCTGAAAAAACTGTGGCAACTACCTTCAAAACCACACAAAAACATCCATCCTGCAAACTCCGTTTTCACTACCAAAGGAAAAAACTGTGTCGAAGGTCAGACATACAAAATGTCTAGGCAGTCATGTTCGGGCAGATCTGAAGTGGGCGGTGCAGCTAAACAATTTAAATAAGAAACTGAATTCACCACCATATGCTGTTAGGATCCTCACTCAGAATACAAGCTGCTCGTCAGGGCTGACTGTGTACCATCGTAGTATACAGTCGCTACTTATGTACGGAATAATTTTTCCCACAAATTCTACAAAAAACATTTAAAATACAGAAAAAGATTGTCAGGAAGATAAAAAAGCTAAATGCAAGGATTCCTGTACATCCCTTTTTAAAACTCTCAAAATATTACCACTGCCTTGCTTGTATACAGGGTGATGCACAAAGATGTACGAATTTTTAATATGTTATTGTACAAGTAAAACTAAAGAAAAAAGTTCATATAAACATAGGTCCGCAAATGTTTAGTTATGGAGTTATGGCTAATAAAAGATTTTGCCTGAAATTTAGCAACTTCACTAATACGAAGTCATCGCTAAACTTTACGAGGTTAAAGACAGGCACAATTTCCATTCATTTTGTTGTTATTGGTCTGGCAAATCTAATAAAACATGTCCCACAGGTGTATCTGCAATAGTTTTCCAGAATATCCAGCAGTAAACAGCAGTTACAAAAATACATTTTATTTACTGATGAGGCACAGTTTACTTGAGATGGTATAAACAATTTACATAACGAGCACTTAAAGTCTGAAGCAAACCCACATGCAACAGTGCAATGAAATTACCAGCAGCGATTTAGCATAAATGTGTGGTGTGATATAATCAACACACACTTCACTGGACCATTCATTTCCCTAGGACATCTAACTGGCAAGATGTACTAACAATTCCTTCAAGAAGAAATGCCCCACTTGCTCAAAGATGTTCCACTTGCTACGCAGTGCAAAGTATTTTCAACATGCCTGTTGAAATCTTTGTGCCATTGTCTGGAATTTAAGTAATCTGGGCCAAGTAGTTAATAAATAAAAAATTTTACAAAATTATCTCTCTGTTTCTCTGGATGTTCACGAAAACTACTGTGGATACACATCTGTGACATGTTTTATTAAATTCACCAGATCAATAACAACAAAACAAATGGAAATCATGCTTTGCTTTAAGCTCGCAGTTTTGTGATGGCTTCATATTAGTGAAGTTGCTAAATTTCAAGCAAAATCTTATTAGCTCTAGCTCTGTAACTAAACACTTGTGGACATATGTTAATATGAACTTTTTTCTTTAGTTTTACTTATAGAACAACATATTAAAATATTTTCATATCTTTGTGAATCATGCTGTGTATACAAAATACTAATTTTCACAAAAGGGAGCATCTTAAAAAAAGGAAAATCTCTTCAGACACAACTATGATATACACACATATGAAACTATGCAGAAGATGAACCTATACATGAACACAGCAAATGCAAACTTATGCAAAAGAGGAGTGTATCATACTGGAGCTATGTTATATAACCATTTGCCTTCTTACCTACAACGCATACCAATATTAAAAGCATTTAAAATAAAGTTAAAATAGTTCTTGCTTGACTACTGCTTTTATTCTTTGTCTGAATTTATGGAACATCGCAATAAGTAAACCTCATTTATCAAATTTTACTAATTGTCAATTTTTCATAGTACAATTTACATTGTGCTTATCATGTCATCTCACTTAATAACTGCTATTATCACATGTAGAAGCTAGTAGTACACCAACCTACATTATTATGCATTGTGATTATGTCAACAATGTAGTCAAAATGACTACTGTATTGTACATTAACTACGTTTACCACTGTCCTGTATCACATGTACAAACAATGTACTAAAATGATTCTTGGACAAATAAACAATAAACAGTCATGGAAAACTATGATTTAAGCAAGAAAATTATTCAGCTCAAAGTCACTGACAAAACATATGTGGAATCTCGTGGGAGGAATATTAATCATACCACAGCAATGATATCAGCATTATTGTCATGCAGAACTTTCTGAATGTTTCCACAAATTCTAGATGTAAAAATCAGATGAAAGTAATTGCATAATAAAAATAATATCATGAATGTAGCTGCCTCCCACTGCAGTATCACTAATTGGCAGCCAGTAAAACCTTTTCTTTTATTTTTTTTTGGGGGGGGGGGGTATAAAGCACCTTCTGGAAAAAAGTCCACTGCCACAACATTACAATATGCCACATACAAGATAAGAAGCAGCTTTATTATCTTTTGTCTCACACTGTCTCTCTTCAGTGCCACTTCCCCAACCCACCTGCTACCACAATGTAATGCAAACATGTGTCAGTATAGAAATACTTACTGTATATTGATCACGTATTGAACGATGCAGCTGGTGAAGCAAATCTGACTGAGGAGAAACAGTTGGTACATGTACACGGATCATTTCACAAGCATTGCTGTATCCCTTAATTTGCGCTGCTGTTGCTGTGCAGTATATCAGATTTGTTCCACAGGCAACCAATTTCTTGTGAAGAGCAGCAGCTTTTGATATATTATCTTGAACTGCATGGTAATCTTCGCGAAAGAAATGGTACTGTGCCAGATCAAAATGCAGCTGAAACAATTTTATACATTTTTGCAACAATGACAGGCAGAATCTATTATGGTGATTACATGTGAAACATAAAAAGATGAAATTTAATTTAATTTCAGTATCATTGAAGTAGGAAAGGTCTGGCAGAATGTAAATACTTTAGGTATAAAGGAGATCACACACCAAAAAGCAGAAGCATTGAGTCATCAACAGGCGCACACAAACAATAATAAGCTACAAAAGAGTGCCTTCCTCATCACCCAATACCATTCTGGACTGGAACTACTGAAATAAATGCTTTACCAGGACTTTAACTAATTATCTATCACCAAGCCCTGGAATGAGAGACATCCTACCCAAGATCCCTCCCATCCCTCCTAAAGTGGTGGTCTGTCACCCATCAGGCCTCCGCAACATCCTAGTCCATATCTATGCCACTCCCAATCCCAGCCCCTTGCCCCTGTGGAACATCCAGGTGCAAGACACGCCCAATACATCAGCTCAGAACTTTCTGCTAGAGTCCTGTCACAGTACTATCCTACTCCATCAGAGGATGGGTCACCTGTGAAACCAGCCACATCATTTACCAACTCTGCTGCAATCACTGCATAGATTTTTATGTAAATATTATAACCAACCAGCAGCCCACCAGAAGGAGTGGCTACACCAAACTGTGATCACCCAGTGGAACAAAAAAATGGCTCTGAGCACTACGGGACTTAACATCTGAGGTCATCTAAGGACATCACACACATCCACGCCAGAGGCAGGATTTGAACCTGCGACCATAGCAGTCACGCGGTTCCAGACTGAAGCGCCTAGAACTGCTCGACCACCATGGCCAGCACCCAGTGGAACAACATACAACATGCTAAATTTCAATGGCTGCTCCATGAGCTGTGCCAGCTAGATCAGGGCAAAAAACCATTTTTACCTACCACCCCTTTTTGTATCTCTGTCAGTAGTAAAATTTTTAACAGCCCATCAATTCCATAGCAACGATGATTTGTGAAGTAGGTAAGTAACATTACAAAATTGATAAAGCACAGTTACAACGAAGCATATAGTACTAACTACCTACCAAACACTTTACATCAACATTTTATGAAAACATAATGAAAACCCCTATCACTGTCATGAAAGCTGGAATGCCCATTAGTGGGCATAAGGGACCAGGCTGATTACCACTGATCTAGATCCTTTTCTCCACCACCAACTTTTCTGAACTGTGGAGGTGAAGAGTTATCCTCGCAATACAGCCTTCACTCCCAGAATAATAATGGCCTTAATATCCAATAATGGACTGTCCTCACACCCCCCTCCAACAGCTTCCCCTTCCTCTATCCTTTCACCCTCTTCTATTTTCCACATCACCTTCACTGTGCACTGCTCCCCACTGGCTCCAACACCTGTGCATCACATGCCTAGCCTGTGCACTTGGCACCACACCCTCCTGCATTCCTAACCAGCAAACTGGCTGTGTGTGTGTGTGTGTGTGGGGGGGGGGGGGGGGGGGGGAGCACATGTACTTCCATGCGCTCTAGCTCAACAAATGGTTCACTCCAAAAGCAGTAAGTTCCCTGTCTTTTTTGTGTGTGCTTGTCAACAATTCAACCTAATTTCAGAGCGACATCCTTAAGTACATATATCTGAGCCTCCAACTGTTATAAGTTCATCTGCACCCTAGCAACTATATTTTACATGTTTTTATGTTTTTTTTAATAATAATATGATTTCAAACTTTTGACCTTCTATATAGGTAAGTTAACATGTACTACCAAAATGGAAGTTACATTCAGAAACTTATCCAGTTCACAAAGAGATATATCGATTGGCCAATACTTATCTTCATGAGGTGAACATGTATTACATCTCCTTTTCTTCTTCAGAGCATTATTATTTCTTTCCTTTCTCAGACGTTATGTCTGGTTAAAAATGGAAAGTGACGTGGACCTTGATCAAGCGTGGCTTCCTTTTAACTGGACGGTATATGTTACATTGCATTTAGGAACTTTTGGGTAATTGAACATGTATCAATAATTACAGATTTCTGTAGTTGCATATATACGTTTGGATGTAGCTGTATTGCGTTGATGTACTGGTGGATATTTTGTGGTATGACTCCTGTAGTTGATAGAATAATTGGTATAATGTCAACTTTATCCTGATGCCACATGTCCTTGACTTCCTCAGCCAGTTGGATGTATTTTTCAATTTTTTCTCCTGTTTTCTTCTGTATATTTGTTGTATTGGGTATGGATATTTCGATTAGTTGTGTTAATTTCTTTTTTTTATTGGTGAGTATGATGTCAGGTTTGTTATGTGGTGTTGTTTTATCTGTTATAATGGTTCTGTTCCAGTATAATTTGTATTCATGGTGTAGTATGGTGGGAGTGGCGGACAGTGAAGTGTTGCAGTTTAGACGGAGGGCAGAGAGAAGGTGCTGAGGGGGGGGAAGGGGTAAGTAGTGGAAAGGAGAGAAATAAAAAGAAATTAAAAGACTTGGTGTGGCGGTGAAATGACGGCTGTCTAGTACTGGAATGGGAACAGGGAGGGGCTGGATGGGTGAGGACACTGACTAACAAAGGTTGAGGCCAGGAGGGTTACAGAAACGTAGGATGTACTGCAGGGAAAGTTCCCACCTGCGCATTTCAGAAAAGCTGGTGTTGGTGGGAAGAATCCATATGGCACAGACTGTGAAGCAGTCACTGAGATGAGGGATATCTTGTTTGGCAGCATGTTCAGCAACAGGGTGGTCCACTTGTTTCTTGGCCACAGTTTGTCGGTGTCCATTCATCCGGACAGACAGCTTATTGGTTGTCATGCCTACATAGAATGCAGCACAGTGGATGCAACTTAGCTTGTAAATCACATGACTGGTTTCACAGGTAGCCCTGCCTCTGATGGGATAGGTGATACTAGTGACCGGACTGGAGTAGGTGGTGGTAGGAGGATGTATAGTACAGGTCTTGCATCTAGGTCTGTTACAGGGGTATGAGCCATGAGGTAAGGAATTGGGAGCAGGGGTTGCGTAAGGACCGATGAGTATATTGTGTAGGTTTGGTGGACGGTGGAATACCTCAGTAGGAGGGGTGGGAAGGATAGTGGGCAGGACATTTCTCATTTCAGGGCACAACGAGAGGCAATTGAAATGTAATTCAGTTGCTCCAGTCCCTGATGGTACTGAGTTACGAGGAGAATGCTCCTCTGTGGCCGGACTGTGGGACTTTGGGATGTGGTGGGAGACTGGAAAGATAAGGCACAGGAGATTTGTTTTTGTAAAAGGATGGGAGGATAACTACTTTCAGTGAATGCTTTAGTGAGACCCTCGGTATATTTTGAGAGGGACTGCTCGTCACTGCAGATGCGGCAACCACAGGTGGCTATGCTGTACGGAAGGGACTTCTTGGTATAGAACGGGTGGCAGCTGTCGAAGTGGAGGTATTGCTGGTGGTTAGTAGGTTTAATGGTTTGATGGTCCATATCAAACCTACTAACTAATATGAGAAGACAAAACTGCTAACATCACCTATCCCATCAAAGGCAGGGCTACCTGTGAAACCAGTCATGTGATTTACAAGCTAAGCTGCAACCACTTTGCTGGATTCTATGTAGGGATGACAACCAATAAGCTGTCTGTCCGCATGAACGGCCACCGACAAATTGTGGCCTAAAAGCAAGTGGTCCACCCTGTTGCTGAACTCGCTGCCAAACATATCCCTCATCTCAATAACTGCTTCACAGCCTGTGCAATATGGATCCTTCCCACCAACACTAGCTTTTCTGAATTGTGCAGGTGGGAACTTTCCCTGCAATACATCCAATATTCCCGTAACCCTCTTGGCCTCAACCTTCGTTAGTCAGTGTCCTCACCCATCCAGCCCCCTCCCTGTTCCCATTCCAGCACTACACAGCCGTCATTTCACCGCTACACTCAGTCTTTTAATTACTTTTTATGCTTCTCCATTCCACTACTTACCCCCTCCCCCCACCGCACCTTTTCTCCTGTCCTCCGTCTAAACTGCAACACTTCACTGTCTGCCACTCCCACCATACTATCCCTCCCCCTCCCCGCCCCAGCCACCTCCTTACCCTCACCCAGTCACCACTCCCATCATGCACTGGTCTGTTGTTCGCAGAGTGGTTTCAGCTCTCTGAGAGACTGCAGACGTGTGTGCAAGTTGCGTTTACGTGTGTGTGTGTGTGTGTGTGTGTGTGTGTGTGTGTGTGTGTGTGTGTGTGTACTGCTGAAAAGACCTTAATAGCCGAAAGCTATAATTGTGTGAATCTTTTTGTTGTGCCTATCACAACTCAGCATCTCCGCTATATGGTGAGTACCAACTTTCCTTCTCTGGTATTGTTACATTCCATCCTGGATTTTTCATTGTTTGACTCTTTAATTTTATTCCCCTCAAATTCATGACACCACATTTCATCTCATTCCAATTGCAGTGTTTAGCAGTTGCTGCACTTATCAACTTTATTTCGTTTATCCTAATTATATAGCACAGTTAACATTTTTTCACAACAGGATACTGGACATAAACTAACACCTGTTTGATTTTGTAACCTAGAGTGTTAATAATGACTACCCTAACTGTTTGACACCAAATGAGAAAAGTGTCATAAAGGGACTAACCTGGCAGTGAAACTCATCATCAGATATTGTGATACCCTCCGCCCAGTTCTGGCACACGCTTGTGCTATCTTCTGTAAGCACATTAAACGTCTCTGGAGTTGGTAGAAGTGGTGCAGGAATTGCGGTGAGACGATTCAGAACTGCTATACTATTGGCTGCCTGCTTCTCCAGGCTGTGCATGAGCTCATCTAACACATGTGGTGGCACATAATTGCTGTCCTGCAGACCAGGGCTGAGAGAAGGAAAAAAAAAAAACACTTTAATATTAATTTCAATACATACAGTAACTAGTCATTTCCTTTCACAAGCAAATAATCATACACTTTTCATAGAAACAAAATTCACTTCTCTCTGAGTGTGAAAATAACATTAACCAAAAAAGAAAAGCATGCTTTGAAGCAGCGATTGTTCATTTGCCTCTTTATTGTTATGGTGTACAGAATTTTGAGTATTTTTTCTTTTTTTTTTTTTAAAAAAAAAAGAGCAGTATAGTGATAGTTTATTAGTTATACAGTAGACAGAGTAGATTTCTACTATTTGTTTGTCCTCTGTTAATGTGTACTTTGATTCTCTCAACATTCCTGAAGGATCTCCTTTTTAATGGGAACTTTTGTTCACAATGAATGAATGAATGTGTGAGTGAACGAATGGATGAATGTTTTGTCACAAAACCATAAAAACTGTACATAGCATATAATATGATTGGTGATATCAAACATGAGACTGTTCACAAAATTTAATCACTTGCAGCCATGGCACCATCATCAAATATCAGGCACAAAGCAGCCAATGAAACAGAGAGGAAAAAAGCAGCAATCCAACCCATGGCACTTACTGTGTAACCAATAAACAGTTCCAACTTGTGTTAAAACAAGTAAGAGTTTCAACCAATGGATAGTACCTCTAGAGGGCCGACCTGAGACATTCCGCCTACTTTATGGTTAGACATTCTGCAAATTACAAATATTCACCCCAAAGGGGAAATCATACAATACATGAACAGCACTAAATAGATTAAGAACAGAAGTGCAAAATACAAAGTAAACATGATTAAGTGAGGTTACTCTGAAGATGAGCAGCGTGAATGCGGAGAAACACACACAATTCAACATTTGCTCAGGTGCCCAAGGATGGAGTTTATTTTCACAGTGGAAGATCTCTTTTTATCCAGTGACAAGGCTATTAAAGCTGTAGAGTTTTAGAAGAATAGAGTTTAGATATTCTTGCCCGGACACAGAAAGTAATGTAAATATATATTATCTTCTTAGATATAATCAACCTATCATCTATTTCTCTCAAACTTGGTATAAAGAGTATATCAAGACGTTTCAGATATTGTTTAACTGAAGTGAATTTATTGTACCTGTGTCATAATGTCATTGATATAAACTTTTCTTCTGTGAGCAGCAGGAGCTGCAAACAAAGGTACACCAGTGATTACATAATGTCTAAGGTTGTGCCATCATGTGGTTCAGTACACATTCAGAATGTGCAAAGTTCATTTATCAAGAAATTAGAAGTTGCTGAAATCTAATTTTCTATACATCATTTTCCGCCTCTATAGATGCAATAAATTTGGTTAAAAAGGACATTTTTAATTAATGCATTCTGTGTGTCTACTAGATTGGGCAAGTCACCATAAGAATGGAATATTAACAGATACAGTAACTATTGTGGCATAATCAACGAAAGTAATGACATCTTCATCAGCCTCAAGGCAAACTGGAAGTTTTATGCCATTACAAAGACAATTTCGATTGCAATGAAATTATGTATTTATTGCATTGTTAGATACTGTGCAATACTGCAAGTCAAATGTGAACCATATCTTTAAGTAGCTTTATTTATACGTTTTTTGTAGTGGTCATTCCGTATGCTATTAGGTTGAATGGTTGAATTAAAACGCTGTAACACTGGGAAGTTCTTTGTTTGGACAGATTACCATCAATGTAAATTCATATGAAGTTGACAACCAGTTATGAGTAGTCTGTTCCTTCATTCACAGCACTTAAGAAATGCGTGACAGAATTCAAATGTAGCAATACTTCTCTTGCAGATGGTTCATGCAAACAATGTCACAAAACTGCAACCATAGACAAAAGTATCAAGAACATATATAATACTGTATTGGGTGATAAGGGAATGGAGGTGCAAGAAATAGTTGAAACTATGAATGTATCAGAAAGAATATAATATAATTTACATGAAGAATTACGTCTGAGGAAGCACGGTGCATGATGAATGCCACATTTTTCTTATCAGAATAAAATGTGAGTGCAAAATTCTCTGCAATATTTGGGCCATTTTAAAAGGAACATTACTGATTTTGCCAAAGCAAAACAAAAACAGAGAATATCTTGGAAAATCCAGGATGGAATATAACAATACCAGAGAAGGAAAGTTGCTACTCACCATATAGCAGAGATGCTGAGTCACAATAGGCACAGTAAAAAGATTCACACAATTATAGCTTTCAGCCCTTAAGGCCTTTGTCAGCAGTACACACAGACACAGGAACACACACACACACACACACACACACACACACACACACACACACACTCACACACGTAAATACAACTTGCACATACGTCTCCAGTCTCCGAGAGCTGAAACCACATTGTGAGCAGCAGCACCAGTGCATGATGGGAGTGGCAAATGGGTGGGGGTAAGGAGGAGGCTGGGGTGGGGAGGGGGAGGGATAGTATGGTGGGAGTGGCGGACAGTGAAGTGTTGCAGTTTAGACGGAGGGCAGGAGAGAAGATGCTGAGGGTGGACTGGGTAAGTAGCGGAAAGGAGAGAAATAAAAAGAAATTAAAAGACTGCGTGTAGTGGTGAAATGACGGCTGTGTAGTGCTGGAATGGGAACAGGGAGGGGGCTGGATGGGTGAGGACAGTGACTAACGAAGGTTGAGGCCAGGAGGGTTACGGGAATGTAGGGTGTATTGCAGGGAAAGTTCCCACTTGCGCAATTCAGAAAAGCTGGTGTTGGTGGGAAGGATCCATATGGCACAGTCTGTGAAGCAGTCATTGAAATGAGGGATATCATGTTTGGCAGCGTGTTCAGCAACAGGGTGGTCCACTTGTTTTTTGACCACAGTTTTTCGGTGGCCGTTCATGTGGACAGACAGCTTGTTGGTTGTCATACCTACATAGAATGCAGCACAATGGATGCAGCTTAGCTTGTAAATCACATGACTGGTTTCATAGGTAGCCCTGCCTTTGATGAGATAGGTGATGTTAGTGACCAAACTGGAATAGGTGTTGGTAGGAGGATGCATGGGACAAGGTCTTGCATCTAGGTCTGTTACAGGGGTATGAGCCATGAGGTAAGGGATTGGGAGCAGGGGTTGTGTAAGGATGGACGAATATATTGTGTAGGTTCGGTGGACAGTGGAATACTACGGTAGGAGGGGTGGGAAGGATAGTGAGCAGAACATTTCTCATTTCAGGGCACAACGAGAGGTAATCGTGACCCTGACTTTGGGAGGTGGTGGGAGACTGGAAAGATAAGGCACGGCAGATTTGTTTTCGTAAAAGGATGGGAGGATAATTACGGTCAGTGAAGACTTCAGTGAGACCCTTTGTATATTTTGAGAGGGACTGCTCGTCACTGCAGATGTGAGGAACACGGGTGGCTAGGTGGTACAGAAGGAACTTCTTGGTATGGAATGGCTGCCAGCTGTCGAAGTGGAGGTATTGTCGGTGGTTAGTAGGTTTGATATGGACAGAGGTACTGATGTAGCCATCTCTGAGGTGAAGGTCAACATCTAGGAAGGTGTCTTGTTGGGTTGAGTAGGACCAGGTGAAGCAAATGGGGGAGAAGTTGTTGAGATTCTGGAGGAATGTAAATAGGGTGTCCTCACCTTCAATCCAGATAGGAAAGATGTCATCAATGAATCTGAACCAGGTGAGGGGTTTAGGATTCTGGGTTTTTAGGAAGGACTCCTCTAGATGGCCCATGGATAGGTTAGCATGGGATGATGCCATGCGGGTGGCCATAGCAGGACTGCAGATTTGTTTGTAGGTAATGCCTTCAAAGGAGAAGTAATTCTTGGTGAGGATATAGTTGTTCATGGAGACTAGGTAGGAGGTTGTTGGTTTGGAATCCATAGGTCGTCTGCAAAGGTAGTGTTCAATAGCATTAAGTCCATGGGCATTAGGAATATTAGTGTACAGGGAGGTGGCATCAATCGTGACGAGCAGGGCACCGTGTGGTAAAGGGACAGGAACTGTGGAGAGTCGGTCGAGGAAATGGTTGGTATCTTTTATATAGGAGGATAGGGTCTGGGTAATAGGTTGAAGGTTTTGGTCTACAAGAGCAGAGATTCTCTCAGTGGGGGCACAGTAACCAGTCACCACGGGGCGTCCTGAGTGATTCCAAGTGCTGTCTGTGGCTGACACTTAGTCACTGAGCAGGATGCTGTTGCCTGTCCTGTTTCAGAGGAAACCACTCAGGTTGCAATATCCGGGCAATCGCAGAGGGTGGGACTATTGGTAGTTGGGAGCTCCAACGTTAGGTGCGTTATAGGGCCCCTTAGGGACTTGGCTGACAAGGAGGGTAAGAAAACCAATGTGTACTCTGTGTGCATACCAGGTGGAGTCATTCCAGATGTGGAAAGGGTCCTCCCGGATGGTATGAAGAGCACAGGGTGCAGCCAACTGCAGGTGGTTGCTCACGTCGGTACCAATGATGTGTGTTGCTTTGGATCAGAAGAGATTCTCTCTGGTTTCAAGCGGCTAACAGAAGTGGTAAAGGCTGCCAGTCTTGCTTGCAAGATGAAAGCAGAGCTGACCATTTGCAGCATTGTCGACAGAACTGATTGTGGACCTCTGGTACATAGCCAAGTGGAGGGTCTAAATCAGAGGCTCAGACGGTTCTGCAACTGTGTAGGCTGCAGATTCCTCGACTTGCGCTAAACGGTGGTTGAGTTTCGGATTCCGCTGAATAGGTCAGGTGTCCACTATACGCAGGAGGCCGCTACACGGGTAGCAGGGGCTGTTTGGCGTGAACTGGGCGGTTTTTTAGGTTAGAGGGTCTCGGGAAAACACAAGATGGGCTTCAGTCATAAAGGCTGCAGGCTGAACACAGGAAGAACATAGATACAGGCACCATTGGTATAACAGTTGTAAACTGTCATAGCTGTGTTGGGAAAGTACCAGAGTTCCAAGCGCTAATGGAAAGCAATGATGCTCAAACCGTTATAGGCACTGATAGCTGGCTAAAGCCGGATATAAGCTCAGCCGAAATTTTTGCGAAGAGCCTAATGGTGTTCCGAAAAGATAGGCTAAACACGGTTGGAATGGTGTGATTGTTGCTGTTAGAAGTAGTTTAACTTGTCGCAAAATTGAAGTAGATACTTCCTGTGAGTTAGTATGGGCAGAGGTCATTGTTGGCAACCGTAATAAAATAATAATTGGATCCTTTTACCGACCTCCCAGTTCAGATGATACAGTTGCTGAAAGGTTCAAAGAAAACTTGAGTTTGATTTCAAACACGTACCCAGCTCATACGATAATAGTTGGTGGTGACTAATTTACCCTCGATATGTTGGCGAAAATACATGTTTGATTCCAGAGGTACACATAAAATATCATCCGAAAGCGTGTTAAACGCATTCTCTGAAAATTATTTCGAGCAGTTAGTTCATGAGCCCACGCGAATAGTAAACGGTTGTGAAAACACACTTGACCTCTTAGCAACAAAGAATCCTGAGTTAATAATCAGCATCAAAACCAATATAGGGATTAGTGAACACAGGGTTGTCGTAGCGAGATTGAATACTTTAGTCCCCAAATCCTCGAAAAATAAGCGAAAAACATATCTATTCAAAAAAGCAGATAAAAATTCACTCGACGCCTCCCTGAGAGACAATCTCCACTCATTCCAAATTAATGATATAACTGTAGACCAGATGTGGCTTAAATTCAGAGAAATAGTATCGGCAGCAATTGAGAGGATTATACCAAACAAACTAATAAACAATGGAGCTGATCCTCCTTGGTACACAAAACAGGTTAGAACACTGTTGCACAAATAACGAAACAAACATGCCAAATTTAAACAGATGCAAAATCCCCAACACTGGCGATCCTTTACAGAAGCTCGAAACTTAGCATGGAGTTCAATGCGAGACACCTATAACAGTTTCCACAATGAAACTTTGTCTCGAAACCTGGCAGAAAATCCAAAGAGATTCTGGTTGTATGTGAAGTATGTTAGTGGCAAGAAACAATCAATGCCTTCTCTCCTCAATGACAATGGAGATACTATCGAAGACAGTGCTGCCAAAGCAGATTTACTAGACACAGCCTTCCGAAATGCCATCACAAAAGAAGACAAAGTAAATATTACAGAATTTGAATCGAGAACAGCTGCCAACATGAGTAACGTAGAAGTAAATATCCTCAGAGTAGTGAAGCAACTCAAGGTTCCTTTCGGAGTACGCTGATGCATTAGCTCCATACTTAACAATCATATACAAACGTTCGCTCGACGAAAGATTCGTGCCCAAAGACTGGAAAGTTGCACAGGTCACACCCATATTCAAGATAGGTAGTAGGATTAATCCACTAAATTACAGGCCCATATCGTTAATGTTGATATGCAACAGGATTTTAGAACATATATTGTTTTCAAACATCATGAATTACCTCGAAGGAAATGGTCTATTGACACACAGTCAACATGGGCTTAGAAAACATCGTTCCTGTGAAACACAACTAGCTCTTTATTCACATGAAGTGCTGAGTACTAATGACAAGGGATTTCAGATCGATTCCGTATTCCTGGATTTCTGGAAGGCTTTGACACGGTACCACACAAGCAGCTCGTAGTACAATTGCCTGCTTATGGAATATCATCTCAGTTATGTGACTGGATTTGCGATTTCCTGTCAGAGAGGTCACAGTTTGTAGTAAATGATGGAAAATCATTGAGTAAAACAGAAGTGATTTCAGGCATTCCCCAGGACAGTGTTATAGGCCCTTTGCTGTTCCTTATGTATATAAACAATTTGGGAGACAATCTGAGCAGCCGTCTTCGGTTGTTTGCAGATGACACTGTCGTTTATCGACTAATCAACTCATCAGGAGATCAAAACAAAATGCAAAACGATTTAGAAAAATTATCTGAATGGTGCGAAAAGTGGCAGTTGACCCTAAATAACGAGAAGGGTGAGGTCATCCACACGAGTGCTAAAAGGAATTCGTTAAACTTTGGTTACACGGTAAATCAGTCTAACCTAAAAGCCGTAAACTCAACTAAACACCTGTTGTTGTTGTTGTGGTCTTCAGTCCTGAGACTGGTTTGATGCAGCTCTCCATGCTACTCTATCCTGTGCAAGCTTTTTCATCTCCCAGTACCTACTGCAACCTACATCCTTCTGAATCTGCTTAGTGTATTCATCTCTTGGTCTCCCTCTACGATTTTTACACTCCACGCTGCCCTCCAATACTAAATTGGTGATTCCTTGATGCCTCAGAACATGTCCTACCAACCGATCCCTTCTTCTGGTCAAGTTGTACCACAAACTTCTCTTCTCCCCAATCCTATTCAATACTTCCTCATTAGTTATGTGATCTACCCATCTATCTTCAGCATTCTTCTGTAGCACCACATTTCGAAAGCTTCTATTCTCTTCTTGTCCAAACTATTTATCGTCCATGTTTCACTTCCATACATGGCTACACTCCATACAAATACTTTCAGAAATGACTTCCTGACACTTAAATCAATACTGGATGTTAACAAATTTCTCTTCTTCAGAAACGCTTTCCTTGCCATTGCCAGCCTACATTTTATATCCTCTCTACTTCGATCATCATCAGTTATTTTGCTCCCCAAATAGCAAAACTCCTTTACTATTTTAAGTGCCTCATTTCCTAATCTAATTCCCTCAGCATCACCCGACTTAATTAGACTACATTCCATTATCCTTGTTTTGCTTTTGTTGATGTTCATCTTATATCCTCCTTTCAAGACACTGTCCATTCCATTCAACTGCTCTTCCAAGTCCTTTTCTGTCTCTGACAGAATTACAATGTCATCGGCGAACCTCAAAGTTTTAATTTCTTCTCCATGAATTTTAATACCTACTCCGAATTTTTCTTTTGTTTCCTTTACTGCTTGCTCAATATACAGATTGAACAACATCGGGGAGAGGCTACAACCCTGTCTTACTCCCTTCCCAACCACTGCTTCCCTTTCATGTCCCTCGACTCTTATAACTGCCATCTGGTTTCTGTACAAATTGTAAATAGCCTTTCGCTCCCTGTATTTTACCCCTGCCACCTTTAGAATTTGAAAGAGAGTATTCCAGTCAACATTGTCAAAAGCTTTCTCTAAGTCTACAAATGCTAGAAATGTAGGTTTGCCTTTCCTTAATCTTTCTTCTAAGATAAGTCGTAAGGTCAGTATTGCCTCACGTGTTCCAGTGTTTCTACGGAATCCAAACTGATCTTCCCCGAGGTTGGCTTCTACTAGTTTTTCCATTCGTCTGTAAAGAATTCGTGTTAGTATTTTGCAGTTGTGACTTATTAAGCTGATAGTTCGGTAATTTTCACATCTGTCAACACCTGCTTTCTTTGGGATTGGAATTATTATATTCTTCTTGAAGTCTGAGGGTATTTCGCCTGTTTCATACATCTTGCTCACCAGATGGTAGACTTTTGTCAGGACTGGCTCTCCCACTGCCGTCAGTAGTTCCAATGGAATATTGTCTACTCCGGGGGCCTTGTTTCGACTCAGGTCTTTCAGTGCTCTGTCAAACTCTTCACGCAGTATCATATCTCCCATTTCATCTTCATCTACATCCTCTTCCATTTCCATAATATTGTCCTCAAGTACATCGCCCTTGTATAGACCCTCTATATACTCCTTCCACCTTTCTGCTTTCCCTTCTTTGCTTAGAACTGGGTTTCCATCTGAGCTCTTGATATTCATACAAGTCGTTCTCTTATCTCCAAAGGTCTCTTTAATTTTCCTGTAGGCAGTATCTATCTTACCCCTAGTGAGATAAGCCTCTACATCCTTACATTTGTCCGCTAGCCATCCCTGCTTAGCCATTTTGCACTTCCTGTCGATCTCATTTTTGAGACGTTTGTATTCCTTTTTGCCTGCTTCATTTACTGCATTTTTATATTTTCTCCTTTCATCAATTAAATTCAATATTTCTTCTGTTACCCTAGGATTTCTACTAGCCCTCGTCTTTTTACCTACTTGATCCTCTGCTGCCTTCACTACTTCATCCCTCAAAGCTACCCATTCTTCTTCTACTGTATTTATTTCCCCCATTCCTGTCAATTGCTCCCTTATGCTCTCCCTGAATCTCTGTACAACCTCCGGTTCTTTTAGTTTATCCAGGTCCCATCTCCTTAAATTCCCACCTTTTTGCAGTTTCTTCAGTTTTAATCTACAGGTCATAACCAATAGATTGTGGTCAGAGTCCACATCTGCCCCTGGAAATGTCTTACAATTTAAAACCTGGTTCCTAAATCTCTGTCTTACCATTATATAATCTATCTGATACCTTTTAGTATCTCCAGGGTTCTTCCATGTATACAACCTTCTTTCATGATTCTTAAACCAAGTGTTAGTTATGATTATGTTGTGCTCTGTGCAAAATTCTACCAGGCGGCTTCCTCTTTCATTTCTGTCCCCCAATCCATATTCACCTACTATGTTTCCTTCTCTCCCTTTTCCTACACTCGAATTCCAGTCACCCATGACTATTAAATTTTCGTCTCCCTTCACAATCTGAGAAAGTTGGTGATTGGAATTTCATGAGGAGATTCCGTCGCAATGAAAAACGCCTTTCTTTTAATGATTTCCAGCCCAAATCCTGTATCATTTCTGTGACACTCTCTCCCATATTTCGCGATAATACAAAACGTTCCTAAACAGTAGTACAAGTTTATATGCCAACTAGCTCTGCAGACGACTAAACACCTAGGTATTACAATTACGAACAATTTAAATTGGAAAGAACACATAGAAAATGTTGTGGGGAAGGCTAACTAAACGCTGCATTTTATTGGCAGGGCACTTAGAAAATGTAACAGACCTACTAAGGAGACTGCCTACACTACACTTGTCCATCCTCTTTTAGAATACTGCTGCAAGGTGTGGAATCCTTACCAGGTAGGACTGACAGAGTACATCGAAAAAGTTCAAAGAAAGGCAGCACGTTTTGTATTATCGCGAAATATGGGAGAGAGTGTCACAGAAATGATACAGGATTTGGGCTGGAAATCATTAAAAGAAAGGCGTTTTTCATTGCGACGGAATCTCCTCATGAAATTCCAATCACCAACTTTCTCCTCCGAATGCGAAAATATGTTGTTGACACTGACCCACATAGGGCGGAACGATCACCACGATAAAATAAGGGAAATCAGAGCTTGTACAGAAAGATATAGGTGTTCATTCTTTTCGTGCGCTATACGAGACTGGAATAATAGAGAATTGTGAAGGTGGTTCGATGAACCCTCTGCCATGCACTTAAATGTGATTTGCAGAGTACCCATGCAGATGTAGATGTAGACAATGAAGTAATATTCAGCAAAACTCCAGCACTACCGCGTGCTTTTTAGGCAACCAGACAGAATGCATAAAATGCTCTCGTTCTCACGTAACATAGTATTCTGATTACAAACAGGATTAATGAAAATTCCTAACTTTGAAAAAGGTAATTTTTCTGAGTAAGCTACGTGTCATGCAAAGGCATACTGCAGGAATTTCACTGTACTGTTGAATACTGAAGCCACTAAAGGTATTAATTAGTCAGTCGTCTGGTAATCTCTTAGCTCCTTCCTTATCCGAATCCAATAAATACGTTTCATTCCTGGAACTGTCATTTGCTATATTGATAATGAGTTATTCAGCAACAGAATCCACATTTTCCGCTCTCCTTTTATCATGTGCCATTCTATATCCTGCCAGCATTCAGTGGTGACATACAAAAGAGCTGTGTGCATGAGTTCCAGTTCATCTGCCAGCTTAATAGCCTTGTTATTTCTCGTGACAAATCCCTTAACTTGGCTCCAGACCAGTTTTGTTGGGTTCATATTGTAATGTACATTTGGCACCGTACCAAGTTCAGCACCTGTTTGGTGTGTTCAATGCTGTGAAAATGATTGTATTTTCTATTACACTTATCACACTGGTTCGTGTGAGACTACATCTGTGGTATAAAAGAATGGACAAAGTCCAAATAAAGAGTATTTAAAGAATTTATATTTGAAATGAAAACAGGTATTTCATGTGCAATATTTAATTAGAAACAAGAAGATAGGCATCATTCATAAAAAAATGATATGTTTTACAATTACAAGATGTTGGTATTTCGAAGAAAAAAAGGGGGGGAGGGGGGGGGGGAGGACCAAGGTGGGACTTGAACCAGCAATGCATGAACTGCACTAGTTTATAAATCTACAACACTGTCGATTGCACTATACATCAAATGTGTATTTGTATCTAATACAGTCCCTCACAAAACTACAAAGCCGGGTTTTTTTTGTGAATTTTTGAAAAACATTAAGAACAACCTATTTCTTGGCACTTCTTCATCATGCTCCACATGCCTGTTTCACTACAGAGCAGAAAGCAGCCTCTGCCATTTTCATACTGTGTGTAAACAGCGCAACAATCAGATCACAACAGTACAGAGATGGAGACTACATGATTTTTGAAATAAAAACTAAACAGCTTAAGTGTGATTAAAAAAAAGTTGATGATTGTTAATAAATTAGGATATCTTACAGTTTCATTTAATGTAACTTAGTAATAAGATATCTAATACGTAAGTAGGAACTACTTCCAAGAGCGTACCAACACCAGTGGACGTATGCTACAGCTTCTGAACAATCATCATGTTTGTGTTTGTTTACATCAGGTTTATTCTTATGATGAACAGAGTATAGAGATTGTTAGAATATCCACCGTAGATGGCAAATTTGGCAGTTTTTGTCTTATATGTCTAACCATATCTAAAGAAATTTGTCACTGGAAATCATTTTGATTATAATGAAGGGGTAACGGCACCCACAGATGATTATTTAACAGCTCTTCTAGATTTGCTCTTCAGTGATGGACTCTTCTCATTAGAAAATAATGGATGGAGTACACAGACTACACTGAAAACAACTGCGTTAAAATACAGTTATTCATTGTTAGACTCACAACTTTTCATCTTGATATTGTACATATGAAACCATATACAACAGAAGCTGTCAATTATAAGAAAGCACCACAATGAGCAGCTCACATTTCTGACATGTTATTATTAACATGCTTTCCCAGAATACTCTATAACTGCAGTTAAGTCTTCTATTAGGATTAGTAATCAGTAATTTATTTATTCAAGTATCATATTAAAATGATGTCGGATCTGCGAGCTTAATATAATAAAAACATGGGTCATATGAATACTTACATGTGTTTAATGAGGACAGGACTGGCTCTTAAATGTTTACTAGTTTTCAACCTGCCAGGTAACTCAAGAATCTTACACTTTATTCAGTGAACTACCAATTTATTTTGAAGCTGAATGTCTGTTGTTGATGCAGGCATGCAACACTACAGCAACAATTAATATAATTTTGAAAAAGCTTTTATTTATGTTTTAAGCATAAGCACAATTTTCATAACGATAAGACTTACATAGCACAGAACCTCTTTTCATTACACGTCGATATCAGCTTTAAGTTTTATGGAGCCCCTTGTCCGAAACTTGGAAAAAAATAATTAAATAATAAATATTCAAGCTCACACTGTACTTAAGTTTGAATGGGCTGCCATGAAACAAACAGCAGGTGATCAACAATGATCTTGTCATGATTCATGGTTGCTGCCACTATTTTTATTTACTTTTTATTTTTTCTACAGTTCCCTATTGAGGATGGCATAAAATTTTTTATACACATTGTTTCTAAATCATATGCTGAATAATATGGCATAATTCCTATTCCATTTAAATTGAGTTTTCTCAGAATAACTATGAAATACCATGAAAACTGCATTAAATATGAGTTCTAAAAATGCTGCATACAAACCACTTTGAACTTAACAATAATATCTTCATTCTGAATTTTATTTGATAATAGTACTTTGCTTAGTTTCTGAGTTATGAGTCACAGAATTGTGTAATTTTATTAACCTGCAGTAACTTTGACCCATAAAAAGACCCGGAAGCATTTGTTTATCACAGCTCAAGTTTGTAAATAATATTAACTTCACATCAACTTTAGATGACAGAAAATTGAACACCCCCCCCCCCCCCCCACCGCCACCGCCACCGCCACCACCACCACCACCACCACCACCACCACCACCTTCCCAACAAATAACGCAAGGTATCCTGCTGTCCCAAGTGAAATGGAACAGCGCATACTTGCAAAAATTTAGCTTAATGATATTAAAAATGAAATATACCGTACACATTTCATTTAGTATCTGGAAAAACAAAGAAAAATTACTGATAAGAATTGCATTTCAGCAAACAAATCTATTTATTGGCCATGTTGATAAAATTAAAGAAATTTTGGATTGTATGAATGCACACTGACAGTCATTTACCCTGCAGCACACACAAAAATGGAAAAATACGAAGAATAAACAAAAATGGTATACCATATTCGCTCCACCACAAGAGGTTATGCTGGCTTGTGTCAAATTTAAGTACCAAGGTAGAACATTATATACAATACACTCATCCACATGTGCCTGTAGTGGTTAGTCAGTGATCAACATTTCACATGGTCTCCATCTCTTTCTACTGCAACAGTTAATAATATTTAGCCCTTTCATATTTAGTGCTGAAGCTGAGGTCATCCGTTGCCCACTGTCAATGGCATTCAAAGAAAAGCAAATCCAGCACACACTGTACCTTGCCTACAAGATCACCTGACCTCAATCCTACAAATTTTTCTGTCTGGGGTCATCTCCAAGGTGAAGTATGTAGCAGTCCAATAGGTATGGTTGAAAAACAGCAGAATCAAACTGTGCAATTTTGTCAAGATTTACGAGTGATCAAAGCGTGTTTAAAAGAATTCGTCACTCAATGCAAAGACAATCACACTAGAGCATCTACATGGGAAGATTACAAGAAGTACGAATATGCAGTAAACTGTAACATGTATCATGCTAAAGCAGTGTTGTATTCTTTGTTAAGGTAGGCAACCGGCAAAATTTGAATCCACTTGTACAGGACTTAGTCGAAAAGTTTACTTTTAAAATATGTTTGAACAACTTAGGACAATGTTTCATATCGAAGTCAGTGGCAGTATCGAAGTCAGTGGCAGCTCATTACAAAAAATTCGTAATTCTTATGAAAGTGGCTTTTTTGTGGACCTAGGTTTACTGGTACTTTTTTTACTTCTATTACCGTACATTACACTGGTGTTATTTTTTATTATTAATAGTCATACATCCTGAAGTCCCTTAGTACAGTGAACAGTACATCTCTTTGTGTTAGGCCTTGTTTAGAAATATAGCTTCCTAACTGTTGTCCAAGACTGCATTTGCATATCAGTAAAATGAAATGAAATGTGTGTATGGCTTTATTGGTCAGGATATTTGGCCTCTTGGTGCAAGTCTTTATATTTGACACCACTACGGTGATTTGTGCATCGATGATGGAGAAATGATAATGAGGACAACAGATACACCCAGTCCAGAGCAGAGCTAATTCATCCAGGCCGGGATCAAGCCCAAGACCCGTGATCAAGGGTCAGCAACGTTAACCATTTCTAAAGCCTCACACTGATTTCTTCAACATGCTTTTTTCCTTTACCTCCTCTTCTTTTTCCTTGTTCAACTTAATTCTGGAAATTAAATTTCTTCATGCTAAAAATGGAAAAAGACAGACAAAAATGTCCCTTCTTTGTGATTCTGATAATTGCTCTGGTCCAGTAAACACAATCAGCATCCCCGGAGCATCATTGGTCCTCAATGAATTCCAACTTGTATAATTCATCAATGCAAACTAGGAGATAAGATTAAAAACTTTTGGAACCACTCAATATATTTTCTGCTGTATATTTGTCATATGATCCAATGTTGCTGCTGCAGATAAGACTGGTAGTGTAATATGTCCAGAGTAATTGTGGTAATTGCATAGTAAGTGAAATGAGCCATGTACCAAATACACAACCGGTGTTTTGTCTCTGGGATTACATGCCAGTCCAGTTAGAAAATGACATTCAAGTCAACGGTGTTAGGTCTTTTTCCAGTAAATAAAGCCAATTTCTTCCTATCTACAACCAAACTGCATTTTGACCTCAACAAATGAATCTGTGTGTGAGTAGATATCCTTTAACTGACACTTTCTGCAGGGAGTATTTCAATTAAATAATATTACTAGTTCCTAAGATCCCATACAAAATGCATACCATAAGTTGAAGGAGTTTAATAATAAAGATAAGGTGATAAAGTGAGGCAGTATAGTTACAGTATAACGGAAAACAGTATATACTAAAAATAAATTTGTTTCCACATTAGTTTGTTTCCAGGTACATGTCTGTAGTCCCAGTACACACTCAAACCCCCACACAACAGTAGCATAGCAAGCTGTTAGAGGAGGTAAAACAAACCAGCGCAACTCAGTGATAAAGAGGAGTATCATGCAATAATTTATTTTCATTAGCAGTGGTAATGTTGCTGTTGTTTCAGGCCAATTCAGATGGCTAAAGAAGGCATTTAGATCTGCTGGAGACAGATACAACTTTTTCTGCTGTTGCCAAAAATTAACTACAGCACAATACTGCACTTTATAACTGGGCTGCATCAGATTTTTCTGGTCCCACTAACAGTGTGCTACAGGACTATGGTGGTGAGGGGTTCAGTAGTTACCAGGACGGCAAACAAATACCGGCAAACAAAAAAGAGTCAGTTTATTTATTCGAGTTGATCGTTAAAAATTTACAACTACCCCTTTGCAGAAGTCTGTGCTCTGTTCACACCTGATAAAGGGAGACCATGTAATGGCTTCTGCAGATGGCCATTTGAAGTACTGTACATGCTCTGTTTTGCTGCTGCTGCTCCTCCTCCTCCTCCTCCTCTCTGCAATAAGAGCAGCTATAGCCTGTCTGTAAGATGAAGAGCTAGCAATGCTTGTGGTGAAAGATACAGACTTTTCTGAGAGAACACTATAACTGTTTATCTACAGGCACATCAAGAATCAGTTTCTTATGTAGCAGCCCATGGCAGGTAACATAAATTCTATTCAATGTGCAGAAGAGTTTCAAAAATATTGCACAATGAAAAGCTTTGTTTTGCAATGCTTATGTGACTATATCTCTTTGTTTTATTGTGTACTCTAACTGTCGGTCAATAGCTTAACTGTTTGCACAAAGAGACTTGTGCTATTCTCTGTGGCGTGCTTGCCATCTGGGCGACAGCAATTTAAATAATAGTGCATGGAGATGTCCTTTGCCCGCATTACAGAGTGCAAAGTGTTAAAGTAAGATTCCATACCCAAGTCAGCAATATGGATACAAAATTGCTATCATGACAAGATATATGTGTAAGTAAGTGAATAAGACTGGACAAGGTGTAAAACATGAATCCTGGTTTTTCTGATCGAAAAATAGCGACCTCTGATGTTTCACATCAACAGAAAAAGATTTGACAGGAAAATAGCAGCTTATGATGTTCCAGAGCAACAGAAAAGTAATTGGCATGAAAATCGCAACATCCACCATGCAAACTGAGCAGAAATTATCTCCGAGGCAATAATCACAGACCCTGCGAAATCATCTGGAAAGAACTGAATGCAAATATCTATGTCATCTAAAGCTGGAGGATTTAGTAACTAATTTCTGTATTCCATTCATCTACAGCTGTATTCCATAGAAGTTCCCTGGGCGTGTCCAAGTAATGCACTGCTACTAATTTAAAATGTGCATTGTAGGATGACTGGTATAAGTTTGTGAAACAGTCTGTACATACACTTGGCTCACAGCTGGGTAGAGATGATGTGGACTTGCCTGCTTGCTCTTAAGTTTGCCTACGAACTATACTTCATCAACTTACTTGTTCTCACGAAGCTAAGCTTATATTGTTCCCTTCCTCCCATGAAAGAACAATCCTCAGCAGTAATGAGACTCTAATGCAGGTCATTCGCAAGGCAGTTAAACTCACTGATTGATCAGCTAGAGAGGCAGAGAGCTTTACCGAATGTAAACATGAAATATTCGGGTTGTGAATAGAAGATTGATATTATCTTTGATTCATCAATGCTCAAATCAATACAGACCAAGAACAGTCAATCCAATATGACAAACAGAAGCTTTGATTTCCAAAGAGGAGACCATAACAGGACAGAATTTATGTGAGAAACAATGCTGTGAAATTTGTCCTCCCTTGCTTTCACCTGAACAACAAATTCACACCCAGCATCCAACCTTGAAAAATAGATACTAGTTTTACATTTGATTTAAGCAACAGAGTAAATGATCCACGAAGGAGGGGGAAATGACATATGCTTACTTACATTGATGAAGAGTTCTGACGATTCTGTTTTGGTGACACGTGGTTATGCACTATTGCTCTCAGCACCCATCTGTTATACAGAGCTACAGCAAATACTAAATGAGATGGTCCTGCTGTCACAGCTGCCTCTGACATGCTGTTCACATCAAAATCCTTTTCTTGTGCCAGATACTGTAAGTCATGGAGAAGTGTAACTTGCATGGGCAATGGTAGCCTGCAAACAAAAAAACAAAAACTGAAGACAGTTGCTGACAGCTAGGCAAAAAGATTATTAACATTAGGCAGCAATCAGTTTCAAAATTAGTATCAGAAATAAAACTAGGTGTTTTCCTATTGGAGAGGTACAGCCTTTCCTCTGTCCTACCGAGAAATGTCTCAGTCTGCCAAACAACACTCAACCAACACAAGACATGTTGCCTGGTGTGAGAAGCCACTGTTAAGTAAAATTAAAAAAAAAGGAGCACTAACAGGGTGTCAAGCCTTGATCCTTGATCCAGTTTCTTGAGACTGTCAACAAGCCAGATGAAGTGACTTCTAATGTACAAAACTGAACTGAGCTCTCTTCATAACTGTAGAATGCTGACACGGATTCACTCACAGACATTGCAGGATCAGAAGAAAAGTTCTCCATCACTGACTTCACAGATTGAAAGTGCTTACTGTAGAAAATCACAGCTTAGATCCTATTGCCCACCTTGTTATCACTGGCTCCAGAGGCAGAAGTAGATCAGGTAGCAGCAGCTACCTGGTGCTGGATATTTTAAGAAAACCTTCTTCATTGCTGATATCTGAGTACAGTATTTACTTCTGTGAACTGATGTCTACTTGTCTCTGCCACTTGTTGCAACGCATAAGCCGTATATGTCATTTGCACTGAGTTTGGATACAATATATTAAATGATTTTCCCACTTTCAACACGAATGGATCTGTGTACATCAACAGAACCTTCTTTTCTTTTATGTCACCGGTCATAGTATCTTAGTCCATCATTAATGAATTTAGCAACTGTTGAACTATTTGTTGCCCCCAAAAGTTTATAATAAATTAATTAAGTTTTAGATGCAGCCTCAGTGTCCAACTTGCCCACAATTAGATTAGCCATAAAACAGCCTACAGTATCCATCACCTCATCAGCAGAAATCCATACAGCTGCTTTGCCAATTACAATCCTGATTTTTTCCAATATCTCAAAACAGCAAGAATCCAGGTAATTCTTCCTGAGAGTGGACTAGTCGGGAATGTTGCAGTTACAGTATTTCTTTAAGAAAGTTTAAATGCATGTAGCTGAAGTTTGTTCCAGTGAATGGTCCCTGGAGTTAAGGAAAACACATTTCTTTGTAAAATTCACTATTAGATTATCCAGGATTGTAGGCTGACCGTGCAACTATGTAAGCAAAGCATCTTTCTTTGAAGAAATCTGTTATTTACTCCTAAGGTGTAGATTGGTTTGAAAATGTTCAATTTGAGATACATTGTACATCCTATATGTTTACGACCTCCAGGTGTTCATACAGGAGCTTTCGTGCACTTTACAGTGAGTTAAGTTTCGTAAATGCAGTAACTAACCAACTGATAAATTTTTGCTAGTAGAATTTCTTTTATACAAGCTGTTTGCGAAAAGCATTCTGCAAATGGAAAGGAACAAAAACGTATTAAACTTCCTAAGCCGGAAATATAGCGAGGTATGGTGTCTATGATAATCAAGACCCGCTGTATCATAAGGAGGCACAATGGCACTCACTTATTTCTGAATAAACATACATAGAACTTTATATGTGTGATTTTCAGTTTGTATATGTAGCACCTTAACTGGAACAAGATCATGTTTGATTTGATCACATCTTTTGCTTTACTTCAGTATGCTTGGAAAGAGAAACTAGTTGTAGTCGGCAAGAAAGTTTGCTCACAAATAAACAAACAAATTGTTTATTTCTTATTTCCAGTGAGGTCAAGTTGCCTCCTACATTACTATGTCAATTGAGTGAATTACTTCCTGTATTATTGACAGAAGCTTGTCAAAATAATTGCACCCATTCTCACAAAGTTCCAAAATTGCTATGGATATTTGGGTCTTCCTTCTTTAACATGGAATATGTGCCCTTGCATCCGTTCCTTCTTTCCAGGGCCGAACCCAACAATTTCTGACTTTTTGTCGTCATCATCATTCTTCCATAATCCTGAGGGTTAAAGACACTGCCAGGGCAATACTTCCAAAAAAATTTGGAGTACGAATTAAAATCCATGGAGAAGAAATAAAAACCTTGCAAGGTTTGCAGACAACATTATAATTCTGTCAGAGACAGCAAAAAGGATGTTGCAGGACGAACATCAACAAAAGCAAAATGAGAACAATGGAATGTAGTTGAATTAAGTCACGTGGTGTTGAGGGCATTAGATTAGGAAATGAGACACTTAAATTGGTAGACGAGTTTTGCTATTTGGGAAGCAAAATAAACTGATGATGGTCGAAGTAGAGAGGGTGTAAAATGTAGACTGGAAATGACAAGAAACGTGTTTCTAAAAAAGGGAAATTTGTTGACATCAGTATTGATTTAAGTTTCAAGAAGACATTTCTGAAAGTATTTGTATGAAGCATTGCCATATATAGCAGTGATACATAGACGATAAATAGTTACGACAAGAAGAGAATAGAAGCTTTTGAAATGTGGTGCTACAGAAGAACGCTGAAGATTAGATGGGTAGTTCACGTAACTAATGAGAAGGCACTGATCAGAATTGGAGAGAAGAGGAATTTGTGGAACAACTTAACTAGAAGAAGGGATTGGTTGGTAGGATACGTTCTGAGGCATCAAGGGATCACCAATTTAGTACTGGAGGGAATCGTGGAGGGTAAAAATCATAGAGGGTGACCAAGGGATAAATACACTACACAGATTCAGAAGGATGTAGGTTGCAGCAGTTACTCGGAGATTAAGAGGCTTGCACAGGATAGAGTAGCATGGAGAGCTGCATCAAACCAGTCTCTGGACTAAAGACCACAACAACAGGAAGGTCCTCTATATGGCCCATAAACAGGTTGTTAAGGAGGGCGCCATGTGGGTGCCCATGGCTGTGAAATGGATTTGTTTTTATACCTTCCCTTCAAAGGAGAAGTAGTTGTGAGTAAGGATAAAGTTAGAAGGTTTATAGTAGAGGAGTCAGTTAATTGGTAGAGGCCTTCTGTCAGGAAGCCACTGCGATTCGTGACAGAAGTTGTGGAACATTTGCCTGCAGGTAGGATGATTAAGTCATCATCTTACTGACTTTATCCTAACCTAAAACTACTGTTCCTTTGAAGGGAGGGTATGCTGTGTCTCTCACCAAGGACTTCACTGACAGGCACTATCCTTCAGACCTAGTCTGCTTCCTATCTCCCATGCCATTTCCCATCACACCCTTCAACCTCCCACTACCCCCCTACAACCAGCCACAAATGAGTGTCTCCTTCGTCACCCAGTACTACCCAGATGGGAACAACTGAACCACATTCTTTGCCAGGGCTTTGATTACCTATCGCCATGTCCTAAAAGGGGGACATCGTACACAGGATACTTCCCACCCCTCCAAAAGAGGTGTTCTGGTGTTCTGTCACCCACCCAACCTCCACAGCATCCTAGTCCATCCATATGCCACTCCCAATCCCAAACCGTTGCCACATTGATCATATGCCTGTGGATGACCCAAGTGCAAGAGCTGCACAATCCACCCACCCAGCACATCCTATTTAAGCCTTTCACGGGTTTATCCTACCCTGTCAGGGACCAGGCCATCTGTGAAAGCAGCCATGTTGTTTACTAGCTCTGCTGAAATCATTGCTGTCCAACAGGATGAACGGCCATAGTCAAACTGTGACCAAGAGCAAAGTAGGCCACACTGTGGCACAACATGCAACTGAACATAACATGCTTGCTTTCAATGGTTGCTTCACTACCCGAGCCATCTGGATCCTCCCCCGCTCCACCAGCTTTTCTGAACTGCACAGATGAGAGTTATCCTTACCACACATTCTCCATTCCCGTAATTATCCTGGCTTCAGGTTACAGTAATATCTGTCCCCACACCCTCCACCCAACAGTTTCTACTCCCTCTGCCTTATCACCTTCTCACCATTCTCATCTCCCACCCTCTTTGTTTGCTGCCCTCTGCCAATGGACCCACCTATCTTTCACCGTTCCTCTCCTTTTTCACTCCTTTGTTTCCACATCTCCCTGCCCCACAACCTCCTGACACTGCACCTATTGGAATTCTAGTCCCTGCACACACTGCCAGACAATGTGCATCTCTCTTCCCACCCCTACACTAATATCTCTTCCTCATCCCTGCCCCCTGCAGATTTCTGCTTGCATCCCACATGATACTTGCATTCTGGCCCGAGATGCTGGAGTTGGTGGTCATGTGTGCATGAGGTGTGTATGAATGGTGTGCGTTTCTCTTTTGCTGATGAAGTCTGTGGTCGAAAACTTTATATACAAGTCTTTTAATTGTGCCTGTCTGCAACTCAATGAGTCTTCTTTGTGGTAAGTAGCAGTCTATCTATTCCTACATTGTTGATATTACTACCTGGAGTTCCCATTGTTTTAGTTTTAGTGATGAAATCTTCTCAAGCCTCCAGCTGAGTGATTGCACTGAAATTCCACGATGTCTCGAAAAGTGTCATTCTCATCTCTTCTGGCGAAGGGCCCAGATTGTACAGGCATCCCATATACATACCCAGAGTGGTGGCTGTCATTCCACCATGCCTTCCCCAAGGAACAGGGTTCAGCAATATCAAGGTCATCTTTCGACCACCATGTAAAACGAAAGATATTTTTGGCTTAATAAAGAACAAATTACAATAGCGAATGTCCGGCACATATAGCATCATTTGAGAGTGTGACCACCAGTACATCGATTAAACACAGCCCTCCCAATGCATAAATATTGTAGTAATGTGAATTATTGACCCATAATTGTCAAAATTGTTTTTATCTCATCTCTTGCATACCAAGATAAAAATAATGGCTTTCAAGAGGTCAGGGATTGCTGCATGCAAAGCATGAGATGCATACATCTAGGGCATTAAGGTACATCATTGGCAGAACACACTCTGAATTAAGGACATTTGTTCAGATTTGAGGAAAGAAAAATTTTGTATTTGGCTATTGGCTTTTGGAAGAGCATCACTAAAGAATCAACTGAGATAATGCTCCATGACAATCTTGTTAACAGTGACAAGGTGAGCAACTAACTTTGGCTCAGAACCCTGCACTAGCTGCTATATGCCAAGAATCAGAGATGGCTGTGATTCAGGTATACTTTGCCAGGGGATGATGAGAGTGATACTCACAACCACCATGACAGAAGTTCAACAAGATTTCATTAGTATTACATGTTGTAAAGTCTAGATTCAAGCCTAAGTTTTATTGATGATGCTGTTATGTTTGCCTCTAGTGCAAATAAACTTCAACAACTAATGGAGGAACTTAATACAGCATGATTGAAAGAAGTCTGTCGAAGTCAGGTACAATAAGGCTAAAATTATATAGAACTAATGTATCGCACTTCATGGGCAAATTACTTAGAGTGATACATGGAAATACATTAGATGCGCTGAAGAAAATGGTCAACAGGAAGTAGTGGTATTGAGAAGTTTCGCAATTGAACAGAAGAAGCCTACAACCAAACAAGGGAGTGGAAATTAAGTTCTTGTCTTCAACATAACTGTAGAATTGTGCTCTAATGCAACATTTGAGAAAGCATAAATAATGTAGAATTGTGAGTTATTGACCAACAATTGTCAAAATTGTTTTTGTCTCAGCTATTGTGCAACAATACAAAAAATAGTGGCTTTTGAGAGGTCAGGGAGTTTTCCAACATCAAATGTTTGGTTGTTATATCTGACTAACTCAACGGTGCATTCTGCACTATTTGGAGTTATGGGTGCCTAAAGGTTTAATGTCGGCAGTTAGCCCTGGCCAAGGACAATAAATTACGCATTCACACCTTCGCAAGCGACCACCGTGAACAGTCTCCAACCATTCACTTTGTCTTAAGCTTATGGCTCAAGCATGACAGCACTGCAAAATACAAAACTGTTTCGTATGGAGAAGAATAAAAATGTGTTTTGAAATGTATATGTCTCATTGGTTGTAAATAACACAGGTTTTACTAATAACATTTGCTGTTCATTACAAACCAAATGTATCTGAACAAATGTACAGTACAGGTAAATTCCTGGTCATCTGCAAACATATAAAATAAACATTTCTCTCAAGGATATGAATGAACATTAATCACTCAGCTGGCAAGTACATACAAGAAACCCAGTTCTGAAAATAAAACCCAGGAGAATAATGATGCTGCACTTCCTACACAATTCACTGAAAACAACATATGGATAGAAAAGGCTGTGACCATTCTACACACATCACAAAAAGTTTTGCATCACCTCAGTTCAGAGAGTTCTGGAACCTGTACAGAAAACTGGAACACAAATCAACATAAACATCATTTCTGCCCTTTTTATTGCTCATAAAAACCAGACACTGGATGTTGTACCATGATACAGCAACACCTTCAGTGGTGGTGGTCCAGATTGCTGTACACACTGGAACCTCTAATACACAGTAGCACGTCCTCTTGCATTGATGCATGCTTGTATTCGTCGTGGCATACTATCCACAAGTTCATCAAGGCATTGTTGGTCCAGATTGTCCCATTACTAAACGACGATTCATTAGGGAACCTCCACCTTGCTGCACTTGCTGGACAGTGCGTGTAAGATGTTCAGCCTGACCAGGTTGCCTCCAAACATATCTCAGATGATTGTCTGGTTGAAGGCATATGCGACACTCGTTGATGATGAGAACGTGATGCCAATCCTGAGCGGTCTATTCGGCATGTTATTGAGCCCATCTGTAGTGCACTGCATAGTGTCGTGGTTGCAAAGATGGACCTCGCCATGGACACTGGAAGTGAAGTTGTGCATCATGGAACCTAATGCGCACAGTTTGAGTTGCAACACAATGTCCTGTGGCTGCGCAAAAATCATTATTCAACATGGTGGCATTGCTGTCAGGGTTCCTCTGAGCCATAATCCGTAGGCAGCAGCCATCCACTGCAGTAGTAGCCTTTGGGCGGCCTGAGCGAGCCATGTCATCGACAGTTCCTGTCTCTCTGTATATCCTCCATGTCCAAACAACATTGCTTTGTTTCATTCCGAGGCACCTGGACAATTTCCTTGTTGAGATCACTTCCTGGCACAAAATAACAATGCGGTTGTGACTGAACCATGGTATTGACCATCTAGGCATGGTTGAACTACAGACAACACAAGCCGTGTACCTCCTTCCTGGTGGAATGACTGGAACTGATCAGCTTTTAGACCCCCTCTGTCTAATAGGTGCTGCTCATGCATGGTTGTTTACATCTTTGGGCAGGTTTAGTGACATCTCTGAACAGTCAAAGGGACTGTGTCTGTAATACAATATCCACAGTCAACGACTACCTTCAGGAATTCTGGTAACAAGGTTGATGCAAAACTTTTTTTGATGTGTGTATGTATGTGAGAATATTAGAAAATCATAGCTTAAGATGGATTGTTTGAAATCTGATACTAAATATTTTAATGGGCTTTGTGATCCCAAAATGCTAAATAACAACCTGTTAAACAAAAGTGTGTTGACTTTTCCGATATTTTGAGGATCCTCACACCTGAACCAGAGCCCTCATCAAAGGAAATAGAACTCAGGCTACTGGGACAGTAGTAAGTCACATTACTCATCACTACTGATCATAAAAATAAAACTCTACAAAATTATTTCTCAGTATTTCATGGCTACTGAGTATATTGTATCTTCCACATTTAGTTTCATTAGTGTAAGTAAGAAAGAAATCTCCAGCTAAGACTACAACGAGATTGTCAGACTTTTTTAATCCGTTTAGGAGGCAGTCACAAAATCCATTTCTGTGCATTTTTACTGTTTGACATCTTCATTTCAGACCTTGTTAAGAAGCAAAGTAATATCAAATAAAAAAATAATTACTTACTTGTTCTCCAATATATCAAGGTCCCATTTAAGATATGCTGCTATCTTTAATGACAATATTTTCAAAGCCAAGTTCTTGAGGCTTCTCTTCCCAACGCCATCATCTGGCTTGACCATATCACTTTCTGAATCAGTGGCTTTGGTTTCTTGATCCTTTTGCTCATTATGAATTGACAAGAACTTGATGATAAGATCTGTTGGAGATGGATCTGAAAAACATTTACTTACAAAAGTCTCCTCTGTATTTCCCCAAATACGTAGAAAGTGTATTATGAGGCATGTTTTTTAAGTAACTACCGTTTTGAAATTTAAAAAATACATGCTAAGATATCTCAATAATTTTACTTTTACATGAAAGCCTGTACCTTAATCTACTTTTCTACATAATTTCTGTCAATATTGAGGCACTTGTCATAACACTGTACCAGTTTTTGAACACCCTCCTCATAGAAGCCTGACTTGTTAACCACTGCATCACCACTGTTTTGACTTCATCATCGTCTTGAAGACGCTGACCGGCCAGGTGTTTCTTCAAGTGCAGGAACAGATGGTAGGCACTGAGCGCAAGATCGGGGCTGTACACAGGATGATCTAGAGTTTCCCATCGAAAAGATGTGATGAGATCTTTGGTCTGATTCACCACATGCGGACAGGCATTGTATTGCAGCAAAACAATGCCCTTTCTCAACTTCCATGGACTGTTGCTTTGATTCTGGTGTGATGTAGGCCACCCATGTTTCATTGCCCGTAACAATTTGGCTTAAGAAATTATCACCGTTGTTGTGGTGCCACTCGAGACAAGTCAATGCACTGTCTAAACGTTTGGTTTTGTGCACATCCATCAACATTTTCGGTACCCAACGTGTGCACAATTTTTGGTAATTCATGTTCTCGGTCACAATGCCATACAAAACACTACGAGAAACATTAGGAAAGTCATCCCACAAGGAGGAAATCGTAAAGCGTCTGTTTTCTCTCACTTTATTGTCCACTTCCTGCTCGATACTTTCATTAACGACCGAAGGACACCCACTCCGTTGTTCATCATGCACATTTGTGTGGCCGTCTTTAAATGCCGTCACCCACTTTCTTACCATTCCATCACTCATAATGTTTTCTCCGTAAACTGAACAGATCTCACGATAAATATTGATTGCTTTTAGGCCTTTAGCACTAAGAAATCTTATAACAGCCCGTACTTCACAGTTGGCGGGACTCACAATTATCAGAAGCATCTTAAACACTCAGTACACAATGTAAAAAAGGAATAATCAGACTGTAATGGTGTCAGTGTGTAGATTAAAGTACAGGCTTTCATGCAAAAATAAAATTATTGAGATATCTTAGCACATCTTTTTTGAATTTCAAAACAGTACTTACTTAAAAAACACTCCTCGTATAAATACATACCAGGATTGCTTTTCTGAAGATGTTCTTCTAGCAACTCTGGTTTTAGTAGGAACTCAAACCACAATATTGTGTCTGGAGATATGGGCACAGTTCCTGGTCGCAATAAATCAACATCCATTTCGAACGGATAGATACTTGCATGGATCCTGCTGTCAGCCAACCCTTTTTAATAACTGAAACATTCAAGTGACAACAATCAAAGGAGTGAAAATGTTTGGTAACTACATTGATAAACTCTAAACATTATGAAATCCAAGGAATATGTGATATGCATTCCACTCAACAATATGGAAGGTTTGAACAGTGCTGTTACAGAAGAATTTATTTTGTGGTGACATATCATTCGTCACACATCAATAATAAAACTGAGTGATATAGAATTTGTTTTGATTTGAAAATTGCAGTTTGGTTCATGACTCCCGGACAACAATATGTGTTTTGTACATATCTCTTATGTAGTGTTATTTTAATAGAGTACTCTTGTGTTTTTAACGTTTATCCATCTTTTGTAGTAGGGTAAAGTGAGTGAGTACACATGTGACCTCAAATTATAGAAATAATTTCTTCCATGTTGCATGACTTAACACACCACTACAACAATGGAAGTACAACAATCACTACATATAAACAAGATGATCAGTATTAATACAGCCGCAACATCCAAATTTTGCCGGTGACTTCATCACAAATGCACAATTCAACTACATCATCAATAACTCCAGCAACTCCAATACAGATACCAGTTTTGTGGACAACTTTTCCAACAGAATGTTTCATTTGAGAGCAGTGCATTTTTCAGCAATGCCACAGACAAATTAGACCTTACCTTTACTAACATGGATCAAGACTTAGTATCGTTGCCCATCTCCAAGCAATCATATCAGAACTTTAAAGGTACAGTAATAAAGTACCTGTCAGTACCTAAGGAACAGCATTTCCAATGCATCCTACATGAAAAGGCCATCGGAAATCGAAGACCATGAGAATTGTTATGGCACCTATGTAATTTGGTGGGTCAGGAAACGCAATAGGCCCTACACAACATGTGGTTCTATCACCTGCCATCTACAATAAGTATGGTTTTGATGGTACGTGGCAATTTATCATTATTACTTTAGCAGAAAGGTGGACACAATTGTTCATTTTTCCCCTATGGCACTTACTCAAATGTGTTACAACAAACGTAGTGCCAGACACCGATTCATGGCAATGTTACAGAGTGAAAGGAAAACATCAGAACCTCGGATTGATGCCACCCAAGCTGAGGCAGATTGGGAAAAACATAAACTTCTCTTCATCTTAAGAGACCTACAGTACTGTTTCAGTATCCTAGAAGAAGAAATTACTGTCAACTGCAGTGCAAATGATGTTCCGTCTCCTCAACAGCACAGCCACAAGACAGAAGTCAACACAGTCACACTTCTGCATGGTGCTGGCATGACATTAAGCGAAAGGAGATCTTCGTTCTGGCATTCCAAATCACCTTAGGGTGTGACCCTGAAAAACATCAACAAAGCCCATACATTTCTGGGACTCAATGTGAAAATACGTTCCAAGTTGCTCATGGTCTGTCCCAGCTGAAGTTCACGCTTCTGCAAGCATTGTTTTTCAACGCTTTACATGGCCATGAGATGACAAACAGTGCTGCCTGCTGGCAAAAGGTTGTTTACATTGTCAACAAATCGATGTTGGTTGGCTCACTTTCAGACCTATTGGCAATATAGTTATCACAACAATATTTAAGCATGTGCACTTGGACATTGTAACCCACTTTCCTACTCTAACAGGTACCAATAATTGTTAGCAATAATAGGCTGATCTACTCATTGGCTCGAAGCTACATCATTCATCAAAATTTCAGCAGAAACAGCAGCTCAAGTATTCATAAAATGGCTCTGAGCACTATGCGACTTAACTGCTGAGGTCATCAGTCCCCTAAAACTTAGAACTACTTAAACCTAACTAACCTAAGGACATCACACACATCCGTGCCCGAGGCAGGATTCGAACCTGCGACCGTAGCAGTCGCGCGGTCCCAGACTGTAGCGCCTAGAACCGCTCGACCACCCCGGACAGCAAATATTCATCCCCACACAGATCACAAGATTCACGGTTCCAGCCACAGAGACCACAGATTGTGGCCAACAATCTGAGTGCTTGCTTTTTACTGATCTCACAAAACTATGTCCACTCTGAAATTACAAGCTACCACCAAGAGCACCAAAATGGTTGAACGACTCCACAGAACACTCAAAGTAGTGCTCTTGTGCCACAGGAGTACATGGAGTGAAGTACTGCCTGTCATACTATGGGGTTTAAGAATGACTGTAAAAACAGGCACTGACCTGGCCCAAAGCCAATCTACAAACAACAAATACCCGTTCCCGCACATCTCATATAGAGCACCAAGAAGTAACAACAGCCTCAATCCACATACTGCAACAGTTATCACAGACACTGCAGCACACAACCCAGTGACACATTCCAGCAGCACCAGCCTGCCATGGCATCAAGCAAATATTTTTTCACAAGGACCTTAAGAATTGTTTGCACATTTGGTTGTGTGTTGGCGTAGTCAAGTCGGTGTTGTTTCCCATTACACTAGGCCGTATCAGATATTACACTGCTGTTTGCACACCTTCATAATACTTCAAAACAGTGAAGCCACAACAGTCTCGGTACAGAGAGTGAAGCCTGCTTACGTCACAAGCAAACAGCTTCAGAGATGCCCCACACAGCCTCCACAATACAAAACCCACCGGCAAGCATCTCTTTGAGAACAGCACCCCCACAGCTTCAGTGAATGAAGAGGCTAATGATACAGTTGGATCAGCAATACCTGTGGGATGCGACTCACTGATACTCAAAGCTCCACCTCCACCGGGTTTTATTTCTCATGCAGGTTGAAAAATTAAGCATACTATATCGTGTATAACAAGCACTCCACTCTTTAGCCCAGCATGGACATATTTCCGATGGACACACCCAGAGGAACCTCCACCAGCATCACACCACCTCTAGCATCATCGTCGCCACCCCTGGCAGCCACCTACCCCAACAAAGTTCCAACTACAGTGTTGGAATCTTCCAGAGTCCTGCTAACTAGAGTACTGCGGCAAGTATGCGCCAAATTCCCTTCAATTCCCAGCGGACCCAGATTCCACAAGCAGACTCTTCAGTCAGCAATAATGACGTGGCTCAACTGCTATCCTGCATTCACAGAAAACCAGAACTCTTCCCTTGACAGAATCACACAGTTGGTCACTCACCATTCCACACTCAAAAACAGGGGGGGTTACTGCAGCAATATATCTTTCATCACACACTGACAGTGAGAGAAGTTGAGGTAAGTGATAAGAGTGTGCTTCGATCTGACAACTGCAGTTTGGTTCATGACTGTGTGACAACAACATGCAAAATCCAGGATGAAATGTAACAATATTATGAGAAGGTAAGTTGCTACTCATCATATAGGGGAATGCTGAGTCAAGACTAACAATTATAGCTTTCGGCTGTTAAGGCCTTCGTCAATAACACACACACACACACACACACACACACACACACACACACACACATGACTGCAGTCTCAGGCAACTGAAACCACACTTTGAGGAGCAGCACCAGTGTATGATGGGAGTGGCAAGTAGGGGGAGGGGGGGGGGGGGGGGGTAAGGAGGAGGCTGAAGTGGGAAAGGGGAGGATAGTATGGTGGTGGTGGTGGTGGTGGTGGTCAGTGAAGTGCTGCAGGTTAGACTGAGGGCTGGGGAGAGGTGGGGATGGGAGAAGGGTGGGGGCAGGGGGGCGGGGGGGGGCGGGGGCGGGGGGGGGGGGGGTAGTGGGTTGAAGTAGCGGAAAAGGAGAGAGCAACATGTGTTTTGCATCTATGTCCCGTGTAGTGTTATTTCAATAAAGTCTTTCATAATGTTACTGTTTATCCATCTTTTGTAGTAAGGTAAAGTGAGTAACTAAATCTTAAACTACACTTGACTCAAAAGTTTCTATTTAAAAAGAAAATGGAGAAAGTAAGTTGCTGAATCAGTTATTTGTCTGAAAACTAGATTCCACAGTTTTGTAATAAGTTTTTCTAAAGGCAACTGCCATATTTTATTATGCAGCAGGGTAATTTAATAATTCTCTGAAGTCAGAGAGTTTATTATTGTTGTCTATCTTAACATGATATCCAATGCCAAAAAATCTAACAGAGGGAACAACTATTTTCTGTGTAGCCCGTTTTGAAGCAGAATAACTTTAATATTCAGCTAACACACAAGTTAAGTGGATTAAACAAGCACCAAAATTACGTGCTCCTCTGTGTACTATCATCTGAGGAAATCCCCATTTACAAATTTTGAATTATTCACTAAATAAGATGGGTGTTACATTTATGTGACTCACTCTGTACAGAAGGACTGTACAGAGATAAGGAATTTTAAAGTAATATTACAGAAAGGAAAGAGGAAGTGAAAAAAGATGAGGTGGGAGATGTGATACCATGAGAACAATTTGACAGAGCACTGAATCTCCTAGTCAAAAAAAGGCACCTGGTATAGATGACATTCCCTCAGAATTGTTGAGATCCTTGAGAGAATCACCCATAACAAAACTATTGCACCTGGTATATAAGATATGAGGAATAAGCAGAGTCCACATAGACTTCAAGGAGAATCTAATAGCTCCTATTCCAAAGATCACATGTGCTGAAAAGTGTGAATATTACAGAACCATCAGTTTAATTAGCCACGACTGCAAAATAATAACACACATTATTTACAGAAGAATGGAAAGTTTGGTAGAAGCCGAACTCTGTGAAGATTATTTTGGATCTCAGAGATAAATAGGAATACGTGAGGCAATACTGATGACAACTTAACTTAGAAGACAGAATGAAGAAAAGCAAACCTACATTTACAGCATTTATGGATTTAGAGAAAACTTTTGACAGTGTTGGCTGGAACACATTCTATCAAATTCTGAAAGTAATAGGGACAAAACATAGAGAGCAAAAGGTTATCTGCAACTTGGATAGAAACAAGACTGCAGTAGTGCAGAAGAAAGTGAGACTAGTCGTAACCATCTGACGTTATTCAATCCGTACAACACTGAGCAAGCAGTAAAGAAAACCAAGAAGAAACCTGGAAGGATAAATAAAGTTCATGATGGGGGGGGGGGGGAAAAAAAAACTTTAAGGTTTGTCGATAAAACTGATACCCTGTAAATTGTAACTTATTCATGTGATACTGAGGGAATTAGATCAGCAAATGAGACCTAAAAAGTAGCAGGCGAGTTTTGCTGTTTGGGCGGCGAGGTAACTGACAACACCCAAATTCAAGGACATATTAAATGCAGACTGGTAATAGCATGAGAAGCTTTCTGAAAATAAATGCACAAATTTTTTAACACTGAATATAAATTTAAGTATTTGTCTGGAGCACAACCTTACATGGAAGTGAAACATAGGTGATAAGCAGTAGAGACAAGAAGAAAATATAAAATTCTGAAATGTATTGCTGTAGAAGAATGCTGAAAATTGGGTACATAGACTGAATAATTAGTGAAGAGGTAGTAAATCAAACTGGGGACAAAAAACTTTATAGTATAACTTGGTTAAAATAAGGGCTTGGCAGATAGGACACACCACGTGGCATCAAGGACTAGTCAGTTTGGTTATGAGAGGAAGTGGTGGTGGTGGTGGGTGTGAAAGGGGGGGGGGGGGTGAAACTTGCAGAAAGAAATCAAGATTTGACTACAGCAAGCTGGTTCAAGTGGATATATGTTGAAATAGCCATGGAGAGAAAATCTTTGTACATCCATATTTAAATTGGATGAAGGTGGGACACAGCTGGTATAATTTTTATTAAAAATGAAACTCCTCCAGCTGTACTCAAGATTTTATTTAAATAAAATCTTGAGTACAGCTGGAGGAGTTTCATTTTCAATAAAAATATAGAGAAAAGGCTTGCAACTGATATACTAGTATAGAAAGCTGCTTCAAACCACTCTTTAGAATGAAGGCCACAACAACTGTTCTGCCTTGTTTTTGTTAACTAAAAGCTGTTCCTTTAACAGAACACACAGGTCATGTCAATGCATCCCCTATTGACAGATGATAACAACAAAATCTGCTTAGCTCACATAGGAGCTGCTAGTTGGTGCTCGCAGTAAATAATGGAAAATCTAGACAAAAATTTGGTCACGAGATGAGCTAAGAGTCTACATCTTTGTGTGTGACATAAATTTAATGGACTGAGATTAGGGAGAGACTATAATACTGTACAAAGTTAGGAGTTTCAGAATCCATCAAGGTCATAACAGGTAAGCTAAAAGTGGGGACGGTTGGGGTCTATCCTGGCATTTGACACAAATAATTTATGGAAAACACAACAAAACCAAAATCAGTATTGCCAAGTTTGAAGCTCAATCACAAATAAGAGTTCAGCATCTTAACCGCAGTGTCATTTCTTACAATTTGATTTACTCATCCAGAGATCATTTCACGATAATATAGGATTTTATCGTCACAATAGAATGAAAATAAAGAGGTCAAAAAATTATAAGGGCATAACCACACTCAAGTCCAAATCCAAAAGCACGATTTCCAATGACACACAACACATAATGCTGAAAGTATGTTTATTATGACTGCCAACATGCAACTAGAACAGAACTGATCTCCTGGACAGAATGTGCTGATATTTATAAAACATTGAATATTCCAGAATATAAAAACATAAGAAATTTTGAGAGTCTTCTAGCAAATACAAATCTTAAATAAATAGTAACTGCTGATGACTGAGTTTGAATTGGTGTCTGTAGCACACCAGCCAGCGACACTAATGGTACACCACACTTTAAACTGAATATTGTGATTCATGACCAAATGATGATAACCTCTTTCACCCAACCTGTTGTACGAAGCAAACCCATCTGATGTGACTACAGAACCTTCTTTCACATATTCTTCTATTAAAGATGTCAAGACTTCTTACTTAAACTATAACCTCTGGCCCCTACAATGACCCCCTATACTTTATAAATTCCCCGCAGACTTCTCTACAAAATGAGAACCAGTCGACTACAGTGCCACACAAAACCCCTGCTTAGTGCATGACAGATTTGCAAGAATACTCATAGCAAAAATAGTAGGTTTACAGTCACTTCTCGCCCAATGATTGCAACAATTTTATAGTTGATTTACGGTCACTCATTTTCTGAAGCAGAATTTCCGCAGTAAAAACAACTGACTCATCCATAATGAACAGCATGAGAAATCAAGAACTTAAATCATGACTATTTATAAATCACGACTACTTTCATTAACAAACAATGCCGAAAACAAATTATGAGATGAAAACAAAACAATCTACACCAAATTTTTAATATAGGCGCGTAACGAGGAAATCCAGAGAAATCATTTAACATTCATCGACAGCAATGTGCAGCACAAACAAAATAACATCACACATTAAGTCATTGGTCAAAGCCGACACGTGGTATCGGATACTAGAATTGGCAATAAGTAGCAAGTCAAGTACAGATTTAGAAATAGTTGCTAATCAAATTTTCACTGATATTAATAAGTGGTTTAAAGCTAATCCTTTGTCATTAAACTTTGAGAAGACCCACTATATGCAGTTCACAACCTGTAAGAGATTTCCTTCCAGCATGAGTATAATGTATGAAGATATGCAGATTGAAGAGGTTGACAGTGTTAAATTTCTGGGATTAAAACTCGATAATAAATTCAGTTGGGAAGGGCATACCACAGAATTGCTTAAGTGCCTAAACAAGTCTGTAAATTCCTTGAGAATGATGTCAGATATAGGAGATATAAATATAAAAATAACTTGTATACTTTGCTTACTTTCATTCTGTTATGTCATATGGATCATATTCTGGGGCAACTCATCAAATCGAGCAAAAGTTTTTAGGGTGCAAAAGCATGTGATAAGAATCATTTGTGATGTAAATTCACGATCATCTTGTAGAAACCTGTTCAAGGAACTTCGTATTCTAACCACTGCTTCTCAGTATATTTATTCCTTAATGAAATTTGTTGCAAGTAATACATCCCTATTTCCCACCAATAGCTCAGTACACAGTATCAATACTAGGAATAAGAAGAATCTACATAAAGGCCTAAAATCACTAACCTTGGTCCAAAAAAGGGATCCAATATTCAGGAACACATTTCTAATAAATTGCCAGCAACCATTAAAAACTTGGTTTCAGATAAAGCATGGTTTAAACAGAGTTCAAAAGACTTTTTGATAGGCACCTCCTCCTACTCCATTGATGAATATCTTAACAGAGACTGTTAAGTCAGCCTAAGTTAAAATATCTGTTAGATTTCAGCTTTGACAACACTTGGTCACAATAGTCAAGATTAGGTATTTTGCATATGATAAATTTATTAACAGTGGATAACAGTGTTTCATTCTGACAGTGGGTTCATTCTGTAAATATTAGCTGTCCCATTTTATTGCATAGCATTAACTTATTTTTGACTATCTCCTGACAAATGATCAGGGTAGTAAGTATTATATTCAAATGTTTTATGTTTTTATGTCATACTTTCTGACCTGTTCCACACCCATGAGAATCATCTCATTTTTAGGGTCGATGGAACGAAAACAATCTAATCCAGTAACAGATGCAGTACTCCTCACTAAAGACTACTATCCTTGCGGGATTGGTACCAGACACCCCAGAGCTAGCTACTGCACATACTTTCATCACTGGCTTACAGTGGCTCACATAAAATCTAACAGATCAGTAGAGACCCGGCCAGTAATCACTGCATCTGACTGTCTAGTTTTCACGAATCCCAGAAGACCAGATGTTAGAGCATAGGGGAAATACTTCAGGATACCTAGCCATGGATGAGCTGGCATGACAAGCAACCATTTCTGCTCCACTGGCTCATAGTGCCTCTTACTCAATGCAACGTTTCCTAACTGGAATTATTGTTTGGTCATATCAGCAGCAATGACTGTGATTTCATCCATGATGCTGTGTTCCACTAAAGCCTTCCTTGAAACGTATTCGGCATCCTTGTGGTTGCAGCCGCTTTTGTATACTACTGTGACATTGTACACCTGAAACCTCAGTGCCCATCTCACTTGCTAACCCAATGGAGGCTTCAAGCTGATCAGCCAGTACAGAGAATGGTAATCTGTCACAATAGTGAATTATCTGGCAAATAAATGCAGCCAAAACTTGTCGATGGCCTAGACAACTGCCAGTCACTCTTTCTTGGTTGTACAGCAGTTCATCTCAGAGTTTGAGAGTACTCTGGAAGCATAAGCTATAATCTTTTCAGCAAACCTGCTGAACCTGCAGTAGAACTGCACTTATCCCATAACTGTTCGTGTGGGTCTGAAATTCTGTGTCATCATATGGTGCTGGGACTGTAGAAAATGTTAGTGCCTCGTTAAGTGAAAGGAAAGATCATACTTGCACCTCCCTACGGCAGTTCTAGCAAGGGCATGCCTTGGTATAGAAGTCTTTTACGCATTTACAGTAGTATGAGAACCTTCTGAGAAATCATCTTACATCACAAATGTGCTGACGACTCGGAAAATCTGGAACTGTTCTTACTTTACAAATAAAACAGTTTCTGCAGAAGCCACTTGTTTCTTCTGCCACTATACAGTTAAGTGGTTCACACCATAGTCTTCAGGTGGACAACTGTTAGTTTACATAGCTGGTGATGGTAAAAAGTACAAACATCTTTTCACATTAGCAGACCAAGGGTGCTGTAGGTTATGTTGCGTCTTTTGAGGAACAGAAAAGACGTAAACAGTCTGCATACTGCTGTCTGATTTATGTCCTCTCTACTGTACATTACATTTACACTGTCATTTGTCCCCCTGAATGTGAGTTCGATGTCTCAACAACTGCTCTGCCTCGTTCCACTGGTCTCTATCACATAACGTTCTTTGATTTACACTCAAGTTTCTCCAGATAACTTATAACACAGAACAAAATTTAGTGGTTCCATCACTGCATACACTATGTGCACCCAATTGTTACTCCTGGACCACAAACATGCTAATATGCCCCTTGCACTAACTCCAGTCTGTTTGGGAAACTGACGATGTCCATGTACATCTCCACGGCCTCCACTCGGCTGCCTGCAAAATTGCATCAGCAGCCCGCACAATGAGTGAGATGTTGAGCTGAGCAGATCGACAAGATGTTGCTTCCGTGCAGTACTGATCTGGGTATATGATTTTCTTGTAAAAGCATTACACTGTGACCCAATATTGTAATGTGACAGGGTGGTTTAGTTATCTTCTTTCATCATTAACCAATATTCTGAGTTCCACAAGTGATTTTTAATTGTGCAGTATGTATTAATAATGATTTTACTGGCTTTTTAAACAAGTGTATTTTAGTAATCTTTTTTTCTTGGATGATTTATTATACAATGTTATTCCATGACAGGAAATACTGTTTCGGTTTTTTATTCCCCCCCCTCAGTAAATTAAAGTCCTATCGGATCTCTTTTTGTGGTTGTGTGTAGAACTGCTGGTAAACTACTAAGTAATTTATACAACAGGTTAGTGGACTCATAGTCACTTGGCACAATAAGGATAACTAATTTTTAAAATAGTGCTTTACATTGAGCCTCACTACTAGGCTTGTTGAAAATTAATAACTTCAATTTTTTTATTCTGTTCTCAACATCATTTGAGATATTGCATGTCATGCATATTACTCAGTCAACTTTCCTGCATCACTGACGCATGTTGTAACCCTCTGCTACTAGAGAACTCTGAGCTCTTATGTGTAATATGGTGGTGGGTAACAACTATGTCGGTGCATGAGGAACAGCAGCTGTGATTGAGTTTCTAACAATAGCAATCTATAGAATAACAAGAGCCGTGTATGGTGATCTACACACATACTCCACAAGCCACAGTGCGTGACAGAGGGTACATGGTACCACTATTGATCATTTCCCCTCCAGGGATTCCAGATTCAGTTCCTGAAACATCTTCGTAACTCTTCTGCATTGCTCAAACATGCTGGTAACAAATCTAGTAGTCCATTTCTGAACTGCTTAAATGTCTTTGTTTAACTCCATGGGGGAGGGGGGGGGGGGAGATCTCAAATACTCAAGCAATACTCAAGAATGTGTCACACAAGTGTTCTATATGTGGTCTCCTATAAGGATGAACCATACTTTCCTAAAATTCTCCCAGATTTCATACTGCTTTGCAATATTATCCACACTACTAATGCCATGTTTGAACATTATCGGATTGTTTTTCCTACTCATAACCATTAACTTATATTCTTCTACATTTTGAGCTAGTTGCCATTCATCACACCAACAAGAAATTTTGTCTAAGGCATCTTGTATCCTCCTACAGTCACTCAACAACACCTTCTCATACACCACAGCATCATCAACAAACAGCCGCAGATTGCTGCTCGACCTGTCTGTCACATCACTTATGTATATAAAGAATAACAGTGATCCTATCACACTTTTCTGGGGCAACCCTAATCTTACTATTGTCTCTGGTGAACACTAGCAGGACAACATATTGGGTTCTATTACTTAAGAAGTCTCTGAGCCACTCACATATCTGGGAACCTATTCCATACGCTTGTACCTTTGTTAACAGTCTGCGTTTGAGCACAGTGTCAAATGCTTTTTGGAAATCTGGAATCTGCCTGTTGCCCTTTACTGATAGACCACAGGGTACAATGTCAGAAAAGAACAAGGTAACTTTCACACAAGTGATGCTTTCTAAAACTGTGCTGACTTGTGGCTGTATTTTCCTTCTGAAGGTAATTTATAAAATTCAAACTGAAAATATGTTCAGCAACTCTGCAGCAAACTCATGTTAAGGATATTGGTCACATGGGACTTTGCGCTGACCAAGAGATTTGGGGGTGGGGGTTTCTTTTGCTTTCTCTACTGGGACTTTTGGCTATGATGTTGCTGTCATCAGCAAACAGAACTTTTTCTCCATGTCTTGTACTGTCTACAAAGTCACTGATTTGCATTAAGAGTAGAACTGGAGCCAATACAGTACCGTGGGCAACACCTGTGTTTATCTGCTTCTTGTCTGACAGTTTTTTAACTATAAATTTACCGTTATCTACTATCTCTACCTTTCACACCCTGTTTTCCAGACAAGACTGTAACTAAACGTTTACTATTCTTCTTACAACTAGCTGCTTCTATCATGTTTAGTAGTATTTTATGGTTAACAGTGTCAAAAGCCTCAGATAAGTCTAAGAATTGCCTGTAATACAGTCATCCTTGTCAAGAGCTTCAACTACCGCTTTTGTACACTTTGTAATGGCCAATATTGTACTTCTCCCACTTCAAAAACCAAACTGGGGTTTGAAACTTCCTGGCAGATTAAAACTGTGTGCCGGACCGAGACTCGAACTCGGGACCTTTGCCTTTCGTGGGCAAGTGCTCTACCAACTGAGCTACCCAAGCATGACTCACGCCCTGTCCTCACAACTTTTAATTCCGCCCGTACCTCGTCTCCTGCCTTCCAAACTTCACAGAAGCTCTCCTGCGAACAGCATTTACCACCTAAGCCACACCAAATGTGTTTGATATGTTTAGGAAGTTACTAATTTCACTCTCAACACCTGTATTAATATTCAGTAGTCACATATTATTATATTAGTTTTGAAGGCGAAGACTCTTTCTGGGAATTCAATTAATTTGATGAAACAAGTACCTACGTTATCTATGTTACCACTAGATAGGCAGTATATGCAATAAATGAATACCTTCTTATGGCTGTCTATCTTTGTTGGTTCAATTCAAAATGTTTATCTACACTAATTGTGATTATATCGTCTTTAGCTTTAAAGTGTGTGCCACCTCTGATATAAACACATGAACCCATCCTTTAAAGAGGATCAATAAAAGATTGCGGTACCACCCGTCTGCTTTGAAACGTTACATAACTTTGTTATGTTGTGCGATGTCATGGTGGCACAGCATATTTTTATAATGGATTGTGTTTGCAGAGGGCATTATGCAGTATGCAATGGCACTCCCTAGCATGGGACACTTGTTTCTAAATAGCTTATAAGTGCTGTTGGTAATTCATACCTCTTGACCGCTGTTTGTCAGATTACATAGGTAGAGTTTGTGGCAGTTTGCTAGTGAGCTATCTTAAAGTTGGCAGTTACAGGGAATAGGTTTGTTTCCGGGTCTGGAAATATTAGTGTGGTTTGTTGTTTATGGTTGGAGATTTAATTTTATGTTTTGTATTTTGTTCGTTATGGATATGACAATGAAGTTCATAAACAGGTTCCTGCATCCTCAATGGGGGACAACATGTTGACTATGATTGAATTCCTACAGTTGTTTGGTTTCATTACAGAGTATGTGAAGTTTTAGGTTCATGGAGGTGAGAGATTGACCAAAGTTGCTGGATCTCAGATCAGGGTCTAGTATATGTGATTTTGTCGACAGAATAATGTATGATGTTTTATCTGACGGGGTTCCTGGTCTGAGAAGTCTAGGTTACCCAATAAAAATATTGTGTTGATGATATATTATTTCTGCAATCATTAGATTGCTAGGTTTACACGTTGGCTGACTTTGAATGGTAGGTGTGTTTCTTTTTACTGTAGTATGTATGAGGTACGTGCATTTATGTGCATAATTTTGTGTTTTTGGTATATCACAATTACTATTAATGCAATATTTTATAAATTTTTTGGTTGTGTTGTTGGTAATGATGTCGGACTGTGATTGGTAGGTATTGTGGAGTTTGTTTTACCTACACTAGTGAGGTTAGGTTTCCAAAATTAGCTATATGGGTGAGTTTTGGTTTTATTACTGCGGACATCATTTTGGCTATAACGATCAAATGAAATTTCCAGCACTACACTTTGGAGCTAAGAGAGAGTTTGTGGTATTGTGGACTTCATATGTAGATCAAGTGAATTTTCAATACCAATTTTTTTATTGTGGTTTTCTTGGTTGCTGATGATTTTGTTTGCTTTATTTTTTGCATTAGTGTTTGTTTTGGTATGTCTTCATTATCAGAATTTTTCTATATTTAGTTTGTCCCCTCCCAAACCCCCTTAATTTCCACAGTTATCTCATAAGTTTCATGTTATTTCTGCAATTAAAAATTTTTCCATTATTTTTTTATGTTTGTATGAGTAATGAGTGATGTTATGGGTGCAGTTGTTTACCAAGCAAGAGGTACATAACAAGTACTGCCACCATACAGGTGTAACCACTAGGCTGGCATTCCTCAAGTCCATTCAGCAGCCTCCAGATGGTCCTCACAAACCTAAACCTCTTCCTGCTTCTGTGCCACTTCCTGTAGCGCACTGATACTGCAGACAGCTGCTGTATGGAGCACTGTCAACCATGGACTGCATAGTTTCTGCCATGTACTGCTGGACACGGAAATCCTTTCACTGACAGACATCACAATACAACATATCATGGACAAACACAAACAGTAAGAAACCAGCAATCAATCAGTTCAGTACCTGCAGTCCATTCATTACAACTCTCTGAAGACTACCTTCTGGCTTAGTGGTTGCTATTTACAGAGTAATTGGACTGTCAAAAGCGTTTGCAACATAACTATTTAGCAGACTGCCAAGAGACAGCAAAATTATTAGATATTACTGTATTAGGTTTAGGATATTAAGTGCCACACATTGAACTGTACCAAAGTATCATTTTGTAAAACACTCTTAATACATATTATTAGTTATTTCTTATGGTGTTGTCACATTTCTGTTTTAGTGTACCCTATCAAACAAGTGTTAAGTGGCAAGTGACCAGTGGCTGCCACTAATGAATTAGGCCTATAGGTTTTCTGCTACTGTTGATGTCTGAGCTGTATTCATAGTAGCATTCAGTTACCACTTTCACAAGTGCCATTTTGTATAAGCTTGACAAAGGGTTGCCACCACCTTGCTGACATCATGGATCAAAGCAAAACAGGTTGTATCACAATCTTTGGTTTACAGTAGCAACTTGCACATTCATATGATGATAGCACGATATGCTGTTTTTCCTTGTTTCCACACCAGTGCTCTGTAATGCATACCACTATGCTATTCAAAGGCTATAATTCAACTTCAAACCGGTGTTCCTTTTTTTAACAGACAGTCAATTTTTATGAAAAACAGATAATGCAGAGCAAATTTCTGTGCTGTTTGCACTCTTTGGTGTTGTACATTCTCTCTTCCATACACACACTGAAGAAATCTCTAAACTGGTTGACATACTTAACGAGCCTGATGTCAGGATTTATATATTTGTATATATTAAAAAAGGGTAATTATCCTATAAATGACAATAGGTATTTGGCCACATATGACACCACACCCAACTGCTGTACACTAATTCACTTCCACTCCTACTGAGGTGCAGACCATGCCTAGTATAGCCTCATCTCCTGACAGCCCCATAGGCACTAGTGCAACGTGTGACCGGACAGCAGTCGTTAGTGCTGTCTCCAACCCTGCATCATACAGCACTGTCAAGATTAGGCCATCTGCCACTAGAACAGCTTAACCTTGCACACACTGTTACGGATTCTATAGCTCACCATCATTATCCCCCTATCCCTATCTAACCAGTTCCCCACTCCACTCACAATCACTATAGTAGCTGATCAACTTCCCTGAAATCCTTTTCACAGAGACCCCCTAAACCTTCGATCACCTAATTGAGCCCAGCACTTGGCTCGAAAATGGCGGTGACCTCATACTCCTCTCCTAACTTCTACTGCTCTGCCACGATTCCTACATAACAGCAGCACACTCTTCTTCCCATCATTAGTGTTATTCCTAACCTTCTTACTCACACATTTACTGACACACATTTCCTAGTCCTACACATTCTTCAAGCTTGTCAATCTGGTAGCTGGAACCTGTTACAGATCGACATCCTCCTGTTAGCCTTATTATCAACAGCCACTTTCACCACCTCCTCCTCACTAGCCCTCTCCTGGCTTCGTGCAAATGTGCCTGAAGGGGAGAGATCTTCCTTTTCTGCTCCTCTATTAACCTGTTCATATTGCATATTTTGCAGATGCACAAGAGTGTCTCAGTAACCTCTCGAAAAGTTCTCCTCACTACATTCCCATCAGTCAAACCATTTACTACAGCTCCAACAATGCATCACACTATCTACTTTTGATGGCAACTCCCACAGTTTCCATTCATGGTCAAATGAAATATCCATAGCAAAGAAATAAAACACTAAGTATGTGAAACTAAAATAATATTCTGAGATTTTAACTAACAAAAATTCAAAGCAACAAAGAAAAAAGTCACTAGTGCAGCTATCCAGAGCAAAAGGGACGTATGAAATAAGCATGGATGAGCACAGTTCGTTGGTCCCTGAGTCAAGTATGTTAACAAAAGTCGTAGATACATAATGACTATTGGAAATTCAGTATACAGGTAAAACCTTAGTATAGTAATCACTAAACATAGTGAAAAGGTGTTTAAAAAGTGAAATAGACATAAAATATGACCAAAACTTGTGTTCTGATCAGCATTAAAATCACACTGAATAATTATAATTAATACAATAAATATTAGTAAAATAAAATAAAAGTATGTCTTCTAAATCAGGAAACAATCATACAATTTTTGACAACTGTTTTATGTCAACTTCACTGAACCCACACGTTTTTAGATGTTTGCCAACTGAATTCTACTATATGAACACATCATGAGTCGTAGGATATAACTGCTCATGTAGACTAATGTTGCTGAGCTTACAAAAAAAACAATTTCTGTCCCTCAAAAGAAAATACTTGGTATTCTCCTTTAGTGTCAGAATTAAAACTGCTAATACTGATGGTAGCATGTCACAACTATCATTCTAAATCAAGCAGTACACTATAACCAATTATTCATATTCTTAAAATATCACCGATCTAGATTTATACACTGGGAGCTGCTATACAGCATTTGAAGCAAAATACAATGAGTATCAGTTGTTGTTTTTCACCAAAAGATGAGGTGGAAAGCAGGCTAGACAATCTCTGTAAGAAGTAGCACGAACATCATGTTATGAATAAACTGAAATAAGGTTACTCAAATTTCACTACCAGCCATGAGCCGAGTTTTCACTGTTGCTGAAATTCAATCCAAGACAATACAGTTAAGTCGAGTATAACTGTAAAGAAAGCATCACTCAGATACCTGATTGAGAGACTGGTACTTAATATGAACACAAAACATCTGTTAGGCGATGCGTACCCATAGCTTTTACTCAGTAAATGTTGGGTCCCAGAACATTTCCGCAGAACAATGAAACAGAGGCTTTATGGCCTTCACTATTCTACGCAGTGAAGCTCCTTCAAACACAACACAAACATACTGCCATTGTTAGCTTCGACGGAACGAAGGAAAAATTATTGATTTTAACGTCTTGTCAATATCGAGGTCATTAGTGACAGAGCATATGCACGGATTATGCTAAGGAAATCGGTCTTGCCTTTTGAAAGGTACTATTCCAGCATTTGCCGGATGCGATTTGGAAAATCGCGGAAAACCTAAATCTAGATGCCCTGACTCGGGTTTGAAGCGTCGTCCTCCCTAATACCAGTCCAGTGTGCTAACCACTGCGCCATTTCGCTCGGTGTTAGCTTCGACTACTGAGTCACATTTTGAGGGCATAAGTCAGAATCCTACTCCAGGCTAACAAAGACAAATACTAATTCCGGAGCTTAATTAAATATTAGTTTTTTCGGCCTATGCCGATTTATTCTTAGCCATATTAGACTGATGACAAAAACTATTCGTTTCAACTATAACACTACTCACGAAAAAAGTAACTCACACGTGCAAAACAACAACTACAACACCGTACACAGTACACACCGATGACAACAACATCACATATCGCAGAACACCTATACCCTGAAGCTGTGAAGATAAAACCGATACGAGTGTATCGATTATCACCAACGATCGACTCATCGACATCCAACTATTGCAGCTGTCATGATTTTATGTCCAAATTTCCTTGATGGCTAGGCTCCATACTTCCGAAGCCCAGTTCAAGTCACGTGAAAACATTCCACTATGCCATTTCAAATGTTAGCATTAAGACGCTTCGTTAACGAACTGTCACACCATGTCAGTGTTGGGGATATGTGAACAAACTTTTTCCAGCGTGCATAGTGGCGCACAAGATATGATGTGCAGAGTGCATTAGACTCTATGGAATATGCATGTTCCGTGTTTGTTGGGGCACCGTAATATAATTTGGTAGTCAGATGTATTAATATGTGTTGTGCGAATAAAGCATAAGTTTATTTTGTCCCTTAATAGTGTTACCTGTCATTTAGCTGCGTTAACCTGCATAAACTACAACAGGTTATGGGCCCAGGCACTGGATTAAAGAAATAATAAGCTTTAAGGTGACGTGTATTTGCGCAAAAGGTGCGCGGAAGTTCCTATGAACTTGGATAGTGTACGCTATACGAAGAAGAAAATAACTGTAAAATGAGTACAACACAGATACCGCAAATAGAGCGGCTTGTAGGGCGCGAAAATTACGCGACCTGGAAATTTGCCGTTAAGGCGTATTTGGACCTGGATATCTTATGGGACGTCGTAAACGGTAAATTGGCACCTACGAAATCAAGTTTTGCTACTAAGGATCGGAAGGCGAAAGCAAAACTAAGCCTTTTGATTGAGCCAGTGAATTATGTTCACATAGAAAAGGCTACGTCAGCAAAGGAGGTATCGAACAAACTGAGAAACGCATTTGAAGATGGTGGTTTAACCAGAAAAGTAGGATTACTTCGTGAGCTGATAACCACAAGACTGAATAAGTGTAAAAGCGTCGATGAATATGTGAATAAAATAATTTGAATCCCCAATCGTCTGAGGAATATTGGTTTTGAAATTGCGGATGAATGGATTGGAAGTTTGTTGTTAGCTGGACTACCTGAGAAATATTCGCCAATGATTATGGGTTTGGAAAGTTCGGTAATATCCATTACAGCGGATAGTGTTAAGGTAAAGATTCTACAGGACGTGAAGAATGAACCAGATTCTAATGCTTCAGAAAAAGAAACAGCGTTGGCTTTATACTCTAAATACAAGAAGAAGAAACCAATAAGATGTTTCAGATTCCAGAAAATTGGACATATTGCTTCAAAGTGTAACGAAAAGTTAAATATAAAAGAAAAGAAGCATGTTAATTCTAGTAGTCCTGAGAGAAAGACTACCGATAAAGGTAAGGCATTTTCTGTTTTTTACTCTTTTAATGAAGCGAGTAACGGTCATGCAGAATGGTTCCTAGATTCAGGAGCATCTGTGCACATTACCAAAGCTCCATCTGGTTTGTATGATGTTCAGTCATGGACTGACATTGAAATTTCTACAGTTGACGGATCTAAGTTAAGGTGTGAACTCGCAGGAAAAGTGAATCTTAATTTGCTTGTGAATGGCCAAAAGTAAATTGTTACTGCCCATGATGTACATTATGTAAAGAATATCGCAACTAATTTGTTGTCAGTAAGCGAAATAGTAAAGAAGGGTAATAAAGTTATCTTTGATATAGAGGGAGACAGAGTGATAGACTCTTGTGGTGACATTGTAGCCACTGCAACTAATGTTAGAGGTATTTACCAAGTGAATACAGTCAAAATACTGCTGAAACAGGAAATCACTCTGTTTATGCTGCAAAAGGTTTCTTGTGGCATAGGAGACTTGGACATTTGAACAGGAAAAATATGACTTTACTGAAGAATATGGCAACTGGGGTGGAAAATTATGGAATGAATAATGTTCAATGTGAGGTGTGTTTGCAAGGGAAGCAGGCTAGATTGCCATTTAAATCGAGTCAGAGCAGATCTACTTAAGTCTTGCAACTCATACATTCAGATCTCTGTGGACCTAGGGTGAATGAATCCTTAGGAGGTAGCTTCTATTTCCTGACATTCATAGATGATTTTTCTAGATACATGCATGTTTATTTTATAAGTAGCAAGGATCAAGTGAATGATGTATTTGTTGTTTATTGCAAAATGGTCAAAAGACACTCTGGGAAGAAAATTAAAATCATTAGATCAGACAACAGATCAGAATATGTTAACAGACGGTTTAAGGAACAGTTGAATGCAGTGGGTATTAGGCATCAGACTACCATTCGTTACAGTCCTCCTCAGAATGCAGAACAAACCAACAGAACCATTGTAGAAAAGGCAAGAAGTATGTTAAGTGATGTGTTTTTGGGCAGAGGCTGTGTCAACAGCAGTGTATTTATTTAACAGATCATCTACCAAAGCTGTGAGACACAAGACACCTTATGAAGTATGGACTGATGGACTGGGAAGAAACCGAATCTAAAGCACTTACAAATCTTTGGATGTGAAGCCATGGTTCAGATTCCAAAAACATTAAGAGGAAAGTGGGATGCAAAATCTCAAAAATATATTTTTGTTGGCTACTGTGAGGATTCAAAAGGCTACAGATTTTATAATCCTGTGTATAAGAAGGTAATAAGTAGTAGAGATATAGTATTTTTGGAGGATTATAGACCCAAAATAAAGGAAAGTAGTCAAAATAACACAGTAATGCAGCCAAGCATAATGTGTGATAATGCTGAAACAGAGATGCAAACTGAAACAGAGGAAGACGAGAATAAAGAAGAAGCTGATGCGCTACCCGAGAATCAAATTGAAGAAGAAGATTCAACAGAGGAAGTCAGTTTAAGGCAGTCCTCACGTATAGGAAAACTGAAAGAATATCCATATTATGAAATTTATGCTGCCCAAACAATCAACAATGAACCAGTCACAGCTGATGAAGCTTTAGCACATTCAAATGCTCAACAAGATTGGAGAAAAGCTATTGAAAAGGAACTGCAATCTTTTGTGGATAATGATACATATGAATGGGTTGACATGCCTGAAAATAAAAAGCCACTAAGAACAAGATGGGTGTTTAGTATTAAAAATCCTGAGAGTGCAATACCAAAATTCAGAGCCAGATTGGTAGTTAAAGGATGTTCCCAGAAAGAAGGAATAGATTACAATGAAACTTTCTCACCAGTGGTGAACTATTCATCATTAAGATACCTTTTAGCTCTGGCTGTAAAGGAAGACTTATTAATTCATCAAATGGATGTGAAAACATCCTACCTCAATGGAAGACTGGAAGAGAAAATATATGTGAGTCCACCTGATGAAGTTAAGCGACCTTATTAAGGGAAAAGGAGAATTTGGCGTTTGAAGAAAGGCATATATGGATTAAAGCAGAGTGGCCATTGCTGGAATAAATGTTTGCAAAAAAATTGATAAAACTAGGCATGTTACAGTCAAAGACAGATCCCAGTATATATCATGAAAGGAGCAATGAAGAAATTGCAATCATGGCCATATGGGTAGATGATTTTTTTTTTTTTTTACCTATAGTGAAGGCCAGATGGACTTTTTTAAAGAACAGTTACAGTCAGGATTTAATATTCATGATTTAGGGGAGATTAATCAATACTTAGGCATGAAGATTCTAAGAAGTGCCAACAGACAAGAATTATGGATTGATCAGTCTCTGTACACAAGGAAGATCTTAGAAAAGTTCAATATGGAAAATTGTAAACCTATTTCTACTCCCATGGAAAACAATGCAAAACTTCTAATAACTGATGATGACAAGAAATGTAAGGAAAGTGTACCCTATTTGGAAGCTGTAGGAAGTCTACTGTACTTAGCACACACTTCCAGACCAGACATCGCATTTGCCACAAATGCAGTAAGCAAGTTTTGCAGTGATCCGAGAGAAAAGCACTGGATGGCAGTCAAGAGAATATTCAGATATTAAAATGGAACTGCTGATTATAAGTTAAAATATTCTAAAACTGGAAACATAAATTTGGAAGGATACAGTGATGCAGACTGGGGAAATGACTTAGAAAGCAGACACTCCATTACTGGAAGTTTTTTTAGACTAATGGGAGGATTGATATCGTGGTCATGTAAGAGACAAAGAACTGTTGCTTTGAGTGCTGTAGAAGCCGAATATATGGCCTTGTCCTCCACTATCCAAGAAGCTGTTTGGATCCGTACACAAATGAGTGAAATAGAATCTCCTCCTATATTGATGCCAACTGTGATATTTTGTGACAATATGGGACCTATTAAACTAGCAAAAAATAATGTCACCAGTGTAAGATCCAAACATATTGACATAAGGCATCACTTTATGAGACATCATGTGGAACAGGGGAATATAATCCTCAGTTATCTATGCACAGAAGAAATGTTATTTGATCTCCTAACCAAGCCTCTCAGTAAGGACAAATTTCAGAAGCTGGTGAAACATTATGGTTTAACCTGGGATGTATAGTGTTGAGTAGCTGAAAAATATTTGTTCAAGGGGGAGTGTTGGGGATATGTGAAGAAACATTTTCCAGCGTGCATAGTGGCACACAAGATATGATGTGCAGAGTGCATTAGACTCTATGGAATATACATGTTCCGTGTTTGTTGTTGGGGCAACATATTATAATTTGGCAGTCAGATGTATTAATATGTGTTGTGCGAATAAAGCATAAGTTTATTTTGTCCCTTAAATCATGTTACCTGTCATTTAGCTGCGTTAACCTACATAAACTACAACGGTCAGGCATGCCATATCAAGGTTTCTTTGGAAAAAGGTTTGACAGTGGCTTCATGTGATAACGTCAGAAGTTAACCAATTTTCGCTGCGCTCACGAATGATAGGTTTTGTGCTGTTGTTTCGTCTTAAACTGTATTTTATTATTATGCTTTGTTTCCATGTGAAATTGCAAATCTTGCATGGTGATTTGGATTTTTTTTCTTTTTTTGCACTGACAGTTCTTCCACAAACGAGATCGGTACATGAAAATGAAAAATTATTTAGGAACAGAGCTGACACCTAAACTATATATGGATAACAACATAGCTGACGAAGCAGTTCTCGTTAAATAACATTTTAAGTGAACACGTCAACTCTAGTGAAGGAAGAAAGAGAGTTCTGTATGATGTTATCAGTTATGCAAGAAAAAGTAATGGATAAGGTAAGCAGGCTCTGTTTATTCCCTTATAAAATCTGTTTGATGTATCTGTCTATATCTTAGCTAGAAAATAAATGTTGATGTTTTGAAATATTGTTTCACTTCTCAGCAATTTACCACAAAAGACTGATCAAGAACATATGTTATAAAGTTTTCTATAATCATTAATAAACTTCATTGTTGGTAGTTCTCCATTCCAACACTAAACTCAGACTTTTTATATCATGGATGCTTCATAAGATTGCTTTCACTGTACGATACTGGGCTAAGCAGATTTAAGTGACAGACATTGTGAATACACCCTGATGTGGAGGTTCCGTTGACGTGACGATGCTAAGACAGCCAGTATGAACTAGTCTTCAGTTGGTAGAAATCGGATGTTACATACACAAACATGCAAACCGCTGAGTAGTCGTGGCAAAGCATATGTCCCATTGTGTCACCCCTTAAAATTTCTGTGCATTCCATTTGCAGACGGACTGTGTGAAGACTGCTTGCATATATGCTTCTGTGCGCACTGTAATAATATATTAGCATCAAGCGGTGGCGGAAACAGAAAAAGCTCAAGGAGGGGGCGCAAACGATATCTCGAGCTACTTTTACCGTAACAAAAAATAATCAAGTCACATGCAAAGTTTAAGAAAGTTTTATTTAAACTGATTATACACATATACAAGACAATGCCATCTTATGATATAAAAAAGTTACAATTGTGGTTGTCTTCCTTAAATGATTCTATGTGCCAATTCTTCCTGGCAAATTGATTAATTATATCGTCAATAGGACGATGACATGGATGCTGTGCTATATAGGAAAGTACAACTACTCGATAACTCAATTCAGTTGAGTCGATTGACGAAACAAACAAACCAATAGCGTGCGGGTTGACTGGCAGGGACGGCGTGGGTGGCAATGCAGGCGGCCCCGCAAGGGGTGGACATGCTCCCCCTATATGTATTCACCAGAGTGTCTGACAGATAGCACAACAAAGAATCCTAAGTTTTTCAGAAATGGCTGAAAATTTCCCACTGTGGAGTTACACACAGCTACAATTATATTTAGTTTAAGCTCATATGCACATGCTTCTATAAGCTGCTCTGCACACATATTTTTAGTTTCTGAATTTTTCACACTATGATAAATTTTAACATATATGGCAACTCTGCCTCTCTCCATAGTCTCTCTACTTACATATATTGGAAGCTTATATCCACCTACATTTACCTTTTCCATATCTGTGACCATATGATGCTCAGACTGGCATGGTACATCAGTTCCACCCTTAGTCTCTAAACTTCTAAACAAAGAAGAAGCTCATCTACTTTGTTCTTTTTTTTTATTCCCTGATACTTTGATTCAATATAGTAAAATTATTTTTTATTTTGTTTTTATGAGAACTAGTGACATAGGCCTACCAACATTATTTTTCACTGAGAAGCTTATGATATGTTAACATCTCTAGCACCTGTCCAAGCTTCTCATTTTAAAGCTTATTTTCATTTGACGTTGAATCACTGGACACTGATCTTAGCCTAAAAAAGAAGTACTCCCATGAGTTTCAGTGCCCCCCTTAAAGATTTTGCTAGCATTCTGGCCAATGTATCCTTCCCTTTCCTATTGAGATGCAGGCCATGCCTTGTGAAGTCCCACCTACCAATAGCATGAACAAGAACCAGATCTATGCCTGACAAAGTAGCCGCCCAAAGCAGCTGAACTAGCTCCATATTGACCCTCCTGACAGAGCTGTTCAGTTAGGGCCGATCATACACAAGTAAGCAGAAACCAAGCCAACATTTGTATGGTTCGCTGCAGATGCTATTTTTACCAGGTCAGACCCAACATTGATCCCTATCAATACTGTTTCCTGCTTCACCCACTATCACAACATGATCTTACATCCTCTTATCATGTGGCTCAAAAAAACTTGTGATCTAGTGTCTGTCACCTAATTTTTCCTACAGGATCTGGCCCGCACCTCTTCCATGGGTGATACCCAACAACAGGACTTTCCTCCTACTTTATACTTTTTTTGAAACAGTTGGTTTCCTAGAGAAAGTTTGTCAAGTACCGAGTACACTTCCATCTACCTGAGCCTCTTCCTTCGTTAACTGAGGTAGCAAGGCAAATCTATTGTTTGTGCCCATAATGAAACTGTCAGATACTGTTCTCTTCCTGTGGCTCCCGTTCCTTGCTACCATTCTGTTCCCACCTATCTTCTTCCTTCTTCCCCCATAACCTCATCAGTTCCTCCCTACCACTATCTAGTTCAGCCTTAAGGGACCTTATTTTCCCTTCCTGTTCAGCTATTTTCCTATCCCCTGAACATACTTTGCAATAACACAGAAGTGACCCATTTACTTCTCCAGTTCCCATGCTACTACATTTTCCACAATGTAACCATCTGTCACAACAGCTGCATAAAACTCCAGAACTAACTTACCTATGGCAGCTCAAAACCTTCTCACTCATGGGTGTTTACAGTCTTTTTACAAAATTTATCTAGACAATATCAGTAATATTCTATTAACTATTTATCACAAGAATGATATCTGTGTATACTTTTGATATAGTAACGTAATTCACTTAAAATAACGTTAAAACTCAAAACCTCTATACCTGAAAAATTAGGCCTAAGATTAATAATGTTACAGTGCAGATTATGGCATTAGAGCTGTGGAAAGAGTTAAATACAATGAAGATGAAACAGAAATGTTGGATGTGAAAATGGACTTCGCACAGGGATAAATCAGGGGCTTCAAACACATTTATAAAAGAAATAACACTCAAAGACTAAAATGCTGTCTGCTATGGAAAACCAACATCTGTCATGTAAAAGACATCTGCAGACATGCCACACCCAAGGTTTTAGAATCTTGTTGCTTTCATTAATTTAGGCATTTTAAATGACTAGTTCTTAGTTTAACAGCTGCCATACCAAACTCGGGGGCTGTTTTTTGCATACAATCCATGATTTATACAGTGTTTGTTCTCACAAACCACAACACTGTATAACTAACATTTTTTGGTAACATGTTATTTGTTTATTTAGTCATCCAAAAAACTTAATGATGATGGGATACATCATTCGTTTGCAAATATTGAATCTCTCTCTCTCTCTCTCTCTCTCTCTCTCTCTCTCTCTCTCTCTCTCTCTCACTCTCACTCTCACATACATACACGCACACACACACAACTATAGAGAATTTAACAGTAATGTTAGGCTCTTGTTCTTGTAGTTCCAGAAGCTGTGACAGTGTACTGGCCGAACACAGTTTTCAGCAGTAATTACTCCATGATGGCTGTGACAGAATGTTCATGTTTCAAAATACAGTCATCAGGGAGCAGTGGGGTAGACAAGTGGCATCACTATGTACATGGTGCTGAATGTTTTGTGCCCTGACAAAAGTTGTGACACTTGAATGACAGAACTGAAAACTGGGTCTTCATACACAGTATGTCATTAGCTGTAGTGTTACTTTAATTGCAGTCAGCTTAAGTCGGAAACTGAGGCATTAAAGAAAATGGAAAACTATTTTACAATGTGCAACTGAATCCTTTTCATATGTTGTTTCAATTATTTGAAAGTTCCTGACAGAGTAAGACTGTGTGCTGGACGGAGTCTCAAACTCAGGGCCTTTGCCTTCGTGGGCAAGTGCTCTACCAACTGAGCTACCCAAGCACAAGTCACGATTCGCCCTCAGAGCTTTAATTCCACCAGTACCTCATCGCCTATCAGTGCACACTCCGCTGCAGAGTGAAAATTTCATTCTGGATGTTTCACTTGACCTAACAGCTTTACCTTAAAATTTGATGTCCATTCTGCAATGAATATTTTTTAAAATTATTCTAAACTTAAAAGTTGATAATATTATTAATATTAGGTTGTTGCATAAGACTGTAGGGTTTTTGTTTTGCACGTTGGTATTCCAGTTGATGCGTGGTTATTTATCATCATTTTTTATTTATAGTACACTGTTGCTATTTGAGTTGACATATTGTCATTTAGTCATTTAGAGATTGCCTTGTATGGGGATAATGTGATTGGACAGATCATAGCAAGAAAATGGTTTTCCCATTTTGAGGAGGATCGTTTTGACATTAGTGATTTCCCACTTTCAGGAAGACCTTCAGAATTTGATGAAGATTGTTTAAACACATTAATCACCAGTAAAACATATTATTGCAATTTAGTACTTATTTATTTGGACTAATAAATTTGAATTAATAAATTAAGCAGTGCTAATGCTGGTTGGTATACCTACCTACCATAACTGGATACGTAAAGTAAAGATAAAAGCCTGCAAACATTAATGACAACATTATAGATTAATTGGAAAAAATAAAAGCTGGCTTTGCTTACATGAACTGAAAGTAGGTCTATTGTGGCAATTGAATGTGCACTATATATACATGTAGAGGGATGTGAGTTTACTGCTGATAGCATTGCAAGTTTTTTGTTTGTCTCACTTGTTGAGTAAAACAGATGGATCCTACTTCGCAATTCATATTCTTGCTGTTTCTTGGGTGGACATTGGCAAGATGGGCTGTGTATATCCAAATGGCATGCAGGCATTTCAAAGTAAACCAAACATTGTGAATTTCTTCAGACACAAATATAGAAGAAAACGTAACAATTGTAGCATCAATGAACTGAGATATTCCTATAGTAAAGGGATATGATACAAGCAATGCCTGATCAATTGCTCTTTTGGGAGTTTTATGTGAAACAAAAGTTAAATTTTTCATAGGAATGAATCACCTCCATGGGCCAAAAATTAGCACCTCATAAGACACATACACCCTGTGGACTTTGGTCACCACAGGGCTAAAGCAAATCTACAAAGATTCTTGCTACTTCTGATGAACAGTATTACTAAAAAAACTGCTGACAACCAGAACTGAAAAGTGTTCACCAATAGGAAGAATAGGTGTCAAAGATTATTCCCACAACATAAAAATTAAATGGCTTAAGGCTCATGTGTTAAAGAAAATTGTATTGGCTATGTTCTACTTGTATGGCTACCAGACAAATATAAACCTATAATTGTGAGCTTAGAAAATTTAAACTTGCCAGTCATGTAAGATTCCATAAAAAATAAATCACTGAATGAAATAAATGATGATGCCTTTAATAAACAGTGGACTAGTGATGCTGATCTGAGAATTAAAGAGAAAGATGGGCTGTATGTATCTAAAAATGTCCCAGGTGCTATAGTTGCAACAAGTACAGGCATTACAAAAACCTTTGCAGCAAAAACTCCAGCCAAGACAGAAAGCTACTAGACGTTCTTTCCAATTGCAGCTGCAGGTAAAGATTTAGGGAACAGTATATAGGGTCAGGCTCATCAGTGCACATGTCCAAATAACCATGTGACAATAACAATGTTTAAACAGTAATAGACTTGCAAGTTGTAATAGCAGGTAATAACAGCTTAACTGTTAAAGGAATAGAATCTTCATATGCTGATGACAAAAGTTTTCGGGTTTCCAGCTGGAAGGCAGTGTAAAAATACCATGACATTTCGAAGACTGTCATACTCATCATCTCCTGGAAGTTATAATATTGTTACTAGCACTTACTCACAGCCTCTGAGCTTAAACTGAAGAGGAGTCTGCCACCACAACCGTCCCACTCTGAGTGGGAGTGGGGGGGGGGGGGGGGTCTGATCAGAAGACTCCTACCCACACCTTTGCTGCTCAATCAACTGGGACAGCTAAGAAGAGATTGTCTGCCACAGTCATCCCATCATGCGCCACTCAAACAGCAGCAAATATCCAGCAGAGGCAACACAGCGAGATGGATGACATCTGCAGAAAAATCATGCAGGACTTCATGCAGTCACACCCATAGCATCTGGCTGCCACCCCCGGAAGCCACCAGAAAGAAAGAAGTAGCGGCCAAATAGTCAGACATCTCTGTGGACAGCGGAACTGCACCAGCAGAGTTCCCCAACCAAAATCTCCTGCATGGAAGAGGGTGGCTGCAGGTCATGATACAGCCTGTAGCAGACAATACTGGAAAAGGAACTACAGCCATCATGAGGTGCTTCTATGCCCAGCCAACAATGACAGACTGCGGCAGAGTGGCCCCCACAGCAGCACATGGCACTACTGTGTTGATTCAAACTGACATTTTTATGATAAAAGAGGCAATGACACAGGTAATGAGCTGCATGATACCCACTACTAACATGACCCTACCCTGGCACGGTATGTTGCAGATGACAAGCAAGTCCATTAACTGCCCCCACTATCCATCTTGACTGTTTCAGAGGTATTTTTGCCATGGTGCTTGCCATGGCACTTCTTTCCCTCTGCCTGTGACCCACTATTTCTTCCAATGTTTCTGTCTGCTATCTCACAATCGGCCTGTATTAGTGTGTAATCTTACCAAGATGTATGGACAACATCCAAGACCCACATTCTGTGAACTCCTCTATTGAATAACTAATCGTTTGCAGAGTTAGAAGTAGAACATTTTGTGATGCTCATCACGATAGTGTGGGGTGGAGGGAGTCCACTCTTTATAAAAAAGAAAAGAATCACAATAGTTTGCCAGAAGATGATGAGTATGACATAATTTGAAATGTTACATTACTTTAATACTGCCATGCAGCTGGAGATCCAGAAACTTTTCAACAATAATATATTGTCTCACGGACAACAAGAAGGAAGAATTAATGTACAGATTTTCCTGTATGGTAGTTAAATAGGTAGTTAGTTTCATATTCTTTGCATCGTTTATATGATTAATCATAAGGATTTGAAATTAGTTGTTCACATTAAATATTTATGTGTATATATAGGTACATCTGATTATCTACAAATTTTTATTTTTATTTTTTTAGTAGTATTATGGTTTCATAATCCTTACACGTCACCTGTTACACACTATAAAATTAGAAATTCTTCAACAGAATTGATGGAGTTGTCAATGAGAAACTTTTTCTTTGTTTTCAAAATTAGTTTTCTGGCTATCAGACATTTTATAGCATTGGGTAAGTAAATGTTGATGACTTCATTGTTCACCCCTTTTCGGGCTAATAGCAGCTTTAATGTGGAGTAATGTATGTAACTGTTTTTCTTCTAAGATTGTAATTATGTACATCATTGTTTCTTTTGAACTTTAGTGGACAGCTTTTATGAGAGAATTAATATACTGTGAAACATTAGTCAAAATACCTCTCTACTTCAACAGATGCCAACAAGATCATCAAGGTTGAGTATTACACATTTTTTCTTACAGCATGTTTTTGAGCTTTGAACACTTTCTTTCTCTTAAAGTTGAGTTATCCGAGAACATTATTGACTTAAAATACTAAAACATGTGAACTTTCTGATTTGTCTCTGTCCATGGTTTGCAATGATTTGAAGTGCAAATGCGCATTAACTATGTTGATTTAGGAGTTCCAAAATCCGTTTTTTGAGTTTAAATTCTCATCAATATAGATACTTAAAAATTTTGACATTTCTGCTCTAGTTATTATTTCCTTAGTGTGTGTTCCACTTATCATTGGTGGAATACCTCTGGATGTTCTGTCTGTTTGAAATGGAAAATGGGATCAGTCACAGAATACTGCTCAATAATACTTTTAAGAAAATTATTTACTATTTCTTCTGCTGCTGTATGTATGTATGGATTGATTACAATACTAGTTTCATGCACAAAAGACTAATTCTACTTGTTGTATACTAGAGAGATCATTTACACATATGAGAAACAATAGTCGATCTAAGACTGAACCTTGTAGAAGACCATAAGAGAGTTTCCCCCAGCCGGAAGAATCTTCCCTACATTAAATACAACTTTCGGCATTCTTTTAGTTATGTATAACTTTATCCATTGGCTGGCCACACCATCAATTCCATAAACCTTCAGTATATCTAAGAGAATATTATGATTCACATAATAAAATGCCTTAGACAGAGCACAGAAAATATCAACAGGTGCTGTTTTGGTATTTAGTGGTTCTAAAATTTGGTGAGTGTTTGTGTAAATGGCATTCTCAGTTGCGCGCAACTCTTCTGCAATCCAAATTGTGATTTACTGAGGATATTACTTTTGCTCTGGTGTGACCCTATTCTAGAACACATGACCTTCTCAACAGTTTTGGAAAATTATTTCAATAATGAAACAGGTTGGTAGTTATCGACATCTCTCCTGTCACCTTTCTTATAGAGATGTCTAACATTGTCATATGCCAGTCGCTCTGGAAAAATGCTCTTACTTAGTGATGCATTACGTATTTCAGAAAAGACTGCTTATTATGTGTGAACAACTCTTTAGTACTCTGTTGGAAACCCCATTAAATTCAGACAAGTTTTTATTTTTGAGATAATATATAATTTTCCTCATTTCAGTATGAGAAGTGGGTGAGACATCCATATGTTTGAATTTTGTGAGAGAGTTGCTAGTTCAAGATGCTCTCTGGATTTTTCCCATGAATGGTTTGTCACTATATTTTCTACTACGTTTAAGAAACATTTAATAAACTTAATTGCTTCCTGTTATTGAACATTTATAGCCCTTCCATTTAAATTGATAGTAACGTTATCCTGTTCTGAGGCTTGTTGTCCCGTCTCTAGTTTTACTACATTCCAAATAGCCTTAAGTCTGTTTTCAGAATTATTGATTTCTGATTAATGTGTATGTTTCTTGATTTTTTTAATAATGTCATTTCAGATTAGCCTATGTGAAAAGCTATTTTCAAATAACTGCACAAATTTATCGTGGAATAGATTAAATTTTATGTCAGGATTTGGTTTATTGTAAATTTCACACCAGGTCACATATTAAAAGATTATAAATTAAGGTTCTTCTGCCCTTATCTGCCCATGCTGGAAAGTTAATTATTTTGAGCAAACTGTAGGAAACAAATAAGATTTCAAAATCATTTCTCATTTCAGAATCCATTACAAAATTCACATTGAAATCACCACAGACTATTAACTGCTTGCTACTGTCTGACATATTGCATAATAGGTAATCCATAGCCCTCAAAAACAGTTCAAAATTTCCCACTAGGGAACTGTATACAGTTATAATTAAAAGTGAACTATTTCTCAGTATTAATTCATGAGCACACACTTCTGTCTGCTAATCAATGTAGAATCTGCTTTTTCATTGTTTTTGAATTTGTGTCATTTCTTAATATATGTAACGGCTCCTCCTTTTCCCATGTTAGCACTACATGATTAAGATGCTAAAATGTAATCTTATATATTTACCTTATTTAACACTGTGTAACTTAACAGAGAACTCTAAATTTTCCAAAGAGACAAGAAACTCTCCTACCTTTCATTCAGTCCTCTAATATTTTTGTGAAATAAACTAACCTTACTTTTAAATGCATTATTAAGTATTTTGCGGGGCTCTTCAATTGTTTTAACTTATTTCACAACAGGAAGTCTGATTTCTCACTCTAATCTAATAAAGGTACCCCTCTGTCACCAATAACCACTGGGATGTTCTTTGTATGATGGTGGCTCCATGTTCATTTTCTGCAAGAAGCTCAATCAACCTATCTTTCTTTCTCTTATTCAGGTACATGCCAATTCCAGAAAATTCCCATCTTACAACCATAGCAACATACATATGAGATTTCATTTCACTCAGCAGCAGCCTGCTCAACTCTGTGTTCACACAGGTCCCAGCAGTATTGATCCAGAGCTCATCATGACGCTGTAGGACCTCCACAAAACTCACACTTGAGGGTGAAGCTGATACTCCTATTCCATCCATGTCACCCCTAATGCTGTAATTTATGTCTTTAGCCAAGTTGATTCTTGCTCCATCTACTATGAACACTTGATCTTGTTTATGAACATCATTACACTCATTCCCTATGCCTCTGTCATCTGGCCAATGCTAGCATTTGGCTTCACAATACTTGTGAAGTATTTGCTCTGCACCATCTGAACCCCACCTCTGCCATGGCTACTACGCAGCAGCAGGACTCTTTTCCTTTTTATCTCTTTTGTCACTGACCTACACTTAGTTTCTTTACTAGAAGCCTTCCGCACCTTACTGTGGACTACAGCTGGATGAAACTCTTCCCCTCCTACTTCAGGTAACAAGTCAAACTTATTAGATCCTGTAAACTCGAGTGTATTTGAGAAGTTGAAGAGCTGTTTCCCTTTCGCCTATTCCTTGTCACCTTTACCCAGTCCCCATGATGTTTCTCTCCCTTTCACCTATGTACTTTAAATTTCACAAGCTATAATTTAGCATCAGGGCTTCAATTCTTTGCTTCCCGTTCAGTGATTTTCTTGTCTTTTTTTTCAGAGCCTACAGTTCCATGGGAGTTTCTCACTGCAGTCGCCGCAGTGGAATTCCAACCTGCAATCTACACTTACCTCTCACTCCTTGTCTGATTATGAAACCTCAGATCATGAAATCTTCAACCACCCAAACAGCGGAAATGAAAGGAACTAACTTACGTGTAAAATATGCTTCAAGCATTCACTTTTTCCTATAACAATTGTTTATGCTTCACTAGTAACATAGATGCATATACAGACAGTCAGGGCTGGCGCAAGCCCAAGTGCTGCCCCGTGCGAGCTGCTTTTTACAAAACGTTTGTGGAATTTTATTTAAACAAATCTGTAGGAAATGTCAGCAATCAATTGCAATTTTTGTTTTTACTTTTCAGATCTACCTAAGTTTCGGCCACTGAGTGGCCAACCTCAAAGCTTTTAATATGTGCTTACATCTAAACCATCATGTTGACAGTTACGTTCAGCATGACGGTATAGATGTAAACATAACTCATAGCATTGAGAATAGCCACACTGTGCCCAAAATCTATGTATACCTGGAAAGTAAAAACAAAAATTGCGACTGATTGGTGACATTCTCTACAGATTTGTACAAAACAGTCGCTGGGCACCAGCTCAAAAATGGAGTCAAACCTGACTGAAGATATCTAGCTACTTTTAATAAGCCTTGTGAATTTACAAAAATGTTCAAATGTGTATGAAATCTTATGGGACTTAACTGCTAAGGTCATCAGTCCCTAAGCTTACACACTATTTAATCTCAATTATCCTAAGGACAAACACACACACCCAAGCCCAAGGGAGGACTCGAACCTCCGCTGGGACCAGCTGCACAGTCCATGACTGCAGCGCCTTGGACCATTCGGCTAATCCCACGCAGCATGAACTTACAGTTAATGTAAATAAACATTTTTCAATGGTTGTGAACAGATAATGTATTCAATGGAAAACAAAATATGTTTACAATTTAACGATAATTTGGTTTGAACAATAATATTTACAATAACTATTTAATGTTGAACAAAATAAGAAACAACACAGTAAATAACCAAGACACTGATCATAATATAAAAATTTTAAAAAATACTAGACAAATTGAACCTTCCTGGCTTTTGCTTGTGCAAACTCTTTCACACGATCTGTGTAATTTAAGTCCTCTGCAAGCTCATGCTCAATCAGTATTGTTGCAGGATCATTCAAACGAGTTTGGCTCATTGTTGATTGGAGGTATGTCTTTATCAATTTCAGTTTTGAGAAACTCCTCTCTCCACTCACAGCTGTCACTGGGAGTGTTAGGAGAATTCTCAGAGCAATGTTAACATTAGGGCAAAAATTATGTCTTCCTATAAACTTCAGAGTCTCTTTTGGACCTATTCCAGGTTTCAACAATGTTGAAAGCACTTTTAGCTCTTCCCTCAACTCCAGTGCATCAATGTCACTTGACTCATGATCTTGCAAAATTGCTGCGAGGTTTCTACACTTTGTGTCCAGGCTGTCAGAAGGTGCATTCTTCAGCTTGCCAATGTTTTAGAGAAAATCAAAATAATCACAATGAGATTTCAGTTGATTGAATCTCTCATCCAAAGATGTGGTTACTGTATCTAAAAGATAATAGTATAATTCAATCTTGTAACATTTTGTTGGGTCATCTATTGTCTCATCCCTTCCTTCATAGATGACGTGTATTGGCTTCTTACTTCGTTGCCGGGAAACACTTACCTGTGGTAACATTAGATCTTCTAGCTCTAATTCTTTAGCCAATTCTTTGGAATCCATCAAGGAAGACACAAACGTTTCTTCTGTTCTGCACATCTCAAAATATGCTTTCGTTTTTTCAAGCATTTCCACGGTCTCAGGAACATTTATATCAGTGGTCTGGAGGGTGTTACTGACTACACTGATGTGAAGCAGAATGTCGTACCAGATTACCAGAGAAGTGAGAAAGGTGTAATTTTTCATTTGATTCACAAGTGACATTGCTTCGTGAATGGTCATGCCATCAATTTCTTCTGATATCTGAACCAGTGCATCATAAACACCTCCAATTTGAAACCTCAGGGGAGTAAGTGCATCGATGCGACTTTCCCACCTAGTATCGCTCAGTGGCTTTAGTGACTTGTTAGGCAAATACTTCTTCAAGGCATCCCAACATCGAATGGAGGACGAGAAGAAGTCATACAAGCTTTTCACTGTCGAAAACATGGAAACAGCATATTTAAAAGACATAGTGGCATCATTTACAAGATTCAATGAGTGACTGCTACGTGGTGCATAAAATACTCTCTTGTTCATATCTGAAATTCTTTTCTGGGACCCGGACTTCTTTCTTTTCATGTTTGCTCCATTGTCGTATCCTTGCCCTCTCATATTATGCAATAGGATTTTTTTTATCTTCCATGAACTTGAGTACGACATGCATCAAAGTGCAGCGTCAAGAAACGGGCACTGGAAGAAATCCCAGGAAATGCTCCCGAATTTGGACATCATATACCCTGTCGAGTCTTGTCTCCTGGACGAAACGTACCACAACTGTCATCTGCTCAACTTTTGAAATATCTGGTGAGCAGTCCAGAATTATACTGTAATACTTCGCAGATTTCATCATTAATAGAATGTTGTTGGTTGTAGATGATCCAATAACATGAATTATTTCATTCTGTGTTTCTTTTCCAAGATAATGATGACCCTTGTTCTCACCTTGCTTTGTTCTGTGCAGGTGCTCCATCACCATAGTGTCGAACTTTCCGAATAATTCAACGAGTTTCAAGAAGTTTCCATTGCCAGGCTGAAAGAGTGTATCTGTACTTCCTCTCAAAGACAGACACTGCCGACTCAGGAAATGAATTATTGCTATTAAGTGCTAAAGAACATTTTTCCAGTGTTTGCTTTCAGCATTCAGAAGTCTTTGATGGTGGGTGTTGACAGTTTGTGACTTTTTAAGTCCCTCGGAAAACATGATCAACTTTTTATGTGCATTCAAATGCTCAGTAGACTTCCCCTTACTTAAGATATACGAAGCAAGGTGCTGCCAGTCGCTTATACCGTTCTTTGCAATTTTTACTGTAGATAACGAAAGAAGTTTGCAACAAAAGCAGAACACAGCATCCTTGCTCTTTGAGTACACCAACCAATGTCTATCTGCTTCTTCTAAATTCTTCAAAGAATAGCTATAGCGCACAGGACTGAATCGCCGGTTGTCTGCAGTTTTAGGACATTCTTCAGCTTCCTTAATGCGCTCGGGAGGACCTCGCATGACTAAAGTTGTTCAAATGCAGTCGGTAACAATTTCTGGCCATCTTCCAGGATCTGAGTCAATTGTGTCTTCCAGTTTAGGCTCGCCTTCAATCCCTTCTCCAGTGGTGAGTACCTCAGCTGATGTTCCTCCAGTATTTTCCGAATCGGGTCGCCTAATTTCAGTTCTGCCTGATGTTTCAATCTCGGAGCTTTCGTCACAAAGCAGGTCTTGAGTCCAGATGAGGTCTGTTGAACGTGTTGTGGATGGCCCACCATCAGCATTGTTACTGTATGCGGTGCTCACAGTAATGAGTTCGTCAACTTTCTGGTCATGTCCTGAAGATAAAGATGTAGATGCAATAGCTCCACTAGCTTCTGTACTTTCAGGATCTATTTTTCCACCCTCGCTGCTGTTAGGTCATTCTCTCTTTGGCTTGAAATATCATTGTAGTGCATCCTTTTGCTTCTTATCATAATCTTCCTTCAGCACCTGTCTTTTCCTATATTCACTGCCAGACAGTCTTTTTCTACCGTTGGACATGTTTCAATCCAGCCTGTAAAGAAGGATTATGTGAAACTAACTGTTGATGTCAGTGTACTAACTTTATTTGCAACACACTTCGCAGACAATTTCCTGATATTCCACTGCATGTAAATGGAAAATTATATTGCTGTAAGATGCACTGTCCAGGAGATGAAGTCATAAGAATTGAGCTGCATGAAATTGAATTTCAGGCCGAATTTCACTACAGGCGCAGGTCAAAGAGTGGGGAAGAAGACAATGGAGAGAGGAAGAATAAGGAAATGGAGTAACATAATAATGAAATAAATACACACCTGGGCATCGACGGGTACTAATGCTAGTCAAAATATATTAGATCTTTCATGTCTGATTATGGAATAAGGGGTAACAAATTAGTCATCGCCGTATCATTTCACTTTTCTTCACTTTATTTTCATTTTAGCTTTTGTGACGCATGCTTATTCACTGACTTGGCAATTTTTGAAAGAGAAAAATTCTAACTTATGAGTAACGTGAATGGGCAATACTAATTGTACATTATATGAAAAGCACTTACCTATTCTACATCTACATCTACATTTATACTCCGCAAGCCACACAACGATGTGTGGCGGAGGGCACTTTACGTGCCACTGTCATTACCTCCCTTTACTGTTCCAGTCGCATATGGTTCGCAGGAAGAACGACTGTCTGAAAGCCTCCGTGCACGCTCAGATCTCTCCAATTTTACATTCGTGATCTCCTCAGGAGGTATAAGTAGGGGGAAGCAATATATTCGATACCTCATCCAGAAATGCACCCTCTCGAAACCTGGCGAGCAAGCTACACCACGATGCAGAGCGCCTCTCTTGCAGAGACTGCCACTTGAGTTTGCTAAACATCTCCATAACGCTATCACGGTTACCAAATAACCCTGTGATGAAACACGCCGCTCTTCTTTGGATCTTCTCTATCTCCTCCGTCAACCTGATCTGGTACGGATCCCACACTGATGAGCAATACTCAAGTATAGGTCGAACGAGTGTTTTGTAAGCCACCTCCTTTGTTGATGGACTACATTTTCTAAGGACTCTCCCAATGAATATCAACCTGCTACCCGCCTTACCAACAATTAATTTTATATGATCATTCCACTTCAAATCGTTCCGCACGCATACTCCCAGATATTTTACTGAAGTAACTGCTACCAATTTTTGTTCCGCTATCACATAATCATACAATAAAGGATCCTTCTTTCTATTTATTTGCAATACATTACATTTGTCTATGTTAAGGGTCAGTTGCCACTCCATGCACCAAGTGCCTATCCGCTGCAGATCTTCCTGCATTTCGCTACAATTTTCTAATGCTGCAACTTCTCTGTATACTACATCCCAAGTTGCAAGAAATTTGGACGCACCAATTCTTCTGTTCTTATGAAATACAATGAAAGTGCTTCTGACCAATCTTGACTCCCTTGGCCAACTACCAAAACAATTTCTGTAGTTTTTGTTGTAGAGAATGTAACAATACCTACTGCCTGGAAAGGCGAAGTGGTGACGCAGCAGTGCCAGGAACTAGGTCACATGACGAGCTACAGTGAGGCCACGGTTAAACTAGCACCCAAGAAGAAGAAGAAGCAAGAAGCTCACAATAAGTATGTGACTGATGTTATGGATAAATGTATTATGAGGCAGCAATTTCTATGGCATTACGAGCAATAGAAAGAAATATGAACTTTGTGAAAACTGCACAACTTTTATCAAACAGAAATGAGCTTCAAAGCTAGCAAGGAAACCCTTAGAAGCAATGTTCTGTCTATGGATTTTTGTTTTAGAAGACGTCAAAATTAACATTTTGTTTTGTGCGGACAAGAGGGCATTGTTTCTAAAAGCCCATACTTTCTCACGTTTTCATCAGAATCAAAGCAACCAGTAGTTTACTAAGATGAAACATGGATTCACAGACATTATACAGTAAATAAATGTTGGCAAAGTGATAGTGTGTCAGTAGTATTGTCAAACAAAAGTGCTAGTCAGAGTTTAATTGTTGTTCATGTAGGCGGAGACAGGTGTATCATGGCTCAAAAACAAAATGTTCGATTGTCACTCAGAAACAGATAGCAAAAATTTTCAAAAATACGTCGAAACCCAACTTATCCCAGGCTTATTAGTAATGTCTTTATCCCTTGTAATTACTCGCAGCGTATTAACCCAATTGGAATACTAGCCATTGCATGTGTTGGACATTGACTGTAGTAATGTTCAACCTTTTTTTTCCATAATGTGGGAAGAATAAACCACTCGGAAGCTGCTATTGAAGGGCTTAGCAAAATTGCTTCAGGCTTAACATGTAATCGCAGTATCAAACATTGCATTCGAATTTCCAAATTAGATTTCGTCTTCTGCAAAATTAATTGTGAGTAAACGCACGGCGCGTAACAGGCTGGCAGCACTCCACTCATAAGAATACTGGCATGTACACCAGACTGCTTCCCCCTCTCTGTTCCTCCAGCATAAACACGACAGTGCTGCCACAGTGGCGAGGAAGAAATTAGTCCTCCTCCCTCCCCTTGTTCAACAGGGGTGGCCGCAGGTAGTCGAGGCGCCATGCCACAGTTCCTGAAGCTGCTCCATCCGAGGTTTGGTTTTGAACCCCCTCTTGGGCATGAATGTTGAGTTTGCCCCCCCCCCCCCCCCTCCCCCAAAAAAAGAAAGAGGGGGGGGGTCAGATTTGCCGCCCCTCGGAAAGTGCCGTCCCATGCGGCCGCAAGTTTCGCACATGCCTTGCACCGGCCCTGCAGACAGGCACCAGTCTTGCCAATTTCTGTACCTGAACAAAGCACAAAACTACTATTTATTAGTAACATAGTAGAAAATATCATTCAATTTCACTCGACAGGCAATGCTGTCAAAAACTTTGGTTGCTAGTGCGTTGTTAGCAAATGGAATGCACTGATTAGACCAATTATATGACTAGAATTTGAAGCAAAATCAGTACTGCAGTCAAATAGTGCGGACTTGTAGCATAAAAGATAAGGCCATCTGGATTATGAACCTATTGGCTGCACTAAGCAAACGTCCATCTATATAGAGGCTTTTCATATGTGGGAGCAGCAAACACTCCATGCCCAGTTCACTTAGAGAGTAAATAAACAAGGTTTCCTTTTACAAGATATAGCTCTAAAGCAGTGGTCATCAAACTGTGGACTCCAGGCAGTATGTAACATGAATCAAGTATCTCCAGTGGCAGTTTCAGCTGTATGCAGCTTAAAAATCATACGGCTTATTTACGAAATGGACAGGTATAAAATTCCTACATTAGCTTTATATTTCTTCCCTTGTCCATGTGCTAGTCATTTCATTTTGTCAGTAGTATACATTAAAAAAATAAGAATATGCTTGTACTAATCAATAGCTGAATCCAAAAGCATCAAATAACATAAAGAGCTTCTTAAGAGTGTAGTTTAATTGCTCAGTAATAAACAAAAATACAGACAGTACTATTTTTAAGATTGCTTAATTTTAACTGCCATTGGTGAATTCAACCGTTACATAAATACAGTTGATAACTTGCTTCAGGGGCAGAGGGGTAAGGCCATCGTCACTCGGACCATGCCATTTAACATGCGAGATATACTTGACCACATCGCGCTTCAGTGATAATTTGCAGCTATAGGTGATAAATGCAAACTACACAGTATGTGACACATGATTTCTTGAAATGCATACATTTAAACTTGCTGTGATAGCTTTAAGCTGTTCTCACACAAGAGGAGGTAGCCTGACATCGATGCAGTTGCTAAAACCAACCACACAACACACAATGCCAACATTACATTGGAGGTGTTGGTTAATGTGATTTGCCCGTATACTTTGTGATTTGCAATTACAGTGTTCTCCAGTGGTAGTTTTCAGCTGTATACAGCTCGCAAATCACACAGTTTATTTACAAAATGGACAGGCATAAAATTCCTACATTAGCTTTATATTTCCTCCCTTGTCCATATGCTAATCATTTCGTTTTGTCTGTAGTATACGTAAACAAAAATTTCAGTACCCACAAACATGTTATAAGGCAAAAAGTAAAATTCATCTCCAGTCATTAAAGACATCAGTTCATAAAATTTCCATTACAAATAGTAGAACACTATTTTACAACATTACTCCACATAAGACAAAAATGATTTCATCATTCTCGCTTTTTCGTAAAACTCTAAGGTCATTCTGACTTGATCATTATTTCTATTCAGTAGCCACTTTGGAACATGTTAAATACAAGACTTGAAACAAGAAATTACAAAAATCTTACTGCAGGTAATGTAAGATCTCTTGTAAAAAAGCCAATCGAACAAATTAACTCCAGAGAGAGAATACTTGTATTTACAGACCACTGAATATTACAGAATATACTTTTATTAAATTAATAAGCAAGTCTCAGAACCTATTAGAAAACTCAAAAGGTAAGTAAAAGAATTTGTATGTAGTGAAAAGTGAACAAGCTTCCTATCAAGCATCACTGTGTAGATCTATGTTGAAAGGGATGTCCAGCTTTCACAAAGTTAGTGTGCAATTTGTGCCACAATTTGTTGCCAGCAACAAACTGGTCTTAATTTTTGTACTGCTGGAAGTTGATAGGTCTGCCAGTGGTGAAGGAGAACGCTTATGTCATATTTCTTTCTTTCTTTTGATGTGACATCCACAACTGTTGTTCATTGTCAATGAAAAAAGCCATTAGGTTTGTAAAAATTATTTATTTCTAAAAAGGAAAGCACTACCCAGTTTGAGAACATATGCCACATCTTCAGGTGTGTCCACAAAATTTTTAATGAATTATAAATGTCCCACTACCTCGCCACAAGGTTAAAATAATCAAATCTAAAGAGAAGCAACAGAAATTCATAGAAAAGCCCCCTATACGTACATTAAAATGTGAGTCCACAAAGGATGCATATCTAAGGTTAAAATAGGTTATCTAGTTATGCATGCTGTATGGACTGACATTTTAATGTACATACAAGTTTTTTTCTAAGAATTTCTGTTGATACTGTTAAGCTTTGATTATCTTAACCATGTGGATAGGTATTATTATTGATTTAAAATTTTGTGGCTGCACCTGAAGGTGAGCCATATGTCCTGAAACAGGACAGTGCTTTCCTTTTTAGAAATAAATAATTTTTAGAATTGTAGTGGATTTTATCATTTACCATTTACTTCCTTACTTATTGCAGCCTGTCTTACTTCTGTTCATTTCCTCCAGTATGCGAGTGGAATAAATAACTGGTTTTGCAAGCTTGTATCAAATGCACTTCATCACAGCCAGATAATAGTGCAATGGTGTTGGCTTATCTGCTTCTGGTGAGATTCAGAGAGATTGCTTTCAGTAAGAGAATGGTCAGTCACCATTGTATAAAGTGCAGGTAGTGACAGATTGATCAATTTCAGCGTAAATTCTGCAAGGGAGTGCTAGTTGTAAACTGGGCTTTGCTCATGTTGCTATAGTTTAGATGGTACTGTGATTAAGAATTCAGCTGTTAACTTCACTCTGTTTATTAGGAGATGATAGCAATCAAATAATGCATGGATTTGATTCAGATTTTAGATGAGACCATGCGACATGTCTTGTACATTACAATGTCCTAAAGGCTTTAAAGTAGATATGTGATTAACTGACATTTAATTATAACAAATCTTACTAAGAACAATGTGTTTTTGATGGATCTTTGTGGCATTCCCTTGAAATGGCATACTTTCAAAAAAATGCATGTTACATTTCAAATACAATATGGCATCTCCTGGCTCTTCCCTGGAAAGAGTGATGGTTGGTCTACATTAAAATGCATCTTCAGAGTAGAGACAAGAAACAGAGTGATTATGAGTCTAATGTTGAGGGTTGCATACCTTAAAAATAAAGACTCCATTACTATGTCAGTGCTATATTAGCTTTCTTCCTTCCCACTGTCGTTCTTCAAGTACGAAGAGTCTGAAAATGGTGGAACTGTGATCTGTTCCTACTCATCGACTTGTTCTCTCTTACTGAAGTGTGCAGTGGTGTAAGGCAAGTCATGACTTAGTATGGAAGTGCATAATCTTCCTACTGTAATGTAGCACAGAAAGGGGGAAACGACTGAATATTGGTATCAGATGGTGTCTAACAAAGCTACATTTTGTGAAAGTACGGAGAGTGCAAGACGAAAAGTAAGTGATGCAATGCATACAATTGCATATGTTCTTCCTTGCACAAAGAGTAATGGTGGAAAAAGCTCACTGCCGTAGTCCACTCTTTGGACGAAAAAACACACAGTTTGCCCAATGCAAACAAAATGGTTGTATTCTTGGTTATTCCAATTCCACCATGAGAAAACATATGTGCTCTGTCAAATAAAAACATGGTACAGAGCAATGTCACAGTTTTGTCCCTGTGATCATGACTTTTAGTCACATTCTAGTCTAGTAGAGAACTGTGTAGCTTATCATTTATTTCTGTAACTTTTTCGAAGACTGAAGTAAAGTAATTCTAATAATGAATCATCATTTAAACAATGTACCTCATCCTTGCATCCTTTTTTCTTGTACTGTCATCATAAACTTGGTCATGTGTCAAAAGTGTGTGTACATCAGTCAAATTGTTAGATGTTCTCTGAATAGAGATCAAATATTGAACTAAATTTACAATAGTCTTCAAAAAAGTTTTACAATATATACATAGATCTGTAGACACACACACACACACACACACACACACACACACACACACACACACACACACAAAAATACGTATACATATACAGGGTGGTTCAACTGACATGGTACATCAGGGAGACAACTAGGATCAGTAATCATGTAGGAACCTTAGGTTGCAGAGGCCATCTGGGGCTACTAAATGGCACTGCAATTATTTAGTCATGTGCTACAAATGGACAACCACTACAGGAGATGTTCCAAGTTTTGTCCAGATGCATCAAGAAACACCTGACACTATCACTGCATTGAACGGCGCACCGCCTCAAAGATACGCGGTGTATGTTGAAGATATCTTGCTGCTGCAACAATCTTGCCCACTAGGTCCTCCGGGGATATAACAGGTGCTATATTTTACTAGTGTTATCTTTAGTACTCCTATAAAATTACTGGCAACAGCACACACAGACTACCAACTCAATGCAGATTAAAGTCAGACAAATTGGCAGGTGCTGCTCCACAATTTAAATCTATACTACTATACAAAGACAAATCGATGTTGAAAATTATTGTTGTGAAAACTCTCGAAAGGGTCTTGATGGATTTACTTCAAATCTTTACATGATACTCTAATAAACATTTGGAAGGACATAGGCTACATATTCTTTTAATATGTTTGTATATAAATACATACATATCACATAAAGTAGAAATGTTGTTAGTAAAAATCTAAAATAGTTCTTGAAAGATTTACTTAAAATATTTACGTGATATTCTAATAAATACTTGGATAGGCATAGGCTACATATTTTAATAGGTATACTTCATAACATAAATAAAAAAAGAATCTTGAAAATCTCCTGGCTGATTTACTTAGAATTTTTTACTAGTGGACCTGGTAATGCTTCACAACTGCTAAACATAAAAGGGAACTGGATATACATTCTGATCTCCCTCTCCTTCGTTCTCTCTGCCTATCACTTCCTCCTCCTCACTTCGTCCATCTCCTCCTCCCCCTATCTGTCTCTACCTCCTTCTCCCTCCTGTCTCAGTCCATCTCCTCCTCCACCCTATGTCCATTCCCCTCCCTCTCTGTCCATTTCCTGTTACCCCTCTTGCTGACCTTGAGCTCTGTCATTATAGGCAACGAACTCTTGATTGCAATCATACAGTGTATGAGAGACCTCTCCTGCAACTGGATCTGTGAGGATAGTGACAATACATTACATAGTTTTAATCTGAAAATGGGTAGGATTATAAAGTTTCTACCATTTTAGATTCTGTAGTAGGATTCTAATCATCAGCTGATAAGCCATAAATGCTACTTTCCTGTTTTCTGTTAAAATCTACTGTGATAACTAAAACCAAACAGCATGTAGTTGTGTATGCAATTTATATAGTTGTGTATACAGTTTTTTTACATAAATAAGGAGGAAGAGTGTATATGGGAGAAACAATATGCCTAATTGTTTAAATGCACTGCTGTCACAGTTAAAACTACTGACTGTGAGAAAGAAAAGGAAACTGCACATTTTCATGGGGGCAGCATAGCACAATATTTTCTTATTGCAGACAGTTTCAACAGAAAGCCTCATACATTATTATTTTAAAAAATACACAGCCTACATCTGTCTAAATGTTTATTAGAATATCGTGTTAAAATTTGAAGTAAATCAGCCAAGAGATTTTCGAGATTCTTTTTTTATTTATGTTATGAAATATATCTATTAAAATATATAGCCTATGTCCATCCGAATGTTTATTAGAGTATGATGTAAAGATTTGAAGTAAATTCATCAAGAACCTTTTGAGAGTTTTTGTAACAATAATTTTCAACATCGATTTGTCTTTGTATAGTAGTATAGATTTAAATTGTGGCAGTAGTGCCCGCCAATTTAGTCTGATTTTAATCTGCATTGAGTTGGTAGTCTGTGTTTGCTGTTGCCAGTAATTTTATAGGAGTACTAAAGATGACACTGACTTCACAATAAGCTGAATTGTGACATGAAATATGGTGGTTTTGTATTAAATGAGATGTTATGGAGTCTCGCATCCATCGTAATTTAATATATATATTATTGTTATTATTATTTTTTTATTGTTGCCGACTTACGTGGTGGGCCTTAATAAAAATGATATTTAAGTTGAACAATGTAATAAACTTTTCATATTAATTTCCTCGGCTAGTCAGTTCACTTTAAAGCAAGAAATCTTTAGTTATTAATTAAAATTGTGGCCCACATGCGCGAGAGTATTTTTCTTACCTCTGTTAACCTTTGTATTGTAGTCGGAGTCCTGGCTCTGGCTCTCGGCTATGGTACTGAAAATAAGAATCTTAAAGCTAAGTATTTTCTGCAACGTCGGGCGGCTGTGGAGAAAAATTAATATTATGCTAATAGCGGGCGAGTTTTCAGCTTCCGCTAATTTTTCATAAGTTAATATCGCCACGTAATGGCGTCGTTGGCTGCATCGATTGTTGAACTGTAAATTACTTGAATGTAGGTTAATTCAAGGAAGGCGGACATGAAATCGGGATCACCTCTTACAAATTAAAAGTGCACAATAATATTAAATCAGTATATTATATGCTTAACTCATACAAATATGCTTACATTTGCCAGCACTCGCAAGATGTCCATCGCTACACAATAAAGACAAGAGAAGAAGTAATGAAGATGACTAAAGAATTAACAAAAGAGTGTATCTTGTCACCTCTTTAGATCATTTTGTCATAAATTATTTCTTTGCATTTGAAACTTGGACAGAGAAATTATTATTTTATGGCTACGTGATAAAAATATATTATTCAATTTATAAATACTGTTTTAAGTATTTTCGTAATATAGCCCTGGGGACGCTATAGGAGACAACTTGACATATCATTAGCAAAGCAGAGAAATTTGTCTCCATGAGTTAACTTTTGCTTTACTCTGTTTTCTGTATAGATGGTAACTTTTGACATTGATTTATATTGCACTGAGATAATCTGAGTCATATTTGTTGCTTTTGACTGTTTTAGTATAAGAGATACACTGTACTGTGAATACTGAGGGCATAGCTGAATTTTAGTCATTTTGTGCTTCTCATGATTTTGTGGTAAGATTAAGGTCATGTCAAGAATACCTAACATTTTTATTTTTCTTTATTTCGTTTGCTGATTTGATTTTGCTGTTTGCTATTTTCATCATACTTACTAATATATGTGATTAGTTTTAGTTATTAATTTGTTATCCACAGTGTCCAATAATTAATACTAGGCAATCTGATGCAGTATGCCAATTCACCTGTAATGATGGGAAATTACCAGTTGTGATACGTAATAGCTAGTATAGGAAATTTTTGCATAGTTCTAGTGGAATGAGTTCCTGTTCTTTTATTTATTTATTTTTTTTTTCTTTTTGTTATGAAGGTTGTTATGTTGAGAAATCTTTGTGTTTCACTACTGGGGACATTAATTTTGTACATAGTCTTGTCAGTTAGACATTTGTAGGTCTGCTGTATTGTTCAGCATTACATACTATGTAGTGATTGACATCAAGGAGTAGACTACAATAAGATGTCTTAATGAACTAATAATTACATATTGTTCATATTAATCAGTATTTGGTGAAAAGTGTTTTAGTATACTGTGTAGTTTTGTGGTTCTGATAAGTACTGAGTAATACTAAGAAATGTACACTGAGGTGACAAAAGTTATGAGACACTTCCTAATGTCATGTCTGAACTGTTTTTGCCTGGCATAGGACAACGGCTTGATGTGGTATGGAGTCAACAACTTGTTGGAAGTCTCCTCAGACATATTGAGCCAAGCTTCCTCTATAGCTGTCCAAAATTGTGGAAGTATTTCCAGTACAGGATTTTGTGTATGAACTGACCTCTTGATTATGTTCCGTAAGCGTTCGTTGAGTTCACATCAGGCGGTATGTGTGGCGAAATCATTTTCTCAAACTGTCCAGAATATTCTTCAAACTAACTGCAAATATTTTGGCCTGGTGACATGGTGCATTATCATCCATAAAAATTCCATCGTTGTTGGGAACATGAAGACCATGAATGGCTGAAAATGTTCTCAAATAGACAAACATAAAATTTCCAGTCAATGACCAGTTCAGTTGGACAAGAGGACCCAGTACTTTCCATGTAAACACAACACACAGCATTACGGAGCCACCACCAGCTTGCAAAGTGCCTTGTTGACAACTTGGCTCTATGGCTTCATGGATGTGTGCCACACTCGAACCCTGCCATTAGCTCTCTCCAACTAAATTCAGGACTCATCTGACCAGGTTTCGCCGGCAGCTGTGGCCGAGTAGTTCTAGGCGCTTCAGTCTGGAACCGCGCTGCTGCTACGGTCACAGGTTCAAATCCTGCCTGGGGGATGGATGCCCTTAGGTTAGTTAGGTTTAAGTAGTTCTAAGTTCTAGGGGACTGATGACCTCAGATGTTAAGTTCCATAGTGCTTAGAGCCATTTGAACCATTTGACCAGGTTTCAGTTTTCCAGTCATCTAACATCCAACCGATATGGTCATAAGCCCAGGAGGGGTGCTGCAGGTGATGACATGCTCTTAGCAAAGGCACTGCGCGTCAGCTGTCTGCTACGATAAGCCATTAATGTCAAATGTTGCAGCACTGTCATAAAAGATACTTTTGTCACACAGACCAAATTGATTTCTGCAATTATTGCAGGCAGCATTGCTTGTTTGTTAGCAAGGGCACTTCTACACAAACGCTGCTCTCTCGGTCTTAAAGTGTAGGCCGTTGACCACTGCGATGTCTGTGATAAGAGGTAATGGTTGAATTTCAGTACTCTCGGCACACTCTTGATGCTGTAGATCATGAAATTTTGAATTTACTAATGATTTCCAAAATGGACTATCCCATGTATCTAGCTCCACTCATATTCCACGCTCAAAGTCTGTTAATTCCCGTCATGCAGCTATAGTAACGTCAGGAACTGTTTCACAGGAATCTCCTGAGCGCTAATGAGAGCTCTGTTGATGAACTGCCCTTGTATACCTTGTGTATGTGACACTTTGGTCATCTGTATACAGGCTGTTACAAAAAGGTATGGCCAAACTTTCAGGAAACATTCCTCACACACAAATAAACAAAAGATGTTATGTGGACATGTGTGCGGAAACGCTTAATTTCCATGTTAGAGCTCATTTTAGTTTCGTCAGTATGTACTGTACTTCCTCGATTCACTGGCATCTGGCCCAATTGAAAGAAGGTAATGTTGACTTCCGTGCTTGTGTTGACATGCGACTCATTGCTCTACAGTACTAGCATCAAGCACATCAGTACGTAGCATCAACAGGTTAGTGTTCATCACGAACGTGGTTTTGCAGTCAGTGCAATGTTTACAAATGCGGAGTTGGTAGATGCCCATTTGATGTATGGATTAGCACGGGGCAATAGCCGTGGCGCGGTACGTTTGTATCGAGACAGATTTCCAGAACGAAGGTGTCCCGACAGGAAGACGTTCAAAGCAATTGATCGACGTCTTAGGGAGCACGGAACATTCCAGCCTATGACTCACGACTGGGGAAGACCTAGAATGACGAGGACACCTGCAATGGACGAGGCATTCTTCGTGCAGTTGACGATAACCCTAATGTCAATGTCAGAGACGTTGCTGCTGTACAAGGTAACGTTGACCACGTCACTGTATGGAGAGTGCTACGGGAGAACCAGTTGTTTCTGTACCATGTACAGCGTGTGCAGGCACTATCAGCTGATTGGCCTCCACGGGTACACTTCTGCGAATGGTTCACCCAACAATGTGTCAATCCTCATTTCAGTGCAAATGTTCTCTTTACAGATGAGGCTTCATTCCAACGTGATCAAATTGTAAATTTTCACAATCAACATGTGTGGGCTGATGAGAATCCGCACGCAATTGTGCAATCACGTCATCAACACAGATTTTCTGTGAAAGTTTGGGCAGGCATTGTTGGTGATGTCTTGATTGGGCCCCATGTTCTTCCACCTACGCTCAATGGAGCACGTTATCATGATTTCATACGTGATACTCTACCTGTGCTGCTAGAACATGTGCCTTTACAAGTACAACACAACATGTGGTTCATGCATGATGGAGCTCCTGCACATTTCAGTCGAAGTGTTTGTACGCTTCTCAACAACAGGTTCGGTAACCGATGGATTGGTAGAGGCGGACCAATTCCATGGCCTCCACGCTCTCCTGACCTCAACCCTCTTGACTTTCGTTTATGGGAGCATTTGAAAGCTCTTGTCTACGCAACCCCGGTACCAAATGTAGAGACTCTTTGTGCTCGTATTGTGGACGGCAGTGATACAATACTCCATTCTCCAGGGCTGCATCAGCGCATCAGGGACTCCATGCGGCGGAGAGTGGATGCATGTATTCTCGCTAACGGGGGTATTTTGAACATTTCCTGTAACAAAGTGTTTGAAGTCACGCTGGTACATTCTGTTGCTGTGTGTTTCCATTCCATGATTAATGTGATTTGAAGAGAAGTAATAAATGAGCTCTAACATGAAAAGTAAGTGTTTCCGGACACATGTCCACATAACATATTTTCTTTCTTTGTGTGTGAGGAATGTTTCCTGATAGCTTGGCCTTTTTGTAACACCCTGTATATGCATATTGCTTTCTCATGACTTTTGTTACCTCAGTGTAATGCATTGTGAAGATTAATACCAAAAATTGCACCATAATTATTCTTTAAGTGAAGTTCAAAACTGAAGTACTTGAGTTTTGCTTGGAGGTTGTTTGCTAGTTGATAACTGTAAAAAATGTAGTCTGCAGTCAAAGTTGTTTGTTCCAGTATGAGCTCATAGAGGATGAGGGATTTTACTATTGCTAAGTATAACTGAGATAGCATTATGATTGAAGACCATGTTTCACAGAGCTACAAAATTATTGTTTTTCTTGTGAGGTAGTGACTACGGATGAACTGTGACTACGTATTATTTTGCCAGTAATACTGTTACAGTCTTTGCTAATAATTTTTTTCTAATTTGAAGTCATTAACCAATTAATTTGCAGTCAACTTGATTAAATACAACATTATTAAAAATAATCAATATAGTTAATTCCTTTGTTTAATAAGTGGGCAATTACATTAAAATTTAGTGACAAGAGTGTTTCTATGGTGTAATGCATTACAGTGACACAGTTTATAGACAGACTGTAGTTATGGTGTTCTTTATCTTGACTGAGTGGGTATATCATGACTTTCTAGTAAGAAATAATATTATAAATAGTTAATGACTAATGAAGAATGCTCATGGAATTGATACTGAACAGTAACAAAGAATATAGTGAGGACTTACTCATTTTGTACTTCACTTCTATTTAACAGTGCTTTAAAGAAACCATGAGTAATTAAAGATTAAAACTGCAACTTTGCATTTTGTTTTATCCTGATTAGACACAGAAATGGATAATATGAAAGATACATTAACTGATTGACATATTGTGGGAGAATCTTATGACTTGAGTTATTAAATGAGGTGGATTTGCTGAAAGAATGATGAAGTTGAAATGTTTTACTGAGTTACAATTAACTAAAGCCAATAATTTGTGAGAGACTGTTGTTGTAGAATTGATTGGTGGAATGATTATCTGTGAGAGAATTTAGCTGTTAGGAAAAATATAAATTTGGCAAAGATTGTGTAAAAGCAAAGTATTAGAGATATTTCAGTATAATAATGTAGACTAAACTTTGAATGATAACAAGGTTCATGCAAAACTTACACTGTATTGGGATCACTGATAACTAATAATGTTTTTGATCACTGTGTGATGAATCAATTAAGTATTGTAATTAATTTAATTTACATTCATATTAATGACATGTCAGTCTGCTGAGATTTGTAAACTGTGTTATAAGCAGATCTGCTATACATGATCTGTACTAATTAACTTGAGGAAGGAGATTTTGTTAAGTTGATTAATGACTAATTTGGCTGTAATTAACAACATGATTAGTATAATCAATGAAATTAACTTGTGTACAATTTTAATTAAGCATAATTATTACTTATAGGATGTTCAAAAAATAAAGAATTTTTTTACACTTATGGTTGTAAGCTGCATTGAATGTTGTTGAATGAGTGATGCCACTGAATTTGATTAGGGGGATGGGAGGTCAGGGACTAAAATTTATGTTAGTAATTGGTAATTAATGAAACTTTGTACATAATTGTACTTTTTAAAAAATATGCTGGCTGCCTTTAACAGTAGGAGCTCTTATGAGGGTGTTGTTTGCTGTTGCTCTGCCTAGGCTAGTCAATGGTTCAGATTTACTTTATTAACTGAAACACTTTGGGAAAACTTAGCTGTGAGTGGAAGCTTGAGTAATACTTTTGATATCATTCATTTAATTAAGCTTTCTTTATTATCATTCCATTACCAGAAGTGAGGAATATTAAGTACTATAATTGCACTGTATGTGGATTTGCCAGATCCTTTTGTCACACAGTTGGGTCACATTTCAATAATTATTATAATGGGTCTCGGAAAATTGTGATCCTTCTCAATCCTTATGCAAAATTGTATTGATTGTGGGTAAAATTGTGGATAAGCAGGGGGTTAGTTTTGTTGTTTCTACTGCCATGCTGTTGCAATGAAAATGAATGACTAGTGGGAGAGTACAGAAGTAATTAAGTGTTAAACTGGAAATAAAAGCATCTGTCATCTATAACAGTCTGACTTTGTAATTTTATGAAAGTCCAATAAGAAAGAAGTTAGCAAAACATATTACTCTTGTCCTGACTTGAATGAAGCTATATTGGCTGGTATGGTACAGAATGTTGTCTATGTTATGATGATGATGATCAGATGAATGTTGTTTTGCTACTTTCATGACATTGTAAATATTTGAGGCAATACGAGTATGATGGCATGTTAGAAATTTTATGTGGGTTATTTAGTTGATGTTAGGCGTGATGAGGATAATTATGGTTGCATGGGTTCTGATGATGATGATGATGATGATGCAGTAGGGGTTATTATGATGTAGGACCATGAAGCTATGGTTAGGACTTGGTATTATGGAATATAGTAGAGCATGTTCATGGGTCATCTGAAGAAATTTGTAACAAGAGAAAATGTAAATGTTGTGAATAGCTAATTTTGCAAATATGAGAATGGAGCAATATCTGAATTAAACTGTACGTTGTATATTGATGGAGATATGTGGGATAATATAAAAGCAATTCAATGACGATTAACATAACTATTGATTGAAATTAAATCTACATCTACACCTACTTCTACATCTATATTCTGCAAACCACCTTGAGGTGCATGGTAGAGGGTGCATCCCCTTGTACCAGTTATTAGTGTTTCCTCCTGTTCCATTCATGTATGGAGCACGGGAAGAATGATTGTTTGTATGCCTCTGTGCATGCAGTAATTATTCTAATCTTATCCTCACAATCCCTTTGTGAGCGATACGTAGCAGGTTGTAATATATTCCTAGAGTAATCAATTAAAGCTGGTTCGTTAAACTTCCCCGCAACAGTATCATCTACCTTCAATAGTCTTCCAGTTCAGTTCCTTCAGTATCTCTGTGACACTCTCCCTCGGACAACACAAACCTTTGACCATTCATGCTACCCTTCTCTGTATACATTCAATATCCCTTGTTTGTCCTATCTGGCATGGGTCCCACACACATGACCAATTTTATAGAACTGACAGCATGAGTGATTTGTAAGCAGTCTGCTTTGTAGACTGATTGTACTTCCTCAGTATTCTACCAGTAAACTGACGTCTACCACCTGCTTTACCCAGAACCAAAACTATGTGATCATTCCAGTTCATACCCCTAAAAGTCTTACACCCAGGCATTTGTATGAGTTGGCCAATTCCAACAGTTACTCACTAATTATAGCCATAGGCTACTACATTTTACTGTTTTGCAAGGTGCACAGCTTTACATTTCTCAACATTTGAAGCAAGTTGCCAATTTCTACACCACTTTTAAAGGTTATCAAGATCTGATTGAATATTTGTGCAGCTTCTTTCGGATCAAACTTAACTGTAGGTAACTGCATCATCTCCAAAAAGCCTGATTTTACTATTAATATTGTCTGCAACGTCGTTAACATACAACATGAACAGCAAGGGTCCTAATACACTTCCCTGGGGCACACTCGAAGTTATTTCTTCACTGAAGAGCCAAAGAAACTGGTACATTTATTTATATATTTAATTTCATGTTCCATAGATCCTGGTAGCGAATGAATCACAAGGTTATGGAACATGTCAGATTCTACATAGTTCCAAATATAACTTTTATAAATACAATAAAAAGATGCAATGTAAATAAAAATCAACTAAACAACAGCACAATCAATTAACAGAAAATTGTGTTTCACATGTTAAGGATGAGTAATATATTCACGATATGGAATGTGTCAGATTGTACACAGTTGAAGTATATCTTACATAAATAAAAGATACAATGTAAATAAGATATCAGCTAAACAACAGCATATTCAGTTAACAGTACATTTTTGTTTCACATGTTAATGATATGTAATATATACAGGAGTCAAGATAAACTAAATATTCCAAACTAAATACAGGAATACCAATACATAATTGTCATATGCCTATGATAGTACTCAAAATAAAATTAATTATACTAAGTTTCAACATTTACAAATTTAGTAATTATATACATTTTCTTTGACATATTAATCAACTGTATAAAAAGATTTCCCTATCAGGTACTCCTTGAGAGTTTGTTTGAATGCTGGCAATCTTTTGTGAAGGCCATTTGATGTGTGGTTGGAGAGCATTAAACAGCTTAATGCTAGAGAAATAAGCTCCTTTTTGAACCATAGTGAGGCTTTTCAGTTCAATGTGAAGACTGTTATTGGTTCTTGTGTTATAGTCATGAAACTGGCTGTTATCTTTGTAGATAGAAGGGTTTTTACAGACAAGGGTCAACAAGGAAAAGATATATTGTGAGGAGGTGGTAAGGATCCCCATCTTTTGAAACAGGTGCCTGTAAGAATGCCTGTGATGGACATCACTCATTATTCTAATGGCTTATTTTTGTGCAGTGAAAATGTTCTTTGTGAGAGATTGGTTCCCCCAAAATATAATAGCATATGACATTAATGAATGAAAATAGCCGAAGTACGAAGCCTTAATTGTATCTACTTCAGCCACTGAAGCAATAACATGTAGTGAAAATATTTCTGAGCTAAGTGTTTTATAAAGATGAAGAATGTGTGCTGACCAGTTACATTTGCTGTCTATATAAGCACCCAGGAATTTTGTAACCTCAGCTTTTTGTACTTCTTGATCTCTGCACTTATGTTAATTTCTTCCAGATTTCTTTGTGGAGTATGGAATCTCGTATAAAGGGTTTTATCTGTATTGAGTGAGAGACCATTTGAAGAAAACCAGTTTACAGTATCATTGAAAACTTTATTCTTAGTTTGTTCAAGATTGTTGTCTGTAAAATCGTCAATAATGATTGTAGTGTCATCTGCAAAAAGAGTAAATTTACTGTTTGTATCAGAACAAAATTGGAGATCATTAATGAAGATGAGAAATGTCAGTGGACTCAAAACAGAGCCTTGTGGCACTCCACAACTTATTGAGCCTCACTCAGATGAGGCAGGTTCTCTGGGTGAGCCATTCAGCATTACAGTCTGCTTTCAGTCTTTTAGGTATGATTGGAGCTACAAACCAACAGTACCACCAAAACCATAATATTCTGCCTTTTAAAAAGGATTAGATGGTTTACACAATCAAAGGCTTTTGAGAGGTAACAAAAAATACTTACTGGAGACATTTTTTTGTTCATGGCTTCCAGAACTTGGTTGGTGATACAGAATACTGCTTGTTCTGTGGAAAGACCAGCACAAAATCCAAACTGACTCTTATTTAGGATATTGTGGAAGCTAAGATGATTGTCAATCAACCTATGCATGAGTTTTTCAAGAATTTTCGAAAAGATGGTGAAGAGGGAGATTGGACGATAGTTTGTAAAATTTTTTTTATCACCTTTTTTAGTCATACCACTACAGTTAGTTTTAGCCTGTCAGGGACTATTCCTTGTTGCAGATATGTATTGAATATGTTGCTTAGGACTGGATCTATATATTTATAGAAATATTTCACTATTTTTCAGGAAATATTGTCCACACCAACAGACTTCTTATTTTTTAATGAGGTAATAATTCTTTCAATCTCTTTTACTGTAACATAAGGTAAGGATAATTGTGGAGGTCTATTACTGATAACTTTCTGTAGAAGAGCCAATGACTCGTCCACAGAACCTTTACAGCCTGTCTTCTCAGCTGCTGACAAAAAGTACCTGTTGAAGATTTCTGCAACCATTTCAGGCTTCTTTACAATATTGGTACCTTCGTTAATTTCAATGGGTGTCCTGTACCTGCTTTATTACATTACAAATTGTTTTCATTGTGTTGTCAGACTTATCAATTTCAGACTTAATGCACATATTTTTTGACTTATTTATTACCTTCTTTAGGATGCTACAGTAAAGTTTGTAGTGCTGACATTTCTTTGGATCATTACAAGTTCTGAGGGAATAATATAGCATCCTCTTTGTTCTGTGGAATGTTTTTATTCCTGCAGTGATCCATGACTTATTGACAGTGCTTACATGACTGTTTCTAATTTTTTTTTTTTTTTTTTTTTTTTGGGAAATGTGGCTTCAAAGATAGACATAAATTCATACAGAAATGTATTATACTTTTTGTACACATTTGTTTCATTGAAAACTGGACTCCAGTCTATCTCTTGCAGGCCGGTGTTGAAAGTTTGGAGGGTTTCATCATTTATTAACCTAAAAGATTTCCAAGAATTTTCAAAACTGTTGCTCAGATTGATGTCAGTGACAGTAAGCAATTGACCACCATGATCAGAAAGGCCAAGAATTGGTTGTACACTGATACTGTTGACTGATCTATAAATATGTTGTCAATCAAACTTTGACAGTTCTTGGTAACTCTAGTTGGAAAATTTACTACTGTCGTCACATTATAAGAATCAATTAGATGTTGTAGATCTACTTTACCATTGCTTTCATTTAGGTAATCTACATTGAAATCACCTGTAATTATTAGATCCTTGGATTTTGAGTACATTTGCAATAAGACAGAATCTAACTGCCTCAGGAACACCTTTACGTTCCCTGAGAGAGCTCTGTATACTGCTAACACTACAACTGTACGGTCACTTACAGTAATTACTATGCCACATATTTCAGTATCTTGTTCAATACAGTGGCTCTTTAAATTCAATGTAGTATATGATATGTTATTTTTTAAGTAAATTACAACTCCACCATTCTTCATGATAGATCTACAGTAATATGTTACTAAACAGTAACCACTGAGTTGTAACATTTCAACATTTCTCATTTGATGTTCACTAAAGCATAAAACATTGGCATTCTTTATCTTTTGTGAGTCATCTAAAAGAACAGAAATTTCATTAACTTTGCATATAAGTCCTCCTACATTATGGTGAAAAATTGTCATAGCTTTATAGCTTTGGTATTTGCTGAAAGCAGCTGCTGTCCCCTAAAAAAGTATTTGTGGGTTTGGAAACAATGGGCTCACTGTTAACTGTTTCATGGAAATTCTGAGCTTGAGAATTAGTCTGATGGGATTGCTGTAGCCATTTAAGGGGAATAGGTTCCGAGTGAGGAGATATTTTGTTGATTTATTTCATGATTGCTGCATTTAAAAGAGTACCTAAGGTTTGTTTATCTGACCTGTTAAGGTGCATGCCTTGTCTGGTAAATAATTCTCTTCGAAAATTACTTGTGTCTACAACACAATTATTGCTAAACTGTTTACAGGTCTTTGCTAATTTAGAGTTTGTTTGATAAACAGCTTCATTTACACAGGACTGTGGGATTAAGTCGTGTCTCTTTGGAATGTTCACAATAAATACCTTAGAATGCTGAAGCACCGTAAATTTCTCCTTGAGTAATTGTGTATCACCAAAACCATCATTGCAGGCTACATTGTCCGAACCACCTGTTAAAATCACATAATCGTTTTTTACTCTTTCAGGATCACAGCCTACTACAACTTCCTGAATTTTCACACCAGGTTTCACGATTCCACAAATATCAGCACTATTGAAACTGTTTTTTACCATTTCGGCCATACCTCTTCCATGACTGTCTGCAAAAATATGAACACCCTTTGTTGTTTTATTCACAGCAGAAATTTCTCTTCTTGACACTGAAAGTTCAGGCTTTGGCAAAACAAATATAACTTTTTTTATCACAATTTACACTTTTTGGAACATTTGCCAAGGCCATGGGTAAATCATATTACCTGTTGTCGATGCCGTTGGTTCTGAGGACCAGGAATCATTGTAAAATAAATGAATCTGAATCTGTGTCAGTCTGGGTAAAAGTTATTGTCAATTGTAAAACATTCAAATTCAGCTTTATTTCTGAGTCACTCACTGGAAAATTGTTTCTAGAACAGAGTATATTAAATTTGTTTCCATTCTCAAACCTCGTATCATTTACTGTCAATGGCATTTTTGCATCTAATGCATCCCATTTATTGGATACTTTCTTCCATTCTGCCAGATCATCGGCATTCTTTTTCAATATATCATCCATGTTTTGCTTCGATTTCAGCTGCATAATTTCATACTTCAGGTTGTGGTTTTCTCTTCTGAGGCCGTTGATTACACTTTGTAAACTTGAAATATGTTCATTATGTTTAGTGATTTCACTTGTTCACCTCACACATGCTATCCTTTTAGCTGCATCACTATAATTGAAATACAGAAGCATCTGATTCCACCTGTCTGCTTTGAGCCATGATGTCACAAATATAGCGGAAACGACCATACACTACGACTCCAATATGGTGCCTATGACGTCATTATGTAAACATGACCACAAACACGAAAATACACACACGTTCCACAAAAAAACCCAATGAAACTAATGAGACAAGCATAGGAAATAGGGGGGGGGGGGGTGTTTGGGTGGGGACAAAATAAATATAAACAAATTTAGACACACACCACCATACCAAACCATACAAAATGACGAAAAAAACCGACAACAACACAAAACTCCCGAAATTCCACTTAACACTATATCCTCTGGAATCGGACACTTCCCTTGACCTAAATAGCTCAACAGCAGCTCCCGATCCCACAAATTGGAATCGAACACATCCCTTGACCTATCTAGCTCAACATCAGCTCCCGATCCCACAAATAGCAGTTCCCTTGACCTATATAGCTCAACAGCAGCTTCCAATCCCACACATTGGAATCGAACACTTCCTTTGACCTGTATAGGCAACAGAAACAACTGATACCAAATCATAAAACCCAAAACTACAACCACATCCACAATCATCATTACCTCAAGAAACACAACAAATCAACCAAATTGGAATCGAACACTTCCCTTGACCTGTTACCTTTACAACATCTCCACATACAGCCGTCCCTGGTCTGGGATGCCAGAACTTTAGTAAACCTCATTTTCTTCATGACATACTGAACACTTCATGACTTTGTCCAAAAATCCGAATAGTTGAAGAAATTTTATTAGAGACAACACACTGTCCCCCATCATCGCCGACAACCGAGAACTGTTGACCTTGTCAGTGATATCCATACCTACCAAAGACATAAAAAAAGCACTTTACCAAAATTCACACACACACACACACACAAAAAAAACCTACAATAATGTCGAAATAACAAAACTAAAATCATTAACTCACTGAAAAATATTCCGCTGAAAGCTCAGTCCCGATACCACACACCTGCAATGCTATCACGCAAATGAACCCCATACGCCATGTAACACACTACCCATAAACACACCACCAGAGAGAACCACCAACCGCAACAATACGCCATCTCTAAACACGCCACGCACGCAAACTAAACCAAAAATATCACCTAACACACCACCGATCACATCAAAACGACATCTACAAACACGCCACTCTCAAAAACTAAATTCCACGCCATCATGACATCACACACCACAACAGCCTTATGTCATGGATCAAAGCCGACAGGTGGGATCGGACACTTTGGTCGACCCGCTATAATTCATCTGTGCTTACATGACTGTTTCTAATTATTTTTTTTTTTTTTTTTTTTTTTTTTTTTTTTTTTTTTTTTTTTTTTTTTTTTTTTTTTTGGGAAATGTGGCTTCAAAGATAGACATAAATTCATACAGAAATGTATTATACTTTTTGTGCACATCATGTAAGCAAAATCGCGCCCACACATATTCGCCACCATCTTGTCCACCTGCCTAAGCCAATATTACAGTATCAAATTTCTTTGTCAAAGATTTGATCAAAGGTGTGATCAAATATTCATCAAATATATTTGACAAAGATCTTTGACGTGGCGCTAAAAAGGGGTATTACACTGTCATCATATTTTTCGTCAAAGTTCAAAGATGGCTGACAACAACAACTTGTTATTAACCACAGCAGTTGCATGTACCACAATTGCACCGTGTGCACATGCTGAAGAGAAGCAGGAGAAAAAAAGGATACGTACCTGGGTGAAGCCATGGGTTTTACGATGACACAATAAAAGCATTCAACAAAACTTGTTACATGAGCTTATAGTGGAGGGCATGTCGTACATCAATTACTTAAGAATGGATGAGCATACATTTCTGTATGTGCTCAGTGAAGTGTATCCTCATATCACAAAGCACAATACTCGCTCAAGAACTGCTGTATCTGCAGAAGACAGGCTCACTGTAACACTCCAATTCCTTGCTACAGGAGAGGGATAGGTTAGGTCAGGTCAGGTCAGGTCTCCAATCTTCTTAATCTATTTTTGTATTCAGGGTGCCTCATGTTGTAAAGCACCTCATCAGCTTCATACATCTCTATTAATTTTGTAGTTGTCGGTACACACCAACTGTATTTACCAATAATGTTTATAAAAACACTACAGATGACAGAACGCTGAAGCGATGCCTAGCGCTCCGCGTGGTAACATGTCACATTGCAGTGAACAGAAGACAAGAAACTTCTCTGATCAAATCTAAAGCGAGGCCCTAGATTTGATCAAATATTTGATGACATTTGACTAAGTTCCCTATTACACCATCAAATTTCTTTGACAAAGATATTGGACAAAGAAATTTGATAGTGTAATACCAGCCTAATATCATACAAGGCCCCTGCAAGCATGCAGAAGTGCTGCAACACAACGTAGCATGGACTCGACTAATGTCTGAAGTAGTGCTGCAGGGAACTGACACCATGAATCCTGCAAGCCTGTCCATAAATGGAAATCTCTCCTGAACAGCACGTAGCAACACATCCCACATATGCTCAATAATGTTAATGTCTGGGGGGGGGGGGGGGGGGGTTGGTGGGCAGCAGAAGTGTTTAAACTCAGAAGAGTGTTCCTGGAGTTACTCTTTAGCAATATGGACGTGTGGGGTTTTGCATTGTCCTGCTGGAATTTCTCAAGTCCGTCAGAATGCACAATGCACATGAATGGATGCAGGTGATCAGACAGAAAGCTTATGTACATGTCACCTATCAGAGTCATGTCTAGATGTATCAGGGATTCCATACCACTCCAACTGTACATGCCCCACACCTTTACAGAACCCCCAGCAGTTTCAACAGTCCCCTGCTGACATGCGGGGTCCATGGATTCATGTGACTGTCTCGATACCTGTGCATGTCCATCTGTTCAATATAATTTGAAGCTAGACTCATCCGACCAGGCAAAATGTTCCCAGTCATCAACAGTCCAATGTCAGTGTTGATGCACCCAGATGAGGTGTAAAGCTTTGTTTCAAGCAGTCATCAAGGGTACGTGAGTGGGCCTTCAGCTCTGAAGGCCCATACATCAAGGGTACACGAGTGGGCCTTTGGCTCTGAAAGTCCATATCAATGATGCTTCATTGAATAGTTCACACACTGACACTTGTTGATGGCCCAGCACTGAAATCTGCAGCAATTTGTGGAAGTGTTGCACTTCTGTCACTTTGAATGATTCTCTTCAGTCATCATTCCACCCTTTCTTGGCAGGATCTTCTTCCAGAGATTTGACGTTTTTCTGGATTCCTGATATTCACGGCACACACATGAAATGGGTGTATGAGAAAATCCCCATTTCATCATTACCTCTGATATGCTGTGCCCTTTTGCTTATGAGCCGACTATAACACCATGTTCAAACTCACTCAAATCTTGATAACTTACCATTGTAGCAGCAGTAACAGATGTAACAACTGCACCAGACACTTGTTGTCTTATATAGGCATTGCCAACCACAATGCCGTATTCTGCCTGTTACATATCTCTGTATTTGAATACACATGCCTACACCAGTTTCTTCGGCATTCCAGTATACATCTAACGATGACTCTCCATCCAAGATAACAGCAGTGTTAATACCCCCTATGATTCTATTTTTGACAATAAGCGTATGTGTGATCCCAAGTCAAATGATTTTTGAAAATCAAAAATACTGCAGCTACCTGATCGCCTCGATCCAAAGCTTTTAGTAAGTCATGTGAGAAAAGTGTGACTCGAGTTCACCATGATCGATGTTTTCAAAATCCATGCTGGGTGGCATTGAGGAGGCCATTCTGTTCAAGATACCTCATTATGTTTGGGCTCAGAATATATTCTGAGATTCTACAACAAATCAAAGTCAAGGGTATTGGATGGTAGGTTTGTGGATCACTTCTACTACCCTTCTTTTAGACACGTGTGACCTGGGCCTTTTTCCAAGAACTGGGCATGGTTTTCTGTTCAAGGTATCTACAATAGATTATAGTTAGAAGAGGGACAGGTATACACTCGCACACACACACATATCCATCCGCACATATACAGACACAAGCAGACATTTGTAAAGGCAAAGAGTTTGGGCAGAGATGTCAGTCGGGGCGGAAGTAAAGAGGCAAAGATGTTGTTGAAAGACAGGTGAGGTATGAGCAGCGGCAACTTGAAATTAGCGGAGGTTGAGGCCTGGCGGATAACGAGAAGAGAGGATATACTGAAGGACAAATTCCCATCTCTGGAGTTCTGACAGGTTGGTGTTAGTGGGAAGTATCCAGATAACCCGGACGGTGTAACATTGTGCCAAAATGTGCTGGCCGTGCACCAAGGCATGTTCAGCCACAAGGTGATCCTCATTACCAACAAACACTGTCTGCCTGTGTCCATTCATGCGAATGGACAGTTTGTTGCTGGTCATTCCCACATAGAAAGCTTCACAGTGTAGGCAGGTCAGTTTGGTAAATCACATGGGTGCTTACACACGTGGCTCTGCCTTTGATCGTGTACACCGGACAAGGGTTCCACGACTGTGGTACTTGATCGTCGGGAGTATGTGGCTGAGGGACTGTGTCAGCTTTCAGACAACACCACATACAAAGTTTGCCAAGTTAATCCCATTCCTGATGTCCAGGCAGAGCTTCAAGGAATCCTCAGAACCTTAGGCCCCCCTACAAAACCTTTCATCTGACTCCATCAACCTCCTGACCCCACCGACACCCCCGCACCCCCTACCTTCTACCTTCTTCCTAAAATTCACAAACCCAATTATCCCGGCTGCCCCATTGTAGCTGGTTACCAAGCCTCCACAGAATGTATCTCTGCCTACGTAGATCAACACCTTCAACCCATCACATGCAGTCTCCCATCCTTCATCAAAGACACCAACCACTTTCTCGAACGCCTGGAATCCTTACCCAGTCTGTTATCCCCGGAAACCATCCTTGTAACCATTGATGCCACTTCCTTATACACAAATATTCCGCACGTCCAGAGCCTCACTGCGATGGAGCACTTCCTTTCACGCCGATCACCTGCCACCCTACCTAAAACCTCTTTCCTCATTACCTTAGCCATTACCTTCTTCACTTTTGAAGGCCAGACATACCAACAATTAAAGGGAACAGCTATGGGTAACAGGATGGCCCCCTCGTACACCAACCTATTCATGGGTCGCTTAGAGGAAGCCTTCTTGGTTACCCAGGCCTGCCAACCCAAAGTTTGGTACAGATTTATTGATGACATCTTCATGATCTGGACTCACAGTGAAGAAGAACTCCAGAATTTCCTCTCCAACCTCAACTCCTTTGGTTCCATCAGATTCACCTGGTCCTACTCCAAATCCCATACCACTTTCCTTGACGTTGACCTCCAACTGTCCAATGGCCAGCTTCACATGTCCGTCCACATCAAACCCACCAACAAGCAACAGTACCTCCATTATGACAGCTGCCAGCCATTCCACATCAAACAGTCCCTTCCCTACAGCATAGGTCTTCATGGCAAACGAATCTGCTCCAGTCCGGAATCCCTGAACCATTACACCAACAACCTGAAAACAGCTTTCGCATCCCGCAACTACCCCTCCCGACCTGGTACAGAAGCAAATAACCAGAGTCACTTCCTCATCCCCTCAAACCCAGAACCTCCCACAGAAGAGGGGGGTTGGGTTGTTTGGGGGAAGAGACCAAACAGCGAGGTCATCGGTCTCATTGGATAAGGGAAGGATGGGGAAGGAAGTCAGCCGTGCCCTTTCAAAGGAACCATCCCAGCATTTGCCTGGACCGATTTAGGGAAATCATGGAAAACCTAAATCAGGATGGCCGGATGCGGGATTGAACCGTCGTCCTCGCCGAATGCGAGTCCAGTGAGCTACCACTGCGCCACCGTCGCTCGGTCCCCACAGAAGAACCACAAAAGTGCCCCACTTGTGACAGGATACTTTCCAGGACTGGATCAGAGTCTGAATGTGGCTCTCCAGCAGGGATATGACTTCCTCAAATCCTGCCCTGAAATGAGATCCATCCTTCATGAAATCCTCTCCACTCCACCATGAGTGTCTTTCCGCCGTCCACCTAACCCTCGTAACCTCTTAGTTCATCCCTATGAAATCCCCAAACCACCTTCCCTACCCTCTGGCTCCTACCCCTGTAACCGCCCCCGGTGTAAAACCTGTCCCATGCACCCTCCCACCACCACCTACTCCAGTCCTGTAACCTGGAAGGTGTACACGATCAAAGGCAGAGCCACGTGTGAAAGCACCCATGTGATTTACCAACTGACCTGCCTACACTGTGAAGCTTTCTATGTGGGAATGACCAGCAACAAACTGTTCATTCGCATGAATGGACACAGGCAGACAGTGTTTGTTGGTAATGAGGATCACCCTGTGGCTAAACATGCCTTGGTGCACCGGCCAGCACATCTTGGCACAGTGTTACACCCGTCCGGGTTATCTGGATACTTCCCACTAACACCAACCTGTCAGAACTCCAGAGATGGGAACTTGCCCTTCAGTATATCCTCTCTTCTCGTTATCCGCCAGGCCTCAACCTCCGCTAATTTCAAGTTGCCGCCGCTCATACCTCACCTGTCTTTCAACAACATCTTTGCTTCTTTACTTCCGCCCTGACTGACATCTCTGCCCAAACTCTTTGCCCTTTACAAATGTCTGCTTGTGTCTGTGTATGTGTGGATGGATATGTGTGTGTGTGTGTGCGAGTGTATACCTGTCCTTTTTTTTCCCCCTAAGGTAAGTCTTTCCGCTCCCGGGATTGGAATGACTCCTTACCCTCTCCCTTAAAACCCACATCCTTTCGTCTTTCCCTCTCCTTCCCTCTTTCCTGATGAAGCAACCGTTTGTTGCGAAAGCTTGAATTTTGTGTGTATGTTTGTGTTTCTATCGACCTGTCAGCGCTTTTGTTTGGTAAATCACATCACATATATCTTTGTGTCTGTTCTGTATCCCACAATCTGGAAAGATTTATAGGATGAATCAATAAATCACTGACAATAATACTTATTTCATTCATCTTTTCAGTGGTACAAAGATTAAATTGGGGGCAATTCTCCTAAGCATTTCAGCTTTTGCTTTGCTGTTGTCAATATCAGTTCCTGTCTCATTCGCTAGGAAATGGACACTAATTTTACATATGACCAGAAACTCTTTGGGTTCTATCAAAGATGACTTGACAATATTCTGCTGCAGTAGTCATTGAAGGCATCATGCACTACTCTCTTGACAGCCAAATGTGTTTGATTTAGCATCTCTCTCTATCTGCAGCACACTACACTTTGTATATCAAAAAACAAAGATGATGTGACTTACCAAACGAAAGCGCTGGCAGGTCGAAAGACACACAAACATACACACAAAATTCAAGCTTTCGCAACAAACTGTTGCCTCATCAGGAAAGAGGGAAGGAGAGGGAAAGACGAAAGGATGTGGGTTTTAAGGGAGAGGGTAAGGAGTCATTCCAATCCCAGGAGCGGAAAGACTTACCTTAGGGGGAAAAAAGGACGGGTATACCTTAAAACCCACATCCTTTCGTCTTTCCCTCTCCTTCCCTCTTTCCTGATGAGGCAAGTTTGTTGCGAAAGCTTGAATTTTGTGTGTATGTTTGTGTTTGTTTGTGTCTTTCGACCTGCCAGCACCTTCGTTTGGTAAGTCACATCATCTTTGTTTTTTTATATATTTTTCCCACGTGGAATGTTTCCCTCTATTATATTAATAGCACTACATTTTGTTTTACACCTACTATGCAATAATGTCTGGGTGGTAGGGAGTTGGTGGCACGAGGACACTTTTGATATCAAATTGATATGCAAATTAATGAAATTGATCAATTAATCACCCCCAACCATGACTACCCCCATCCTGACCATGCCCACTCCCACCCCCTGATGACACATGTTTTTCTCAGCCAGCTTGTGGGTCCCAGCCGCCTCCCACAACCTATCCTATTGGCGGGAATTTCGAATTTCAGCTGCAATGTCTTTGTCCCAGGGCTGTGCTGACAGCCCATCTCACCCCCCCCCCCCCACCCCTCTCTCACCCCCCACCCCTGCCCCACCACCACACAGGAATTGGCGAGAAATTAAAATTGGCTGTACCCTTTCCAGGACTCAAACCCTGGTCCTCCAGGACGGAAAGCCCAATTGCACCCCCCTAACACAATTATACCACCAGACGCACTTGGAATTGACACTAAATTAAAAATGGTGGTGCCCTTCCCAGAAATTGGACCATGATTCTACTGGATAGAGAGCCCAAGTGCACCCCCCCCCCCCCCCCCAACACATGGAAACTGTCCAGATGCAGGGGAGCAAGGTTAGGTTACTGTACTTTATTTATTTTGGTCGGGGAACTGACACAAAGATTTATCCTAATTACATAATTAATCATAAACATCAGGCCTAATTACATAACTATATCTATAGCACTGCACAAGGATAGCCAAAATTGCAATGCAGCTCAAAAATTGATGCCATACAACTAGTGTTATCCTGCTGGGAAAAAATGTCGCAATACCACTCGAAACTAGTGATAGACACACTCACACTCTACCCTAAACCTACAAGCTGGCAGGTAAAAGGCAGGGGTGTAAGGTACTATCTTTATTCTGCTGGTATTAGACAGAGAGGAGTTTAAAAAGTGTATTACCTGTAAGCCTACAGTGTCTATCATTGCTTAATGTAAGAGTTCGCTATAGCTGCCTGCTCAAAAACCACCCTACAGCTCAGGTAATCAAAGCCAATACATGATACCACAACTGATGGAAAAAATGCATCACAGTTCTAATTACACTTCGAAATTGTCATGAAAAAACTACTTCTATAGAAAATTAAGTGAAAAATGACACTAATAAAGGGTATGTTTGCTGCCCGTTTTTACAGCACTGAAACTTCATCAACCTTTTTGGGGATGCACTGTTGTAGTGCCTGGGAATTTCAGGGTAGATTCTAGAGACACTTGTAATTCCACCATCTCAAACACACTTTATTTTTGGGATATGTATGGTTAAGTAGAACTATGTCCACTGCTCCACAATTATGTGTGTGCAGGATGGACATGCATCGGATGGATGATCAGCGTGAGCACGTAGTCACCGAGACTGCCTAAGAAGTTTCATGTCCCGCTCATGGAATAAACGCTTCATACTCTGTGTGATGTAAAACATTATTGTTGCAAACATCTGAAGGGTGTTGAAAGAAAAGAAGGGACTTGATTCATTCATTATCTCACTTACTGTCGTAAGGCATGGACAGTTGCCCTGTTAAACTTGGAGAGATTTATAGACTGTATTTATAGAAAGATGATTGTAATAGCTTCTGTTGGACCAGAAGGTGTCAAGCTTATGGGAAATGTTTTAGTGTATGAAAATTGCCATGTGTTATAAAAATACAGTGAGAATGAGTTGAAAGTATTCTCGAGTGTACCGAGCTATTTAAAAGTATAGAACATTCTTCCAGAGTAGCATCTATTCTTCGAAGAAGAAGCTGGGCAGAATATTGCAGCTGGCTAACCTGAAAGAAGATTGGTGAAGTAACTCCAAATAAGTTTGACAGCCAAGGGGGAGTGTGAGTCTTGCACACAAGTACCACACTGCCACCCTTAATCACTGGAAACCGCCAGAATGTGGCAAACAAGGTGAGCAGGACATGGAGGAGGAATTTTTTTGAAGAAGATAGAGATAAGGAAAAGTTGAGAGTTGCCATAACAACACATAATAATGAGACGAAGAAATTGGTCAGCAAGATTTGATAAAAAAGATATGATTGTGGGAAGGAAACAACCCTCACACACACAGTAACCAGCTGACGCCGACGCAGTCGCAGTAACATGCCATTGTTGCTGGTTGCTGTTTGAATTGCTGACTTCACGCCCACTGATGCTGCGACCAACATTTGATGCTCGCAGCGCCCGTGTGATTCAACGGTGCCGTTCCTACACCTCACCAACACAGCCTACAATTCTATGCCGGGTGAGTTCAAGATAATGAATGTAAACTAGGGTGGTCATTATTTACAGAGGTGATTTTCTTTTATGATAAAAAAAATCAAAAATATTTAAAACTATGGAGAAGGAACAACAACCTACAGAAACTGCAGAACCAGCCATGGCCATGATGGTGAACAAACATCAAATTAGATGCTCAGAATGCTTCGTTCAATGAAAACCTTGAAGCACATGGTGAAGCTTTTGAAAAACTAGAATGAATTAAGTAATTCTTTAACAGTACAAATGAATCAAATGTTTACGGACAGGAGGAGCAATTACAGAATTTGATCAAGAAACTAGAATTTGACATTGAAGACAAGAGTAGTAGTGTAGAGTTGGAGTTTAATGAAAAATCAGGATAATTCCAAAATGTGTGTAACATTACATTCAACACAGTGAAACAAAGATTACGTACTTTAAATGATTCCATTGAAAGACAAGACAAACTAATCCCTATTGTCCAATCGCATATTGCTGGGGTCAACACTTGTGCAGATGCAGTAGAGCGAAATTTTAAGGAAACGCTAGCAACCTCAGACACCATAAATATAAGTGGTCTGGAGGAACAAGTAGAGGAATTAATCGACCGGAAAGTGGCCGAGAGGGTAAACACAGATAACGTTCCACCATGTTTAGCAGCAGAACTTGACGATACTAAGAAAGGCATAGATGATTTATGGGAAGAATTTAAACTTATCCAGAATAAAGTAGGGAAAGGGGTAGTTTCACAGAATGTAGTGTTGACTAGTGAAGTAGTAACAGATTTACAATGGGGAGCAAATTCTGGACTCACCAGACAAGTGCCCAAATTTAAACCAGATGGAGATGTGCATCCAACCCATTTCTTAAAGTGATTTAATCAGGACTTAACAAAAAATTGGGAAGATGCAAAACAGATAAGAGTTTGCTTTAGGCTACCTTTTAGGAGAGGCTTCCGAATTGGGAACAGTGAATATAGAAAATTTCTCGTCTTGGGCGAACTTTCAGAGAAAGTTTAGGGAGAAATATTGGTCATCTAGTGCCCAGGAGAAGTTATTATCAGATTTATGGGACCCAAAGTATTACAAAAGTACGTGGCGTACAATGAGAAAATATTTTGACTGGCATTTAACAAGAACTAAATATTTAGATAAACCAATGGAAGAAGAGAGGTTGGTATGAATTTTGATATGGCGATTACCCACATACACTAGGAAAGACATATTATGTAGCAGATGGAAGACAGTAGAAGAGCTATTATTCTTTGTCGACACACTTAATGTGGTAAATAAAGACTGAAATGAGAATGTGCATCAGAATGAGAATGAAAATTACAGGAGTAGTAATAATAACAGCTCTAGTAATTTCAAAAGACATGAGACAAATTTGGCTAGGGTACGCCGATATAAGCGGAATAGGGGTAATGGAAATTATCACAAAGAACATCCACCTTTGAATATAGGCCCAGTAACTACAAAAGAATTTGTACCTGGCAATAATAGGGCTCAAAATGGAAACGTCATATCAAGGTTCGGTACCCATCCAGTAATTATAAATAGTGAGGAAAGCATAGGGTGATCTGGACCCAGGGCCGGGGTCCAGGTCGTAGAAATACCTTAAGAGGTCTACCTCATTGTGAGTATGTTTCCTTTACGCATAAAGTACCAACAAAAAAATGGTTGCTACTAGAAGAATCTAGTGCAGCTACAATTAATCGACAACCTATTATAGTTGGAAAAAGTAGAACATTCTGAAGTGGACATATTTAGTGATTCTGGTAGTGAAGTATCACTTATTTCTAGTGGATTCTTTAATACGTTAAGAATTAGCAATAACTTACCTGTATTAGCAGTAACTGGAGTATATATAATCAGTATAACTGGAACTAAAAGTAAGGTTGTTAAATACGAAACCCAAGTAAACTGTAACATCGGTGATATTATGTTCCGGCAAACACTGCCGGTAGTAGAAGATATTAATAGAGAGGTATTATTTGGCTTAGATTGGCTGTCAGAGTTTAACTTTATATTGAATTTTCAAGAGAGCTGCCTTTATTTTGGACTCGAGGAAGATAAATATTGTATTAAGTTTCTAGCAGACAGTTAGTTGATAAACAAACAACTGAACACCAGAGTTTACGATTAACGTCAATAGCTCAACAGTTCCCAGTCTATACACACTTAAAGCACTTATGCATGCCAAAGAGAATGCCCCCATGTATGAAAGCAGGTCAGATTTGCACTCATATGAAACCAGAAATTGGAACTTAGACATTCCTTGGACACGTTTGAGTAAAATCCAAAATAATTTTTTACATGCTGGCAAAAATATTTTACAATACATCACATGGAACGAGGGAATTGCATGAGAATAAGATTTAAAATGGTGGTAGAGACACGGTTGAAAGAGAAAGCATTCTATAGCATAAGTGAATTCCTACATAATGAAAAAATATGATTCTCTATTATTATAAATGTGATTGTGATCAAAGAAACTGTAATTTATATCATACAACCATACTGACCTTTTGTATAATCATATACCATATGTTAACTTTTGTGTAATCATTTGTACCACAATCTGTATAACTATGTAACTACTGACCTTATGTACAAGGGCTATCCACAAAGTACATTACGTTTTTGTTTGTGTTCATTAGGGGCGGAGCTAGTGCGGCCATCTTGGTGTCATGGCATTCCGCCACTCAGTCGGCATCCTGCCGTGCTAGTGAGAGGTTCGTGCTGTACTCCGTTGAGTTACTGTGATAGTTTGAAATGTCAGCGTTATTTGAAAATGCCGCGAAGTGTGAAGTGCGTGCTGTAATAAGGTTTCTGACTGCAAAAAACTGTACATCGATAGAAATCTATCGGCAGCTTTGTGAAGTGTATGGGGACAACATAATCACTGAAGGTGGAGTGCGTCAATGGGTCATAAAATTTAAAAATGGCTGAACTAACATTCACGACGAAGAGCGAAGTGGAAGACCCAGCATAGTGACTGCTGAACTTGTCGAAAAAGTCGATGCCGCGGTCCGTGAAAACCGTAATTTCACAATAACGGAACTCTCTATGAGCTTTCCACAAATTTCACAAAGTTTGTTGCACAAAATCATTACCGAAAAGCTTGGTTACCACAAGTTTTGTGCAAGATGGATACCAAAAATCATGACAGAGATTCACAAAAATCAGCAAATGGCTGCAGCGTCAACGTTTTTGGACGCTTACGAGAAAGATGGCGACAATTCCCCCCCAAAACCCAAGAAATGCATGCAGACAATGTCGGCAAGGAAGGTGATGGTGACTGTCTTTTGGGACAGAAAAGGTGTGATTTTTGTGGATTTCCTGGAAAGAGGCACTACAATAAACTCTCAAAGGTATTGCCAAACTCTGCACAACCTCAGAAGAGCAATACAAAACAAGCGCAGGGGAAAGTTGGGCTCAAAGATCTTGCTGATTCACGACAATGCCCGGGCCCACACAGCAAATGCCACTCGTGAAGTTCTTGAATCTTTTAAGTGGGAGTTGTTTCCTCATCCGCCGTACAGTCCCAACCTGGCACCGAGCGACTTCCACTTATTCCCAGCAATGAAGAAGTGGTTGGCTATGCAGTGTTTTGATGACGACGCACAGCTTCAAGAAGAGGTAACCACATGGTTGAAGGTGCAGGCGGCCAAATTTTACGATGAAGGAATTTCCAAGCTCGTCCATTGCTACAATAAGTGCCTTAATTTAAATGGCAACTATGTAGAAAAGTAGTCTTTAAGTGTGGCTTTCATCTGTATATAATAAACAAATTTTCCAATACTTTATTTATTTTTAATTTCAAAATGTAATGTACTTTGTGGATAGCCCTCGTATAATCATTTGTATAACCATCTGAAGATGCCTATACAACAGTTGTCTACAGGCAAATAAATATGAAATAAATAAATATCAAAGATGATACACCATTTGTCTGTAAACCGTACCCGGGAGGAAAAAATAAAATGGTAGATAATAAAGTAATAGAACGCAGTACAAGCATTATAAATAATCCCTTGGTAATTGTGAAAAAGGCTACTGGCGGTATGCGCACCCTGAATAAACATATAGAAACCGAAAGAGGTAGACCTGTGAACATCGATGAGTTATTATCCAAATTTGAGAAAACACAGTACTTTAGCTTGATGGACCTGACTGCTGGGTACTGGCAGATCCGGTTACATCCAGATTCAAGGAAATATACAGCATTCCTTTTTGATGGAAAATCATATCATTTTAATGTGTTACCATTTGGGTTAAATATCTCGGTATCAGTGTTTATTCGCGCGTTGGACGAAGCTATAGGTAGAGAGTTATTAAAGGATTTAATTATATATTTATTTAAAATTTATTTTAAAAAATTATATTGATTTAATTATATATGTAGATGATAATTATATATAAAAACAAAGATGAGGTGACTTACCGAACAAAAGTGCTGGCAGGTCGATAGACACACAAACAAACACAAACACACACACAAAATTCAAGCTTTCGCAACAAACTGTTGCCTCATCAGGAAAGAGGGAAGGAGAGGGGAAGACGAAAGGAAGTGGGTTTTAAGGGAGAGGGTAAGGAGTCATTCCAATCCCGGGAGCGGAAAGACTTACCTTAGGGGGAAAAAAGGACAGGTATACACTCGCACACACGCACATATCCATCCACACATACAGACACAAGCAGACATATTTAAAGACTTTAAATATGTCTGCTTGTGTCTGTATGTGTGGATGGATATGTGCGTGTGTGCGAGTGTATACCTGTCCTTTTTTCCCCCTAAGGTAAGTCTTTCCACTCCCGGGATTGGAATGACTCCTTACCCTCTCCCTTAAAACCCACTTCCTTTCGTCTTCCCCTCTCCTTCCCTCTTTCCTGATGAGGCAACAGTTTGTTGCGAAAGCTTGAATTTTGTGTGTGTGTTTGTGTTTGTTTGTGTGTCTATCGACCTGCCAGCACTTTTGTTCGGTAAGTCACCTCATCTTTGTTTTTATATATAATTTTTCCCACGTGGAATGTTTCCTTCCATTATATTTGTATATGTAGATGATATATTGATAATATCACCTACCTGGAAAGAGCATTACCTAACCTTGAAGAAAAGACTGAAAAAATTTAAAGAAAAAGGTATTACAGTAAAATTATCTAAGTCACACTTTGCAAGGCAAGAACTAAAATTTTTGGCCATATTGTAGGTGTACAAGGAATTAAGCCCGATCCAGAATGTATAAAGGCTATTAATGACTGTCCACCACCTAGAAATATAAGACAATTGAAGAAAATTCTTGGAATGGCACGGTGTTATAGACGTTATTTACCTAGTCAAGAGTTGAATGACATTCGACTTTTGCATTTATTACGAAGGGGAGTACCATGGTGTTTGGACCAAGAGGCACAGGAAGCATTTGAAAAGGCAAAGCGAGCTCTATCAGAATCACTGATACTGCACCATCTGGTCATGGGTGAACCATTTAAGGTTTTGACCGATGCATCAGACTATGGTATAGCCACAAAGCTGTTCCAACGTGAATGGGGGTTAAATAGTATAGACCACAGGTCAATATCTTCTGCCAGCCAGAGTCTCAACAAACATGAATTAAATTATACAGCAACAGAAAAGGAATTATTAGGCATAGTATGGAGTACACGAAAATTCCAAACACTGATATGGAGGTCCGAAATATATGTCTATACAGATCACCAAGCTCTGTCATTTCTAATGAATAGCCAATTATTACATAGTAGATTGATGTGGTGGATGTTGTTTCTTCAAGAGTATGATATTAAGATCCATTATGTAAAGGGTTTGGAGAACTTAGTTCCCAACACTTTGTCTCAGCTCCCAGTAGGCATGAAAGAACTAAAGCGTTCAGAAGGACCTGGCATAATCTTTGCGATTAATTTTCTAACATTTGAATATCCATGCAATAAGTACAAGAGATAGCTCAGAAAATTACAGAGAACATCCAAAATGACCCTTATTTTACAGATATCTTTGCCATGTGTGATAGGAAATTGCTACCACGTAGTCAAGAGGGAAGGTGGAAGATTGTGTGATATAATCTGTTCTGGAGAGACAGTAAGACAACGCAACATTGGCGTTTATGCATACCAAGTCTAGTGGAAGATGAGTTAGTGTGGTATGTTCATAAGGGTTATGGACATTTCGGTATAAAGAAATGCATTGCACATTTGAATAAGTTCTGTTACTTTAAAAAGCTAGGACATAAAGTGGTGTTAGTCATTAAGACTTGTGAGATTTGTCAGAAAATAAAAGAGGATAACTCTCACGTTACATATAAGATGCATCCAGTTATTCCTAAAGCGTTACATGATCTAACTGCTGCAGATTTCTTCGGACCAATTCCAAAAGGAAGAGGAGGAGTGGCCTACATTTTTGTCCTCATAGAGCGTTGGTCGAAGTATGTTAAATTATATCCAATTAAAAAAGCAAACACACCAACAGTAATACATTGTCTACAACAATACTTTCTCAAAGTAGAAAAACCAAAATGATTTCTTTCTGATAATGGACCTCAGTTTACTAGTAACAAGTTCAAAGAATTTTTAGCACGGGAAGGGATTTGTCAAATCCTAATATCCAACTATAATCCTTCTTCTAACCCACGTGAAAGAGTTATGAAGGAAATTAGGAAATTATGACGCAGTTACTGCCATGAAAACCATACATCATGGGCGACAAAAATTAAAGATTTCAAGTTTATTATAAATGAGTTGCCTCATTTATCAACTGGACTAACACCTTTGGAAGTAATAGGTAAACCCTTTATAGGTGAACCACTTATTAAATGTTTTACATGGCCAGAACAACCTACTACTGATGACCAACTGAATCAAGCGATAGTTGCTAAGAACTTAGTCAAGAGTAAGCAAACATAACGAGAAGGCTATAGAACCTTACTATAAGGTAGGTGATCTAGTCTTAGTAAAACAAGATCTTCAGAGCTCTGCCCTGAAGAAAGAAACACATAATTTTTTTCAAAAGTATGTGGGGCCTTACTGATTAAAATCAGTAATCCACCCAAAAACCTTATTTTTAGTGGATCCTACAACTGGAGAAGAAAAAGGAAAATATAATGTTAAAGGTATGAAGTGGGATATACCCCAGGGACGTTAACATTCTGTGTTAACGGGCAGAGTGATGACCGTCGGTTCCTGAGCTGGGTTCGGTGTTACTGCTACATTAGTTTTCCTACACCAAATTCCCTTCAAATCTTCAACTATTCTGTAATCTTTTTATAATCTCTTAAATTATCCTATCATATCAGTGTTTAAGTGAGCGATTATGATCACACGGTTATGGCTAATTTAAGGAGTCATGGTAAAAGAGACCTCTAAGAATGAGATAAAACTAACAGAGTAACATTCTAGGAGAAGATATAATATGATGGTGCTGTTTAAGAATAATGATACCTAGATGACATAAAATGCATAAGAGTAGTATATTTAAGAACAACATAGTGTGAAGTGACTCAATGAACAACTATTTGATTATAGTGTATAATTTTCTAATTTTATAGATTAAATATACTTTTGGTGAGATATCATATGAATGGGGATGGTTTGTATCACTTTTGGAAGGGGTGGATAGTGGAGGTACACAAGGTTAACACTAGGCACACAACACCTGTCAAATGACCCTCGTAGACAAGTGTGACTGATTCTTCACCATTTGCCGTTCCATAGGAGTTACTAAGATCTTTCTTTGGGGACTTCAATGGTGAAGGTGAGAATGTCTGTTCTGCAGGAGATGTTTAACATCATACGTCCTCTGGCTTCTCACTCAAGTATCGGCGAAGTGGGGATCCTGGTGAAGGGGAGTGGGAAGGGTTTCCTGTCTTTGGGGCTATCTTCTTTCACTTCTTCGATCTTAGCAACTATTTCTACTTTTACCTTTCTTACTTCTCTTTTGAGTACCAATCTATGTTTCCATCTGTTCATATGCAAACACTTATATTGCTGAAGTCCTTCTCAATTTCTATGGTTTTCTATAACCTTCAACTTATTTTACATAAGATGGCCGAAGAATCAGGCTACACGTCTACCCATACACACAGTGAAGCACAAAGACACAAACAGAAAGAGTACAGTTTAAGGTAATGTGAGAACCGTCAGGTGTGTGTGTGTGTGTGTGTGTGTGTGTGTGTGTGTGAGGGGGGGAGGGGGGGGGGGGGGTGAATCGTGCACCTAGTGATAGGTATGTGCACATGGTTATGTGAGTTGACAGTTCCACATCACATAAAGGTATGTACAGAAGAGTAGTCATGGTTATTATGATGACATGTTTATACATGTAAGAACTAAGAGTATTCATGGTTATGTATAGGGGTATTTATATAGGTAAGAACTGAGAGTATTCATGGTTATGATGGCAGTATTACATCATAGTAGGTGTATGTTGGAGAAGGAGAACATCTTACAGCATATATGTAAGTGGACTGAATTGGTGTCAGTCAAACAACTATTCTGACGAATTGTAGGATAATGGAAATATGTTTGGATTTGATGTTAGTCCAACAACTATATGATAGTGGGACGAGTTGTGTATAAGTGAGAATATAGATATATTAAATAATATTTCGAAGTGTGATGGCTATTGGAAACATAGGACTAAGTGTACTGAAATATGGAAAAAACTTAGGACTGGAAGAGAAATGGAGGACTCAAAAGGGTTAAAGGAGCACTGTGTAGCGAGTGTGAGGGGTAAAGTAGGGTATTAATTTTTCCAGGTAGTTTTGAGTCATAGTGCACATAAAGATGTATACTAGGGCAATGGACTATGAAGCCTACTCAGGAAGGATGAGCAGGGTGCACTCAGAATTATTTGGATGGAAAAGGGCAGGTAGGCAGACCCAAGAAAGGCTGACCTATACTGTGCAGGCAGGGGTACCAGGAAGGAGGTTGACCTGTACCATAGCATATTAGGAATATGTTTAAAGGGCATACCTACAAAAACGGAAGGATGTAGTGTATTCATAGTGTCCACCATTGGGTAAGGTATAGGTACTGTGCCTCAAGGAAAAGGGCAGTATCGTGACAAAAGTCACACATTTTGTAGAGATTATTCTGGTAAGTTTGAATTCTTGTTCCCACTCACATTGGTATGTTTGTGTGAAGTTATCTGTGTTGAAAAGAACACATTTATTGACCCAAAGCTCCTCCAGATTGTAATGAATAGTGAATAAATCCATACTTAGAGAAAGTAGTACGTGAAGTAAGAGCAAATAACTGTATATGCTTGGGTAATGCACACACGGAATTTACGATTGGAAAGGGAACAGAAAAATCCTTGTCCTTACAAAGTTTAAATTGATCAAGAGGTCCATGATAATAATGGTATTAAATTGGAAAAAGGAAGAGAGTTACGTATTAATTACACAATTGTTAAAAGGAAAACTGTTGGAACTATAAAGTAATGTTATATAAATACGATATTGATGTACATAACGAACATGTATAAAATATCATGTGTTCGAGCTAAGGAGGGGGATATGTAGTGCCTCAAGAAATACAGGGTAGATTCTAGAGACTCTCGTAATTCCAATGTTGCGAACACACGTTATTTTAAGGATAAGTGTGGTAAAGTAGAACTATGTTTACTGCCCCACAATTATGTGTGTGCAGGACAGACGTGTATCGGGCAGATGACCAGCTCAAGCAGGTAGTCACTGAGTCTGCGTAAAAGTTACACGTCCCGCTCATGGAATAAATGCGTCGTACTCTGTGAGATGTAAAACATTATTGTTGAGAATACCTGAAGGGTGTTGAAAGAAAAGAAGGGACTTTGATTCATTCATTCACTCACTTACTGTCATAAGGTACGGACAGTTGTCTTGTTAAACTTGGAGAGATTTATAGAGTGTATTTATAGAGAGATGATTGTAATAGCTTCTGTGGGAACGGAAGGTGTCGAGCTTACGGGAAATGTTTTAGTGTATGAAAACTGTCATGTGTTATGAAAATACAGTGAGATTGGGTTCAAAGTATTTTCAAGTGTACTGAGTTACTTAAAAGTATAGAAAATTCCTCCAGAGTAGCATCTATTCTTCAGAGAAGAAGCTGGGCAGAATATCGCAGCCGGCTATGCTAAAAGAAGGTCGGCGAAGCAACTCCAAGCAAGTTCGACAGCCAAGGGGGAGTGTAAGTCTTGCACACCAGTACCACACTGCCACCCTTAATCACCGGAAACCACCAGACTGTGACAGCCTGGTATGTTTGTGGTAGTGCACATGAATCAAGTAAACATGGCCATCCCTAGGTTTCGATTTTACTGTTACTGTTGTTACTTTTGTGTGTCATTTCAGTCACGGCTCCTAATAGATGTTGGTCCCAATATTAGACAAGAGCAACATAGGGGAATTTCCTATTTTCATGTATTGGAGATTTTAATGCATTATAGAGAAGCTGTTATCGGAGTTTTTGTTTTCTTTGTACATGTTTATAGCAATGTATGTTTCGAATTCTTTAAGTTCAGTAGACTCCATGTATAATTAATATTAAAAAATCTGTAGTTCAATTTTTGGATTCACCTAAATCTACAAAGATACTCAGCAAGCCACTGTAAGGTGCATGGCAGAGGCCACCCCATACCAATAATTGTCATTTCCCCTCCTGTTCCACTCACAAATAGAGCAAGGGAAAAACGACTGTCTGTACGCATTGATATGAGATCTAATTTCTCATATCTTGTCTTTGTGGTCCTTATGTGTGCTGTACGTTGGTGTCAGTAGAATTTTTTGACAGTCAACTTCAAATGCGGGTTCCCTAAATTCTCTTATAGAGTTTCCCAAAAAGAACGCAGCCCCCCAGGGACTCCCAGTTGAGTTCCTGAACCATTCCTGTAACACTTGCATTTTGTTTGAAACTAGGGGTTCGAGCCCTCCTCTGAATTGCTTCGATGTCTTGCAGATCTGGTGCAGATCCTAAACACTCGAGGAGTACTGAAGAATAGGTCGCATCAGCATCGTATATGCGATCTTCTTCCTAAAATTCACCCAATAAACTGAGGTCAACCATTTGCCTCCCCTATCACAGTTATCACATGATCATTTTGCAAAATTATGCCTGGCTATCTAAACGACTTGACTGTGTCAAACTGGACACTAGTAATACTGTATCCAAGCATTACAGGTTTGTTCTTCCTACTCATCCACATTAACTTTCATTTTTTCCACATTTATGGCTAGCTCCCATTCAGCATATCAACTGGAATCATTTTATATAGAGTGTGCAACAGTGGTCCTATCACCGTTTCTGGGGCACTCCTGATGATACCTTTGCCTCTGATGAACACTCTCCGTCGAGGACAGCATACTGGATTCTATTATTTAAGAAGTCTTTGAGACACTTGCATATCTCTGAACGTATTCCATATGCTTGTACCTTCATTAACAACATTCAATGGGACATCGCGTCAAATGCTTTCCTGAAATATAGAAATACAGAATCTGCCTGTTGCCCTTAGTCTATAGTTCTCGATATATCATGTGAGAAAAGGGCAAGTTGAGTTTCACACGAGTGATGTTTTCTAAAACCATGCTGATTTGTGAACATAAGAAGCTTAGCCTCAAGAAAGGTTATTGTACAGGGTGATTCAAAAGGAATACCACAACTTTAGGAATTTAAAACTCTGCAACGACAAAAGGCAGAGCTAAGCACTATCTGTCGGCGAATTAAGGGAGCTATAAAGTTTCATTTAGTTCTACATTTGTTCGCTTGAGGCGCTGTTGACTAGGCGTCAGCGTCAGTTGATGCTAAGATGGCGACCGCTCAACAGAAAGCTTTTAGTGTTATTGAGTACGGCAGAAGTGAATCGACGACAGTTGTTCAGCGTGCATTTCGAACGAAGTATGGTTTTAAATCTCCTGATAGGTGGTGTATTAAACGTTGGTATAAACAGTTTACAGAGAATGGGTGTTTGTGCAAAGGGAAAAGTCCTGGATGGCCGAGAACGAGTGATGAAAATGTAGCACGCATCCAGCAAGCATTTGTTCGCAGCCCAGGAAAATCGACTCGCAGAGCTAGCAGAGAGCTGCATATTTCAGCAGGATGGAGCGCCTCCACATTGGCACTTATCTGTCCGTAACTACCTGAACGTCAACTACCCGAGGCGATGGATCGGCCGCCAGGCAGCCCGTGACAGAGCACTTCATCACTGGCCTCCAAGAAGCCCTGATCTTACCCCCTGCGATTTTTTCTTATGGGTGTATGTTAAGGATATGGTGTTTCGGCCACCTCTCCCAGCCACCATTGATGATTTGAAACGAGAAATAACAGCAGCTATCCAAACTGTTACGCCTGATATGCTACAGAGAGTGTGGAACGAGTTGAAGTATCGGGTTGATATTGCTCGAGTGTCTGGAGGGGGCCATATTGAACATCTCTGAACTTGTTTTTGAGTGAAAAAAAACCTTTTTAAATACTCTTTGTAATGATGTATAACAGAAGGTTATATTATGTTTCTTTCATTAAATACACATTTTTAAAGTTGTATTCTTTTTGAATCACCCTGTATTCAAATTGAGCATGTGTTCAGCGATTCTGAAGCAAACCGAAGTTAGGGATATTGGTCTGTAATTTTGCAGGTCTGTTCTTTCACCTTTCTTATATACTGGTGTCGTTAGCACTTATTTTTTCCAGTCGTCTAGTAATTCAAATCATTTAAGTATATAAAATGCAAGCTAGGCAATGGACCAATGCCTTACAGTACTCTTTGTAAAATCAAACTGGGATTCCACCCGGACCTGGTGATTTGTTTGTTTTCAAATCTTTCAGTTGCTTCTCTATGTCAGGTACACTTATTTATATGTGATCATAAGGTAGTCTGCCCGAAAGTAAAATGATGGTGTGTTTGTACAGTTCTCCTGTGTGGACAATGTACTGAACATGAAATTTAAAACTTCGGCTTTTGTTTTGCTATCTTCAACTGGTCAACAAGGGACTGAACAGAAGCCTTAGACTTGCTTACTGATTTTACATATGACCATAATTTTCTCAGTTCCGTGCTGGATCTTTTGCTAAGGTGTGACAGTGGTAGTTGTACACTTCATGCATTAATATTTTGTTAGCCATTTAATCGGTTACGAGGTCTCGGTTCAATCTGTTAAAAACAAATATCAATTAAATTATACATAATCTTTATTTAAATTTATGTTGACACTACTTGATTCCTACAGGAATCTAATGAATACTTAAGTTCACTTGTGGTTGGAAGCAATACTGTGTGACTGGGAACAACACATTCAATGAGGGAAAATAAAATTCTGTGAACCTAGTTTTATACAGCTTACATGCGGTATTGGTTAGTGAGTGGTTTTAGAAAACATCACTTGTGTGAAACTCAACTTGCCCTTTTCTCACATGATATATCGAGAACTACAGACTAAGGGCAACAGGCGGATTCTGTATTTCTATATTTCGGGAAAGCATTTGACGCAATGTCCCACTGAATGTTGTTAATGAAGGTAGAAGCATATGGAATACGTTCAGAGATATGCGAGTGTCTCAAAGACTTCTTAAATAATAGAATCCAGTATGCTGTCCTCGACGGAGAGTGTTCATCAGAGTGTACAGCTGATGCTGTGTGTATGTGAGGCATAGAAATAATCCCCTCCCCCCTCTCCCCCCCCCCCCCCCCGAAGGAATACTGGACCGCCTAGTAGCAGCACCACCATCACCACCACCACTGCAGGATGCACCACCACCAGGATAGTACAGGCAGCCTGAGGAAGATGATAGTGACGATAATGTCTGTGACTTGGAAGTCAGGATGAGGGGTTCACTTAGCATGGAAGGTCAAGGCCCCTACTATGTCACTCATTAACACAACAACTAGCAAATCAATAATTGACAATTTATTCAAAACAAGCTTTTATAAAACAGATAAGAGGCAATCAACACGTGGCCATGTTTAAGACAATATCAACATACACAATCACATGACTTAAAAGATTAGCCACGGAGATTTCAATACTTAAGAAACGTAAATTACAATCTGAAGGTGATTTTAAAAGGTGGCAAAGATAGTTTTTTTAAGGCAAGAATCTTCAATATGAAAGTGATTTACAAGCACACCAGTTCGTTATGAACCCAAATAACACAAGGAGCACAACAAGTTAATTGATTCACAAGAAAATTAAAAAAATTGCCTTTTTTTAAATACATGACACAGATTAAATGGTCAGTGATGCCAGGCTGCCCTGGGCAAAAGGTGACTTAACTTAAAATGTGGGAAGCAGCAGACCAGCCTTCCAAAACAACACCTAAATGCTGGGGCCCAACCGGGAGTCACTTCCCATTAGACGACAAGTCACAGCTTCTGAGCACCGAAGCAGAATGTGGCGCCGTCCCCACACCCCCCAACTCGCAGAAAACTGGAACACAAACAGATCACAGAAAACACGGCAAACACCAAGCAAACATCAATAAATACAAGTTAAGAGATCAATAAACAACAATATAAATGAAGAACCAATAAATGCTTTCAACAAAAGTGACAAGTTTTACGGCAATATCAATGCTGTAAAACATTTAAACTAAGAACTGTACACAATTCCAATGCTGAAAATATAGTACCAGATTTTTACACTCTCATAGTTTACCAAACAATATTTCCACATGTGATTAAGGCCGACAATGTGTACAAAGATGAAATGGAAAAAATTTCAAGATAATACCACATTATTCAAATGCACAACATCACAATGATACTAGGTTTTGTGCACTTTAATTTGATTGCATAGGTCTGCAATGTAGCTGCAAATTGTGTAAGCTTGGTATGCAGAAAATTACAGCTAGACTATGACCTAATATCTTCAATACCTTACAGTTACTACCTCATTTGGGAACACTGATTTTTTAAAGGAAGTATTGACTACTGTTCTCCATGCGGTCACACATCTTGCCAGTTGCTCCTACTTCAGCAATGTGTATGTTAGGGCAACCAACCAACAAGTGCACTCACTGCAACACATATCATTCACTGAAACAAAGGCACCAAAATCACTTACACCTTCGATGGAGAGCGTTGTTCGAAATGGTCTCAAGGGATGGTTCTCACCGAGAAAACAGACACCAAGGCAATGTGACGAACAGTGCCCAGAGTTGACATCAGGCAGGTCCACCACAAACTCGCAACCATCTGCAAGGTAGACTGACCGCACCGCTGATGGCCGAGTGTGTGTTTTCCTCCTTTGTCCCCACAAGCACATCCTTCCGCCTCATAGTGAGTCTGACCCAAACTGCTGCAACCGCAAAACAGCTCCCAGATCACAACAGGGGCAAAGATCATAGTACAGCTAGGTAATTGATAGTGACATGCCAAAGAGCTATATCATGTACCTTTATGAAGTAATAAATATAGATTAAGAGGTCTTCAGTTATCCGACCTTCTGTGTTATCCAACCCTTTCACCGCATCAGCCGTGCATCAGCCGATGACAGGTCAGTGACTAACGTGTTGTTTGTTGATACTCAGTTCATTGTCGCTGTCTGCTGCTCCTCACTCCTCAGTGCTAACTTAGATCTGTAGTGGAGTGAACGTGTTGCACTTTGTTTATTGTAAAACTTTGTGCTTCAAAACCGAAAAAGGTGGTCGTTTCAATGGAAGAAAAACTTAAAGCTTTAAAAATAATAGACAATCGTGAAACTTTATTAAAAGTGGTGCAAGATTATAACGTTGGGAAAACAAGAGTTGCAGACTGGAAAAGGAATCGCAATGAAATTGAGAAGTGGTGTTCTCAGCGAGCAACCTCGGCTGTTTTGGAAGATCGGAAAACCATGAAAAAATGTAATTATGAAAAAGTAAGTGAAGCTTTGTTCCTATGGTTTACTCAATATAGAGATAAAGGTGTACCCACGTCGGGGCCTATTTTGCAGGAAAAAGCCTTAAAGCTTCATAACGAACTAAACGAAGGTGAACCTGATTTCACAGCTAGTGTAGGCTGGCTCGATAGATGGAAGAAAAGATACGAAATTCGGCAAATAATGTCTGTGGTGAAAAGCTTTCAGAAAACTTTCAAGCTGTTCAATTGTTTAAGAATAAACTTCACAAGGTATTGGACAAGGAAAACTTAACAGGCGATCAAATTTTTAACTGCGATGAGACTGGTCTCAATTACAAAATGTTACCAGAAAAAACATCAGCGTCAAAGGCCAAAAAGGCAGCTCCAGGCTACAAACATAGCATAGAAAGAGTGACAATTCTTGCATGCACTAACACAACAGCAAATTTGAAAATGAAACTGTCTATGATAGGTAAGCCAAAAAAACAGAGAGCATTTAAAAATGTATCTAAAAATGCTTTACCAGTGAAATATTACAACCAAAAAAATGCTTGGATGAGCTCAGACATTTTTAATGAATGGTTTTTTAATGAGTTTGTGCCACAAGCTGGAAAGTTTTTGAAAGCCAACAACTTGCCCTGCAAAGCACTGTTGCTTCTAGACAATTCCACTGGTTATCCTAATGAAGACGAACTTCAAGACCAATATATAAAGGCCATGCTTTTTGCCTCCAAATGTCACATCCTTATGTCAGCCTATGGACCAAGGGACCTTAGAGACACCGAAGAGAAACTACCGCAGAAACTTGCTTTCCTCTTTAATTAATGCTATGGACAAGGGAGAAGACATGCTAGAGCAGTTGTGCCGTATTAACTTGAAAGACGTAGCTTATGATATGGCCCAATCTTGGGAGAGTGTTGGAGCAAATACAATTGCAAAATCCTGGAAAATTTTGCTACAGGAAAATCAAGAAAATTCTCCAGATGCTGAAAATCTACAGCAGCAGATCGAACCAGAAAATACTACCCTGCTTTCATTGTTATGAAAAGTTCTGGGATGCTGATGCCACAGAAGATGACATAAATGAATGGATTGTCCAAGATGAAGAATTTGAAGTGACAGATGAAGAAACAGTCAACATGGTAAATGAAAAAGAAGAAGATGAAGAAGCGGATGTAGTGGAGGAAAGTGCGCCCAAAATTTCTCACAACGAAGGACGCAAGGACACAAGGCCTTAGAAACTGTTGTAAAATATGTAGAGCAACTGGAGGAAACATCATCTACCAAGGTTTTACTTCTTACGAGACTACGTGATTTAGCGGTGAAAAAACGGCAAGCAGCAGGCAAACAAAAGACAATTTCTAACTTCTTCACACAGTAAATATCTATTCAGTCTAATTTGATTTGTATTGTATTAAATGTTTAACTCATTTGGCCTACTTTAGTTTAATTTTTGTGGGTTTTTTTTTTGTATTATTTCCCGTGTTATCCGACCTTGCCGCGGCTGGTTTAGGTCGGATAATTGAGACTGTACTGTATACAAAAAGAACCCTCCCTCTTACATATCTAGCATCTTCTTGTGGTCTCACAGTTGCATTTTCACTTCCCAAGCGCGGGGTCCTAGGTTCGATTCCCGTTGGGGTCAGAGATTTTCACCTGCCTCGAGATGACTGGGTGTTTGTGTTGTCATCATCATTCATGAAGGGGGCAAGATTGGACTGAGCAAAGGTTGGGCATTTGTATGGGCGCCGATGACCATGCAGTTGAGTGCCCCACAAACCAAACATCATCATCATCTTCTACAAGATGAGTCCCTTACACCAAAGTATACCACCACAGCGCATGTGTGTTTGATGCTTTAGAAATACGCCACGTGATGCCTCTATAGCTGTTAATTTCATCATAGCATGCACAGGGAGTAAATGATACACTAGCACTGTTGCTGCTGAAGATGCAAATGCTGAGATAGAATGTGTTGTACTTAAACTGTCAACTGACTTCAATATTTGTCAGTCTACCGCACAGCTTCTTTCAATTTATTTCAATTACACCCAACCTTGTACCTCACTATATACCCTCAATTTACACTATAACTTTGATGCCACCAGCTGATCGCCATTACAGCAACAATATCCCCCTCTTTGTAATACTCTGTACTTGGGATGTAACAAGAGTCTCTTCACCAACTGATCAGTGTTGTAAGCAGAGAGGGAATTTAACTACATCTTTACCCTCTCAAAAGAAGCCAAAAGTATAGCACCCATCAGATTCTGTTTCGGAAAACTCATCTCTCATTCAGTTTGATTTCATTTGGCACGTATCCAGCTCAGGAGATGACACCATCCTTAGGCTGAATAAGTTCACTCCTATTTCACTAGGAGTGCAGTGTCATGTTGATGCAATGAATTGAGTCAGGCTGATGTAGTAAATGGGCCTGCTCATTCCAGTTGAAGTTAGTAAATAACGCTTTAGCGATTTTCAGTACATTTTAGATATCCACCAACCCACACACACTGATGTAATTGACTTTCATTCGATGAACACTCCTTAAGCATCAAATTCATCTGATCTGAATGCCAGTTATACTGTTCTGGTTGGAAGCTACTTTCTATGTGATGGTAGTTACAGCACTTGACTGGGAATATGGTGCATATTGTGTTCTGTGTCCATATCTTGTAGTGTCAGACACTTGTGTTATAAAACATGAGTTAGATGGGATTTTGGTGTAACACCAGACAACTACTACTCCATCACTGTCGAAGAAGAGATTAGCTGCATAGGGCATCACTTTCGGATAGCTGTTGGAACCACTCTACAATACAGCAAACTCTTCCAGTTTCCATATGTTGCAATGTCTTCCACATTTTTGTCAATGACAAACATCACCTCTGTGTTTTATTTCTACCCGCTTGTGTTGTGGTAGCTGTATAGTTTATGCCATGCAATGTTCAGCTTTCTGTGAGGGCCAGAGGATCGAAACGTGTTAATGTTGGTTTAAGAGCAGCTGACACGAACCTCTAAGTCATGGGAGAAAATACAAAGTGTATGGCTGTGTACACTGAATTGGTGTGTTACAACCAAAAAAACAATGTATTAATTAGATTATGAATGAACAATACAGGAACACTCTCATGTGATTGATAGTCTGTTGGATGCGGTCCTTCGACAGTAGAGATGATGAAACTTTACACCAGTCTGTGGAAGTGATTTTGATCACAAACCACCTGCTCCAGTGAACCAATACCTGTATATTTAATAGCATCACCACATATGGTCAATGCACAAAAGCAGACTGTTTTTGTTTCATGATTCCAAATTGCTGACAGCATTACCACCTGAAAGCGTAATGCTATCAGTGACTCGTGTGTATGCCTGTAGACTCGAGACCACTTTTCTTGCAGGGTGATGGTAACATAGTCACTATGATCGTGTTCTAATAGCACAGTCCTTACGTGAAATGTGTGGGTTGGGCGGTAGAATCATTCTGCAGTCAGCTTCCAATATCGGTTCTCAATAGTGTTCCTCAAAAAGAACATTGTCTTCCCTGCACGTATTCTCATTTGATCCACTTGTTGTGTGTAATCCAACTATTAAAAAAAAATGCAAACTGACCCTTGTGATCAATTTAATTACTTAGCCTATCAAATTGATATCAGTGATGTGCCACCTGGTGGATGGAGGAAATGGCTGGGCACCAGGCAATGATTCTTGACAGGAGTTTCTTTTTTCGTTGTGGTGATATCTTTGGTAAAAGGGGACCAGACACAGTGTACAAAACAGCTACGTCCTCTTGAATTATAACTTGTTGTTGCCGAATGTAAAATGAATTTGTTTTTTTTTCCCCGACATGTGAGCCAATGTCTTGAAAGAATATTTGTAATACAAATGTGCATGACAGTTTTTTTACAGGCACTGAACACGAGAGATGCTCTCAGGCCGTGTAAGTTCTTCAAAAAGCTGAAAGAAATTGCTTAATGTGGATTTTTTTTTACTCTGATGACAGTTTCAAGATAATGAGGACATTCAGCGATGATTGGTAACTTTCGAAGCAAAATAGTTGAAGTTTTTTTTCCTGATTTTATGTAGGGTAGACATGTCTCTGCTGATCATTTGTGATCGGCAGTGGCGCACTTCATTGGATGTCGCAAAATAATGAGATGCAAATTGTATACTGCAGTTGAACGTAAAAATTATACCAATTTTGCTCATAAAAATAAAAGAAAATGGACTTTGCCTACTTTCGTGGAAAGAGGACATTTATTATCATTATGATTGTGTTTTCCTTTTTTAATAGTTGCTTTATTACAGGAGTCATATTGATGTTAAATAGTCACTGCTTGGAACAGCATGGTGGCCGAGTTCCCTAAATTGTGTCAGGTGCCAGAGATCTATGATCTGTATTGTAAATTTTTGTGGTTTGTTCACAGTCAAAAGCTGACTATTTTGTGTGCGAGGCTTTAAGATTTCTGGAGAAAAATCATAGAGGTTGTGTATTGTTAGCTACTTCCTGCTGGAGGACAACCTCTAATGCTGCGTCACTTGTGTCCACTATAATTGTAAGCTATGTATCTGGTACCAGGGGTGCTACAGCAACCACACCTGCTAGGTGGAACATGCTATCTGTGTCCAAAAATAAGACAGCAAGCAGCAGGGCCATAATTACCAAACTTACACAGCTTGTATTAAACAATGTTTATTACCTTGCACAATTTAAATACAATAAAACAGATAAATTTAACAACTTCACAGGGGAACAATAAACATTTTTCTTAAACTTCTGTTAAAATCTCCATAGCAAATGCATAAAACATTAACAAAATTTCTGTTAGTGTAAATACTTAATACAATCAAAATGTGCCAAACTCTGAACCCACAAGTCTATCCTGTACAATGAATTCTCTTTTGCAGTGCAAATTAATACCAAGGTATAACATTAAGGCATAACATAAGGCACACAAGTAATAACAAAATCAACTTCTAAAACTTCAGCGCTCGGCAATGAAGACACTGGGCACCTGAACTTCTGACTAAGGAATAATACAGTTAATGCCAGTACAGGGAGGCACTAATTAAATAACAAACAATTTATAAAAAAAACAGTGCCTCAGCATTTAAACATTCCCTGAGAACATACATGAAACTCTCCTTCATAAAAATGAAACTTCACAACCTGCATACAAAGTACAAATATCGTAAACAAATGGCTGATAAAGGAATACAGAATTATTAAGGTTGAGCTTCCAGCAATCTGATCGGGTACTAATTACAGAGTGAAATCCAGTATTACAGGTTTAAATCCACATTTTGAATGAAAAGTGCATTTGCCAAAGCAGCAGAGGAACAAGCTACAAACCTTAATGACCTGACAGGGCCAGGAACAAAGAGAACAGCAATACTCAGCTTAAAGATAAGATTGAGACAGAAGGCCAGCAACATGGTGCCCAGTCTAACGAATCACAGTTCCACTGTCGATGACCAAGTCGTCAAGCCCTAGTGTCATGCCCCACCATACCGGACGGAATACACTGCGCCCCACACAACTGAAACATAAATCAACTACAACAGCACACTTGCAATTGCACGTTCATATTACATAAAAGAATAAAACACAACATTATAACAGGATAGCTCACCAACTTTATTTATTTATTTATTTTTAACTCAACACACAAGAATTCATTTAATCACTACAATACCTGCATAAATAAGATTGTTCCTTGAAACATGATAGTAACAGCTGAGTATTACTTTAAATGGGCAAGAGCCCACCAGAACTACACACTCATGGAATCTGATGTAGTTTTATGAGACAGCATGGTATTTTGTTACTCGTAAACTAAGGTAAAAATTTTAGTACTTAATCACCAAGGTTACAACAATTTTAAATATACCATTACTCAATAATGAGGAGCTCACCAAGCTTCCTTACATATAGCTGCAGATCCTTCATCAAGAGATAGGAAACTAACAAAGACGGAAAGCCCAAGCCCTGTTATCATGCCATGTCTGACATAACTATGACATACCAGACTCATCACCAAATTCAAACTAAAGATAAGCACACAATTGCACCTGCTTAAATCAAACACACACCATATGCCCAGGCAAACGGTTAATGCCAGGTGATGCTCCGGCAAGCTCTTCTTCTCAACATGCACTGGGTCGTGAGAATAGCCAAACACCACACCTCATGCCAGAACCCAAAACCTTTCCACCATCTCTGGCCGCAGCAATCCAGTAATACCACGTGCAATGAGCATGTGCACCAAGTAGGGGCCAACCTCCTGATGGTGTTCTAATCACAACTGACAGACCACACAGTGAGTTCTGTGGCCTCGATGCTGCTGACTTAAATAGACTAACCCATGATGAACAACTGACTTGCAGCCAGCCGAAGCGAAATCTATGGAGAAAATTACAATACAAGAAAGAGGTACTGGCACCAGCCTTGTGACATATCAACTCCCCCACTCATACTTGGACCTGGCCCCAAGCAGCCAACCACTCTCAACCGGACTCACTCTTGCCCAGCTCCATGTTTAACCTGGCTAACACGGACGCGAAATACTTTGCCAGACGACATCTCCCTAACCTCAAGATTAACCTGAATGATTATTCTAATAACCCTGCTAGGACCTCTATATGACAGTCTCATTTTCCCCTTAACATCTTGCCCAGTTCTAGTGGCACGGTTCCTGATAAAAATGAGATTGCCGATCTTACCCTTACAGGGACGACGTCCTTGATTATATCTAACAGCCTGGCGATGATGAGCCAAATTAATATTTCACCTGGCCCGCTCCCAATTTTCTCTTAGGGCCACCAGAGCTATAGTCACAAGCAAAATGTCACTAATACTCCAGAGATTAGATAATGGAGAACTGAGAGTGTACGCAAACATAAGTGACACAGGCATTGCCCCGGTAGCCTTATGGTGGGCCAAATTAAAAGCCTGGTTAAGCATTGGTAAAGTCGCGTTCCAGTGGGTTGGAGTCTTGGCATGGTAAATACTAAGAGCAGCCTTAAGGTTCCTATTAACCCATTCTGCAAAACAGAGGTTGGAATAATATGTTGTGGTGGTGAAGTGTTTAGTTCCATGGTTAAAGCAAAAGTTCTTAAAGAGCCTTGAACCAACAGCAGGGGCTTTATTACTCACAAGAGATTTCAGTGGACCAAACCAAGAGAAGACAAATGGTTGACGGTGATCTTGGCCATAACACCGCAAGTAGGGAGCAACCACATGAAATGTGAAAATGCGTCAACAACTACTAAGACATAATTGTTACCTCTCCTTGTATGAGGCAAAGGACCTATATAATCCAGGAAGATTCTATCTAGTGGATAGAGTTTCCTCTGAGACTGAAGAAGACCTTAACAGGCACCCGAATCAGGCTTGGCGCATTTGCAGTGATCGCACTTCACCACAATTCGATGAGTACTGCGATACATATGTGGCCACACAAATCCCTTGCAGACTCGGTTCAGAGTTTTATAAAGGCCGAGATGGCTGCCGACAGCAGAATCATGAAAATAGTGCAGCACTGTGGGTACCAAATCACTGGGTAGGCAGACCCTCAACTCCTGGCTGGCTCCCACCCATTTACATAAAACACCCTTACTCAGGCAGTACTCTGCACTCTGCTCTCCCACCTCAAGGCACTGGCGAATGGGTCCCCTTATGGGATCTTCCCCCTGCTTAGATTTCAGATCACAAAAGAGTGCAGGCGTTTCAGTTAGTATGTTATTCGCATTGAGAACCGGCTGAGAATTCTCCTTGCCTTCCCCTGACTCTTCCGTGAACAACCAACTAAGAGCATTGGTGATGACATTCTCAGATCGCCATACAGGCTTAACAGTAAAGCAGAAGGCAGATATGCGGACCGTCCAACGAGCTACTCAACCGGTCTTGCGAGGCCTGGCTAACACCCAACTCAGGGCTTGATTGTTCGTCTCAAGAAGAAACTCTTGGTATTCCAAATAAAAATTAACTTTTCAAGAGTGAACAACACCACCAAGCCTCACATTCATAGATGGAATAATTAGCCTCGGCAAAAGTAAGCTGACATGAGGCATAAGCTACAGGATGCCTTTCACCCTGTTGTTCTTGAAGAAGAACAGCAGCAATTCCAGCATATGGTCTTTAAATATGTCTGCTTGTGTCTGTATGTGTGGATGGATATGTGCGTGTGTGCGAGTGTATACCTGTCCTTTTTTCCCCCTAAGATAAGTCTTTCCGCTCCCGGGATTGGAATGACTCCTTACCCTCTCCCTTAAAACCCACTTCCTTTCGTCTTCCCCTCTCCTTCCCTCTTTCCTCATGAGGCAACAGTTTGTTGCGAAAGCTTGAATTTTGTGTGTATGTTTGTGTTTGTTTGTGTGTCTATCGACCTGCCAGCGCTTTCGTTCGGTAAGTCACCTCATCTTTGTTTTTATATATAATTTTTCCCACGTGGAATGTTTCCTTCTATTATAATAAAGACAACATTAGTTAACCATTAACAAATATAGATAAGCACACAATTGCACCTGCTTAAATCAAACACACACCATATGCTCAGGCAAACGGTTAATGCCAGGTGATGCTCCGGCAAGCTCTTCTTCTCAACATGCACCGGGTGGCGAGAAAAGCCAAACACCACACCTCGTGCCAGAACCCGAAACCTTTACACTGTCTCTGGCCACAGCAGCCCAGTAATACCACGCGCAATGAGCATGAACACCAAGTAAGTGACAGCCTCCCGACTGTGTTGTAACCGCAACTGACACACACACAGTGAGACGTGCTGCCTCCACGCTGCAGACTTAAATAGCTGAACCTGCTCTGAACAACTGACTCATGACTGGCCAAAGCAAAATCAATGGCAAAAATGACACTACAAGAAAGAGGTACTGGCACCAGCTGCGCGACCTATCAGTAGGCACTCCTTTGCACAGGCAAATGCAGCTTTCATTTACAGTGTGCATACCAGTTTATGCTTGCTTTGCATATTAGGGTCTGCAAGAGTGTTTCTCAGTGGTGTTTGGGCCTGTGCAGCATGTGGGAGATATCATCTACAAAAATTAAGGAGTCCCGGGAATCATCAAAGGTCATGTATGTGCGAGGAGGTGACAGCTGCTAAATTGGCTGAGTGCATACTGGTGTGGGCTTAGTTCCCTCTATGTTGAATGTGTGTCCTCGACACATGAGATTGCTTTCTATGTAACTGTCACTTGTCTTCATGTAACATTGCTCCTGCATCACAGAAATCGATGAGAATACGTTTGAGGTGAACTTTATGGCTCTGATTGTCATCAGAATAAGTTAGTATGTCATCTAAATAAACATAGCAAAAGTCCACTTTAAACAGTACCCCATTGATGAACCATTTTAAGGTCTGCATAGCGTTTTTTTGGGTTGTACAGCAGCACCAGAAACTCAAATAAGCTGAATGGCCTGATGATGGCCGTTTTAGTAACATTGGCTGGATGCATATGGATGTGGTAGTGCGCTGTTTACAATCAGTAACAGAAAAAAACAGTTGTCCCCATGAATGCATGTGTACAGGGTAACTACCGTAAGTCATGCGTGAACTAAGTGTGCTGTAGTTTCCACACTGTCGTACAGAACTGTCTTTCTGAGCTACTAATTTAATGCGAGACATCTGCGCACTGTCTGATGGGCATACAATGCTTGTGTGCAACATGTCATTCACTACCATCTTAGCTGCCTGTAGGAGGGTCATTGCGACTTGCTCTGTACCAAACAGGGGGTCCTCTGATTGTGTTTCTGTTGTGCATCATGCCATTTTTAATGATGCACTGATATCATAGAACACGCTGTGCATCACTGGTCGCTGTGTTCTTTGCGGCCACTGTGACCTGTGTTTGTTGTCACTGTAGCAAGTCAGGCCACATCACTTCCTCAACATGTCGCAGAGGGGTATGGCTGACCATTAGAAGTGGGGCCAAATCATTCATGGCCACAATTGCATGTGTTTATTGTCGTATCAAGTGAGGCTGTGTGGCTACATTGGCATGATGCAGTAGGGGATGGCTGGTGGTCGGAGGTGTGGTTGCATCATTCACAGCCACCAGGCATGTGTTTGTTGTCATTGGAGAAGGCTGGGCTGCACAGCATCCTTGGCATGTTTCAGAAGGGCAAGCAGCCATCCAAACATGTATTCTAAACTGTACGGCAAAGTTTGGAGATGCATCACACCTGAATTTTGATAGGAAGGCTACTCTTCATTTCACAACTTACCACAACTCAAAGCCACAGCCACCACACAGTTGGCAAAGAAAGCATTTCTTTGGCCTGGTACAGAGGAAGACTGCAAAGAGGCATCTTTACATTCAGCTACATTTGGCATGTTTGTTTTACCGAACCAGTGTTTTGAACATATACAGACTGACATTGTTCGACCACGTCCACTGTGTGAAGGATGTATACTGGTTTTCAGCAGTAAACAATTGTTCATATTGGCCTGGAGCCCTTCTAAAGGGAGAAGCCAAAGCTGAAACTGTAGCCAAAGCTTTCCTTCTGCTCACAAAGGTAGAAAATCACACACCTTGCAGAAGCCTCTTCAAAGCTCTTGGAACATCTCACTTTCAGAACACTTACTCCTTAATGGTATTTGCTCCCAACAATAAAAATTAGCTTCACATCAATTATGATTTTAAAAACTGCAATAGAAGATAGAAAAATACTCTACATGCCAACTTGGCCTTCTTGTCTGTATTTCAGAGGGGCAGTCTGTATTCTATTAGGAAGATATTCAACTACCTCCAATCTACAAAGTAACAAACTGAAAAGCCAATTGTCATTTTAAAATAATATCTGATTGTCCAGATTTGAGGGGAAACAATTCATGTTAGTTGTACATAAAGTAACTATGCTCAATCAACGAAACTAATCAATTTTTGAAAATAAAATCTAACTGCATAGATAAAACATCTACTCACCAAGCACCAGCAGAAGAAAACACATGCCATATAAAGGTACTAAAATTTGCAAGCTTTTGGAGCTAATAGTTCCTTCTTCCGGCAGAAGGGTTGGGAAAAGGGGTGAAGGAGGACTGGTGAAATTTAGAAAATGGGGAGAGTTTACAAAAGTCGTGCGGAACCCCAGGTCAGGGGAGACTTGCGTGATGTGATGAAAAGGAAAGACAGAATGTTAGGGACTGCACCAGAGCAGATTTGAAAACCTGAGAGCTTAAATAGGGGAGATAGGGTAATGTGCAAGACAGAGATCACTGACAAAATATCATGTACAAGTTAATAAGAGTGGAAAATTAAGTGCATTGTATGTAGTAGAAGTGAGGGGCAGGGAAAAATAGACACACCAGAAGATAAAAGATGTAGAAAACTAAAAGGGAGTGAAGAAAGGCATAGTCACTGACGATAAATGCTGCGATCGAGAAATGAACATTGAGGCCATGTGGGTGACAAGAATGAAGGTAGCAAAAAACATTTAACTAAGCAAGGACATACCTTCTAGTGCCTTTATATAACTGGAAAATATCGGCTAAGGGAGATAACCCCAAAAGAAAATCCCTGTCCTCCTGCAAGGGGGTTGAGCAAATGGCTGGTAACCAACTCTGAGAAAACACAGACTACTCCCAGTACCCAAACGAGCCTCGGAAACAGGATGGTCTCAAAGGTAAATGACAAGGCTATGAAAAAGGAGAAATGAAAATGGATAAATGGACACATCAAAGTAGCAACCTGGAATGTGAGGGGAATTTCCCAAAAGGAGGTAGAATTATTAAATATACTAAGCGACACGAATATCGATGCTGTAGCACTCACAGAAACTGAAAAGAAATTAAGAGGAAATAAATATGTAGGGGATTACATTATATTCTACAGTGGTGTTGGAACAACGTAAAAGAGCAAGCAAGGGTGTAGCACTACTCCTGCATAAAAAAATGGGGAAAAGACATTCGAGATTGTACATACGTAAGTGAAAGAATACCTACAGTCGGTCTGAAACTGATAAGGGGTAACACCACATTTATAAGTGTATATGCACCTGAAGAAGGGAAAAAAGATGAGTCTGAAAGCTTCTATGAAGAACTACAGAAGACTGAGTAAATACAGTGCTACTGATCAGATTATTATGATGGGTGATTTCAATGCCAGAATAAGGAAATATCCCAGTAACAAACATTATAGGTGTGTTTGGAGAACCAATATGTAATGAAAATAGAAAATTACTATGAGATTTTGCCACTTAACAACAATTTAAAACTCACAAATTCACTTTTTAAGAAACAGAATATACACAAGTATACTTGGGCCAGCAGAGGTCTTAGATCAATAACTGACTACATCTTAGTAAATGATAAGCTAGCGGACCAAGTAAGGGATGCAAGAGTTTATAGAGGACAAGATATAGGATCAGGTCATTTCTCACCTATCTCCAGAATAGATCTTTTTACAAAATGGAAGAAAATAACTAAACATGTAACAAACCAACAAGATCAAAACATTTATAAGGTATACTTGCTTGAAGAGGACAGTATCAGACAACTGTACCAAAGGCGATTAAATGAAGAACTAGCAAACTTACAAAATAAAGACAATATAGAAGAAGAATGGCAAACTCTGAAGAATACTGTATGCAGAGCAGCAGGAGAAGCTCTTGGTAAAAAGGAAAGGATACGGAAAAGAAAAGGCATAAAAATTTGGAATGAGGATATAATGAAATCTGTCAAAGAAAAACAGGATGCATATATAAAACACTTACGCAACCCCACTATTGAGAACAAACAATACTATAAGGAGAAAAGAAATAATGCTAAATGGGTAGTAAGGAAAGCACATCAAGATCACTGGGATAGGTTTATTTCTAATATTGAACATGATATCCATGGAAGACAACAAATTGCATATAAGGTTTTAGAAACCTTAAACAAAACAGAAAGAGAGAAGATACAAATAAATAGTATTGAAGAAGAACAGTGGATAAATAATTACAGCGAATTGTGGTATGATCATACAGCACAAAAAACTGAAATTGAACAACTAGATGAGAAAGGAGTAGACGAAATACAGTCTGACAAATTAACATCTGCACTAACATCATTTAAGAACAGAAAAGCAACAGGAAAAGACACCATTAATGCTGAATTATTAAAATATGGAGGAATGATGCTACACCAACGACTGCTAAATCTCTTCAATTAATGTTGGAAGAAGAAGAGGATTCCCAAACCCTGGAAAACAGCTAGACTGATATCAATTTTTTAAAAAAAGAGATAAAAGCCTTTGCAGCAATTACGGAGGAATAAGTTTACTGGACTCAGCACACAAGATGTATGCTAAGATTTTGAATACTAGACTTAAAAACATAGCAGAAGCAGTACTGAATGAGGAACAAATGGGTTTTAGGAAAGGACACTCCACAATAGATGCAGTTTTTATTCTACAGCAAATAATAGAAAAGTGGAGAGAGTATAATAAAGAAACACACATTGCTTTTATTCACTTTAAAAAAGCTTTTGAAAATGTTAATAGACAGAAACTTTGGAAATAATGACACATTGTGGATATCCAAAGCATCTAATAAATGCGATAAAAAGTTTATATCAAGACACAAATATCACTCTAGATCTCAATGGTAAAACAACTGAGGTACCAACTAACAAAGGGGTATGACAAGGCTGCTGCATCTCTCCAACTTTGTTCAACATCTACGTTAATGAAATAATACATTATGGAAATCAGAATTTCAGAAAGGCATCTACCTAGATAGAAACATTCTTTTATATGATTTACTATATGCTGATGATGCAGTGATCCTAGCGGATAAGGAAGATGACATTCAGAAAGGAATCTACTAGCTAAAACAAATAAGTGCAAAATTTAACATGGAAATTTCTAAAGAAAAAACTAAGAAAATGGCCTTCATGGGGAAAGAACCAATCAGAACCAAAATAGTGATGTGATAGATCAGATGATTTTAGAGCAAGTAAACCATTTCAGTTACCTCGGATGTGAAATGAAAAATGGCTACATCAGAGATGTTGAAATTATGCTCAGTAAATTCAGTCGGGTATGTGGAACAATCAACAGGAAGCTAAAAAACAAGACCAGGAAAGACACGCAAATTAAATTTTACAAAACTGTTGCAATTCCCACACTGCTCTATCGAAGTGAGACATGGGTGATTACCAAGAAGCAAGAAAGCTGAATTCAGGCAAGCAATTATTATTATTTTAATTGAATTGATGTAAACACCTAGCAAAATGACTACACATTGTGCTGGCTGGTTATACTGTGCCAGCACTGCAGCTCAACTGAGGCAAGAGGTTGTGTGTGTTTTTTTTTTTTTTTTTTTTTTAAGAGGATGAGGGGAAAAAAGGGGGCGGTGAGTGTGAGAGTTCCATGTTAATACACTGACTGCCACACACAAGGTGACAGACATTTCATTACCAGGCTAAAGCCCCAGGTGTGAGGCTCTGCTGTGGGTGCTGGTGGGCACACGGTGTCAGGTATCAGGTTCTGCTGTGGCCTATGGTTGCCTCTGACAGTCAACGTGTTAAATGTACTCCGTAGCTCTGAAAAAGAATTCATCTGGAGGGTAGCAAAGTTCTCAGTCTTGTATACATGTCTTTCTACAATAGAACTTCTACTCTTTGGAGAGTTGTTTCCTATACTTCTTAAATTATTTATTTTGAGCTACCGTTCTTTATCACAGAGTAAGTGTAAACTCTTACATATACAACCAGACATACTCCCAAATGCACCCATTCATGGCAACAGTGACACTAATTGTTGACTGGATGGGGATAAAATGTATGGGAGTAAGGATGGTGTGGGGAGGTGATGGCAACAGTTGGCTCTTAGTGGCAGCACAAAAATGAGGACTGAAAAAAGTGACATTAACAAAACTGAGGACAGGGGAGGGGGGGAAGGGTTGTTGTATTTGTATGAAGGGATTTGGATATCTGTGTGGTTGTGTATGGGAGAATGCATACTACAACTAGAAAAGGAGGAATAGCTTGACAGATAGTGACTTTTTGTGCTGTTAAGTGTGTAAGTTTCCAACATCAGTCAACTATAGAGGCGTCATTGTTCTTCCTTGTGTTTAATTATTCACACACCTCAGTTATTCATAATTCAAAATCTAAATCAAAGCAGTTTTGGCCTGCTCCTGCACCAGGGTGCATAAGTGGACAAGGAAACAAATTCCCGGATTTCCCAGTTAAAAATACACTTTCTCTCGGGTGAAAATACACTTTTTCCGTGTTAAGTGACAGTATACTCTTCCTTGGCACGGTAAAACTCATCGAATCCTTTGAATGTTTATGGTTTTATATACCGATGTAGAATTTCCTGGCACTTTAGAAAACAAAACTCAGGGGGGAAAACATGTTTTGAAAGACCTTTGATGAGCAGCAACATGTACGCTGCATATTTTCGTATTATGAAGGCATAAATTTGAATTCCACCAAACAACGCACGTCACTTTCCGAAGCATTGAAATTGAGATTGTGATGCGCTTTTGTAAGCCAGTCATAGCTCATTCACGTGATCTCGCCAGCTGATGACAGCATAGAACACGTGATGCAGTTAGCCAATAGCAACATCACTCTTAAATAGCGCGAATACGCAAATAGGAAAAGTTAATGGCTTAAATTAATATGCATAGCATTCACATATAATACCGGTCTCGAAGATTAATAAGTTGGAAGAGAAGCTAAGCTTCCACTTATAATGTTGATCTTTTTTGCGCGCGTTACACTTTAAGATACATCACACAAATGTGCCAGTAAATTTTTAATAATGACGCAAATGTCTGATCTTCTGGGCTCGAAATTCTTCTAAATGGTCGCCCTCAAAGAGTTGATTTTTAAATGAGAGTCTGACACTTTGTGATTTAAGAAACTCATCGTACATTCTCGCACATAGTTCATCTTGCGTAAAAGGAAATCTACTTTGAATGTAACGCTTTTCAAACCACCATTCGCAATATTTTCCCGTGACCTGTTAGAAATAGGTTTGTTTCAGCAGTTGCAAGAAAGCGCCAGATAACAGGCTCACCGCGCTTGCGCAGCTACGATGACGCTGGAAGCCCACGTGTTCGTACGTGTAAAACATTAAAAGATCTTACATATGCTATAAAAGAAACAAGACATGAGACTATACTTCAAGAGCATCGGGATTTCGCGAACCATACTAAAATGCATAATTCGGCTTAAAATGCACAACCGTATGTAAATTTTCTTGGAGTACCAGTACTCATGTTCGGTTCCTTATTATGGCATAATGCCATACGTGCACTTGAAATGCAGTGAACAGTTGAAACTAGTCAATAGAGTGAAATTAAACACTTCGTTTCATATAAATTGACTGCCTCAGTAGAAAGGATTAATAAAAGCCAAATCTCTTTAGCAAACCGGCAAAAATAACTTCATTGTTCTATAAGGTGATTAATGGTTTACTGTCAGAAAGGTGGAAAAAAAATCAAACTATTAACATATTTTAGCCTGCCGTAATTATGCGAATGTATTTTAATTCATTTGATACCTCCTGGCCACAAAAATCCGTTTTGTTATCATTTAACGTGAGAGCAATGAACGAAGAGGAAACAACAAAATCACTGAACGTAATCACAGCTCACGTGGAGACGACCCACCTCCTCACAACAACTCTGCTCTGTGCAGCCGGCCGTAGTGGCCGAGCGGTTCTAGGTGCTACAGTCTGGAACCGCGCGACCGCTGCGGTCGCAGGTTCGACTCCTGCCTCGGGCATCAATGTGTGTGATGTCCTTAGGTTAGTTAGGTTTAAGTAGTTCTAAGTAGTGGCGCCCAGCCACACTTCTGTAAACAGAAGCGGGAGGAGGTACTACTCATACGCGACTCAACTGCGCGTGCGCAAGATCCCACGCGCAACTGCTCAAACGAATCTAATTTAAACAGTTGTCACGTCATGCTCATCGGAGGCAATTTGTTGTTATAAAGAATTGCATAGTGTTCCTAAAGCCTTTGACACACTTTGCTGTTGGCAGACGTTTGTATGAGCACCGTTTTGTTGTTGTATACGGCGCATTTCCTTTGCAACTTAAGTTTTATTTTCGTTTTTTTCCTCTCATTCATGTTTTGTTGCTGCAGTATCATTCTGCAGTAGCGGGATATAATATCCTTTGTTAGAGTATTGGTTCTTACCAGTCAAAATCACAAAAATTTAACTGCAAACTAAAACAATGGAAAATTCCCAGAATTCTAAACAATTCCCGGGTTTTTCCCGGATCTCCCGAGTCGTATACACTCTGTGAGCCCATTCTCTCCATAACTGATGTTCATTATTCTAGTTAACAAGATTAAACTTTTTATAAGTTATCATTTTCATAACAAAATTTGGTGTACAAATCTTACAAAATGACTTTATGCATTTGTTATACTTTAGTATCAATCAATGCACATGAAAACCTTTTAGATATTTTAAAGTTATATTAGTGTGCATGTAAAAAGGCAGATAGTGAAGTGATTTGCAGTGAAAAGGGATTGAGTACCACGTGATACTTCACCCAATAGTATTATCTTGCTACCTCTGCCTTAAGCATGCAAATCAGGGTGCATGAAGGTAATTTGGTGTTAATTACCATGTCGGTACAGGTACGACAAAGATACTCAGCCTTTGTAGCATTCATATGGGACAGCACATAGCAAACATGATAAGTATTATTTAAGAAGTGATAGCAATTGTTTTCTTAGCTTTTATACTTATCTACAGAAAGCAGAAACATTGGCCCATTGTGTTGCTTACCAGGAACACCACAAAGTACGCTCCATTCGGAACACGTACATACCTGCTATCGTATTTGCACTCCACTAAAATTATCAGAATTTAACTGTGAGCAGTATAATACTGTAACAGAGTTGAATGAACTGAATAAAATAATAATCAGCTAAGTAACAATATTTACATAAAGCTGTGCCAGATGTCTGTAACAGAGAGAACAGGTACATCATCTGTCAAAAGGCAGTTTAGACAACATTTTACATTCTTTGGGATTAAGATTTCTTTTTGTTCAGACACCCAATTCATGTTAAGAGGATGAAAGAAAGAGATAAATGCAAACGGTTAGAAATGAAACAACTTTGTCTTACATATTCTTTATTACTTTAACAAACACTTCATGACAGCCAGGTAGTATTTTTTCTCATTTCTGAATAAAATATAATTCTGTGTTTTCTGCTTGGTTGCAGAAGGAATGTATCAGTTACTAATCTTTTGACAAAATCAAGAAATTAAGTAATTCCTGTAACCAAGAACAGCATACTGGAAAACATACAAAATATTTTTTGAAAAATATCAACTTCACTCTCCCTAAGCTGCAGCCCTTCTGAAACGTAGAACCAAAAGATGTTCACCTCTGATTTTTCTTTGCATCAGAATATTCATTGAAAATCCCACACTGTTCATAATTTTTTCAATTTCAGAAGGACAGTTATCAGAAATAACCAGAAGATAGAAGACACCTGTCTCTGATAACAGTAATGGCACTTGTGAGAAAATACGATCCATCACCTGTGAAAAAATAAATAAATAACAGTTTAAATAGAATATTACAAAAGTACAGAGTAAATCTACGAAAAACAATGTGACATAATTGTAACCATGTAAACATTTACTGTGATTTTTAGCATATCTGCAACAGTTTAATTAAATAACTGATGCCCTGATCCAAAGAGATTCCATTTTCAAGAAAGGATCCAGTACAAGTTTTCTTAAAGTGTTTTACATTCCCTGTAATGCTCTTTAGCACCATATAAATACAGAATGGTAACAGTTTTCTAAGGGATCAATTCCTTTCTTTTGATTTAACAGAATTTTTTTGACACAGTGCAGCACTGCATGTTGAGTGAAATGTCAGTAGGGTTGCAGCCTCAAACTCTCTTAGCTTGTCTGAAGTTGGTGTTAGTCAGTTATCCCTGAGAGCGATTGGCTATGTTGAGTATGGCCCATTTAGGTTCTTTGAGTAGCTAGGAAATGAACAGTGTGAATAAGTAGACAGACATGTGCCATGCCCAGCATTATGTAGTTGGAAGAAAGCACAGACACACACATCTTCAAGAAGGGTAGAAAATGTGATGCCCAAAACTACTGTCAAATATCACTGACACCGATCTGTTTGAGCTCAAATGTAATGAGGTATCTCAAATAGAATAATATCCATTCCAGTCAGGATGGGTTTTGAAAACATCAATCATGCGAGATGCACCTCATGCTTTTCTGACTTGACATGGTGAAAGTCTTGTATCAAGCAGTCCGATAGATGAAGTATAAAGCCATTTGACTCACTATCAGTATCACACGTACACTTATTGGAAGTACAGTCACATGGGGTATCAACTGAAATTTGTGACTGGATTGAGGATATTTTTCTTGTTCAGGTGGATGCAGCACGGATGACGATTTATCAACAGATGTACTTTCAGGCATGCCCCAGGGAAGGGTGTTGGGATAACTACTGTTCATGTTGTATATTAATGACCTTGCAGACAATATTAACATTAACCCCAGATTTTCACAAATGATGTGGCTACCTATAATAAAGTACTGTCTGAAAAGAGCTGCACAAATCTTCAGTCAGATTTTAAAATGGTGCAAAGATTTGCTACTCATTTTAAATGTTCAGAAATGTAATGTGTAACTCATGAAATGTAAAACATGTCATTTTACTACAATATTAATAAGTCAGAACTGCACATGGCCACTCACAAGTACCTAGTGTGACAAGCTTGTTGTGGTATAAAATAGAAGGACACAAAGGCTCAATGACAGTTAAAGCACATATCAAACTTCAATTCATAGGTAGGCTAACAGAAAAAAAGCAACCAGTTTCCAAAGGAGATTGCTTACAAAACACTTGGGAACTCATCTTTGGATATTGCTTGTGTGTAGGACCGATGTAGGTTTACAGGCTTTCTGAACATGTCAGGTCAGTATTCTTGTTTCTTAGAAAATATCAGACTTCTTGGTAACATAGCTGCATTTCATCATCTATCAAATTTCAATGAAGCATAACTGGACTGAATTATGAGCTTATCAAAACTAGACATGTTCATCATTAGGGAGTGTCCATGGTCCGTATTTGTGCAAAAATGTCCAATCCGCAGACTTAAATTAGATATTTTTGAATTATATGATACACACTCTTGGCAACATATTTTTCACGAGGGTCACTACCAATGATGCAGCTGTTTGTAGAAGCACTACATTCGTACCTGACGTATATGCTATCTCAATTTGAGATACTGTAGTTTATCCAGCACTGTCTCAATATTTTCGTGTTCTAAAACTAAAGCTTGTTAGTTAATCATCTGAAGCTGGATTTGTTGTACGTTGCCTTGTTTAGAAATGTTCATTCATTGACAATATTGGTGAAGTATTGTAGCAGTACATGATTGCATCCTACTAATTAGAAGTATGCCATCTTCTTTGATAAATAGTAGTTTATTTAATACTAGTGCAGATTTTCGATGTATTATTTTCTGCTCATGTTTACAACTCCACTGTGTAAAATTTAAACAATTTATTGATTCTAAAATTATCATTTTTTTTAAGACAGTTCCATTCTGAGTTAACAGGGAATATTAAATGTATACAAACAAGGGCACCACAAACAGTTAAAGGTTTGTTTCGTCCATGGGAGAGAGTCGTGGAGATGCTGAAGAAATTGAACTGGCAGACAGCTGAAGATGGACACAAACTATACCAAGGAAGCTTGCTTACAAGATTTCAAGATCCAGCTTTAAGTGATGAATCTAGGACTACACTGTAACTTCATATCTATCACTCCTAAGAACTGCAAAGACAAATTTACACTAATTACAGCATGCACTGAGCCATATAAGCAATCATTCTTCCTGCACTGCTTATTTTAATGGAATGAGTAAAAGGCCCTATTAACTTGTGCAATGGGTACCACACACTTCACAGTAATTTGTAGAGTACAGATATAGATAAAATTGAATTGCAGAAGACATCACCAGGATTACGTATTAACTATTGTTTCATATCTCACCACCAATTCGCTATTGTTGTGGGTTACTCTTTATGACATAGCGATTCTTTAAAATTAGATCAGTGAAAATTGTGATACCCCTAGAACAGTAGGAAGGGGTCATTTTGAGCCCTTAAAAGTACACAATATTTGAACTCTTTCGTAGACATTGGGAATTATACTTCCCAGCTTAAAAGTACCAAAAAAACTTCTATGGAGTGCAGATTTCCATGGATCATGACATGCTGCCATCTGTAGGAGTACTCATGAACTTATTACCACCCACCGTTTTCCGTTTCTCGCCAATACTTCTGATTGTTGTGTTATGGTGACTGTCCGTGGTGCTGTTTTGTCAGAAAAGTCAGGGTTGTTTTTTTTCATTATTTTTTTTCTTAAAGGTAAGTTTTAACAATATATTCATTATAGAAACATCTTAATATATTTCTTTGATGTTCATAACTGATTACTGTGTAGTTGTGATGCTATTCCAAAAAGTTATGACAATATCTTTTGGTGTGTAGCATGCTTCCCACTGACTTTTTCCATGACACTGTCAGTCAGATCTTTTCCTTGGAATAACTGTAACCTAATGTCTTCACGGGTTAAATTCAAGAGCAAATTCACACTGAAAAGTAAGTTTTCAGTGAGTATTACTTACCGACATGTGTTTACACAAATACAGCATATTGCTGTACTGATTTATTTCAAATTCCGATGATATACTTCGATATTGTAATTACTTATATCTGAACATAGCATTACCTTTACACATGTCTGAAAAACTAGATTTCAGTAACCTAAAGCATGTGGAAGAGATTCTGAATATTCTGTTTTCTTTGCCAGAGCATGACAGCGATTCTGAAACAGAATGTGACTTTGGAGCCTGTGGCCATATTAACAGCTTGGATGAATCGTTTCATGCCACATCAGTACAGTCGCACATACCATGTGATTAATTGCATGAGGAATGTGTAGATGACCTGGCTGAAGGAGGAGGGACTCAAGACGACTCAGATCAACATAGTGTTGAAGACTGGGGTGATGACTGTTCACCTCTTATCAGTGAAGGGGACAGGTGTCATTCAGTAAAAAGTGCTGCTTCAAAACATGTTTTCAGTAAAGTGACAAGAACTATGCTATTTTTCAAAACTTTTTAATAATGATATTTTCAGCATAATCATAAATGAATTAAAGTAGGTATGCTCCTCAAAATAGAGCTTTGTAACAGGGGAACATTGGTAAAACAAAAGGATGGAGTCCTACAAACATTAGGGAGATGCAGGCATTTATTGGATGCCTTATTATTATTATTATTATTATTGGCATTCATTCATGAACTTCCAGCATTGTCAAATTTTTGGAGTTCAGATCCAATTCTAAGAGCTGATGCTGCAGCAGAAGTAATGAGCAGTAAGACATTTAAAAAAATGTTGAGAACATCCACTGCAACAACGAGGATCAGAAATTTCAAAGCCACCCAGGTCATTACTAGCTTTACAAAGTGTGACCTCTCTCAACAAAACTTTTAGAGAATTTCAAAGCAAATTACAACCACTCCTCTTTCCTGTCTGTTGACAAGAGCACGACTGCTTTCAAAGGCTGCTCCAGTATGAAGCTGAGGAAACCTGTCAAGAGGGGATATAAAGTGTGGTCTTTATGTGACGCAGAGACAGGATACATACTGAATTTCGATATCTATAGTGGAAAATCAAAAGAAAACAATGATGGTTACTCACTAGGGGTAAGAGTAGTCCTAAAACTAACACAATGTGTGCATCAGAGAGCTGCACATGTGGCATTTGACAACTTTTTTACATCACCATGGCTGATGTCCGTCTTACTGAAGAAAGGTGTTTACTCCTGTGGAACTGCCAAACTGAATCACAAAGGTGTCCCTACTAAAGTAGGTTATCAAGTGGAGACTTTCAGTTTCAAATATAAGGTACCATCTCAGCTGCGAAGTGAATGGACAATTGTGCTGTCACATTGCTGTCTACATTTCATGATCCATTAGAGACAACAACAGTCACTTGCAAGAATAAATATGAGACACAGTCACATGTACGCTACCAATTAGTTATGGCTGATTATAACAAAATCATGGGTAGGGTTGACAGATTTGAGGAACAGAGAAAGATACGCTCTAGGTAGACATTCTGTCAATTGGTGGCATTGAATTCTTTATTTCTTGATTGATCTCACTATAGTGAACAGCTTTTTGTTGTGGAAGATTCAAAAGTGCTCTACGCCAAACCAGGACCAGATAACATTTTGTGCAAAATTAGTGTGACAGCTCATTGCTGGATATTCTAATATGAAACATAGGAGCAAAATACCTTCATCCACAGCTAGTAATGTCCCACTGTGTATGATTAATGTTTTTGCTAGTTTCTTGGGAAATAATTTGTTTTTACTCAGTAGTGTGTTATTTACAACTCTTCCTAATATTTTATGAGAACACATCAATAAATAATTTTAAAAATTGATATTGTCATCATATTTCTTCATGATGAAAAGTGCCAGTGGGAAAAATACTTCCCATTTGCTGGTATTAGTCAACTGTAGATTGTAAACTAAAACATGTCACAAAATTGTAATTACCTATCAATTGTAATATTTCAAATCCAACATAATTCAGTTCCCCTCCCTATCTATTTTGCCCATGAAATGGTTAGTGAGACTCATTTTTCCATTCTTCAGTATGTCATGCACATACGTCTGCCACACACTTTGTAGTGGTCTCCAGAGTGTGAATGTAGTTTACGATCTAGAATTTGTGGATTACTGCTTTGGATTCAAAATATCAAAATTTATAAACAGAAATGTTACCTATTTCTAAAGCTCCTAATATTTCTTAATTTATTTCACATTTGTTTTAAATACCAAAGTCTAACTTTGAACAGATTATTGGTACAGTACTCTTTATATACAGGGTGAGTCACCTAACGTTACCGCTGGGTATATTTCGTAAACCACATCAAATACTGACAAACCGATTCCACAGACCGAACATGAGGAGAGGGGCTAGTGTAATTGTGTAATACAAACCATACAAAATGCACGGAAGTATGTTTTTTTAACACAAACCTAGGTTTATTTAAATGGAACCACACTAGTTTTGTTAGCACATCTGAACATATAAACAAAGACGTAATCAGTGCCGTTTGTTGCATTGTAAAATGTTAATTACATCCGGAGATATTGTAACCTAAAGTTGACGCTTGAAACCTCCGACGTTCAGTTGCGTGTTGTAACAAACACGGGCCACGGTCGGCGAGCAGCATCTGCAGGGACATGTTTACGATGACGACCGTGTTTATGAGTGTGGCTGTAGTGCACTGTTGTGGTTTGGTCTAGCTGTCGCAGTGTCTGCATGTGGCATTTGCTGCTATTGTTATTCTGCATTCGTCTCCACACACAGACCAACTGTAGTACACAGTGTTACCAGATGTATGTGATAGTGTAGTGTTGTAGGAACTGTGACCATGGTGTATTCGAACTCTGAAAAGGCGGAGATAATACTCATCTATGACGAGTGTCGACGAAATGCAGCTGAAGCCTGCAGGGTGTATGCAGAACGGTACCCAGACAGAGAGCATCCAACGTGCCGCACATTGCAAAACATCTACCGCCAACTGTATGCAACAGGTATGGTCGTAGCACGCAAACGAGTCCGTAACAGGCCCGTCACAGGAGAAGCGGGTGCAGTTGGTGTGTTAGCTGCTGTTGCCACGAACCCACACGAGTACACGGGACATTGCGAGAGCCGGAGAGTCAAAGTAGTGTCATGCGCGTACTGCATCGTCAGCGCTTTCACCCGTTTCATGTGTCACTACATCAGCAATTACATGGTGATGACTTTAATCATCGAGTGCAATTCTGTCAATAGGCATTAACATAGAATGCGTTGCATTTCTACCTGTTTACCGATGAAGCGGGTTTCACAAACCACAGGGCAGTGAATCTACGGAACATGCATTACTGGTCCATGGACAGTCCTCGCTGGCTCAGACAGGTAGAGCGACAGCGACCGTGGACTGTAAATGTATGGTGCGGAATCATTGGCGACCACCTCATTGGTCCTCACTTCATTGCAGGGGCCCAAACAGCTGCAACATACATCACGTTTCTACAGAATGATCTGCCAACATTGCTCGAAAATGTCCCACTGGAAACGCGTCGACGTATATGGTATCAGCATAATGGTGCACCTGCACATTCCACAATTAACACTAGGCTGAACCTTGACAGGATGTTCGACGGGCATTTCATAGGACGTGGAGGACGCATAAATTGGTCAGCCCGTTCTCCTCATCTTACACCTCTGGACTTCTTTCTGTGGAGTACATTAAAGGAGAATGTGTACCGTGATGTGCCTACAACCCCAGAGGTATGAAACAACATACTGTGGCAGCCTGCGGCGACATTACACCAGATGTACTGCGGCGTGCACGACATTCATTATGCCAGAGATTGCAATTGTGTGTAGCAAATAATGGCCACCACATTGAACATCTATTGGCCTGACATGTCGGGACACACACTATTCCACTCCGTAATTGAAAATGGAAACCACGTGTGTACGTGTACCTCACCCCTCATGGTAATGTACATGTGTGTCAGTGAAAAAGACCAATAAAAAGGTGTTAGCATGTGGACGTAATGTGCTGTTCCAGTCTCTTCTGTACCTAAGGTCCATCACCGTTCCCTTTGGATCCCTACGTAATTCAGTGCTCTCCGATACACACGATCGAACAGCGGAGGAGTGGTACTCAAGCGTCAACTTTAGGTTACAATATCTCCGGATGTAGTTAACATTTTACAATGCAACAAACGGCACTGATTACGTATTTGTTTAATGTTCAGATGTGCTAACAAAATTAACGGGGTTCCATTAAAAAAAAACGTAGGTTTGTGTTAAAAAACATACTTCCGTGCATTTTTTTATGGTTTGTATTAACCAATTACACTAGCCCCTCTCCTCACGTTCGGTCTGTGGAATCAATTCGTCAGTATTTGATGTGGTTTACGAAATATATCCAGCGGTAATGTTAGGTGACTCACCCTGTGTGTGTGTGTGTGTGTGTGTGTGTGTGTGTGTGTGTGTGTGTGTGTATATATATATATATATATATCGCTCTTCGATCGACAGCTTTTTCACATTTCTCACAGATGTCTTTGGTCTTATTACCTTTGCGTATTCCACTATGACACTTCTTTTGCTTTTTGATTTGTCCGGTAAAGCATACAAAGTAAAATGATACAAAATATATATTTTTATTTTATTCTTTCTATGATAATGAAATATATTTGTACAAATTGAAGATAAAAATGTTTACATTCTGACAACTAAGTAAAAGCAATGATAACCTAAATCATTAAAACAATTTATGATAATTATATCAATACATAAGAAAAAGCTACTATCAGTTGTCAAAACACAAGAAGGATTTCCTGCTTACTTTTCTATTTTGCTTGTTCCTTCTGATTTACTCTGAACAACAATTAATTATTTGCAACTGTGAGTACAATCAATGTTGCACCTTACAGATTTCTCACATGTTTTTATATTATATATTTTCTGTTATAGAAAAAGGTGTTTCAGGATGGGTGCCATACATTGTTCAAAAGCTATCAGATCGATCATATACTGTGTCTTGCTGTTTTAAGCATTTCACTTCAAACAGGTCCAGCATCTTTTAAAATGAAGTCTGAATCAGTGTTACTACCACTACTTAAGGTGGAAACTAAATTAATACTTTTCAAGGTCAATTCGTTTATCGAAGAATGGTATGCACAGCAATACCCACAGCCCGATAAACTCATCAATCAGACAAACGGTGGCTATTTTATTTTTCAGGGGAGGAAGTCAGTAATTAAAGGAGTAATTAAATATTTGATATGTGGATTTAAATTCAGTATGTCATATCATCACTTTTGTGATGTGTCGTTAAGACAGCAATCCTTTACTTGCGCACTGTGTACTGTTGTTTTTCTACGATTGGTCTCGCCATCAATTTTAAAAAGACACAAGACATCCAGTGCTGCACATCTATATTACACCAATGATAAATGTAACACATCGCGAGGAAATAATAAATAGGGTTGAAACTTCAAAATTCTTAAGCTTCCATACTGATCAGGATTTAAACAAGAAAAAGCACATTTTGGAACTTCTAAAAAAACTTTGCACTTAGAATCATTGTAAATCTTGGGGAGAGAAAAAAATCAGTAAGTTGACATATTTTGCATACTTTCATTAAATAATGTCATATGGAATAATGTTCTGTAGTAACTCGTCTTTACAAAAGAAAGTCTTTGTTGCTCAAAAACGTACTGTAACAATAATATGTAGTGCTCACCCATGATATCTTGAAGACATCTGTTTAAGGAGTTGAACATTCAGACCGCTACTTCACGGCATATTTACTCCCTCATGAAGTTTGTTGTAAATGAGCCACTACAGTTCAAAAGGAACAACGATGTATATAATTGCAATAACAGAAGGAAGAATGACACTCATTACTACACATTAAGATTGTATTTAGTACAAGAAAAATTTTAAAACAACTTGAAAAAGTTTCTCCTTGACAACTCCTTCTGTACCACAGAAGATTTTCTGTTATTGTAATTTCTAAAATTTGGTGGGTAGGAACTAGTAACTCACATCTGTGTTTTTTTTAAGTACCCTATGAATGTTCAGCATGTAGTCATATTAACAAATTAATTTGTAATGTGAATGTAAAATGACTTGTTCCATATCATTACAATTTATAATGCACAATGATTCATAGAATATCTAACTAAATAATTACTGTTGAGCAGATTCATTTATCTTTAACCTTGTCATCTGCTCTTTGCTGCCAGACAAAGGATACATTAAACCACGTATACAGTCACTTCTTCAATTTCTTGTTGTTGTCCTGCTCTTTGTTCTTTACTGCCCATGAATTCATCTACAAGCTCAAGAATGTATGCTTGCCTTTTCAGATTAGTTTTCGTCATTTGGTTGTGGATGATACATATGATACATACATTTAGTGCCCCTTGTCTATGTTATTGTATCTCCTGCAAGCAACCACAGTTGAGGGTTTATGAATCATTTGATCAATGAAACCACATCAAATTCCATGGTATTATAGAAGGAAACAGTTTCTTGTTTCTTTCTTTCTTTCTTTACTCCCTGACACTTCATGATGTACAGTTATGATAATAGCATTATTAATCTTCTTCTGCAAACAAAGGAAAATCTGGAATGGAATAATGACAATACGATAAAAAGGATAGATTGCTACTCACAATATAGTGGAGACGTTGAGTCAGACAGGCACACAAAAAAGACCTCCTTCCAAATTAGGAATTAGGAGGGGGGGGGGGGGGGGGGGGGACCAACAACAAAGACACACACACACACACACACACACACACACACACACACACACACACACACGCACGAATGTGCATCTCTCTCACACACACACATGACCACACTCTCTGGCTGATGAGCCTCTGCAGCTGGAGATAGTGGTCATGTGTATGAGAGTTGCATTTGCATGTGTGAGTGTGTACTGTCTAGTTGGGAAGAGGGCCATTTGGCCAAAAGCTTGCTTGTTTGACAGTCTTTTCATTATGCCTATCTGTGACTCAACATCTTACTCTTCTTCCCTTGGCATACTGCCAGGGTGCATTGTGCTTTATCAGTGTTTCCCAAGATGGATGAATAATTCGGAACAGTTGTTTATCGAGCAACTGGGGATTGCAAATCTTGTTCATTGTTCCACTAATGACACTTTCTTGTTTTGAAGATTCTTTGCAAGATGAAAGGATGTGAAAAAGTTGTCTGTTGTTACATCCCTTCCCTGGTTTAGAAATAGCCCCACAAGGCAAAGAATGACTACTCTCCCAATGGATAGTTGTATGCTTGGCCTTCCTCCTTACTGACTTATAGGAATGCACTGCAAATGTACTTTGATGCCTGCAGCTAAGTCCATAATTATTAGGTCAGTTTGGATTAAACTGGGTAAACCTGCACTTATCTGTAACTGCTCATCAATTGCAATATTTTCACCAGAATTGTAACTGCGGAAACAGTTTTCCATAAGCTTGTTCCACTTTTCAGAAATAGATAGAACTTATTTGCAGGAATGCATTGAGCTCACAATGGCTTCTTTTCGAAGAAAACGAATCTGACAAGTTGGCGGAATCCCTGTCTTTTAGGCTCCCAAAAATACAACTAAAGGTCATCTAAGGAAACATCTGTGGCACAAAGAACACCTCTGAAGCACATTACAGCAATCACTGCCTTCGATTCCTGCAACAACACAGTCCAATCTGTGGTTTTCATTTCTTTCTGAGCATTTGATTACGTGTAGTATGTTTTCTAAGATACACAGCATAGAATATCTTAACTAAGTCGGAAAGCATCGGTGATGGAACTGTCCACTCAGTAGCACACATATGGAGTGGGCTATCTTTTCTTCAGGACATTCAAAGCAGCACCTCTTCCTGGCAATGGCTTGTTAGTTATTTTCCATTCCATTTCATCTTTAGCAGCCAACTCCACTGTTGTGTGGCAGTTGACTCCCGAGACTATTGTGGAGAGAATCGAGATAGAGCAATCTCTGCTGACAATAGCTCCCCCTCAACCAAACTATTTTTGTCATAAAGCTGTATCTGACAGAAAATCATTGTCTGAATCTGATCAGTCACTCTCTGATTCAACATCTGTGTTTTCAAGAATACTCAACATATCTCACTTATAAGGGAACGACACCTACTTATCACTGATTTCATCCAAATTTGGCCAGAAATGAAAATGACAACAGTGGGAGCTCCAGATGGCTGAAAGTTTGGAAAAGAAACAGCAGATTTGGCGTGAGTCAGGTAAGGCATGACTCGAGGTAATGACTGGCACAGCAGAAAGTGAGTGTAACAGTAACCCGATAGTCACAGGATTGAGCCCCCATGCTTTTTCTTTTTTATTTTCAATTTTTGTGTTACTTATAATGCAAGTAAACTGAGGTAATGCTCGATATAATATATTTACGTGACTGAACTTTACATGTGGGGGAACAAGTTTCCTTTATTAATTGACTCATGGGGAGGACAAAGTATGCGATGAGATTTTTCAACATGAAGAGCAACTGTCATCATGCAGTCTTACAGTGAGTCTGGAAACAATCATATTAGCAGTTTATGTCATTAAGACCAATACTTTGACAAGTCAGCAATCTCTGATTAGAGTACCAAATAAGAAAATCGGAGTGTAAACAACTGCAACAATCTTTTCTAATGGATGGAGCACATAGCTAACCTGGTGACAGTAAATTAAAGTGGACTCCATTTCAGAACAAAGGGGTCAACTTGTCCAGTAGTGAGAATGAGAATGTATTTCTGCACAGATGCAAAGTTACTTTGCACAAGCTAATCTGAATGTATCCACTAATTTAGTCACCCGCTCCTACTGGCCCTTAATGTAAGCTAACACCATACATATTGTGTCTCTCCTAAGAGTTGTCAGACGTATTTTCCATGGTGTTTTGCAGATTTTTCAATTTCATTTTTCGAATGTGTAGCTGGTGTCAGTCCAAACAAGTACTGATGATCATATGTTTCACACAACAACCAGTGTCAATGGAATGCACTAGTTTGTTTCCCATTTCAAACAAAATGATTTTTAATTTGAAATTTTATGTGCTCATTTGACACTCATTTTACTGATACATATTACCAGGTATACTAAGACACAAGGAATAATTGGTACTCCAACAGCAACTTAGCAGCATGCTTCTGTATGGTGGTAGCATTCAGTGCACGACAGGGCAGTGCTGTCACTGCTGGAGAACTCATTATTCCTCGTATATTTCTGTCCTGTTGATACATGTTAGTAAAATGAAAATCGTGCTAGACTACTTTGAATTGCTCTGTCAAATGGGCATGTAAAATCCTGCTTTTAAAAATCATTTTCTTTGTAATGGGGAACAAACTGACACTCTCAATCAATGCTGGGCATTGCATGAAAGATGCAGTGAGCAGTATTTGTTTGGGCTGACTCCAGTTACACATTGCAAAACCAAAATTGCAAGTACTTCCAAAACATCACACAAAATGTGCCTGATGACTTATGAGGGACACCCTGAATTACATACATAAATTTGTTAGCATCTGTATAGTCTTACAAATGATATGTCACAATCTTTAATTTTATGATGCAGGTAATGTGGAGATATAAATTTGATTCGCTGGGGAAGGGGGGGGGGCATGCCTGCTGCTCACCGTGCGCCCCCCCCCCTCAACTCATGAGTGTGTTTTGTTGAATAAATATCAATAAATATAAATCTGCAATAGGATTACATTCACTGGAAACATGAAAACATAAATCCAAGCCACTACAGTAAATTGTGCCATATACTAACTGAGAAAATGAATTATTTACATAAATAAATTCACACATTCCACATCACATCAACTAAATAAAATATGTTATTTTAGTATTGCATTATATTTTAACTATGGCTGCAACTAGTTAAGTAGATTTTTTTTTCTTGTTGGCTATTCTCACTGTTGTGACTGAGCCGTAGAAAAAAAAATGATATCATCAGTATAGACAATGGCTTCAAATGTCTCAAAAACTCTTATTGTGACTGAATCTAAAAATCTGCCTTACAACTTTTATGTATTTACAGAAAAGGGAACAAAGTTTGCATAATAAAATAGATACTAACCTCCCTTCCTTTCAATCCGCCAGCCCAAGAGCGTGTTATGTCATCACTTCTGCCACATGAGCTTATCTCTTCTGAAGGAGTTACAACATATGGAGGATTAAATATCAATATGTCCACTACTCCCCGAAGTACTACAGCACTGGCCAAATCAGCATTTATTGTATCAACATTTGCGCTGTTATAGAGACTTGTTTTCTGTGTTGCTTTACAAGCCACAAAACTGATATCTGTAGCCATGCAGTGACAGCTGTTACCAAGAAACATAGATATAGCTGTAATTATAGCCCCAGAACCACTTCCAACTTCCAAGCACACTGAGGGTTTGAGTGTACTGATTAACTGTAGATCATCTTCCAAGGCATCAATAAGCAAAAATGTATCCTCAGCTGGTTCATAAACAGCTTCAAAATCACAACTTGACATATGTGAAAGTGATGGTGTGATAATTTTGAATTCATACTTGCTCATTTTAGAACAGCAAGCAGAAAATCAGTTCCCCAGTTTCCTAATAAAAATGCTATGTGCAGAAGGTAAATGTCCACAATTACACCATGCTGAAATGCCCAGTTGGACAATTCAAAATATTTTAACAAAGCAAGAAAGTCCTATCACAATCAAATAATCACAACAAATAAAAGATGCATATGCATCTGCATCTGATATAAGATATCCTTCACTGTATTGAAGGGTTTGTTGCCTCCAGTGGTGAAGTACTTGGCGTTGGCTCAAGTAAAGCTCGTCGCCGTGCTGACTCTTTCTCTATCAGCAAATGAACTTTGTTCAGTCGATCCTGTAAACAAGACGAATATGTTTGTATTAACAAACAAAACCAACACTATTTATATGTTTTACAAGTTCTGTATCATAAAGGTATCAAAACAACTGTTGAAAACTATGCCAAGCTACTGTCATGGTGAAAAAGGATTCGTATACCATTACTCATGTAGAATAACTTTATTTACTAGAGTTAAAAATCACAGCCAAGGATGTGCTTTGGCAAACTAACAGTATGGGGTATCCTCCATAACCTGTACCTATAAAAGGATTAACTAAATTAGTCTTCTGCAAAAAGTAAATAAAAATTCTGTACCAAGTGGCTTCAAACAGTATGGGAAAAGTAGTCATACAAAGAAAATTATAATGCAAAGAAAATTATAATTTACATAAATATAATGACAATACCCCTGTATGCATTCCTCCCCTGTGGATCACTTCTGTTAACCTCTTTGGCATAGAATGAAACAGATTTTCAGTAGCCTCTGAAGTGATACTTTGCCATTCTTGTTGTAGACATTGTTTCAGACCAGTCTTTCTTTGTAATTCATGTTTTCTGACAGTTCCTTCAAGCGTACTCCAAAGAGACATTCAGTCAGATTAAGGACTGCATTAGAAACTTGAGAACATGGGGAGTTTGGTACAACAATACAGATGAACACTTTCCACAGTATGCTTAATGCCAGTGTCTTGTTGAAAGTAGTAAATTGTGCCTAAACCCATGCTATCAACATTTTTTTGCAGATGTTCCTTTAGGATATTTAAATACTGAAATCTATCCATGTTACCAGATATAGCCATACATCCCCATATCATCATTCTTATATCACCTTGCTTCACCATGGGTTGAATGTGATTGTGATTCAGCTCAGTATTTGGTCATCTCTACACCAAAATTCTGCCATCATTTACATATACACTCAATTTAATTTAATTTACTGTCACTAGGTGTAAGATAGATACTGCCTACAGGAAAAGAGAACCACTTGTATGAATATCAAGAGCTCAGATGGAAAACCAGTTCTAAGCAAAGAAGGGAAAGCAGAAAGGTGGAAGGAGTACATAGAGGGTCTATACAATGGTGATGTACAGGAGGGCAATATTATGGAAATGGAAGAGGATGTAGATGAAGATGAAATGGGAGATACGATACTGCGTGATGAGTTGCCAGAGCACTGAAAGACCTGAGTCAAAACAAGGCCCTGGGAGTAGACAACATTCCATTAGAACTACTGATAGTCTTGGGAGAGACAGACCTGACAAAACTCAACCATCTGGTGAGCAAGATGTAGGAGACAGGCGAAATACCCTCAGACTTCAAGAAGAATATAATAATTCCAATCCCAAAGAAAGCAGGTGTTGACAGGTGTGAAAATTACCATGTGAAAATTACCAAACTATCAGTTTAATAAGTCATAGCTGCAAAATACTAACACGAATTCTTTACAGGTGAATGGAAAAACTGGTAGAAGCCGACCTTGGGGAATATCAGTTTGGATTCCGTAGAAATGTTGGAACATGTGAGGCAATACTGACCTTACGACTTATTTTAGAAGATAGATTAAGGAAAGACAAACCTACATTTCTGGCATTTGTAGATTTAGAGAAAACTTTTGACAATGTTGACTGGGGTGCTCTCTTTCAAATTTTGAAGGTGGCAGGGATCAAATACAGGGAGCAAAAGGCTATTTACAATTTGTACAGAAACCAGACGGCAGTTATAAGAGGGGCATGAAAGGAAAGCAGTGGTTGGGAAGGGAGTGAGACAGGGTTGTAGCCTATCCTCAATGTTATTCAATCTGTATATTAAGCAAGTAGTAAAGGAAAGAAAAGAAAAATTTGGAGTACGAATTAAAAACCATGTAGAAGAAATAAAAACTTTGAGGTTTGCCGATGGCATTGTAATTCTGTCAGACAGCAAAGGACTTGGAAGAGCAGTTGAATGGAATGGACAGTGTCTTGAAAGGAGGATAAAAGATGAACATCAACAAAAGCAAAATGAGGATAATGGAATGTAGTCAAATTAAGTCGTGTGATGCTGAGGGAATTAGATTAGGAAATGAGACACTTAAAGTAGTAAAGCAGTTTTGCTATTTGAGGAGCAAAATAACTGATGATGGTCGAAGTAGAGAGGATATAAAATGTAGACTGGCAATGGCAAGGAAAGTGTTTCTAAAAAAGAAAAATTTGTTAACATCAAGTATCGATTTAAGTGTCAGGAAGTCGTTTCTGAAAGTATTTGTATGGAGTGTAGCCATGTATGGAAGTGAAACATGGCCGATAAATAGTTTGGACAAGAAGAGAATAGAAGCTTTTGAAATGTGGTGCTACAGAAGAATGCTGAAGATTACATGGATAGATCACATAACTAATGAGGAGGTACTGAATAGAATTGGAGAGAAGAGGAATTTGTGGCACAACTTGATTAGAAGGAGAGATTGGCTGGTAGGACATGTTCTGAGGCATCAAGCAATCACCAATTTATATCAGAGGCCAGTGTGGAGGGTAAAAATTGTAGAGAGAGACCAAGAGATGCATGCACTAAGCAGATTCAGAAGGATGTAGGGTGCAGTAGTTACTTCGAGATGAAGTAAGCTTGCACAGGATAGGGTAGCACGGAGAGCTGCATCAAACCGGTCTCTGGACTGAAGACCACAATTTACTTTCGTCTGCGAACAGTTCTTTGTACCAGAAATTTGTGTTCTCGCTTATATGCTCTCGAACAAATTCAAGCTTCAATTTCTTATTGTTCTTGCTGAGGTTTTCTTCTAAATACTCTAGATATATAACCTGCAGTAGTTAAGATATAGTTAACAGCCCTTGATATGACTTCCTTCCTGAACAGATCATCAACACATGCAGACAATGCAGAAGCTGACAATGTATGGTCTTTTTGACCATCCTTATTAACATCTACATCTATACAGACACTCTGCAAATCACATTTAAGTGCCTGGCAGGAGAACACTGAACCCCTTCACAATAAATCTATGTTATTTCACTCTTGAACAGTGCGCAAAAAACACCTATTTCATTCCGTGTGAGTTCTAATTTCCCTTATTTTATTATAATGATCATTTCTAGCTATGTAGTTTGGCGTCAACAAAATATTTTTGTATTTGGAGGTGAAAGTTGGTGATTGAAATTTCATGAGAAGATCCTGCTACAATGAGAAATGCCCTTGTTTTAATTATGCCTACCCCAAATCCTGTATCATGTCTGTGACACTCTCTCCCCTATTTCTCAGTAACACAAAATGTACTGCTCTTCTTTGAACTTTCTTGATGTACTCCACTAATCCTATCTGATAAGGATCCAACACCACACAGCAGTACTACAAAAGATGGTGGACAAGTGTTGTGTAGCCGGTCTCTTTAGCATATCTGTTGCATCTTTGAAGTATTTTGCCAATAAAACACAGTTTTTTGTTAGCTTTCCCTCAACATTTTCTATATGTTATTTCCAATTTAAGTTGTTTGTAATTGTAATTCCTAAGTATTTAGTTGAATTTAAGGCCTTTAGATTTGAATGATTTATTGTGTAAGCAAAATTTAGGGAATTTGTTTTAGAACTCGTGGATGACCTCACGCTTTTTACTACTTAAGGTTAAGTGCCAATTTTCGCACCATGCAGATATTTTTTCTAAATCATTCTGTGATTTGTTTTGACCTTCTGATGACTATACTAGAAGACAAATGACAGCATCATTTGCAAACAACTGACGATGGCTGCTCAGATTGTCTCCTATATCATTTATACAGATGAGGAGCAGAAGAGGGCCTATAACACTACCTCTGGGAACATCAGAAATCACTTCTGTTTTACTCGATGACTTTTTATCACTTATTACAAACTGTGATCTCTCTGACAGGAAATCATGAATCCAGTCAGATAACTGAGACAAAATCACAAGCTGCTTGTGAGCTACAGTGTCAAAAGCCTAGTGGAAATCCTGAAATACGGAATCAATTTGAAATCCCTTGTCAACAGCACTCAACATTTCATGTGAGTAACGAGATACTTGTGTTTCAAAAGACTGATGTTTTCTAAAACTGTGTTGACTGTGTGTCAATAGAGCATTCTCGTTAAGGTAATTCATAATGTTCAAACACTATATATGTTCCAAAAACCTCCTGCATATTGACATTAATGATATGGGCCTGTAATTTTATGGATTACTCCTATTGCCTTTCTTGAATATTCATTCTCTTTGTGTTAGCTACTATCGTCACTCTCTTCTCTCATTATTAATGAGAGAATTTCTTCCTCAATATTATGGACTGTATAGTTGCCTGGCTTCTGCTAATAATATCACCTATTTCTGAAAATGATCTTCCCTTTTCATATTGGGAGATAGCTATCTGCCCTTCCTCTAAAGTTGTTTCCATCTGTTTGTGGCCCATTTTGCTGTGCACGACATTCACCGCTTTACCAGAACCAACATGCATGAGGCACAGCTTGCTGCTGAAGGCATTCTTTGCTGCAAGTGGTTTGTTAGTCATTTCTATGTTTACGTATCAAGTAGTGTAAGGCCAATCCTTTCATATGTGCAAATTAGGAAGGAAACACAACACTGTTAGTTTACCAAAAACATTTATGTTTTTGATCTTCAAAGTTATTCTTCATCAACAACAGTGTATGAATACTTTTTCCTGTTATTGTAGAGGTCTGTTCAAGAAATTATGGAACATTCGCAATTTAGCGCCAGTGGTTTATTGGAGCGAAACGCAGTTGGCATCCCTGCACATGCTTGTGTTCAATGTGTAACTGCCGGAAGTTTCACTGTTGTATGTCTGTTAGTTATTGTTCAGTGCTGTATTGAGTAGAGTGCTGAATCATACAGTGTGCGAATTTCGAGATGGTAATATTATAGGAGCAATATGTCTGCATTAAATTTTGCATGAAACTCAAGAAAACATTTACACCGACACATTAAACGATGCAGGAAGCCTATGGTGATAAGTGCTTGAGCCATACTTGGTGTTACAAATGGTTCACACAGTTTAAAAATGGGCAGATGGAAGTTAAAGATGACCCTTGCTTAGGACGCCCTTTGACATCTACCGACAACGCTCATGCCAAGAATGTCAACAAAATTGTGCTTGTCAGTCAAAGACTGACTATCTGAGAAATTGCAGAAGAATGTAACATTTTTGTTGGATCATGTCTTCAAACCCTGACACAGCATCTTTGGATGTGCTGTCTTGCTACCAAATTTGTCCCACGGTTCAAGAGTCAAGACCAGAAAGACCTTCGCCTCACAATATGTGAAGAGCTTTTGAATTGCACATATGAGAATGAGATGTTCCTTAAGAGAATCATAACTGGTGAGCAGTGTGTTTAGATTTTGTGGCATATGGTTGCAGGTGTGGTGGTTCTAAAGCTAAGTGATAACAATGTTTTTTATGCACTGTATTCGAATATTAAATTTAGTAGTTTCCAATCATTCATCCAAATATTAGCAGTGTGTTTACATTTCTCAGCATGCTGTTGCAGATGTAGTGATTCTTAAGTTCTGACAAGGTTGTTTGTGCACTGTTATTCAGTTATTAAATTTAGTAGTTTTTAACAGTGTCTCATGCTGTTTCTGATGGAATAATGGTTTAATAAACTTTTGCCCACTGTTTTTTATAGAGTTGTTTGTGCGTTGAAGTCATTTATTAAATTTAGTATGGTAGTTTTCAGTCGATGTTTCTTATTGTTTGTAGTCAAATATTTCAGTAAAACTTTTGTTCAACATGTTTAATTTCATTGAGTGTTCCAGTGGTCACTCGAATTTTTGTTTTGAGATATGAAATTGTGAGAATTTTTTGTGCTATTCATATTAGTTGTGGTTTAGTAGAATTAATAACAGTAGTTGCTTTTTTAGTAGAGAGAGAAATTCGAGATCACTGTTATTAATTCTTTAAACAGTTCTACTATTGTAATTGAATTTAGATAACACAGAAATTTAGTTTTTTTCAGTAACTGTTAACATTTTACCACGAGTGAGAAGTGGGGGCCTTGTCGTAGGTTGGTAAGTAGTAGAGTACGATGTGAGATTTGTTCAAAGTATTTTCACTGGGGGGAATGCAGTGGGGAAGCCAGCAAGCATTCTAGTGTGATCCTCTCCTGGAAATGCAGAATTTGTAGTAGAAATAAGTTGATAGAGGAGCGGGAGCGTAAAATCTGTGCCCTTCAGGTGCAGTTACAAAATGCAAAGGAGGAACTAGATAGGCTGAGGAGGATGATGCGTGAGAAACAAAATGACAGTTTCTGTAGATGGCTAAAAACTCTGCTGTGAACAACTACATGATCCTAGCAATAAATGGTGTTCTAAGCCCGTAGGAGACATGAAAGTGTATCCCACCTTATCTATTGTCTTAGAATCATCAGTGTAGAAGATGATGGCATCCTGGAATTCTGCAAGGATGGCATGTACAAGAAGCCAAAAAACCAAAGGAGTGACAGAGACCTTAAGGACCCTGGAATAGTTCAGTCCTAATCTGTGGTCTAGGCACCATCCAAGAGGGTACAGTGAGTGGAGATGGAGATCCTGGCAGAGAGAAGTGATATGCATTCTAACTGGCAATCTCACTCGTGGGCAGTTGTCATGAGGGAGACATCCCTCGTTTGCAAAGAGGACAGGGTACACAAGATGGTCAGGGAATTGGTGAATGGCGATTGTATAAGAAACCAGGAGTTGGCTCCATTGTATCTATAGAGGGGGAATCCCCATTTCTGTGAAGAGACTGTCAACAGGGCTAGTGCGAAAGGCACCACTAGCCAGGCGCACCCCACAATGGTGCATGTCAAGTATTTGCACAGTGGAAGAAGCTGCTGAGCCACTAACCTGAGTACCATAATCTAGTCTGGACAAGACCAGAGCATGGTAAAGATGGAAAAGACTGATACAGTCTGCACTCCAAATTGTGTGGGCCAGAGGCAGAGACCATTAAGCTTCCGCATGCATGTAGTCTTTAAGTGGTAAATATGGGGCAACCTGTCAGCTTTCTATTTTTGGTCCACCACAGTACCTGTCGATAATGAGGGGGACCCATGGATATGGGGACAGCGGTGACAGCAGCATGGAGAATAGTGGCAGAGATGCCTTGCATGACTGCATCAATGCAATTCGAGAGGGAGGTGTTGAAGTGGAAAGTGGCCACCGTCACAAAGATCATCATGGGATGACCAATATAGGGAAGCCACGAGAGAAGGGAGGAGATCATGAAATAAACAGCAGTAAAGGTGCCATGAGCGGCACTGAAGTGGGTAGAGGAACCATCATTGAGGAGATGCAAATCAAAGTCTCTGATAAGATGGTGAATTAGGCACTTCCCCACAGGGGATGGTATGCATTGAAGTCCCCAAGGAGGAGAAACGGAAGCAGAAGTTACTATATTAAGGTAGACAGTTCAACATAAGGAAGTAGCCTACCTGAAGGGAGGTAGACATTACAAACTGTAATTGCCGTAGTCATTTGCTCTCTGTTCACTATTGTTTCCAGGTTGGTACGAAGGAGGATCCAGTCACTAATGACATTGGAGTGAATCAAAGTGCAGTCTCCACCAGATGCTATCCTGGGGCTGGCATGGTTCTGACAGAACTCCCGATAGCCATGAAATGTTGGAGAGTGGTCATCACAGAAGTGTGTTTCTTGAAGAGCAAGACAGAATGCAGTATGGGAGGAAACAAGATGTTTTATTTCCAGTACTTGAAGATAGTATCTGTTGCAATTCCACTGGATGATCATGTGGCAAGAGTCCAGGGACATAAAGAAGCCAAGAGGTGGTCATGTCACACAGTCAGTGGCTGTCACCGACAAAGATGGGGTGACATCCATAAATAAGATGTCAGCCACGGGTTGCGAGGGGCAGATGGCGCCTCCAGGAAAGAGAGTGGGCAACCTTGGTGCACATAGGTGGTGTGTTTCATGGCCGAGTTGTGGTAGGAGGCTTCCGGCCTGAGAGATGTTTGGGAGAGGGGTACCTGGGAGGGCGGTGTGGGAGGGGGGTGGGGGGTAGCCCCACTGCCGGCAGGTTCCGAAGACGGGGGGAGGGGGAAGGGCACTTCTTCGGCCAAGGAGGGGGAGCAGCTCCTGGATGGGAGGTCGTGAGAACTACAGGGGAGGGGGACAGGCTGGTGTATGGAAGAGATAGGAGTGGGAAAGACTGTAACAGAGGCGCAAGTTGAAGAAAGTGACACTGGTTGGAGTCTTTCATATTTTTTGCGAGCCTCAGCATAAGACAAGGATCCAGGGATTTGTACTCTTGGATCTTCTTTTCTCTCTTGTTAGCTGGGTAATCCAGCGAGCTAGGGGAGTGGCGCTCACGAAAATTGACACACAAAGGTGGCAGAATGCAGGGGCTTCTCTCATAGAGTGGGTGTCTACAATCACCACACAGAGGGTCTGCAGTACAGCAGGAAGAGATATGTCCAAAATGCAAGCATCAAAAGCACCTTGTGGGTGGTGGGATGTGCGGCTTCATGTCTCATCTGTAGCACATAACGTTGACCTTCTCTGGGTGGGTATCCCCCTCGAAATCTAGAATGAAGACCCTGGTATTTGTGTGGCTGTCTTTGTGACTCTTTTGCGCATACCAAACAAAATGAACACAGCATCACTCCAGATTAGCACAGAGTTCCTGATCAGTTTGCACGATGAGGTCCCTGTGAAAAATAACTTCCTGGGCCACATTCACAGATTGGTGAGGGGTAATAGACACTGGGACATTGCCAGGATGATCACAAGCATGAAGAGCTGTAGACTAGGTGGGAGAAAAAGCTTTGGTCAACAGGGAGCCTGACCACTTCTTACTGAGGGACTCTACTTCACCAAACTTGTCCTTGATATTCTCCACAAAAAACAATGACTTTGTGGTGGTGAATGTGTCCCCATCTGTCCTCGTACAGATGGGGTAGCGGCGAAAGTGTTTCATCCCAAGATGTAAAGCCTGGCCCTCCTCCCATGGTGTAGCCAGGAAGGGAAGGCTGCCGGATCATACAAAACAGCATTCAATGATCCTTCACCATTCTAAGAGATGGCAATTTGAGAACAGGCAGATTTTTGCAGCTTGATATGCTTCATGCACCAAGCATCCACCCTGATACCACCCACCCTGATCAACGCTCTCCCCATGGGTGCCACCCAGTCAGAGGACGGGACCACCTGGCACAGCAGCCGTTGCCGGGAGTTCTGATGCTCCAGGAAGCAACCGCTCCTTGGTATACATGGAGAAGGAACAGCTCTGGTATCAGTAGTGTGATCCCTGTGTTGTCAGGGTCTCAGCCAGATGGGTGCACAACAGCCCCACCACATGGACTAGCTACATGTGCTGGTGACTTAGCAAGATGGAGTGGGCTACAGCGAGGAAGGAAGGGGGGCGAGGAATCAACACCATAGACACTAGAGTTGCTGCTACAGGGCACAGAAGCAGGAGGATCCTGCTCCATGAGGTCCACAGAAGCATCAGCTGGCTTGTGCTGTTGGTCTGTGGAGTCCAACGCAGATAAACAGTTGGTGGTGCACACCATCAAAGACAATCTTCAAGTCGGCAAAGAAGAAGACCATTTGCCTTTGGTGGACTTCTTCGAGCCTTTCCAGTTAGCAAAGAAAGACTTGGGTGTTGTTTGGCTGGAGGGACTTAGGAAGTCTTCATTGGAGTACGCCTTCTATCCTTCCCAGCCTGCTGGTTGTGTAGCTGGTGGTTTCACCCCTTGAGGCGAGACAAGAGTTAGATAGCTTGTTGCACAGCTGGAAGGAGGAGGGGGGGGGGGGGATGGCGATGCTGCCTTGACACTGGGTGCTTTCACAACCTCAGAGCTGAATTTGAGGTCGCATGTCTGCGTGGTCATGTCCTTAATGGAGCGAGGGGTAACAAGAACAGAACTATAGTAATAGATGGGAAAATGCAGGGTTCGTGACTATCCAATAACTTGCGAGTGATTGGGTAAGGCACTTTTTCCTTTACCCGTATCTCCTGGGCAGCTCGCTCATCAAGATACACAGGACAATCCTGAAAGGCGGCGGCATGGCCGCCATTGCAGTTGATATTGTGGCAGTACATTGGGTTTGGAATGTATGGTCAGACTGTGATAATTTCATAACCGGCTTTGATCTTGGACAGAAGCACCACACTATCAAAGGTGAGAAAAAGAGTCCGGGTGGGCATTACGGAGGAATCTACCGTTTTCATCAGCCAATTGATGGCAATGACACCCTGATCAGAGAGGTAAGACTGGATTTTGGCCTCAGTCAGACCATCGAGCAGCCTAGTGTAAGAAACACCACAGGAAGAATTCAGAGTTCTATGGGCCTTGACATGAATAGGTTAGTCATGGAGAAGTGAGACAGCAAGCAGATGTTGTGCTTGAGAGTCAGAAGTAGTCACCAAAAGCAAAGTGCCATTCCCTAAACGAGAGCAGGATTTAACAGGGCAGACAATTGCATCAACACCTTTCTGAATTATGAGCGGATTTACTGTGGCAAAGGATTGACCGTCTTCAGTAAGTAAGATCACGAGGAACAGTGGTGAAGTGGAAGGGTCTTTGAGTTGTTAGCCTCATTCCATTTATGTTTCGTATATGTTGATTGTGAAGATGATTTGCTCATTGAGAGAAAATCCCCCACAATTGCCAGCATCTCCAATGGCGCGCTCCTTCCAAGTGGGGGCCCCCTTCACAGTTATTGTTCACACCTCAGGTCACACCTCCTGAACACCTGACAGAGGGACCAATTGGCAATTTGGGAAGGTAGCAGCTCAGGCAGTCATCCCTCCCTGGCCCTGGCCTGTACCAAGCGGTATGTGCAAACCCTACCTGTCGACCTGAGGCCGGGAATTACGTGTTACCCAGTCTCCTGTTACGCGTCAGATGCGTGGGCCGTCCTTCAGGAGCACAGAGGGAGGAAGAAGAAAAAGAGGAACCTCAAACGTCAAAGTGGAGAAATGAGAGGAGAAGGGAAACAAAGAAAGGAAAACAGAAAGGAAAACAGTGGTGAGATTGTTCTTATGTCAGCGACAGACAATGTGGAAATTTCCAATAACACCCCAGATGTATTCCCCAAGGGAGGGGAAAAAGAATAGCAAGAGGATAGACATGCAGCACGGAAGGGAAAAGATGCTGCAAAGGCTGGGGCCCAGTGGCAGCCAAGCACGAACCCACCACAGAGTGGTGAGCCCCCTGGGGGATCTCACACTCTTTGAAAGCTGCTTTCCATTAGAATGTTCTAATAAGGGTAATAGCAGTAAAAGGAAGCCTAGGTGGCTGACTAGTGGCATAAGGATATCATGTAGAACAAAATGGGAATTATATCAAAATGTTAGAAATAGTCGCAATCAAGCTACAGTACACCATTGCAAACAGTATTCTAGGATGTTTAAAAATATTATTAGGAAGGCAAAGAGTACATGGTACACAAATAGAACACCTAATTACACAGATAGAACAGCTAATTCACAGGATAAAATTAAAACCATGTGGTCAGTCATGCAGGAAGTGTCTGGTCAGCCGCACAAGGTCAACGACATTAAGTCTGTTCATAGTAAAAATATTTCTGTTACTGACATGTCAGATATATGTACAGTATTTAACAATCACTTTCTGAGCACTGCTTGTGGATTAAATAAAATCTTAGTTTCTACAGGGAATCATATAACTCTCTTGGGAAATACTTTTCTGAGACTAATGTCTGAAATCATCGTATGTGATACTTACAACGGGGCTCATGGATATGACGGCATACCTAACAGAGTACTGAAGTAGTGTGCTGCACATGTTTGCCCTGTACCTAGCTACATTTGAAATTTTTCCTTTAAGAATGGCACGTTTCCTGAACGATTAAAGCACTCAGTAGTAAAGTTTCTTTATAAAAAGGAAGAAAGGGATAATGTAGACAATTTTAGACCTATTTCTATGCCATTAGTGATTGCTAAAGTTATTGGAAAAACTGTGTACATAAGGATAATTGATCATTCTATTTCACATAATTTACTATCAAATATAAAGTTCAGTTTTAGAAATGGTTTAACAACTGTAAATGCTATTTCTCTTTTCTCTGTGAGGTACTAAATGGATTAAACAAAAGATTTTAGAACACTAAGTTTCTTTTTTTATTTAACCATGGTATTTGATCGTGCTGATCACAAAATATTGCTCCAGAAGTTGGATTACTATGGGTAGCTCACAATTGGTTCACCTCTTACTTTAACAACAGCAGAAGGTCATTATCCACAGTGTTGAAAATGGCTATGATGTGGGGTCTGAGTGGGGCATGGTTAAATGGGGGCACGGAGGTGCCCCCGGGGTCACTGTCGGGGCCACTCCTGTTCCTTATTTATATAAATGATATGCCCTTTAGTAATACAGATGATTCTAAAGTACTTCTGTTTTCAGATGATAATAGTTTGGTAGTAAAGGGTTTTGGGTGAAATGTTGGCACTATTTCAAATAGTGCAGTTCATGACATAAGTTCATGGTCTGTAGAAAGTAATCTAATGCTGAATCACAGTAAGACTCAATTTTTGCAGTTTCTAACAAACAATTCAACAAAACCCAATGTTTTAATTTCACAGAATGGGCATATGCTTAGTAAAACTAAACAGTTCAAATTTCAAGGTGTTTGGAATATCAGCTTATTCCGAAGAATTAGCAGCTTTCACTCAGTTAATACTAGGCAGAAATCCAATCTGCATTTGGATCACACTACCTTGACTCTTGTGCAGAAAAGAATACTGCTGCTTCCATTTTCAATAAGCTACTACAAGAATTCAAAAATCTTAGCAGTAATCCAAGCACTTTCAAATCTACATGAAGAGTTTCTTCATGTGTCACTCCTCCTATTCTGTTGAGAAGTTCCCTGAAAAATTAAGCTAATTCCTGTGTTATACTGTTGACTGCATTTACATAAACTTATGGCTTGTCTTTTTTTTGGGTTCATGGACTTTTATATCTGTTATTACTTTTATGCTGCAATTTATGAACTGACACATTCCGTGACCTTGGAGATTTGCTTGGTCCTATGGAACTCACTGTGTGTGTACTAATGAGAGTTATTGTGATGCCTGCAAGAAAATGTGAAGGAAATGGCCTGAATGTGGCGACACAATTCGTGGCTCTTGCAGCACAATAATGCACCTGCACATTTATCTACATCTACATCCATTCTCCGCAAGCCACCTGACTGTGTGTGGTGGAGGGTACCTTTATCAGTTCTCCCTTCTATTCCAGTCTTGTATTGTTTGTGGAAAGAAGGATTGGTGGTATGCCTCTGTGTGGGCTCTAATCTCTCTGATTTTATCCTCACGGTCTCTTCGTGAGATAGACATAGGAGGGAGCAATGTACTGCTTGACTCCTCAGTGAAGGTATGTTCTCGAAACTTCAACAAAAGCCCATACGGAGCTACTGAGTGTCTCTCCTGTAGAGTCTTCCACTGGAGTTTATCTATTGTCTCCGAAATACTTTCGCGATTACTAAATGATCCTATAACGAAGCAAGCTGCTCTCCATTGGATCTTCTCTATCTCTTCTATCAACCCTACCTGGTATGGATCCCACACTAGTGAGCAGTATTCAAACAGTGGGCGAACAAGTGTACTGTAACCTACTTCCTTTGTTTTCGGATTGCATTTCCTTAGGATTCTTCCAATGAATCTCAGTCTGGCATCTGCTTTACCGATGATCAACTTTATATGATTATTCCATTTTAAAGCACTCCTAATGAGTACTCCCAGATAATTTATGGAATTAACTGCTTCCAGTTGCTGACCTGCTATATTGTAGCTAAATGATAAGGGATTTTTCTTTCTATGTATTCACAGCACATTACACTTGTCTACATTGAGATTCAATTGCCATTCTCTGCACCATGTGTCAATTTGCTGCAGATCCTCCTGCATTTCAGTACAATTTTCCATTGTTCAACCTCTCGATATACCACAGCATCATCCGCAAAAAGCGTCAGTGAACTTCCGATGTTATCCACAAGGTCATTTATATATATTGTGAATGGCAACAGTCCTACGATACTCCCCTGCGGCACACCTGAAATCACTCTTACTTCGGAAGACTTGTGTCCATTGAAAATGACATGCTGCGTTCTGTTATCTAGGAACTCTTCAATCCAATCACACAATTGGTCTGATAGTCCATATGCTCTTACTTTGTTCATTAAATGACTGTGGGGAACTGTACTGAACGCCTTGCGGAAGTCAAGAAACACGGCAGCTACCTGGGAACCCGTGTCTATGGCCCTCTGAGTCTCGTGGACGAATAGTGCGAGCTGGGTTTCACACTACCATCTTTTTCGAGACCCATGCTGATTCCTACAGAGTAGATTTCTAGTCTCCAGAAAAGCCATTATACTCGAACATAATATGTGTTCCAAAATTCTACAACTGATCGACGTTAGAGATATAGGTCTATAGTTCTGCACATCTATTCGACGTCCCTTCTTGAAAATGGGGATGACCTGTGCCTTTTTCCAATCCTTTGGAATGCTACGCTCTTCTAGAGATCTACGGTACACCGCTGCAAGAAGGGGGGCAAGTTCCTTCGCGTACTCTGTGTAAAATCGAACTGGTATCCCATCACGTCCAGCAGCCTTTCCTCTTTTGAGCGATTTTAATTGTTCTCTATCCCTCTGTCGTCTATTTCAATATCTACCATTTTTTCATCTGAGCGACAATCTAGAGAAGGAACTACAATGCAGTCTTCCTCTGTGAAACAGCTTTGGAAGAAGACATTTAGGATTTCGGCCTTTAGTCTGTCATCCTCGGTTTCAGTACCATTTTGGTCACAGAGTGTCTGGACATTTTGTTTTGATCCACCTACTGCTTGGACAGAAGACCAAAATTTCTTAGGATTTTCTGCCAAGTCAGTACATAGAACTTTACTTTTGAATTCATTGAACGCCTCTCGCAAAGCCCTCCTCACACTACATTTCGCTTCGCATAATTCTCGTTTGTCTGCAAGGCTTTGGCGATATTTATGTTTGCTGTGAAGTTCCCTTTGCTTCCGTAGCAGTTTTCTAACTCAGTTTTTGTACCACGGTGGCTCTTTTCCATCTCTTACGATCTTGCTCGGCACATACTCATCTAATGCATATTGTACAATGGTTTTGAACTTTGTCCATTGATCCTCAACACTATCTGTACTTAAGACAAAACTTTTGTGTTGAGCCGTCAAGTACTCTGAAATCTGCTTTTTGTCACTTCTGCTAACCAGAAAAATCTTCCTACCTTTTTTAATATTTCTATTTACGGCCAAAATAATTGATGCAGTAACCACTTTATGATCGCTGATTCCCTGTTCTGCATTAACTGTTTCAGCGAGTCGGTTCTCTGTTTAACTGCTCAAGGTAGTTTTCAGATAAAGCACTTAAAAAGATTTCACTGGATTCTTTGTCCCTGCCACCCATTATAAACGTTTGAGTCTCCCAGTCTACACTCCCGGAAATTGAAATAAGAACACCGTGAATTCATTGTCCCAGGAAGGGGAAACTTTATTGACACATTCCTGGGGTCAGATACATCACATGATCACACTGACAGAACCACAGGCACATAGACACAGGCAACAGAGCATGCACAATGTCGGCACTAGTACAGTGTATATCCACCTTTCGCAGCAATGCAGGCTGCTATTCTCCCATGGAGACGATCGTAGAGATGCTGGATGTAGTCCTGTGGAACGGCTTGCCATGCCATTTCCACCTGGCGCCTCAGTTGGACCAGCGTTCGTGTTGGACGTGCAGACTGCGTGAGACGACGCTTCATCCAGTCCCAAACATGCTCAATGGGGGACAGATCCGGAGATCTTGCTGGCCAGGGTAGTTGACTTACACCTTCTAGAGCACGTTGGGTGGCACGGGATACATGCGGACGTGCATTGTCCTGTTGGAACAGCAAGTTCCCTTGCCGGTCTAGGAATGGTAGAACGATGGGTTCGATGACGGTTTGGATGTATCGTGCACTATTCAGTGTCCCCTCGACGATCACCAGTGGTGTACGGCCAGTGTAGGAGATCGCTCCCCACACCATGATGCCGGGTGTTGGCCCTGTGTGCCTCGGTCATATGCAGTCCTGATTGTGGCGCTCACCTGCATGGCGCCAAACACGCATACGACCATCATTGGCACCAAGGCAGAAGCGACTCTCATCGCTGAAGACGACACGTCTCCATTCGTCCCTCCATTCACACCTGTCGCGACACCACTGGAGGCGGGCTGCACGATGTTGGGGCGTGAGCGGAAGACGGCCTAACGGTGTGCGGGACCGTAGCCCAGCTTCATGGAGACGGTTGCGAATGGTCCTCGCCGATACCCCAGGAGCAACAGTGTCCCTAATTTGCTGGGAAGTGGCGGTGCGGTCCCCTACGGCACTGCGTAGGATCCTACGATCTTGGCGTGCATCCGTGCGTCGCTGCGGTCCGGTCCCAGGTCGACGGGCACGTGCACCTTCCGCCGACCACTGGCGACAACATTGATGTACTGTGGAGACCTCATGCCCCACGTGTTGAGCAATTCGGCGGTACGTCCACCTGGCCTCCCGCATGCCCACTATACGCCCTCGCTCAAAGTCCGTCAACTGCACATACGGTTCACGTCCACGCTGTCGCGGCATGCTACCAGTGTTAAAGACTGCGATGGAGCTCCGTATGCCACGGCAAACTGGCTGACACTGACGGCGGCAGTGCACAAATGCTGCGCAGCTAGCGCCATTAGACGGCCAACACCGCGGTTCCTGGTGTGTCCGCTGTGCCGTGCGTGTGATCATTGCTTGTACAGCCCTCTCACAGTGTCCGGAGCAAGTATGGTGGGTCTGACACACCGGTGTCAATGTGTTCTTTTTTCCATTTCCAGGAGTGTATATCTGGCAAATTAAAATCTCCACCCAGAACTATAACATGGTGGGGAAATCAGCTCAAAATATTTTCCAAATTTTCCTTCAGGTCTCTGCCACCACAGCTGCTGAGCCAGGGGGCCTACAGAGACATCCAATTACCATGTTTGAGCCTGCTTTAACCGTGACCTTCACCCAAATTATTTCACATTTCGGATCTCCGTCAATTTCCTTCGATACTATTGCACTTTTTATCACTATAAACACGTCTCCCCCTTCGCTGTCCAGCCTGTCTCTGCGGTATACATTCCAATCTGAGTTTAGAATTTCATTATTGTTTACATCTGGTTTCAGCCAACTCATTGTTGATGTGCGACTATTGCACAAAAAATTAAATCACTGTGCTGCCTCATCCTCCACACTCTCCAGATCTGGCCCCTGTGGACTTTTATTTATTTCCAGAGTTGAAATCCTGTTGAAAGGATGAAGATGTGCAATGATAGATGATATAAAAGAAAATTCAATATAGCACTTTGCACAATCCAGCAAGAGGTGTACCAAGACCGATTCCAAAAGTTGAAATGGCATTGGGAGCAGGATAACAATTGTGAAGGATAGTGTTTCGAAGGATACCATTTACAGTAAGTAAAAGGTAAGCATGGAAAAATTTTGAGGGCAAAGTTCCAGAATTTTTTGAACAGACCTCATTTATGAAGGTAGCACTAATCAACTGAGAAACTGGGGGCACAAGTCAAAGGCATTATCAGAGTAAACACATCCCACCAGTGCAAGAAATATAGTGACCTTTTCTTCTTGTAAGATTATCTTCAACAAATAACTGGCAGCCAAACAAAATTGACTATGTGCACGCAAGACATGATGGAATTAATGTTATCTATACCACAGCTAGATAATAAAATGTCAATTATTTTCCTAGAGCTTTAAGTAATATTTGCACACTTACTTTATCTCTCAGTATCTTGGTCCTGAACTGGCAGATGTTTTCACAGCTCCACAAATAGTGGCGAACTCAATTACATCTAAAAGCTCTACACATGTTACCTCTGCCCATCAGTTTTAGCTACATAAATAGGCAGCATGAAGCACAAAACAACTGACAGAAACACAAGACACACTAATACATTATAGCCCCCAGGAATGTATCACACATGGTGCAGCCTGTATCCCACCATTCATTATTTCATTCACGCCCCATGTTCTGTAAATCCTACTATGAATGAGAGCCTTCAGGGCTGTGGAATGAGTCAAGTTATAAATTAATAAGCAGCAGCAGCCACTGTAGGGTACATCTGTAAATACACTCACAACAAAGCGTAACTAGTACTAACCTAATTAATGATGACTAGACGCATTACTTAACAGAAAATACAGGCTGGAATAACAATATGAATAAGGATAGATTACTACTGGCCACTTAGAGAAGGCACTTTTAAAAGTAGACTATGAGATTTTTTAGCAGTCAGACAAAATAATCATCAGGCTGAGAAACAAGCACAAACACACAAACGCATGCACACGAAAGTATGCACACAGGCGTATATATGTGTTTCTCAGTCTGATAAAGGATTCTGGCCAATAGCTAAAAAAAAGTCCAACACTGTATCTTCTCTCAATTGCTGATTTTATCAACTGCATCATACTAAGCATTTATTTAACTCTAATGGTTTCAAAGAAACTATAGCTGTCTATGTTCCAGTGAAACTGGAAGCCTCTTTAATGTGAACTCTAGTATTAACAGATATTTACATCATAAGAGTCCAATTGTTCTCATTAAATTACAGAAGAAACGATTCAGAAGGCACTTGTTTATTTTGCTTTTGAGTATCTGAGGACTTTAAATTTACAGGCTTATATCTTCTGGCAGCCTAGACACCTCTGGAGGGGTGCATATACCATATAGATTATTTTCACTTACTTCACATTACCAACAGAACCAAAGAAAATACACACATAGGAAATACAAAATTTTGAACAATAATTTCGATCTAATTCTGATATTCTGAGTAAGATGGCAACACACACACACACACACACACACACACACACACACACACACACACACACACACACACACACACACACACACACACACACACGAGTGCATGCATGCTGACATGTCCCTGGTCCAAGATGACTGAACTCTGATCAACCTCATGTTCTCGCAACAAATATTCCACTTTGCAATCTCACCAATCAGTCCAAATAACTGGAAGAATTTAATAACAGACAACATTTCCTCCCCCATCTCCAACCGCACCATAGGACTGTCATATTTCAAATGTCATATTCATACTTAACAACAGAAGCTACACAATACATTAAACGTCTTACTGCACCACAAACAGCAAACCAGTTAGGAAAAAAAAAAAATAATTAAATTAAATTAAAAACTCACTGAAAAAGCTTCCAGACCTTACGTCCCTAACTACAAACATTGCCAATGATTTCACACATCCAAAACCAAGGCTCAAATGAACCCAATTCAACATATTACACCCAGTACATACACACAAAACAGCAGAGGGCACCATCAAACACAATAAGACAACATCTACAAGCACAACCAACTCAAACTCCGCCCCGTAATGACATCACACACAACAACACCCTTACGTCACAGGTCAAAGCAGACGGAATTGGACACTTCCATTGACCCGACATCTATTATGTACACTCCTGGAAATGGAAAAAAGAACACATTGACACCGGTGTGTCAGACCCACCATACTTGCTCCGGACACTGCGAGAGGGCTGTACAAGCAATGATCACACGCACGGCACAGCGGACACAACGGGAACCGCGGTGTTGTCCGTCGAATGGCGCTAGCTGCGCAGCATTTGTGCACCGCTGCCGTCAGTGGCAGCCAGTTTGCCGTGGCATACGGAGCTCCATCGCAGTCTTTAACCTGGTAGCATGCCGCGACAGCGTGGACGTGAACCGTATGTGCAGTTGACGGACTTTGAGCGAGGGCGTATAGTGGGCATGCGGGAGGCCGGGTGGACGTACCGCCGAATTGCTCAACACGTGGGGCGTGAGGTCTCCACAGTACATCGATGTTGTCGCCAGTGGTCGGCGGAAGGTGCACGTGCCCGTCGACCTGGGACCGGACCGCAGCGACGCACGGATGCACGCCAAGACCGTAGGATCCTACGCAGTGCCATAGGGGACCGCACCGCCACTTCCCAGCAAATTAGGGACACTGTTGCTCCTGGGGTATCAGCGAGGACCATTCGCAACCGTCTCCATGAAGCTGGGCTACGGTCCCGCACACCGTTAGGCCGTCTTCCGCTCACGCCCCAACATCGTGCAGCCTGCCTCCAGTGGTGTCGCGACAGGCGTGAATGGAGGGACGAATGGAGACGTGTCATCTTCAGCGATGAGAGTCGCTTCTGCCTTGGTGCCAATGATGGTCGTATGCGTGTTTGGCGCCGTGCAGGTGAGCACCACAATCAGGACTGCATACGACCGAGGCACACAGGGCCAACACCCGGCATCATGGTGTGGGGAGCGATCTCCTACACTGGCCGTACACCACTGGTGATCGTCGAGGGGACACTGAATAGTGCACGGTACATCTAAACCGTCATCGAACCCATTGTTCTACCATTCTTAGACCGGCAAGGGAACTTGCTGTTCCAACAGGACAATGCACGTCCGCATGTATCCCGTGCCACCCAACGTGCTCTAGAAGGTGTAAGTCAACTACCCTGGCCAGCAAGATCTCCGGATCTGTCCCCCATTGAGCATGTTTGGGACTGGATGAAGCGTCGTCTCACGCGGTCTGCACGTCCAGCACGAACGCTGGTCCAACTGAGGCGCCAGGTGGAAATGGCATGGCAAGCCGTTCCACAGGACTACATCCAGCATCTCTACGATCGTCTCCATGGGAGAATAGCAGCCTGCATTGCTGCGAAAGGTGGATATACACTGTACTAGTGCCGAGATTGTGCATGCTCTGTTGCCTGTGTCTATGTGCCTGTGGTTCTGTCAGTGTGATCATGTGATGTATCTGACCCCAGGAATGTGTCAATAAAGTTTCCCCTTCCTGGGACAATGAATTCACGGTGTTCTTATTTCAATTTCCAGGAGTGTATTTGTGGTTTTTGTTAAGGCAGTGTTCCACAAAAGCTGAATCATGCTTCCTCAGTCTCCAACATCTATGATTGGCAGTGTCCACAAAAGCTGAATCAGGCTTCCTCAGTCTCCATCATCTATGATTTTCTTCAAGCCTAGTGCAGACTGGCCTCCCAATTTGTTCCACGTAGCAAGACTGACACTTCCGGAATATGATCTTATAAACTCCACTTTTTATGATGGCTAGCTGGTTGACTTTTGCATTGAACAAGCAACTACCTATTGTCTGAGGGACATAAAAAAGCACACAGAAACCCTCTGCCTTCAAAATGTTACTTATCCTATAAGAGGTAATCTGCATCAGTTCTTTTCCAGTTTGCCTTTGTTGTTCATTGGGGACAGTATGGACTTGGCTTAATTCTTCATCTTTTTACTTAGAATTCTGTCAATGATTCATTATTTGTAGCTATTTTTTTACTGTATTAAGTTCCTGGTCAAAGTCTTCTTGGAACATGGGGGTAAGAAGGATATAGTGGATTATGTGGTGGGTTGCTGCATGTTTACAGGTTCTAGGATGTTGGGAGGAAGCTGGGATGAATGTGTCAGTGAAGGAGACTTTACAATAATTTTTAAATTTATGGTTGCTGTATTTTATCTTCAAGCTTACTGCCTCAACAAAAACCCCAAATACATAACTGATGAAGTCTCACACACAGAGAAAAACAGGGCAAAACTTGGCCAGTTAGAAATTGAAAGACAGATAAGTATATCCCCGCACCTATTATTAAATGAGCAATCCCAATTCAATTATTCTACCACAACTAGACAGAAGTAAACCTTTGGGCCACAATCTGCAAATGCATAAAAAGTTTTAGGCTGATGCATAACTTTATTCCTAGGTATGTTTAGTCAGTTAGTGTTAGTGTTGAATACAGTAATTCCATAGGTAATTTGTCAAAAAATCATTACTGAAGTAATTTCACATTAAGCGAAGGATTGATACGTTAAGAAGTTGATATGTTTATCTTTACCTTATCATCATGTTTATCTTTGTTTTATCATCTTTGGAGTCAGTTGTGTACTTGAAAATGGGATTATTACCCGAGTTGTGCAGTAACCATAGCAAAATTCATGAAACAAGGGAAAAAAATAGTGTTTGTTTATTTACTATAAGGCAACACATTGAGGGCTGCTAGTAATTACACTCACTCACTCACTCTGCAGCGGAGTGTGTTTCCCGGTAGATTAAAACTGTGCGCTGGGCCAAGACTCCAGCACTTAACCTTTGCCACTTACTCTAACAACTAAGCTTCCCAAGCACAACTCACAGCCCATCCTCTCATCTTTATTTCCACCAGCAGCTCATCTCCTACCTTCCAAAGGTCAGAGCAGCTCTCCTGTAGGGATAGGTTGTGAGTCATGCTTGGGTAGCTCCGTCAGTAGAGCACATGTCCGCAATAGGCAAAGGTTCTGAGCTGAAGTCTCTGTCTGACACACAGTTTTAATCTGCCATCAAGTATCACAGCTTGCTAATTTTTTTTAAAATATTTGCTAACAATGAAATTCACAAACAGTTGTAAAACTGTTTGCCCATTTATGCCAGAAACATGACTAAAAATTAGTCTGAACAACTTTCTATAATGTAAATACTAATCAGCAAACATTCCTTGATCAGTTACTGAGGGACGTGTGAGAAGCAGAGGATTAAGCTCTATGCAGCACATGGGCTTCTCCCATTTCATGCTCCCATTTCATGCTTTGCTGGTATTATACATTTGCTTTGTAATTAGTGCTAGGAATCAATATAAAAATACAAGAGTGACACACACACACACACACACACACACACACACACACACACACACACACACACAAATCACATAATATCATGACACAGACACTAATGGCAGTAGCAATATGGCCCACATAATGAAGACTAATAATTGCTTGCATGTATGATTTGCTCAATCAAAGCCTACCAGTCAAATCAATCAGGGATACAATGGCAATACCAGAGTTCCATGTTCATGGGAGACTTTCATGATCAACATGACACGCTGGAAGGCACATATATGAACCCTAATGAAGAAGCATTATTCAAATTCCTGACAACCAAAAATGTAAACAGCCTCTCTCTCTCTCTCTCTCTCTCTCTCTCTCTCTCTCTCTCTCTCTCTCCACACCACTATTTACTGGACAACAGAACACTTGCTCTCAAACCACAGGTTCCATAGCCCTAACATCACTCACAGTTCAGGTGACACAAACATTGGAGACCTCCAATCATCTTCCCCTTACTTTTTCAACAATAACCTCTCCCTGCCCGTCTGTCCTCCAACCAACAAACAGGGCTATCAAACACTATGTAGCACCTGCCAGCAAAAAATATCAACAAATCATTGATGTTGAAGTAAATGCTTCAAATATTTGCAGACAAAGCTGATCTTAATCACAAAAATAATCAGATTGTGCCCTGCACACAATAAGTGGAAACAGAAAAATACACCTGACAACACCAACATAAAAGGACCCCATCTCCACAAAACCCCTCAAAAGAACATTTTTCTAACTCAACTCGGCAACTTCTGCATAAAGACTGGCTCAACAGCTTTGACATTAAAACTGACCAACACAATGATTCCCATACTAGGAAAACCAAAGACAGAGCCATCTCACTCATAGACATCATCAGAAGGACTCTTTAATAAATACTGATTGACATGCTGACTAAATTTAATTAAAGTTAGAGAGAGAGAGAGAGAGAGAGAGAGAGAGAGAGAGAGAGAGAGAGAATACTTCCATTCCCGCAACTGAGTTCCAGGAACAACCACTCAAGTAACAGCCTACCATCATGGCTCATGACACAGTACACAAAGTTAATGCCATGTTAGAAATCAAGAATGATTTCACATCATACATGTAAAACCATAAGCTTAATCAAAAATACTACAAACAAACAACTGTAAATAAATTTGAGCAAGTAATAATTGAAAAATGTCTAATAAATGAACTAACTAAAGCATGAGCATCATAATTAGAATTACATTGTACATTTATAAATAACTGCAAGAGACCAACTTTCAGATAAAAGATTCGGGACTAGTGTAGCAGGGGATACAACCCGTCGGCTTTGGACATTGACGTCACAAGTCGCCAATCGAGAAGCGATTCTTCTTAGTGTTGTAGCTCCCTTCAGTGGCTGATAAGTGTTTTTTGGCTTTTTTAAAAAAAAATCTCACGAGATAGAATAAACAGATCCACTTTATTAAGCAATCAGTAAAAAAACGAAACTGAAACATAACAGCAAAAGCGAAAATGGTAAACTGCTATCTGGCGACTTGTCACGTCATTGTCCAAAGCCGACGGGTTGTATCCCCTGCTACACTAGACCCAAAGATTCTTGTAAAAATGCAGTAAAATATATAAACTGCCCAATACACTTAAAACTGTCCTTGAGCTGTACCAGCCATCACGAAGGGGAGTGATATTTTAAAAAAAATCTGCAACACTGATAGACAATACACTGCTGGCCTGATGATCACCACAAGGGTTAAATAATGCCAACAAATTATGACTTACAAACAGGCCTACCAAACTGGCAGTGTCTGGATATTACAAATCAGTTACTTGTGGCTCAAAGTAAATACTACTGGTAGCCACTTCGTTAAATAACTAGGCTCATTCTGCCACATCTGTATGCACCAAGGGGAAAGTGGCTGCTCTACTTATAACGTATTTACTCGGTTTAGGCTTTCAGTTGATGTGTAAAATGTTTCTGTATTATATGAAATCATTTAAAATTGGTTTGCTAAAAAATAATACCTTAATTTAAATTCTTTTTCATCCATTCCTCTGTAATTTGTTGTTGTACTGAGCGTTCACTCTCATATTTCACAAAATACTAACTAGTACCCTACAGTAAAGCAACGCCTGTGATGCTATTGTGACATATGATTGGTTCATAAACCGATCTTCTCTTACTTGTGCCGTCTGCAGGATGTTACTAACGACAGTTACTTTTTGTTTCGCTGTCATAAGTTTTTTCACATAGGCGTCCAAATCCAAGGGGCACTGCTGGGAATCTGAAATTTTCCTTAATTCCTCCGCGAGGCCTTCAATCTGTTGTTTCAACTCAACTTGGCTTATTCTGTTGGCAAAAGAAACAAGTGGTTCGTTTCGGATAGGCTATTATGACACTTATAAGTTAACCATCATCTCTATTACAGTACCGAGTTGCGCGAACTCTTTCATCCAGTTGATCAATCGTTGGCTTCAATAAACACATCAATCCTTCAGCCAAAGTATCGCGGGTAGGATTTTCGCAGAAATCTTCTGTTTTGTCATCAATTGAAGTTGTCGTGCTCTCGGTGTCTAATTCCATGATGTTTATCACTGGTTTACTTTGCGCTAGTGCAGTCTTTGGAGGGTGGCGCGAAAGATCACTCCTGTACGTAAGTAAAGAAAATTTTGGTGACGCTACCAATCAAAATAAAAATTAATTCACGGAACAATACATCCTATGTACGCTTAGGCTCGAAGTTTAGCGATACTTCGGTAAATAAAGCAGTGCAAAAAGGAAGCAAGTGTCAAATTGTAATGAGCCTAATAACTTACAAGAAAGCAAAATGTGCTGATGGCACGGCACTTCGGTTGCTAAATCCGGGGATGAATCTGATCAAATACGAAAAGCGAACATAGTTATTTAAGTTAATAGGCTTGGTGACCACAATCAATTTCCATAAATTTTTTCTGGGCTGTAAACCGCATCATATTGTAAGTTTTCCAATGTTTAAGCCACTGTTGCAAGTAGCCTTATTGTTGTGCGTAACCTACAGGCACGTCGCAAATTTTAACACTTAATACCGCCTTCACTACTGCAGTATATTTACTTAAAATGAGTGTACTTAAGATTCATCAAATGAGTGGATGCCACAAGTGGAATGGAAGGGAGCTTGTATTCTTTATTGACTGTAATTAAGGCTGAATTTTACAGTCTCACATTGACGAATTAGAGGAGAACTGTATTTGTGACATGGTTTTTCTCCCACGGTGTTTGGCAGCGGTTAGGACCGGCCAGTACGTTATGTGCTTTCAGCAGAAGAGCATACAGCCTCACCTTGTGGGACAGCTTTGTCGAGAATAAATTAACGTCCGATTCCAGCTGTCTGCTTGACCAATGACGTCATAATACGCAAAAAGCGATCGTTTGCCTTAGTTGGTAAGGAAATCATAAATGATTTTAATAACAGGCTGATTACACTCTTTAAGACAGCGACAACAAGACAGAAGATTAAGTTAATGACTAAACCTAAAAACGGATAGTATTTACCTCACAAGACTTTCTGCAAGTCACATGCAGTATCGACAGCTGGAGGAAATGGTATTGATTTTGGGACAAGGAAGAATTTGAATGTTACTGTTCCTCATTTCATTTACAGCAATTTAAGCTGTCCTGCCAAACCATATCCTTGGAAATAGCGAGTTAGTTATTAATTTAGTTTCACGTTCCATTGACCATTTGCACGCTAATTCGTAATGGTGTGGAGCGAGTAATTTCACGTACACATTACAATTAAATTTTTAAGTATTAGTACATCCTGAATGTTTAATTTTTTTGTTGATATCTTCAGATGTGAGTTATTATTTCCTCTCCACCACCTTTTACACATCACAGTAGTAGAAATTCCTCTACAAAACAGAAGGGATTGTTAGTTTGTTTTAAAATTCACCTTCAGTTTCTGTCAGACATTTTACACACCCTTTAAGCAGATGTCTACAAGATGATCATTTATGTGCATCAGATTTTAATCCTACAGCAATTTTTTGAGAAATGAAGACTTTCCTTCCTGACGATGAGTTATTTCAAAACATTATTCCATATGACATTGTTGAATTAAGTTGTTTTAGGAGTTCCAAAATGTGTCCTTTCCAGTTTAAATTCTCGTCCATATGAACATTTAAGTAATTTGAAGTTTATACACTGTTTATTATTTCCTCACCTTGTGTTACGATTATCATTACTGTAGAACCTCCACATATGCAGAATTGAATATGTTGTGACTTTTTAAAATTGAGGGTGAGACCGTTCACAAAATGCCAATCAACGATACTTTTAAGAACATTGTTTAACATTTCTTCTGTGTGTATACTTGCGTTGATTACAATATGAATTTCATCTACAAATACACAAAACATGTCAACTTACTGATTTGACTGTTCCCAAGATTTGAAACGGTTCTAATAGCAACTGTGGCTGTATTAAGATGTTTTAAGACTTCTAAAATTTGTGTTTTCCAATTTAAATTGTCTTAAATATGAACAGTTAAAGATTTTGAAGTTTCCATCCTATTTATTATTACCTCAACATGTGGTATGATTATCATTGCTGTAGAACCCCCAGATATGCAGAACTGAATATGTTGTGTCTTTTTAAAACAGACAGTGAGACCTTTCGCAAAAAACCATTTCTTCTGTTTCTGTGTATATACTTGCGCTGATTACAATAATAGTGTCATCTACAAAAATAACTAGCTGTGCTTGTTGTATATTAGATGAAAGACCGTTTACATATACAAGGAACAAGAGTGAACCTAAGACTGAGCCTTCGGGAACCTCATATGTGATTTCTCCCCAGTCAGAATACTGCCCCTATACTACATTGATTGGATTACTAAGTACAACTTTCCACATTCTTTTGCTTAGGTGTGACATAATCCACTTCTTGGGCATACCACCAATTCCACAAAACTTCAGTTTATCTATGACAGTATTGTGATTCACACCATCAAATCCCTTAGACAGATCACAGCAAATAGCTACCGGCACTGTTTTTATTATTTAATGCTTGCAGAATTTGGTTGGTGAACATGTAAAAGGCATTCTCAGTAAAGAAACTCTTCTGAAATTAAAACTATAATTTGCTGAGGATGTTATTGTTGCTCAGGTGAGATACTACTCTAGAATACATCACCTCCTCAAAAATTTGGGAAAATGATGTCAGCAGTGAAACTGGTTGGTAGTTATTGACATATCTCCAGTCATCTATCTTATGGAGGGGTTTGACAATGGAGTCTCTCTGGAAAAATTCCTTGTTTTAGTAATGTATTAAATATTTCTGATAAGACAGGGAGTATCGTATGGGAACAAATTTTTAGCATTCTATTGAAAACATCATCAAAACCAGATGAGCTTTTGTGTTTGAGAAAATGTATAATTTTCTTAATATCAAAAGGAGAAATTGGTGATATATTTATTTCACTGAGTTCTATTAGAGCTACTTTTTCAACATACTGCTGTGATATTTCTCTTGAACTGTTTGTTCCTGTAATTTCTACTATGCTGAACAAATGATTATTAAATATATTTGCCACTTGTGACTCATCATTTATAGCCTTTCCATTTGATTCAGTAGTGATGTTATCCTGTTCTGTGGCTGGTTCTCCTTTCTCTAATTTCACTACATTCAACTATTTTCAAAATAATAATTCAATTCAGAAATAAAGAGCTAAATATTTTTGAAAAGGAAGAATAGGAATTTTATTGCTATTCATTTTAGTTGCAGCTAATAAAGCTGTTCTCTTAGGTTCCTGCCTAACAATGCACTCAGAATCCTCCACATATTCGGAAATGAACAATGAAATATTTGCGACAAAGAAGATTCTGAATTTTATTGTTCCTTGTTTCAGACAGAGTAATTTAAGCTGCCCTCTTATATTCCTGCCTAACCAATCACTCAAAATTGCCAAATATTTATTTCATCCTTCATTCTTCAATCAGTCAGAAATATAAATAACATGGAATATTGCAAAACATACTTATATTACATTCATGTGAAAGTATCAAAATGTGTTAACAACGCTAAGACGTAAAAAATATTAAAATTTAAGTGGGAAATAAACCTATACCATCTCACCTCCATAAGCCACCATACTATCCATTGCAATAGCACTTGGACACTATATTTTGGTCTCCTGCCTTGATTATTATAGTATGTGTTGAAGGATTATATCACTGATGCGTTATTAAGTGATATTCAATAATAATACAATTTTCAATGTGCCATTGGTTGGAAATGGTACAATGCAAATTGTAAAACGAAACATCTGAATATGACAAAATGAATATGGTGCCTCCCAAATCGATAGTCGATATTTTTTGTGATGACAAAATGACAGAACATTTGTAGAAAGTGTTTGGTGTTACCCATAAAAAAAACACGCAAAGTGTTTCAATCAGCAAATAAAATGAAATTAATGGTATTTTGGGTCCAGACAAACTTAAAAAAGGTTAATAAAGATAAGATCAATCAAGTACTACCAAGACCTCGAAAAATAGATTGCGCGAAATCATCCGGAATAAATGAAGCGAAAATATACATAAAATTCGAAATTGGAATCGAATAATTCTCTTGAGTTATATAGCTCAAATGGAGACAGGAATAACAGACACATAACGAAAAAGTCAAATAATGCACACAACTTCTTACAAAAAAAGCAAACGAAAATACAAAATAGGCGATAATGTATGCTAAACCTATATATCTTGATGGATGACAGCAATAAAAGGTACCTCACTGCAAAATAAACACACAAAGGAAAAAATGCACAAACAAATGCCTCTAAAGTATATCGAAAAAATTAGACAATTGCAATTGTATTCGTCCCTTGATGTGTATAACTCAAACTAAAACAGGGACACCACATACACCCCCAGAAAACAATGAATTAACCTTAGAAAACACAAGCTCCTCCACAATAAACAGAACAAAAATACATATAAAAATTGAAATCGCTATACAAACGGTAATTAACAAGTCAGTAACGGCAAAGGAAAATAGTAACCAAGGACTCAGTCCCACACAATTAAATCATTACTTCTAAACACATCACAAAAAAATACACATCCACTGCAAGTGCAACCGACCACTAAAAACATGACTTGTAACAGAAGAATCGATTTCATAAATACAAGACCTAGATGATGCCACATTTGAAAAAGGAAGCAAATTATTCGAAAAAACTAAAATTATCAATAGCATTACAACTTATTTCAGTCTTGAGCATATTAGCAATGCACTTACATTCCTGGCTAAACCTACCCTGAAAAAACTTGCAAAAACAGCCAAATAATTGTAAAAAACAGCATAATATTTATAATTACTAATCATTTCAGGCACAGTAATTTAACTTCTGCTCTGAAGTCCCTACCCAAAGTTACTCTCAGAAATCACACCCATTTAAGAAAGATAGAGTATATGTATACTGTTTCTTTATCGGCAATTTTAGCTATACTATCAGGTTCGATCGAGATCACCACATCACCACATATTTGGATTAAACAGAATAGTTTGCAAATATAATAGATTACATGGGAAACTAAGAAAAGCACAGAAAACATTTAATAACGTGTCAGTGTTGGGGATATGTGAACAAACATTTTCCAGCGTGCATAGTGTCGCACAAGATATGATGTGCAGATTGCATTAGACTCTATGGAATATACATTTTCCGTGTTTGTTGTTGGGGCAACGTAATATAATTTGGTAGTCAAATGTATTAATATGTGTTGTGCGAATAAAGCATAAGTTTATTTTGTCCCTTAAGTCGTGTTACCTGTCATTTATCTGCGTTAACCTGCATAAACTACAACAGGTTATAGGCCCAGGTACTGGATTAAAGAAATAATAAGCTTTAAGGTGACGTGTATTTGCGCAAAAGGTGCGCGGAAGTTCGTATAAACTTGGATGGTGTACGCTATACAAAGAAGAAAATAACTGTAAAATGAGTACAACACAGATACCGCAAATAGAGCGGCTTGTAGGGCGCGAAAATTACGCGACCAGGAAATTTGCTGTTGAGGCATATTTGCACCTGGATGACTTACGGGACGTCGTAAACGGTAAATTGGCACCTACTGAATCAAGTTTTGCTACTAAGGATCGGAAGGCGAAATCAAAACTAATTCTTTTGATTGATCCAGTGAATTATGTTCACATAGAAAAGGCTACGTTAGCAAAGGAGGTATGGGACAAACTGAAAAACGCATTTGAAGATGGTGGTTTAACCAGAAAAGTAGGATTACTTCATGAGCTGACAACCAGAAGATTGAATAAGTGTAAAAGCGTCGATGAATATGTGAATAAAATAATTTCAGCCTCCAATTGTCTGAGGAATATTGGTTCTGAAATTGCGGATGAATGGATTGGAACTTTATCGTTAGCTGGACTACCTGAGAAATATTCGCCAATGATTATGGGTTTGGAAAGTTCGGTAATATCCATTACAGCGGATAGTGTTAAGGTAAAGATTCTACAGGACGTGAAGAATGAACCAGATTCTAATGCTTCAGAAAAAGAAACAGTGTCGGCTTTATACTCTAAGTACAAGAAGAAGAAGCCAATAAGATGTTTCAGATCGCAATAATTTATTTTTAGAACATGGTGATATATATATATATATATATATATATATATATATATATATATAAATATACTCACACACATATGCACACACTTCCTACATATTTTTACACTCACACACATGCACACACATTTACACCACACATCACACACACAACCAATAATTACACTATGATAAAAGGGCCATACTATTTGATACATAAACCCCCCACTCCTTACACATACTCATTCTCTCTCTATCTCTCAATCAGAGTCCCCAACCTCTACTTTTGCTTCAAGTAAATAGTGTGAGTATGGGAGGGTTTCCACCCCATCCTCACAAATGACTCTTTTATCGTCATGAGGAGACAATCCGACTTTAGATTGCAGTACAGTGTACACTTCGTGACCTCACGATCGAATACTACACTCCTGGAAATTGAAATAAGAACACCGTGAATTCATTGTCCCAGGAAGGGGAAACTTTATTGACACATTCCTGGGGTCAGATACATCACATGATCACACTGACAGAACCACAGGCACATAGACACAGGCAACAGAGCATGCACAATCTCGGCACTAGTACAGTGTATATCCACCTTTCGCAGCAATGCAGGCTGCTATTCTCCCATGGAGACGATCGTAGAGATGCTGGATGTAGTCCTGTGGAACGGCTTGCCATGCCATTTCCGCCTGGCGCCTCAGTTGGACCAGCGTTCGTGCTGGACGTGCAGACCGCGTGAGACGACGCTTCATCCAGTCCCAAACATGCTCAATGGGGGACAGATCCGGAGATCTTACTGGCCAGGGTAGTTGACTTACACCTTCTAGAGCACGTTGGGTGGCACGGGATACATGCGGACGTGCATTGTCCTGTTGGAACAGCAAGTTCCCTTGCCGGTCTAAGAATGGTAGAACGATGGGTTCGATGACGGTTTGGATGTACCGTGCACTATTCAGTGTCCCCTCGACGATCACCAGTGGTGTACGGCCAGTGTAGGAGATCGCTCCCCACACCATGATGCCGTGTGTTGGCCCTGTGTGCCTCGGTCGTATGCAGTCCTGATTGTGGCGCTCACCTGCACGGCGCCAAACACGCATACGACCATCATTGGCACCAAGGCAGAAGCGACTCTCATCGCTGAAGACGACACGTCTCCATTCGTCCCTCCATTCACGCCTGTCGCGACACCACTGGAGGCGGGCTGCACGATGTTGGGGCGTGAGCGGAAGACGGCCTAACGGTGTGCGGGACCGTAGCCCAGCTTCATGGAGACGGTTGCGAATGGTCCTCGCCGATACCCCAGGAGCAACAGTGTCCCTAATTTGCTGGGAAGTGGCGGTGTGGTCCCCTACGGCACTGCGTAGGATCCTACGGTCTTGGCGTGCATCCGTGCGTTGCTGCGGTCCGGTCCCAGGTCGACGGGCACGCGCACCTTCCGCCGACCACTGGCGACAACATCGATTTACTGTGGAGACCTCACGCCCCACGTGTTGAGCAATTCGGCGGTACGTCCACCCGGCCTCCCGCATGCCCACTATACGCCCTCGCTCAAAGTCCGTCAACTGCACATACGGTTCACGTCCACGCTGTCGCAGCATGCTACCAGTGTTAAAGTCTGCGATGGAGCTCCGTATGCCACGGCAAACTGGCTGACACTGACGGCGGCGGTGCACAAATGCTGCGCAGCTAGCGCCATTCGACGGCCAGCACCGCGGTTCCTGGTGTGTCCGCTGTGCCGTGACTGTGATCATTGCTTGTACAGCCCTCTCGCAGTGTCCGGAGCAAGTATGGTGGGTCTGACACACCGGTGTCAATGTGTTCTTTTTTCCATTTCCAGGAGTGTAGATGACAGTACTTTCTGGCAGTGGTACTGTGTACTAGGCCCGGACCTCGTGGTGAAAACACTGTATCTCACCATCTTGGGTGACAGTACTCACATCATCAGCTGATGTCACTGTGGCCATTTTGGATTACGTCACAGAATGGACGACAGTGTGCTCTGGTGGTGATATTGTGTACTAGACCCGGACCTCATGGCGAACTCACTGTTTGCCACCATCTTGGATAACGGTACTTGTGTCATCAGCTGACGTCATGGCCTCCGTCTTGGATTACGTAATAGAATGGACGACAGCGCCCCCTGGTGGCAGTACTGTGTACTAGGCCCAGACCTCATGGTGAACACACTGTTTTCTGCCATCTGGGTAATGGTACTCGCATCATCAGCTGACCTCACAGCGGCCATCTGGGATTACGTCATGGAACAGATGACAGCAGCCTCTGGTGGTGGTACTGCATAGTAGGTCAGTTGGAGTCCGGACCTCATGGAGAAAACACTGGATGGCTGTACTGAATCAAATTGTTTAAATAAATAGAGCATGCAAAATATTAAATACTTATGTCCAGCACAGTGAAACTTTGTTATTAAGATGAAACTTCTTTATTAAATATTTTACTTAAACTGCTGAGCAAAATTGAATGCAAGCGACCCTACTTTCTCTTTACTTTTTCTTATCATGTCAACACTGACCCACAATATTCTAGCACAACGCAATCTGACTGCTCAAAAAAAATTACAACCTGACTTCAAATAATTAATTCAAAAGGCCCTGACTAAGAAGAAATCTTAACAATAACCTATACATTTTATTAAGCACTTACCTCACAAAAATCTTCATTACGTGAACTACTGCTATACAACGAGCTTCAGTACTGTTAGCTAAATAAAAGATTCTAACTACTAAAGCCACTAAGCACTAATAGGTACAAGGTTAGGAAAGGAAAGATTTTTTTGCAAACCAAATGATGTATTTTTTATCTTAATAATGTGACAGATATATAAACATGAATAATTTTCAATTTCCAAGTCGAACATGTACAGATCATTAGCCTATACCAACATTTCAGACTCTACCCACCATCAATACTAACTTCTCACATCTAACATCCATCACTGCTGGCCGTTCACCTCCAACTGCCCAACAGTACTAGCATCACTGCTGGTGACTAACTTACAACTGCCCAACACTACTGGCAATTAACTTCCAACAACAAGTCTAACCAGCCACAGAGTCTCTTACAAAGAAAGCACAGTCAGAGATCCAATGCAAAGCGCTACACAGCGCTGCCAACACAGAAGCAGCCCTCTTACAACAGGTCGAGTCCTCTCTCCACCAATCCATATGAAGAGTTGGTGGTCGGGTGACTTATGTTAGTGGAGGTACCACAAGTGATCTATTTTCCCGCCATTTTCTTAGGTTAGTAGAGATGTGTTGCATTATCCTGATGGAATTTGAAATTCCTGCCATTTTCTGGGAGGAGGGGGTTACGTTAGTGGAGGTAGCCCAATTGATCTATCCTCCCACCAAAATTCAAACTTCCCACCAAAATCAGCCATCTAGAATGATGTAATGGCTCCCATCTTGGATGACATCATGCGCTGTTGCCAAGTATTCGTCACCACTTGGATACATCTGGCAACAATGCAGAGTCGCTCAGGATCCCCTTGCATGTCAGCAGGGGACTGTTCAAGCTGATGGAGACTCTGTAATGGTGTGAGGTGTATGCAGTTGGAGTGATATGAGACCCTTGTTATGTCTAGATACGACTCAGGTGACACATATGTAAACATCCTGTCTGATCACCTGTTTCCATTCATGTCCATTGTGCATTCCGACGGACTTGTCAATTCCAGCAGGCTAATGCGACACTGTACATGTCCAGAATTGCCGCAGAGTGGCTCAAGGAACGCTATTCTGAGTTTAAACACTTCCGCTGGCTACGAAACTTCACAGACATGAACATTATTGAGCATATCTGGGGTGCCTTGCGATGTGCTGTACAGAAGAGATCCCACCCCCTCATACTCGTAAGGATTTATGGACAGGATTCATGGTGTTAGTTCCTTCCAGCATTACTTCAGACATGAGCTGAGTACAAGCCACATAGTGTTGTGGCACTTCTGCGTGCCTGTGGGGGCCCTACGCGATATTGGGCAGGTGTATAAGTAGCTTTGGCTCTTCAGTGTATAATACATTCCATTTTCAGATGGCTGCCTCACATTTTTCTACATGTTTAGGACAATTTCACTGTTTCGATGTTCTCTATCTTGTCCACAATTGGAGTTCAGAGTTTGCCATACAGTTGAGTCAGCATCATATCCTCTAAAAGTATGTGTGTCAATCAGTTGTGGTACTATTCCGGGGTTAGCATTTGCACAGTCAATTGGGATCTAGCCCCTCTTGCACTGTCGTACATAATGTATTTATTAATTTATTTCTTGAAAAAGAAGGTGCTGAATATATTCAAGTAATTAAACGTGGGGATGTCTCTAAGCTTTTGGCCATTTTTGTTGATGCATTTTTCTTTGTATGTCCCACTACCTGTTGCATTGTTGTTTTGCCACCTCTTGCATTCAGGTCTCTAAATATGTCTTGTTTATTGTGCTGATTGGTGACTTGTGGTATAGTTTCATAGAGGATATTCCATCATTTCTACACTTGTCTGTAGCATGAACACTTATCACCGACAGAGATCTCCTATCAGTGTTAAAATAAGCTATTATTATCCTCTCATTGATATGTGTGTGATAGTCTGTTTCATTTTTCTATTTCCGATCAGTTATTAAAGCTACCCCTGCAGTTGCTCGTTTTTCTTTCTCGTCTCTGCTATTTATCATGGTGAAAGGGCTGCTATTCTTGGTACCTCTCTATTTCTTTTTTGTTTTATAAAGACACTGATGTTGGCTTATTGCAATACCTTTACTTAATTGTGGCATGAGGGTGTAGCTGGTTGTAGAAGCCTAACAGATCACATGAGATTTGCATGTACAATGTCAGGCAGATGAGGCCAGAATCCTAATAGCTCACCTATCGGTTTTCAAAGTTGATGTCCCTCTCACAGGTGAACACTCTCAGTTGTGGTTCTGTTTACGATTTGGCACAGTGAAATTATTACAGAAAATGTACAGGACTATTTTCTAGTAGTAAGTTCATAGCTTCCTCTAAGGGATACCATAAATTTATTCCACAAGTGCAATTCTTGTCGTTACACTTGTCACAAGAAAATCGTCGTTACTTCCTAATGCTGATATACTCAAATAATGTATTTCAGGAGGGGAGCAACAGACCTAATCAAATTTCTCTTTTCAGAAGCTTTGCTTGCTTCTTGATGTAAGGTATTTGTGTAAGCCATGGCTACACTGCCCCCTCCACCCCTGCGCCTCAGCTGCAGATAGTCTATGTGAGGGATCTAACACAAGTTTTTCAATTTCAGAGCAAAAAAATTGCTGTCCTACTGCCGACGGTATAGCTACTGGCTGCACAAGTTGTGTCGGCCGCGCAACAGACTATCCAACCAGCCCAAGTGCCGTCGACCAGCACACCACCGTTCCGGCACAGAAGAGGAATGGCTCGAATACCTGACTCATTTCCAAGCACATTGTCAAGTTCGTCGTGTTCAAGGTACTGTTAACCTACAATACTCTCTTCCGATTGCGGGGTCCCCAGTGTTCAGGATAATACAAAAACTATTCGCAACCGCGTCTCCCGACGATCTCAACTATGATCAAGTAATTGGAGCATTAACTCAGTACTATGACCAGCTCGTACAAGTAGCTGCAGCTAGATATCAGTTCTTTCGTTTGCAGAAGAAGCTGGAACAGACGTACCATCAGTGGTACACAGAACTAATGGGCATGACTAGGAAGGGTAAATTTATGTATAGTTGTGGCAACTATTACATTGATTTCATGATATGGGATGCAACAACATTCAGTGTCCCAGGCAGCAGAATATGAGAATAGATACTAAAGTACTTTGATCCATCACTTCCCCATGTATTGTAAATCTTAGAATAATGTGATCCGAATTCCATAGCGGCCGATAAGTTTGACCAGGAACCGATTTGTCCTGTCGAGTCGCATCTTGCACGCGACCGCCCCAAGCAGCCACAACAACAAGCGAGTATACAGTCGCGCGGACAGCCATGTAGACACGTAAATAGACCTATGAATTTAGTGATTTCTTGACCTACATGTTTTGCTCGCCATAGGAGACATTATTGACCATCACGTAACACAACGCATTACACGTGTTGAAAAAAAGGCCATATCCTAACAGTTTGTTTGCCACGTCACAAATACGCTAATTTTGCCTGCTCCCAGAAAAAAAAAAACCAGGCTCTTGCACATGCAGTCAACGCTGTGTTTTCAAAACTTAGAACAGGTTCTGACAAAAGTAAGCTTTAGGTTGTGCCTCCTTCTCGTCCTAGTGCTATGCAACGATGTTCTAACCAACTATTTGTCTCGTTACGAATTGCTGCCCGTCGTGTGAACTTCCAGTTAGGCACAGGTGCCTCAGCAACCTTACTTAATCATGCCACGTACGAACAGTTAGGCTCACCATGCCTTTCTAAATCTAGCAAGCGCCTCACTTCACTGCTCATAGCGAAAAGGTAATTTCAGTGCTTGGAAAGTTTAATATGCCTGTCACTTACAAATCTCACTCTAGGACAGTGAACATTACTGTGATGAAATCACGAGACAGTGAGAACATATTCGGTTTAGATCCCTTTGATTCGTTTGGCCTTAGCATCTTTTGACCCAAAAGACAATGTAGCTATAGTCTGTCGATAAACTGAAGAGCGAGCGAGCGAGTCCCCTTCTACCTACGTCACAAGGCGCTACTACAGGCTGTTTCACAACGTAGTCCCGGCCCTGCCGCGGCGCGCGCTTTAAATCTGTTTCGACACCGTGTACGTATCCCGGCCGCGTTTATTTTTAGACAAGTGCGTTAAGACCATAAGGAGAACAAAAGACGGTAGCGTCTTCCGAAACACAGCATTATAGAGTAAATAATATTAACAAAAGAACGGAAGTCAGAATTCTACTACAAACATAGAGCCGAATGCCCGTTCATGTGAATATGTGTTCCTCTACTACTATTTGTAAGGCAAACCACATATACTGCAATCAGTTTGTGGAATTCAAGGCTTGTTCTTACTCTGTGTTTCTACTAAAAGGTAGAAGTTTTCTTTGAAGGGCTGCATTGAAACCTAATTCTTGCGACACGAAGATTGTTTAAAAAGTAACCAGACATTTCTAATTTCGTGTTTTGTATCAGTCCGATTTGCACTACGTTTTTGCCACTGTCTTCGTAAACATGCCTGAAAAGTATTTCAACAACGTTATGCATACTGGGTATTTACTCTGTTGTCAGCTGTCAAAAAGGTTACATGTGTTTCAGTAGCACCAACGATTACACTAGTCAACAGCCATTTTGCATCTGGGATGTGATGCATCAACTAGTATGTATTTTGGTGTGTAGAATCCGAATATACCTTTCAAAATGTTCTAGCACGTACCAAATTTGAATTTTTAAAGGGTTTTATTTATCGTATTCAGTATTTTGCTTTTTTGCTGTTCTTCTGTTTTGATGTTAAATTGTTTGTTTTTGATTTGCAGAGGAGAGCTAGAAAATCTACAAATCGTCAGTAAATGGTTGGTGTGGTACTCCAGCGGTGTGAAAGAGATAGTCAGTGAGATTTCCTGTGAAAGATAGCGCAAAAGTTTTGTGTTTAAAATTTACACTAAGAAAAATTGCAGCTAGTAAATCTCGTTGCTGTCCAAACCATCCTGACAACTTTTGTTATGTGTGTGGGAAATTCACTCCAAAAGCCCAAAGAAAACCAATCACTGGTTTGGTTAACAAGGCATATAAATTGTATTTTGATTGTCCTGTTGGTGATCAAGATAAGAATTTTGCACTTCATAATGCCTGCACAACCTGTACTACAACCTTAACCGAGTGGCTGAAAGGAAAACGCCGAGCCATCTCATTCGCTGTTCCGATGATGTGGTGTGAGCCTAAAGACCATTATTCAGACTGTTACTTCTGTCCTACAAATTTTTCGGGACATTCAAGCAAAACTAGCCATAAAATAAAGTATCCAAATGTATCTTCAATGCATTTGCCTGAGTCTCATGATGAGGGGTTCCCTGTTCCTGTCTGTAACTTGAAAGCCACGCTACCAGACACCATGTCAAGTGAATCAGAAGGTATTGAATATATAGAAGAGTACTGCCCCCAATATCTTGACACTTCACCTCACCTCTTTAATCAAAAGGAACTGAACAATTTGGTTCGCGATTTAAAACTTTCAAAGCAGAAAGCTGAACTCTTGGGGTCTGTTGAGACTGCAACAACGGAACGTTCTAGTTCCAGGGACAAAAATCTCCTGTTTCAGATCAAGAGGTGCTTCCTTCGCTCAATATTTCGATATGCAGAATTCAGTGTGTGTATCTAGATGTCAATGGTCTGATAATGCAGCTAGGTGTACAACATAATCCACAGGAGTAGCGGCTATTTATTGACTCCAGTAAAACCAGTTTGAAAGCAGTACTACTGCGTAATGGCAATGCATTTCCATCGGTACCTTTGGCTTACGCAGTAGTCATGGAAGAAACTTACGAAACCCTGACTTTGCTGCTAGAGGCAATCAAATATAAGGATCATGAATGGCAGCTTTGCTGTGATTTAAAAGTTGTTGCACCCCTTACAGGTTTACAGGCTTGATTCACGAAATACTGCTGCTTTTTGTGCCTTTGGAAAATCCGTGGTACCAAGAACCAGTATACAGTCAAAGAATGGCCTATAAGGAAGTCATAAGTTCCTGAAAACATAAATGTGAACAATACCCCATTGGTTGAGCCCACTAAAATCATTTTGCCTCCCCTTCATATCAAGTTGGGCCTTATCAAGAACTTTCTAAAAGCTCTGGATAAAGAAGGTGAGACTTTCAATCACTTAAAAGAAAAGTTTCCCAAATTAATTGGGCAAAGCTGAAAGAGGGAATATTTGCTGCACCACAAATAGGAAAATTGCTGAAAGATCCAACCTTTGATACCAAACTCAGCGATTTTCAATAAGCTGCTTGGTCTTCTTTTAAAGCAATTGTGAAGGGCTTTTTGGGTAACAGAAAAGACAAAAACTATGTTACCATTGTGAATGATCTGTTGGACAACCAAAAGAACATGGAGTGTAGAATGCCGCTTAAAATTCACTTTTTACATTCTCACCTTGATTTCTTCCTGGAAAATTTGGGAGCTGTAAGCGATGAGCATGGTGAACGCTTTCACCAAGACATTCTTATCATGGAACGCTGGTACCAAGGCTCGGTCGCGTTTTTTAAAAACTAAAGACGATTAAAAGTGAAAATATCTTCTGAACTAATTTGGACCTTTTATTGGAATCATGCTTATATACACATACAAATTAGTATTGATTTCAAACGTTCTAAATGTGTATTTTTGTTTGACTTAATTGTGTCAATTTTCGCTATTACCATTTTTTATTCTGCTGTGTATCTACGAAATGTGACATCATAGAGAAAAACTGATTTTACCAGTGTATTCAGCACCCCAAAATTAAGTAAATCCACACATTTACAAACCACACACAAAAAAAGTTTAAATTTGCTGACTAGTGTTATTTGCTTTTTATAAAGATAGATTAGAGAATCTGTATTTAATTTTGTTATAAGAATTGAATATAGTGTATCAAATTTTTAGAAACGATAAATATTACCTTTAGTGAGTCTATTATGAGTAAACCTAGAGCATAAAGTGGTGTAAACATTTCAAAGCAGACCTTAAAGGATAACGGTTTTACAAGCATGAATGAGATTGAAAATGCACAGTTAAGAGACCTATAAACTATCTTGAGGAAACAGTTCCTAAACTGTTTTCGGAATTGGAAAAAGCACTGGCATATGTGTATAGTATGTAATTGGGAATATTTTAAAGAGGAAAACATTGCTGTAAATTAACAAATAAAGTCCTTACCAAAAAATTAAAAATTTATTTGTGAACACACCTCATACATCAAGCTTTTTATATAGAAGTCCAGAATTGGTGTACATGTTTCGAAGGAAATTTCAGCAATGTTTAGAACACCTATTGGGCATATGTTTTATGCGAAATGTCTTAGAATTGGGTGAATAGTAATCGAGATAGAGATTTAGTGATAGAATACATTCAAATGTTACTGTTCCATAAGCATCAAAGGTTTTATGTTATTGAATCACATTCTAGTAGCGATAAGTTAACTAATTTTACCATGAAGTTCTTAAATTAATATTGATTTTGTACAACTTGTGATAAAGGTATTTATTGCTTTGGACCACATTTGACTGCATTTATCTTGGAAAACTGTTTAACACTTTTACTACCATGTAGTACATTTCTTCCGAAAAAACTTTATCGTGTATGAGCAGAGTCGGGGTTGAAAGGACACACAAATTATTTTTTAAGAAATTATGCATTACCTGTTTACATACATCATATTTTAGGAGTCATCATCAACAGTATTATCGTCATCGTCGTCATTTTCTAAATTAATAACTATGGCGTCTAGTCTGTATTCAATACTCCCATCCTTAACCCAGTATTGTCTTTCAAGTTTCTCTACATGGAGGCAGTATGCTCTCTAGTCATCTTGAGTAATCGTTTCAAAACCTGTAACAATTGGGACAAGTGTTTGTAAATGCTTTTTTCCGGTTACTGCAAAATTTAGTTTGGAATAAAAGATGGTAGCTCAGAAAATGGCTACATACCTTCTTTCACCAACTACAGTAACTTCGTCGTGCAAATATCTCCAAGAATATTTCTTCCTCTGACGAAATATTTGAGTTTTTCCCACGCTACTTCAATTGGATTTAAGTCACAGTTGTATGGTGGAAGTCGCAGCACAGTGTGTCCATGAGCTTCAAATATTTTATTAATTTCAAATACTTTGTCTTCCAGCTTATGTTGTTTAATTAAATCAAATAATTTTGTTTTTCTCATTGACAAATTAGCTTTCACCTTAATTTTTAATAACCATTCAATCATTTCCCTTTTACATGAGGACCTAGTTGGAGCTTTGTTATGCTCCTTGTGATATGAAGCGTTGTCCATAACAATAACACAGGTTCATTTGCGCATGGTAGTTTCCTGTGTGTTGGGTAAGAACCCATCTTTTGAACCAGTATTGACCACTATAATCCTATTGCTTCCGCTAACATTGTCCATAACACCATCAATATCAGGGCCCTGCCAACATTTTCTGCAGGTAATGTTGTTGTCCACCCAAGTTTTATCAATATTAAAGATTTTCTGCCTAACTCCCTTAATTACCTCACTTGGATCAGGTACTTACATCGTCAGTCAATTATATCCGTTCTCTCTACCAGAATTTTTCTTTTACTTATAGATCTCTCCCACGTAAAACCCATTTCACGCAGTGTCTTGTTTAAAACTTCTTTCTGCCAAGGAAAATGTATTTTTTGTTTCACAGCAGTAAGTAATTTCCATAATGTCAGCACTATTTTTTGGCTTATGTAAAAATCCTCCATCGTTCGTCGAATGTTCCATTTTGTGAAACTGTCTGTAACGATGGGTTTCCTCCCAAAATTATTAGTTTTCCTATGTGGCGATTCTTGTAAGCCATGATGCTTATTTTCTCCTTCCTTCCTTATGCATCCTGTTGTGGCACAGCAGAAGTTTGAATAAACTGCAGCTCTTTCATTGGGACTGGAAACATTAGTCAACAGTTCTTTTTGCGTTGCCTCCTAAACACACGCTTAATAACATTAGAGACGATCAAACGCTTGTTACTCTGCAAATACCTCCTGTTCTTCGTATTCTGCTCATATTCTTGCTGTGCAGGGCGATTATTCATCAGAAGATACACACATCAAAAACGGAAATGATGTTTATGTTGATCTCTATTCTGTACAGGTTCCGGAACCTGTACAGAAAGTTGGAACAGAGATCAACATAAACATTATTTCCGTCCTTTTTATTGCTCATGAATATCAAACATTGCATGTAGTACATCCATACAGCGAGACCGTCAGAGGTGGTGGTCCAGATTGCTGTACACGCCGCTACCTCTAATACCCAGCAGCACGTCTTCTTGCATTGATGCATTCCTGTATTCGTCGTGGCATACTATCCACAAGTTCATCGAGGCACTGTTGGTCCAGATTGTCCTACTCCTCAACGACGATTCGGCGTAGATCCCTCAGAGTGGTTGGTGCGTCACATCATCCATAAACAGCCCTTTTCAATATATCCCAGGCATGTTCGATAGTGTTCATGTCTGGAGAACGTGCTGGCCACTCTAGTCAAGCAATGTCGTTATCCTGAAGGAAGTCAGTCGCAAGATGTGCACGATAGAGGCGCGAATTGTCGTCAATGAAGACGAATGCATCGCCAATATGCTGCCAATATGGTTGCACTATCGGTCGGAGGATGGCATTCACATATCGTACAGCCGTTCTGGCGCCTTCCATGACCACCAGCGGCGTACATCGGACCCACATAATGCCACCCCAAAACGGCAGGGAACCTTCACCTTGCTGCACAGGCTGGACAGTGTGTATAAGGCGTTAACTGACCAGGCTGCCACAAAACACGTCTCTGATGATTGTCTGATTGAAGGCATATGTGATACTCATCGGTGAAGAGAACGTGATGCCAATCCTGAGCGGTCCATTCGACATATTGTTAGGCCCATTGTACCGCACTGCATGGTATCGTGGTTGCAAAGATGGACCACGCCATGGACGTCGGGAGTGGAGTTGTGCATCATGCAGCCTTTTGCACACAGTTTAAGTCGTAACACGACGTCCTGTGGCTGCACGAAAAGCATTATTCAACAGGGTGGCGTTGCTGTCAGGGTTCCTACGAGCGGTCATCCATTGCAGGAATAGCCCTTGGGCAGCCTGAGCGAGGCATGTCATCGACAGTTCCTGTCTCTTTGTATCACCCCTCCATGTCTGAACAACATCGCTTTGGTTCACTCCGAGACGCCTGAACACTTCCCTTGTTGAAAGCCCTTCCTCGCACAAAGTAAAAATGCGGACGCAATCGAACATCGGCATAGACCGTCTAGGCATGTTTGAACTACAGACAACATGAGCCGTGTACCTCCTTCCTGGTGGAATGACTGGAACTGATCGGCTCTCGAATCCCCTCCGTCTAAAAGGCGCTGCTCATGCACGGTTGTTTACGCCTCTGGGCGGGTTTAGTGATATCTCTGAACAAAGGGACTGTATCTGTGATACGGTATCCACAGTCAACGTCTATCTTCATGAGTTCTGGGAACTGGGGTAATGGAAAACTTTTTTTGATGTGTACATCAGTGAGTACACAAAATTAACTGACTGACACTGGGTACTAACATCCCACGAACATAAAGGGCGTACATCACTGCACGCCGATCTACTCTGCTAAACAGGTAACAGGCAACTGATTTTGGGTGCCACTACCGCCACCAAATGCGCTTGAGTTTACAGACGGATTATAGCTTGCTTAAAGAATTTCATGAACTGTTTTCAGAAGGAATGGAAAAAGCTAATAACTTAGTAGTGCATGTTACATTGAAAGACAATGCAGAGCCTAAGTTTTTCTGGGCACGCCCCATTCCAATTGCTTTAAGGGGACCACACCCTGCCTATCTAACCCATGTTAATTTAGCAAGTATTTGACCCATTTCTGAAAAAAACTACTTGATGCAGGACCTTAATATTTTTACTGTATGTTACGTGATGCTAATACAGTCAACTGGACTAAAATCTACTTTATCCATTTTATAGTTTTTATGAAATACTTTTTTAAATTTATTAACAAAATATATTAAGGTGTTTCCGCAGAAAATATTTTTTTGCGAACTTCCTAATGAGAGAATATTAATGAATGTAGTACCAGAGGTGGCTTTTTATGTTATGCAGAGTCTCTGAAAATTTCATTCATTTATCTGTGATAGTTTCTGATATAATGGGGCATATGTACTGAAAATTTTAGTTTGTGGGAAATTGACTTTAAAGAAAAAAACTTCTGAAATTTGTTACTTACAGTTAATTAAAACTGTTCTGCTGCATATGATGGCCCTTCTTTGGCCTCTAGCAGGTCTTCCAGATTCTTTTTCGCCTTCCTGGATGTTTGTCTTACTTTCTTGGCCATATTAGATTCAAACCTGTCTGCATTGGCTATCCTCATTTTATTGCAATGTTGCAGCCCAGTGATCATATTTTCACCAGGATTCAGATGGTTCAAATGGCTCTGAGCACTATGGAACTTAACATCTGAGGTCATCAGTCCCCTAGAACTTAGAACTACTTAAACCTAACTAACCTAAGGACATCACACGCATCCATGCCCAAGGCAGGATTCAAACCTGTGACTGTAGCGGTCGCGCGGTTTCAGACTGAAGCGCCTAGAACCACTCGGCCACACCGGCTAGCAGTCACAGGATTAATTACCAGATTTTTCAATATCCAACACGTTCCAATATTACCACAATTGAATGTAATAACAGCTAGTTTCATTGTAAGCATGCCTACAAATACAGTTTTAGGAAGGCGGTTCGAAATTCTGCTGTTGAAACATGCATTTGTATTCTGTGTCTGCCCATGCAGACATTCCCTTAGAATGTCAGGATGTGCCAAATCTCTGAAAATAGGTTTAATTGCTGTAATAACAGCAGCAGGTAGAGAATGCTGGTGCGAAAAAGATGCCTGAGCCCTATTGTATTTGCACCACGAGTTTTCTCCTGATGGAGACAATCCATGACACGGCTTATCATCAGTAGAAGACTTATGGAAGAATATGGCCCAAACATCTCTCTTCATTTCTTCCAGATTCTCTTTATGTCTCCTAACTGCCTGCCTATAGTATACCTGCAATTTTCTATTTCAGTTTTAGTTAACTGACCCAGTCTGGTCAACAACATTCCATCTTCTAATTTTTTTTCCTCTCATATCAACAGTTAGTTTTCTCAGCCTTGTTCCCAAACGTTTTTGAACATGGCTATTTTGCTAATAATGGCATCTCCATATGGCTTAGAATTCACAACAATATTGTTTGCCTTACTGTCGCCATCGCCCAAATATTTGGTGTACCGTACACCTCTTGTTTCTATGGAGCGATGAGATATTTGTTGTACTCCATGAACTCCCATACCACCACTTGCTCCACTAAAATTAGCCACACAGTTGTGTTCTTTATGTTCATTGATTTTACAACATTTGCAATATTTAGACATCTCCACACCTAACACTTTACCGGTGTCTACACTCGTGGCAGTCACTACTCCATTCAGGGAAGTATGTCCTCTTTTCTGCCAACTTCCATCAAGTGTAACTGCAATATCCGAACACCCATCACTTTTTTCCACTGCTTCGCTAGCAGCCAGTTTCATGCTTTCCTCACTGGCCTCACATACAGCTTTCTCCAATACTGCAGTCAGTTTTTCAAATTTATTTGGTGGTTGATGTAAGTTCGTCACTGAACAAAATGTTCTCCCTGCACCCACGCCCTTGCCAATGGATCATAAGGCATAAACTAATCTAGTATTGATTTCATAATAGCCACTTGCACCTGGTTTTGAAGAACTCATAAATAAAATCACAGCTGAGCATTTAGTGCACATTAAATCCAAAGCAATTGCTAGGCCTTTTCTCCCACTGGAACTCTCACAAATTGTCACACTCTGTGACTCACCACACCGTCTACATTGTACAAATTTAGAAATTTCATCTGATAATATTCTCAAATTTATAATAATGTTACTGCACCCCTTGTCACTTACAGTAAATTCGTTGTAACTCTCTTGAGATAGTTAGAGCTTCTTTGATGATGCACTTGTTGAAGAACTGCAATTAGAAACAACGTTGCCAGGCTACGTAACCTCTTGTACAGAAAGCTTTCTAAATTTGTTTCCTCTAAATTGTCATTTCTTGAAAATGCCTTTACGTTTCGTCATCTTCAGTAAACACAACAAAACCGTAAACAAGCTCTGCAAACGTAAGAATAACAACTACTCGCAGACACACTTGATCAAAACTAACCGGTGTTTGAAAGCGTCTTGTTTACAAACAGCAGAAACAAAAGAATACCGACCGTTGCATTCCAAGGATAGCCAACACCCTCGGGAGTGAAATAGTCCCTAACATGCAATGTAGGGGATATAATGATCTAAAATATATGCAGAAAATTGGGTGACAGAAAAGTGGGCGTGGCGCATAAACAAATGTGGTAGGAAAATGCTCTTTAAATGCTCGAAAAAAATTTTTTCAGCAAAATCCTTTTCAGGGTACTTAATAAAAACCTTAATCTATCGAAATATGATGAAAAACTAAAATCGATTTTTTGCAGCTGAACTATGGTGTGGTCCCCTTAAGAGACAAAGTAGCCAGTGAACTGAAAGAATTGCAAGATAATGGTGTACTTGCTTCCATTCAAGGTAGTCAGTGGGCAAGTCCACTGGTTTTGTTGCATAAGCCTTTTGGTCGCATTCGCATTTATGTTGACTTCAAGTCTACAGTCAACCCACAGACAGTAGTTGACACTTATCCATTACCTCGCCCACAGGAACCCATGGTTAGGCTTGGAGCGGAACGTTACTTTTCTTCGATGGATTAGCCTGATGCCTACTTGCAAGTTCCATTGGATGAAAAATAGCAGAAAGTGTCTGCTGTAAATAAACACTTAGGACTGTTGAAGTATTTGCGTCTGCCCTTCGCCAGTGCTTCCGCACCCGCATTTTTCAATGTTACTTGGAAAAGCTGACTGCACAAGTGCCATTCTCTTCAAACTACCTTGACGATATCGTCGTCCCAGGTCGTACACTGGAAGAAAACATTGCCAATTTCCATACTCTTTTTCGCGTGTTGTCAGAAGCAGGACTCAAGTGTCATCTCGAAAAGTGTGACTTTTTTCAAACTGAACTAAAGTACTTAGGTCATGTGATAAACAGTCAGGGTCTGCAACCCCTCCAATCTTATTTGCTTGCAATCCGTGACCTGCCTGTTCCTCGCAATGTCAGTACTGGACGAGATGACATACTACATACATTCGGTTCATACCGAATGCCGCTCAGATTGCTGCTCCATTGCATCGCTTGCGTCGGAAAAATGTGCCTTTTGTGTGGACTAAAGACTGTTAAGACTGTTCAGAAACTCAAAATTCTTTGGTCAGTGACAGATGTTTAGTGCATTTTGACTCTGCCAAGCTGGTAGTTTTGCAAGTCGACGCTTCTTCCTACGGAATCGACGCTGTGCTTTCACACAGAATTGGTGCACAAGACAGAACTATTTCTCGTGTCTCAAAGTTGTTAACTCAAACTCAGTGCAATTATTCTCAAATTTAAAAAGAAGCCCCTGCAATTGTGTATGGCGTGACAAAATTCCAGCACCATCTTTTTGGTCGGAAGTTCTTTTTAGTGACAAATCACAAACATTTGCAATCTTTGTTTCATGCGTCAAAGCCGGTTCCTACACGCACTACTCAAAAATTGCAACACTGGGCGTTTTTGTTTTCGCAGTATCAGTATGAAGTTGTGTTCATATGTACGACAAAGCATGGCAATGCAGACGTCCTATCTCGCCTACCGATTGGCCCAGACTCAGACTATGATGCATCTTCCCCCTCTTGTAGCCAAATTGATGGCCAGGACTCTGACTTTCCGGAATCTTTTCCCTTCCACTACAGAAAAATCGCACGGGCCACGGAAGCAGACCCCGATCTCTCGATTTTGTTGCATTACATTCGCACGTCTTGGCCACGGTCATTGAACACTATCGAGAATTCCGGTGTGCGCCGATATTTTGAACGTCGACATAACCTGTCAGTTCAACAGAGCGTGATTCTAGTTCAATATGACAGTAGACAATCGCTTGTGCTTATCCCCAAAGTGTTGCAAAGGAAAGTGTTGCGATTGATCCGCCAAGAGCATTGAGGAATTGTTCCCACTAAACAGTTACCGCGCTGGCACTGTACTTGGCAGGGCATGGACGCTCATACTGAACAGATAATATCACAGTGTTGTTCATGCACAGAAAACCAACCCGATCCGCCACGGACATCCTGAGCTTGGCCTAAGACTCAATCGCCATGGCAACGAGTGCATATAGACGTCGCAGAATCATTCTGGAACACTCATTGCCTCATAATGGTAGAATCTTTTTGCAAGTTCCCATTTGCGGCGCCTATGACATCTACCAAATCATGTAGCACCATTCAAGGGTTGTCCTCCATATTTTGCATAGAAGGTTTGCCATAAGTGCCAGAAAGCGGACCACAGTTCACTTCAAGTGATTTTGAACAGTTTTGTGAACGAAATGGTATTCATCATCTAACAAGTGCCCCATTTCACCCACAATCCAACGGAGAAGCATAACGCTTCGTACACACTTATAAGCAATAGATGGCCAAGCTTCGCATCAACCACACACGGGAATAGACGCTGCAACTCTTTCTCGCCTCCTATCTCTCCCACCCACGATGCGGACCATCACCGACAAAAGTTCTGCATCGCCACCACCCTCAGACGCTGCTACATTTGCTAAGCCCACCACAGCATCAAGCGCCGCCAATAGTCTGCAAGTATGGCCTTGTGATATTGTTCATTTCAGGGTTTATGGCGCCGGATAGGGTGGCCGAGCGGTTCTAGGCGCTACAGTCTGGGATTGCGCGACCGCTACGGTCCCAGGTTCGAATCCCGCCTCGGACATGGATGTGTGTGATGTCCTTAGGTTAGTTAGGTTTAAGTAGTTCTAAGGGACTGATGACCTTAGAAGTTAAGTCCCATAGTGCTCAGAGCCATTTGAAGGGCTTATCGCAAATATGGGCGGTGGGAGGCGTGATCCAGGAACGCCCTGACTCTTTTATGTACATGATTGCAGGTCCCGATGGTTTACAGCGCCACCACCAGAACCAAATTCGTGCATGTCGATTGCCCCATGATTCTGCTGCTTTTCTTCCTCCAGATTCACCGCCTGATGGGACCACACGGTCTTCACTGCCGCCCGCTGGTGCTACTAGGTCATTGCGGGAGGATGGATGTACGATGCGCCCTCGTCCCCACCGTCCCTGCTCTCTGACTCAGTGCACTTGGACTTGGTCCCGCCAATCGCTGCCGCCGTCATCACCCCAGGACACGCCCTCAGGCCTGGACGTTTGCCCTGGCAATAGTTTACTGGAGGATTTTCCTGTTGCCTCGCAAGCGAGATGGCGTGGTACAGTTGGGAGTATGCCATCCTTCACAGTCACGGCTTCCAGCTCATCTCAATGTCCAGCGTCCTGCCTCCCTCCCTGTTGTCGCTCGCATCCCCCCTACATGACAACGATGCAGCATTTTGGTGTGGAGGAATGCGCTGGCATGAGCTGTCGCCAGCACACCATTCGGCAAAGATATAGCAAGGAGGTCGATAGTAGGAGCTGGATCAAGTGTTCCAGTCAGAAGAGAGGCCAAAAACGCTCGCAAGCAATACGCCACCAATGCCCTCTCGACCTCAGGTATCTAGATCGCTGCCAGTGGCTGGAGGGCTCACTCACTCACTTGTCAGTCTCTCAGTCACTACCTCAGTCTCAGTCTGTCATTCAGTCTCTCAGTCACTAGCTCAGTCCCAGACTCAAGCACTAGCGCAGTCGCTCAGTCAGTGATACACCAACTCCCACGCCAATTTGGCTTGTACCACAACATATCGACTCTCGTAAAGGTAAATAGCTTCCTGTTCATGTATGCAACGAACCCTGTTAATCCATGTCTGCAGTTATGTTGTAAAAAGAGGATATGGCCCACCTTACTCCCTTGGTACAGGACACTCTATTAACCTTCGACATGAATCTTCTTAGGTGCCAAACAACTAATTCTTACCCTCCTTGATAACACTGTCCACTACTGGCTGAGTAGGAATGCCAGAATAACAATCCAAATTCCACAGGAGAAGTGAAGTTCAACTTATAAACATACATCTTCTACTGGATTTTACCCTACCATTAATGCACAGAAACAGAGTATTGATAGCGATGATGGCTCCATCAACAAGTCACATTGGAAATGGACTCATACAGGTGAAAGGATACGAGTACAGTTATAGGTAAGGTTAATGTCCACTTACTTTTCGTCAACTTTATGATGAAGCTCTCAGTCCTGCAGTGTCAGGCTGTATCCTACGTGTAACATGCCACATTGGAAACGGACTCATACAGATGAATGGATAAGGATACAGTTATAGGTAAGGTTAATGTCCATTTACTTTTCGTCAACTTGAAGATGAAGCTGTCAGTGCTGAAATGTCAGGCTGTAGCCTACATGCTCCTATCTTGTGCCTCAAGCAAAGTTACACAAGAAAATATTCAAGTTCAGTGCTAGGTTCATTGAAGGCATCAGTGAGAGAAAAGTCAGCAGCTCAAGTTACCAATTCTGAACACTATTAATTAACACAATTAATTAACAAAACAGTCTGAACCATTGTGTTACTGGCTGCTGTTAGTTGATGGCCCAGAAAGTCTCTGAAGTTACTGCCCTTTCCCATTAGCAGGAATTTATGCTGCAATAAATAGCTGACATCTTTATGGACCTTTCCTGTATATCCTGTATGTCATGAGTCGATTTCTGGCCAGATCCCCTCAACCTGATAGCTGACGTTCTGCCATTGACGGTGTTTGATGATCGCATGTGGAACGAAGTTCCTGGATGCAGAGGTGAACGTTGGTAGCCCTCTGAAGTGTCTTCCACCACCCCAGATTGCTCGCCTTGTAAGAGGCAGTTATTGTGTCAACATTCCACTGTTGTCTCCCCACTGGGTCTGTCCTTAGTGATGAATGAAGTGTCGCTTCCTCGAAGGCTTCCCACGCCAAGGCCGCTCCCAATGGATAGTTTCTTTAATATATTTAGCTTTAGCTTGGATCAGAGTATGAATTAAATTTCATATTTACAATTTTATATTAGTCTTTACCCCTCTGCTCTTTGTCAGTATCAATTTTGACATTGTAAGTTCGCATTAGTTACTTTAGAAACATGCTATTCGAGACTCCGTCGCTACCCTGTCACAAATGATAGGATCCTTGCTCATTGTCAGCGCCACTCCCCTCCCTCCCCCCCCCCCCCCCTCCCACGCCCATCTCCTTAGTTCACAACGCCATAGTGCATGGGGGCTTAATTAAATATTAATTGAAAATGTTTTTAGTTTTTGTAGCTGTATGTCCGATTACGCTGTGTCTCGTAATCGGCTGGCCCTGACTAGTATTATTACGCTATCTGACTGCAACAAACAATGTAAGAAAATTTTCGTAAACACAGTTAATTAATTAAGTCCCCAGCAACTAAAAAACCTACAAAATCCAAGCACAAATGTAACTGTTCTGTATGTGGGAGTGTGACTCAACGTATGCATCTGGCACGGTTCTTTTCCAACAAGGCAAGAATTTTCAAATACCAACTATACTGACGTGACAAAAGAAAATTAGAAAACTATAATTACGCAAGAAAACCAGAATTCACTCTAATATAAGAACACAAGCCAGATGCTTTGTTGACTGAACCTGTAGTGACACATTATTTCAGATACACAAATAATAAAAAGACATTGTAAGTTTTACCTTCATATATATTGACGAAATGCACACAATAACATCTGCTATCTCTCCCATCAAATAACTGCATAAAACATGGAACAACACCTTTTACTACAACATATCTTTCCGATTTCACGACAAGCAGTGCCTGCTACGAACTCTCAGCACACACAGTCCTCTCCGATCTCCTAACAAGCATTGACTGCTACGAGCTCTTAACACGCACTGTGGAAGCGGCTTAATAGTACTCTTTGGCGCAATCTCTGGCGCAGTGGCACAGTGTAGCCACCTTTCAATAGCAACTAAAAAAATGGTTCAAATTGCTCTGAGCACTATGGGACTCAACTTCTGAGGTCACTAGTCTCCTAGAACTTAGAACTAGTTAAACCTAACTAACCTAAGGACATCACAAACATCCATGCCCGAGGCAGGATTCGAACCTGCGACCGTAGCGGTCTTGCGGTTCCAGATTGCAGCGCCTTTAACTGCACGGCCACTTCGGCCGGCTCATAGCAACTAAGGTGTACATTTTTGGTCATTTGATGCCTTATTGCACAAAAGAATTAAAATTTTCAAAAAAAATCTTTTGCTCACAAAACATAGCTGGTATAACTATAGTGTATGCAACACACTTCCAATATCAGTGAGTTCGCACTCACAGCCGCTGCCAGTGACAGTTGTCACACAACTCTCCTGTCAAGCAGCTGTGGATTCCCTTTCTTTTGGCTTTTGGCCAATCAGAGCTAAGGAAAGCAATGCTACGGTATAAGGCCATGTTAGAGTCTACCAATGAGACGTTGGGACTCTGTCTTCTTTTGGTTAGGCACATCATAGCTTGCAACCACGATGTAATATGTATACAGTAGAAGGGCTTAAGATATACTGCACATCATTACAAATTGCACCAGGGCAATGAGCCACATATATTATACTGTTTCTCTGGCAGTATTTGGATTGTTTCTGTCTCCTTAAAACCTAGTCCACCTCTTACATTTCACGTTATTAATTGATGGGTGACCCTTATTCCATTTTGATGTCTTTTCCATTGCTTGCTCATCCATGTTTTGATCCATCCACTTTGTCCTACATTTAGTTGTCAACAATATAGGTGACGGGGAAACCATCTCAAACGTTCCAATATAGTTCCTCTTTTCATTGACCCCACTGTGAAAATAGTTGAACGTGCTCGGTAAGCAGCAGGTGTTGGCAGCTGACCTTACGACGACGAGACTCTGTGGGCGTGCCCATACTGGGGCGCCGGGCGGCGACGAGTTCATCTCAACCACAGGGCATCCTGGCTTCAGCGGAGCACTGGTGGCCTGAGGCTCCAGAGTGCGATCAGCGGCGCGCGTTGCGTGCATTGTAGGAGAATGTACACAGCAGCAGCCAGGCGGAGGGATCCGCAGGGCTGGGCAGCGACGAGGAGGGAAAATTGTAAAGAAAGTTCAATAAATAATTGTAAAACTCCACGCCGTCTCAGTCTTTGGCGCAGCCACTGTGTCTGCTGCTAACAAGTGGTGCAGTAGTCGTAACAAGTAGTGTCAGGCGCACCCACGCCACGACTCTGACTAGCACAGTGTAGAGCAACCGAGAATCACCGAATAGGGTAAGTCTAGCAACTGCCTCCTCTCTATGTTTTCTGTGTAGCTATACATGTCGAGGGTAACGTTAAGGGATGTGAGAGTGTAACTTGAAAGGCCTAGCATCCCTGTAGACTCATTGCAGTTTCGTGGGAATTATAGTCACGTTAACTTAGTACCATCTAAATATGTAGTGTGTGGATTAACAGGTCACGTCGCTCCTTGTGATAAATTTGTACCAAGCACTTGTGATGTATGTGGCTTCTATGGTCATATAACGGGGCAATGTGGTAAGTCTAGATGGCTTACCATTAAACGCGCTAGGAATTAACTTGCTTCTGGGTAATACAATTTTATTTTTGTGAGGTGAGGTATACAACATGGAAAATGCCAGACACGTGCAACCAGGACAAGCGACGCCGTAGTCGCATTGACAGAGCAAGTTAAGAAACTGATTGAAGAAAATAGGTTGCAAAGGCAGCACATGCAGATGATGGAGCAACAATTGTTGCAAAATACTCAATCAGGCTCGAGAAGCGATAGTGTAGAACGCAAGCGTACTGTCTTTTCCGGTGTGGCAGATTGTTCAGCGGCTAATTTGATACCCTCCTTCTCGGGTAAAACATCAGAGGATGTGAATGTTTTCATTGGTGACGTACGTAGTACGGCTAGACTGTGTGGCTGGTCAGATGAAATGTGTTTGTAAATGGCGAGGCTACGGTTAGTAGGTGATGCAAAGACTTATGTGGCGTACCACAAAGGGTTAAAGGATGCTACTACGTTCACAGAGTTGGCTGAGGGATTATTGCAAAGGTTTAGGAAACAAAACAGTGCCAGATTTTTTAGAGAGAAATTGGGGAGGATGATACAAAAACCGGGTGAAATGGTAGAAGAATTTTCAGATAGAATTAGGAGAACGAACGTGCACACGTATGAGTTAACGCAAGATGTGAGTGCAAATGAAGTTCTATTGAAAGAAGCAGAGAATAGAGCTTAGGACGAATTTTTGCGAGGGGTCTCGCCGGATTGTTGACTCCGGATACGGATAGAAAATCCAAGTGGCCTAGCAGCAGCATTGCGTGTAGCTACACATTTGCAGGAAGTGGATGCGCCACTAGAAGTCGCAATGACAAGAAAATTTATTCGTCTTCCAAAGAGTGTTACCGTTGTGGGAAGCAAGGTCATTTTAAGGGACAATGTCGGGAACCGCAGTGTTTCAATTATCAGAAAATAGGGCATAAAGCACGGCAGTGTAAAGCCAAGAAACGGGTTAATGACAGAGCAGGTGAAAAACTGTTAAAGGAAAAAGGGAGTGTTCCTGCCGTCGGGAGGCATTCCCCGTAAAAAGAGGTACTCAGAGATTGGACGAAGAGGCGGATTGTAGTTTGATGGTTTGGATAAAAGATAAGTGGCGAAGAGTTTTAGTGGATACTGGAGCACATGTATCAGTTGTCAGTGTGGACCTCGTGGGCAAGAAAGGATTGGAAGCTCCGACATACAGATTGCGTGCAGTAGGTGATAAAAAATTAGATGCACTAGAGACAGCACAGTTCAAGTTTAAGATAGGGAATGTGTGGTTCCGGGAGCAAATGGAGGTGTTGTCAACTGTGGGACAGGGATTTTCAGTGATACTTGGGATGGACTTTCTGATTAAACATCACGCCAAAATTGACCTTTCGCAACATACGCTGGAATTCGATGGGAACTTGTTCTCAATGGGTATAGCTGTTGCAAATGTTTCAGAGTCGCAAGGTGCACCGATAGCTAAGGTGATACCAACTAAACTGTGTACAAGTGCATTAAAGGTGATTTCGTCTGATAAAGTACGAACAGGTACAGGGAAATTGATCTGGGTACCGGTGGATGTCGATGTGCCACAGCAGGGGTTATTCTTGGTAGAGCCAGTACCGAGTAATGAGTTTTTAGACGAAAAGCATTGCTTTATTCGTAGGAGGGTATCACGGGTAATGGACATAAACGGGCAGTTTATGGTTCCGGTGACTTTAGATAACTTCGGGCGGGATGATGTCGATCTGCCAAAGGGATTAGTATAGCCACAGTAGAGTTAATGTATGAAGAAGACATCGATAGTTCGAGGCTAGACTATGATGTAAAGCAAACCGTCAGCACATCTGCACTTCGTGACAAGGTAAATCATTTGAGAGGAAATGATCGTTCGGGTATGGAAGCATTATTACTAAACTAGAAAGCATTGTTTGAAGTACAGGGTACGTTACCTGCTACACCGATAACACAGCATCATATTCCAACAGGGAATCACGCTCCGGTGTATTGTAAGCCATAAAGACTACCGAAACAATTACAACCAGTAGTAGAGTAATTAATAGAGCAACAACTGGAAGATGGGATAATCCAGTAATAGTCCTTGGTCTAGTAGCGTGGCTCTAGTTCCGAAGAAGACACTGGACGGGTCGAAAAAATTTCGCTTTTGTTGCGATTACAGACATTTGAATGAACGGAGAGTGGCGGACGTATATCCGATTCCGAATATCACAGAAACGTTAGACAACCTAGGGCAGTGTAAATTTTTCTCCACTATGGATTTGCGAAGCGGTTATCACCAGATTGAAGTATGTCCAGAGGAAAGGCCAAAAACAGCATTTACGACGCATTGTGATCACTTCAAGTATAAAAGAATGCCTTTTGGACTAAAAAACGCTCCAGCAACATTTGGATGGAGTCCTTCGCGGGTTGAAAACCAAAAAAATGCGTAGTGTATCTGGATGGCATTATAGTTTTTTAAAGAGATATAGAGCAGCATGTGGAACGGTTAGAGGAGGTGTTTAAAAGGTTAGAGGCAGCACGGCTAACATTAAGTTTGTACAAATGCCATTTTGCGCAGGCACAAGTAAATTATCTCGGGCATGTTATCAGTCGGGATGGGGTATTGACAGATCCTCATCTCACTTCTGCAGTACGAGATTTTCCGGTTCAGCAAACGGTTAAACAACTGCAATAGTATATTGGTCTTGTGAGCTATTATCGAAAATTCGTACAGGGGTTCACAGAAATAGCGAGGCCACTAAGTGGCTAAGAAAACGTGTTACCTTCCAGTGGACGTCAGAGTGCAAGAAAGCATTTCAAGAGTTGAAATGGATACTGACATCAGATCCAGTTTTGAAGTTTCCAGACTTTTTGCAGGCGTTTATGCTACAATGCGACGCGTCTAATCACGCTCTTGGGGATGTACTTGGGCAAGAAATTGATGGCAAAGAACATCCGATTGCGTTCGCGTCTCGTCAACTTAACAAGGCAGAAACAAATTACTCCCACGACGGAGAAGGAATTGTTTGCGGTAATATACGGGATTTTGTACTTTCAATGTTATCTGTATGGTAGAAGGTTTAAGGCTGTGACGGATCATTCAGCTCTGAAATGGTTATTAGGTCTGAAGGACCAAGCGAGTAGGCTAGTGAGATGGGCGCTGAAACTCAGTGAGTTCGATTATGAGGTAATACACAAGCCAGGTGTGAAACGTGCCAATGCTGATGCATTGAGCAGGAAAGTGGCAGCATTACAAGCAATAGAGGTGACTGAAGATGAGTGGAAAAGGGCACAAGCCGTGGGTAGTGACTGCCAATTGTTCAGAAAGCAACCGCAGTTCCTAGAACAGGACAGGTTACTTTGCAGGTCGACGAAATGCGGCCTGCGCTTAGTCGTACCAGCAGATCTGAAGTTTTGCAACAGGCGCATGACCATTTTCTTTCAGGACATGGCGGGAGAAGAGCTACAGATAGGCAGTTAGCGGAGAAGTTTTGGTGGAGGACACGACGTCAAGAGGTGGGCGAGTACGTCAGGAATTGTGTGCCATGCGCACAGTGTGTGGACTTGAGCCATCAAAAGATTCAGCTTCAAAGATTACCAGAGGCAGACAGACCTTTCCAACAAATCGGAATTGATGTATTAGGCCCATTTAATAGTAGTGCAATAGGGAATAAGTATGTGATAACAGTGATTGACCACTTTTCTAGGTATTTAGTCATGGTCGCATTACCAGATCAGAAAGCAAGTACGGTGGCACAAGCTTTAGTTAATAATTGGTTATTCAGGTATGGGATATCTCAGTTCTTAATCTCGGATCAAGGTACTAATTTCACGTCTGATCTGATGAAGCAACTGTGTAAGTTACTGAAGGTAAAGAAACTACGGACTAGTCCATTCCATCTGCAAGCAAACGGACGAACGGAGAGAGTGCATCGCATGATCACTGAGATGTTGAGTCACTATGTCAATAGTCAACACACCAACAGGGACTTGTGTACTTGCAATTCGTAACCAGTGCAAATAATAGTAAGGTACATACGTCGACAGGATTGTCGCCATACGAGTGGTGTATGGGCGGAAGATGCCAACACCTTTTGACATGATTTGTGCAAGGCTGGGAGCGTAGGGAGAGCATGTAAGGCAATTTGCGAAAACCATTAAGGAAGTATGGCAGAGAGTTAGACGAGCTAACATGGATGCGTTGGAACAGCAAGAATGGATGGGAGGAACAGCGAGGTAGTTGCCACAGTACAAAGTAGGCCAATGGGTGCCACTAGCCAATCCGTATTTTCCAAAAGGGAGAACCAAGAAGTTCACAAACAAGTTCCATGGACCGTACCAGGTACTGGAAATGACATCACCTGTCAACGTAAAATTACAGTTGCCTACCAAGACAGTGGTGGTTCACGTTAGTAGAGTTAAGCCGTTCCAGGGGGTAGTAGATCCATGTATATGTACTTCTCCATCTGGCAGAAAGCGAAAAGAAGCGCCAGATGCAGACAGTAAACCGGGTATTAAGTATAAGTTGCGTTTGAGTGATGTGTAGTTAGCAGTAATTATCATGTGTGTATTATTTTTGTGCACGGACTAGGGTTATTTTATTGGTACTAAGTGGTAGTGAGGGGAGTTTTTTCCTTCTGTAGGTGACGCAGGATGGGGTACAAGTGGATAGTATGGGGCGTAGTCCTCTGGCAGCTGACACAAGCTGGCTAGGTACAGGATACGCCATTGCAAAGTGGGGTGTTGTTCGGGAAACAACTGGATGTGGTCCTCAACATCCTGCAGGTAAGGAACGAGATGCAGTAGCTACAGAAGGTGGTATTGAGTGTGGAAACAGTTGCATCTAAGAACGGAATATTACAGGAAGTGCAAGAAGAGTACGAGGCTTTGGATAGGTCATGTAAGGAAATAAGGGAACAACTGCGCCAAGTCGTGAGCATGATTCCAGGGAGGAGAAAGAGAGTAAAGAGGGGTTGGTTGAATGTAGGTAGGAAGTTGCTGAAAACAATTTTTGGAACAGCGGGTAGAGACGATATTGAGGGTTTGGAAAATTCTTTAACAGTTATTCGCGACAGGGAGGAAAGCATAGGGAAGTTAGTGGATATGCACATTACAAAGATACGGGGATTAGGTACAGAGTTGCTGAATGTGACACACGTGGTGCGTGGGATGGCTACAGGGTTACGAGCATATATAGAACAAACACAGAAATTATTGAATACGGATCTGGAACAAGTACAAACGCGATTGGATATAGTGGAAAGGAAGCTGGAAATGGCTAAATTGCTGTAGGAACTGGTTAACAGCATTGGTGATGCACGAGTGAGAATGGATGAATAGCAATAGGCAGTACCTCATGCATTGCACGGGCAGGTGAATGTGACGTTGATGTCACCAGAAAAATTCAGACGTAGTCTGAAGCAGGCAGAGGGAGAGTTTCCAGAGAGGGTAGAGCACATAGTGCCGATAATTGAAGCGAGTGTGTCACTTTTTTTAACATATGTCTAGGATTAAGGTAACAACGGATCTAGTTAAGATGTATATAGAGATTAGATTTCCAGTAACTAGTGTGGGGAGACAGTATCAATGTTACACAGTGCATCCTTATCCGGTCAGATGGGAGTGCAGGGGGAAGGGTGTACAGTTCAGGACACAGGAGGTTTTATTAATTTCTAAGGAGGGGGATACTCATGCTACTATGTCGAGTTTAGAGTTGAGTAGGTGTCTAATGGAGTCAGTTTCCATTTGTCCATCACAGGTTGTCTTCACAGGCAAGGGGTCCTGTGAGATCCAGTTATTTAGGGCAGAAGCAGAAGCTTCGGAGTGTCGGAGAATAATAGTGAAGCCTTCGCTACATTTTCAGCAAGTTGGGAGGCATTGGTTGTATTCAGTATTCGCTACGGAGAGGATATCAGCCAAGTGTTATGACAATGGGAACTGGACAGCAATCACGGAGATGGAGTTATGGGACAGTGGTTTGCTAATCAGTGGGACAAATTGTGAAATAGTAGGGGATCGTTTTAGCTTACCAGTGACAGTCATGGGAGTCACCAAGGTTACAGATACTCATCTGACGTTGTACTGGCCAGATGCGTCATTCAGCATCGCTCCAGGGGAAAATTTGACGTATATTAACAACACCTTGGATGCTACACTATTGCAATCGATAGATAAACTAGTAGATTCGGAGAAAGGTCAAATTTCAATGCAGCAATTATTAAGGCATGTGGAGGCGTAAGATACCAGGTGGAAACGTAGCAGCGACCATTGGTATTTCAACCAGTACTATTACCATGTTGATTGTATTATCGGTGTGGTATATGTCTTATTAAAACGGAGGATTCAGCATATTAATGCAAGACCGCTCCATAACATTCCTGTAGAATGGATTACCAGTAGGGCATGAGTCAGGGCAACCTGAATGTATACAGGGAAGAAGTAGAATATAGCATAGAACTAGAGTTAACGTATAGGGTAAATTCGGGGACGAATTTAATTTTTAGGAGGCAGTGTTGCGGCCACATGTAGTAAGCGTTGCTTCACGCAGAGGAGAATGGCAAAACAGAGGCACGCCGGCGACCAAGGCATTGCAAAGTAGGCAGGCACAGATAGCCTTGCTGACAGCAGCAGTCTACCAACAGGCTGACGCAAGGACTCACACACACTGAGCGCCGAGCAAAGCCAGGAGAGTGCTGAGTAAGGGGAAGTGAGGCCAGCACACTAAGTTACGCTGCAATATACTGTAGGAGTAATAACAAAAAGCTACCACCGAGGGTAAAAAACGTCCTCCTGCCGGATATAAATAGTGGAGTGCAGGCAGCAACAGACAGAAGCCATTAGGAAGCAGTTCGGATCTGAGGACGGACGTGGTCCGTGTCCGAATGTTCAATCTTCGTGGGTGACGATCCCAGAAGTCTGTTCCAACTCTCAGGAGTCATCTGTTCGCCGCCAGATATCAACTTCAGCTCTGGAGTTCGGCTCGAGGTCAGTCGGCACCATGGCTGACTAACTATAACTACAGCCAGAACTTCCAGCAGGACCGGCCACAGCGCGGTCTTGGTCACAGGCGCCGCCGGGTACTGATGCCCAGACATCACGGCACCCCAGCCCCACGGCGTGTGGTCCATCCATGACGGGACCTCGCGGACATCACGACTGACGGCTTCCCAGCCGCCGATGAGCAGGCATCGGCAGCTGACCTCACGGCGACGAGGCTCTGTGGGCGTGCCCGTACTGGGGCGCCGGGCAGCGACGAGTTCATCTCAACCACAAGGCATCCTGGCTTCAGCAGAGCACTGGTGGCCTGAGGCTCCTGAGTGCGAACAGCAGCGCGCGTTGCGCGCATTGTTGGAGAACCTACACAGTGGCAGCCAGGCGGAGGAATCCGCAGGGCCGGGCAGCAACGATGAGGGAGAAATTGTAAAGAAAGTTCAATAAATAATTGTAAAACTCCACGCTATCTCAGTCTTTGGCGCAGCCACTGTGTCTGCTGCTAACACAGGGTACTGTCACCCTGGTTAGTTGAAACAAATTATTTTAATGAGGTGTTACTCCTCCCCATACTCCTTTCACAACTGAATTTGAGGCACCATGATGGAGTAGTCTACATAATATTTTTGACTATATATATATATATATATATATATATAGGGTAAGTCACCTAATGTTACCGCTGGATATATTTCGTAAACCACATCAAATACTGACGAACCGATTCCACAGACCGAATGTGAGGAGAGGGGCTAGTGTAATTGTTTAATACAAACCATACAAAAATGCACAGAAGTGTGTTTTTTTAACACAAACCTACGTTTTTTAAATGGAACCACGTTAGTTTTGTTAGCATATCTGAACATATAAACAAATACGTAATCAGTGCCATTTGTTGCATTGTAAAATGTTAATTACATCCGAAGATACTGTAACCTAAAGTTGACGCTTGAAACCTCCGACGTTCAGTTGCGTGTTGTAACAAACACGGGCCACGGTCGGCGAGCAGCATCTGCAGGGACATGTTTACGATGACGACTGTGTTTATGAGTGTGGCTGTAGTGCACTGTTGTGGTTTGGTCTAGCTGTCGCAGTGTCCGCATGTAGCGCTTGCTGCTTATAGCGTCCCCAGTGCCAAATTTTTTATCATGTCGCCGTAAAATAATAATTTCTCTGTGTAGGTTTAGATTGCAAAGAAATAATTTATGACAGAATGATCTAAAGAGACGACAAGATACGCTCTTTTGTTAATTTTTTTAGTCGACTTCACTTCTTCTTTTGTCTTGAATGTGTCTAGAGGGACATCTTGCGTGTGCTGACAAATGTAAGCATATTTGTATGAGTTAAACATATAATATAACGATTTAATATTATTGTGCACTTTTAATTTGTAAGAGGTGATCCCGATTTCATGTCCGCCTTCCTTGAATTAACCTGCATTCAAGTAATTTACAGCTCAACAATCGCAGCGGCCGATGCAGCCAACGACGCCATTACGTGGCGATATTAACTTACGAAAAATTAGCGGAAGCGGAAAACTCGCCAGCTATTAACATAATATTAATTTTTCTCCACAGCCGCACGAAGTTGCAGAAATACTTAGCTTTAAGATTCTTATTTTCAGTACCATAGCTGAGAGCCAGAGCCAGGACTCCGACTACAATACAATGGTCAACGGAGGTAAGAAAAATACTCTCGCGCGTGTGTGGGCCGCAATTTTAATTAATAACTAAAGATTTCTTGCTTTAAAGTGAACTGACTAGCCGAGTTTATTACATTGTTCAACTTAAATATAATTTTTATTAAGGCCCACCACGTAAGTCGGCAACAATCAAAAAATAATAATAACAATAATAATATATACATTAAATTACGACGGCCGACGGACGCGAGATGCTATTGTTATTCTGCATTCGTCTCCGCATGCAGACCAACTGTAGTACACCGTGTTACCAGACGTCTGTGATAGTGTAGTGTTGTAGGAACTGTGATCATGCTGTATTCGAACTCCGAAAAGGCGGAGATGATACTCATCTATGGCGAGAGTCTACGAATTGCAGCTGAAGCCTGCAGGGTGTATGCAGAACGGTACCCGGACAGAGAGCATCCAACGTGCTACCGCCAACTGTATGCAACAGGTATGGTCGTAGCACGCAAACGGGTCCGTAACAGGTCCGTCACAGGAGAAGCGGGTGCAGTTGGTGTGTTAGCTGCTGTTGCCATGAACCCACACATGAGTACACGGGACATTGCGAGAGCCGGTGGACTGAGTCAAAGTAGTGTCATGCGCATACTGCATCGTCAGCGCTTTCACCCGTTTCATGTGTCGCTACATTAGCAATTACATGGTGATGACTTTAATCATCGAGTGCAATTCCGTCAGTGGGCATTAACAGAGAATGCATTGCAGTTCTACCTGTTTACCGATGAAGCAGGTTTCACAAACCACGGGACAGTGAATCTACGGAACATGCATTACTGGTCCGTGGACAATCCTCGCTGGCTCAGACAGGTAGAGCGACAGCGACCGTGGACTGTAAATGTATTGGCGACCACCTCATTGGTCCTCACTTCATTGCAGGGGCCCAAACAGCTGCAACATACATCGCGTTTCTACAGAATGATCTGCCAACGTTGCTCGAAAATGTCCCACTGGAAACGCGCCGACGTATGTGGTATCAGCATGATGGTGCACCTACACATTCTGCAATTAACACTAGGCTGAACCTTGACAGGATGTTCGATGGGTGTTTCATAGGACGTGGAGGACGCATAAATTGGCCAGCCCGTTCTCCTAATCTTACACCTCTGGACTTCCTTCTGTGGGGTACGTTAAAGGAGAATGTGTACCGTGATGTGCCTACAACCCCAGAGGATATGAAACAACGTATTGTGGCAGCTTGCGGCGACATCACACCAGATGTGCTGCGGCGTGTACGACATTCATTACGCCAGAGATTGCAATTGTGTGCAGCAAATGATGGTCACCACATTGAACATCTATTGGTCTGACATCGGGACACACTCTATTCCACTCCGTAAATGAAAACGGAAACCACGTGTGTACGTGTACCTCCCCCATTATGGTAATGTACATGTGCGTCAGTGAAAAAGACCAATAAAAAGGTGTTAGCATGTGGACGTAATGTGCTGTTCCAGTCTCTTCTGTACCTATGGTCCATCACCGTTCCCTTTGGATCCCTACGTAATTCGGTGCTCTCCGATACACACGATCGAACAGCGGAGGAGTGGTACTCAAGCATCAACTTTAGGGTACAATATCTCCGGATGTAATTAACATTTTAAAATGCAACAAACGGCACTGATTACGTATTTGTTTATATGTTCAGATGTGCTAACAAAACTAACGTGGTTCCATTTAAAAAACGTAGGTTTGTGTTAAAAAAACACACTTCCGTGCATTTTTGTATGGTTTGTATTAAACAATTACACTAGCCCCTCTCCTCACATTCGGTCTGTGGAATCGATTCGTCAGTATTTGATGTGGTTTACGAAATATATCCAGCGGTAATGTTAGGTGACTCACCCTATACATACACTCCTGGAAATTGAAGTAAGAACACCGTGAATTCATTGTCCCAGGAAGGGGAAACTTTATTGACACATTCCTGGGGTCAGATACATCACATGATCACACTGACAGAACCACAGGCACATAGACACAGGCAACAGAGCATGCACAATGTCGGCACTAGTACAGTGTATATCCACCTTTCGCAGCAATGCAGGCTGCTATTCTCCCATGGAGACGATCGTAAAGATGCTGGATGTAGTCCTGTGGAACGGCTTGCCATGCCATTTCCACCTGGCGCCTCAGTTGGACCAGCGTTCGTGCTGGACGTGCAGACCGCGTGAGACGACGCTTCATCCAGTCCCAAACATGCTCAATGGGGGACAGATCCGGAGATCTTGCTGGCCAGGGTAGTTGACTTACACCTTCTAGAGCACGTTGGGTGGCACGGGATACATGCGGACGTGCATTGTCCTGTTGGAACAGCAAGTTCCCTTGCCGGTCTAGGAATGGTAGAACGATGGGTTCGATGACGGTTTGGATGTACCGTGCACTATTCAGTGTCCCCTCGACGATCACCAGTGGTGTACGGCCAGTGTAGGAGATCGCTCCCCACACCATGATGCCGGGTGTTGGCCCTGTGTGCCTCGGTCGTATGCAGTCCTGATTGTGGCGCTCACCTGCACGGCGCCAAACACGCATACGACCATCATTGGCACCAAGGCAGAAGCGACTCTCATCGCTGAAGACGACACGTCTCCATTCGTCCCTCCATTCACGCCTGTCGCGACACCACTGGAGGCGGGCTGCACGATGTTGGGGCGTGAGCGGAAGACGGCCTATCGGTGTGCGGGACCGTAGCCCAGCTTCATGGAGACGGTTGCGAATGGTCCTCGCCGATACCCCAGGAGCAACAGTGTCCCTAATTTGCTGGGAAGTGGCGGTGCGGTCCCCTACGGCACTGCGTAGGATCCTACGGTCTTGGCGTGCATCCGTGCATCGCTGCGGTCCGGTCCCAGGTCGACGGGCACGTGCACCTTCTGCCGACCACTGGCGACAACATTGATGTACTGTGGAGACCTCACGCCCCACGTGTTGAGCAATTCGGCGGTACGTCCACCCGGCCTCCCGCATGCCCACTATACGCCCTCGCTCAAAGTCCGTCAACTGCACATACGGTTCACGTCCACGCTGTCGCGGCATGCTACCAGTGTTAAAGACTGCGATGGAGCTCCGTATGCCACGGCAAACTGGCTGACACTGACGGCGGCGGTGCACAAATGCTGCGCAGCTAGCGCCATTCGACGGCCAACACCGCGGTTCCTGGTGTGTCCGCTGTGCCGTGCGTGTAATCATTGCTTGTACAGCCCTCTCGCAGTGTCCGGAGCAAGTATGGTGGGTCTGACACACCGGTGTCAATGTGTTCTTTTTTCCATTTCCAGGAGTATATATATATATATATATATATATATATATATATATATATATATATATATTTTGTCACATTGTGTCAGTTGTTGAGTGTGAAAAAATTAAGAACTAGTCCACTTCATCCTCAGTCAAATGTAAATGTTAGGATGGAGTGGGTCCTTCAGAATAGGGAAGATGCTTAATTGCTATGTTAACTCCCAGCATACAGACTGGGACACACATTTATCTATTGTGGTGAGCATGTATAATACGGAAGTGCACAAAACCACAGCATTGTCGCCTTTAGAGGTGGTGTATGGTACAAACAAGCCATCGCCATTTGATATGGTTTAGCAGATAGGGAGTAGGAGCAATCAGTCAGTTTGAGAGTTCGCCAGAAGTGTGAGAGAAGTTTGGGAGAGGGTCCAACAAGTGAACACCAAGGCATTGTAGAGGCAAGAGGAGGCAGTGAAGCATACAGAAACTTTACCTCAATACAGGGTGTCCCAGTGGGTTATGTTCTCAAGCCCATATACACTGGAAAGGAAGACAAAGAAGTTTGTAATACAGTACCTGAGCCATGCCAAGTGACAGAAATCATGTCACCTGTGAATGTGAAGCTACAGTTCCCAACAAGATCAAAGGTTACGTGTCACATACTTACGACCATTGAAGTGTGCACCAGAGTCGATCCCATGGGCAATAATGGTAGATGCAAAGAAAAGAGGAGCAACACGAGAAGGAGCACCATGCAGCTTGTATACCATATTCGTTAAGGCCAAGATGGTCATCAATGTGTTTTACGTTTTTTATGATTGTTGTGATTTTGCTTATTTTGTTTTTTGTGTGTTGTGTAGATTAATAAAACAATGACAGGTAGGATCATATATGTTAGGGTAGGAATTACCTTTCGTTATTGGGTGAGAGATGCTGATTGGAGACAACTTTCTTCTGGAGGAAGGAGAGATGATAATGGTTCCTATCCTCAGAGTGCTGTTCAGCGAGGGAGAGGAAGGAAGAACAGAAATTTTACTGGTGCTATATGTCTTTGCTTAGGGCAGAGTATGGGCGCTGCATAATCATCATCTGGACAGGGGAGTTCTGTTTTGTGAGCAGCAGGACCTGGTATTTTCTAGTCACAAATGGACTTAACGTCCACTGATGTTTAATGTATTGGGACTTCTGAACGAAGTAAGGACGCTGGAAGAGATATTTTTGGGTTTGCCAGAGTTAGCGAGCAGTAATGGAGCACTTAGGGTGGTGGCAGAGGAGCACAAGAAGTTGCTTGTAGTGTGTGTGTGTGGTTGAAGGTGCAGATGTAAAAAGTGCTAGGAGTGGTATCAAACTAATTGTGGGAAGAATTACAACTGGAACTACAGTTAGTAGCAGAGCCTATCAGCCGGAACCTACCTTTTTACTGCCATGAAACAACTGTGGAACTAAGAACGGACAGTATATTGTTGCATGTGTCAGTACAGTGGAGGACAAGTATGCATTGTGCAGGTGCTACACTGTGCACACCTTGAAACTTCCCCTTTGTATGTAAAGAATGACAGTGCTGGAAAAACTCTTACGTTATTTTATTTTCAAACAGTTGAGCAAAACTGAACGTACTCAGACAGTTCTCTCTTTACTTATTCTGATCATCACTAAACTGACACACAATATTTTTAGCGCAACGCAATTTGTCTTGCAACAATCCCTACAAAAGAATGGCCCTGGCTAACAATAACCTATACCTTTCATGAATCACTTACCTCACAAAAATCTTCGTTACTCGAACTACTGCAATGCAGCGATCGCCAATACCGCCAGCTAAATAAAAGATTCTAATTACTGAAGGCACTAACTACTGATAGGCATAGTTAGCAAATGAAAGAGTTTGACAGAGAACAAACAATGTATTTACCTTAATAGCGTTCAAAAGTCAGAACATATATATAATTTTGTGACATCCAATTAAACAAATTTCCTTTTTCTGACAGACACACGTCCAGATCGTCTGCTCGTAGTAACCTCTCAAAACAATGGCATCTCTCTTCCCACATTCACAACTGCTGGCGGCTCACATCCAACTGTCCAACGCTACGCGCTGTTCCCATCCAACTACCCAACACTACACAAGCGAATATTTCAATTATGAGTCCAACCAGCCACAGACTGCACACAGCGCAGTCAGCGATTTTCATACAGGGCACCACGTGGCGTTACCAACATAAAAACCTAAACAGCCTACTTACAACCTATCCACTAAGACTGGGAACGGTAGGGAAGTTTGTGAAGATAAAAGAGGATGGTGTGTTACTGGTAGTGGAAGATAAAGATCAGCACTTATTGCTGATCGAGAGAGACCTACAGCAATGTTAAAGAAGGGTGGTCACCCTGTTTCCCTCTTGTGAGATCCAGACAGGACGAAGCGAATGCGCCATCTAGTTGATCAGGAGCAAGGCAGTGGGTCGACCATACCGAGAAGATACAATATCACAGTGCCTGTGTTATTCCAAATACGATGCAAAACTCCTTTTGAGACGCATGCATGTCCAAAGGAAGAGGCACTGCAGCGACCACAGCCTTTATGAAATATATTAAATATATTCACAATTGCAAATATGGACAACCATCAGCTGCAGAATGGAATTACGACAATGAAAATTTTTGTCAGACCAGGTCTCGAACCCAAATTCCCCACTTATCGCGAGCAATCGCCTTACCATTTGGCTGTCGGTGCACGATTCATGGCCATACCTAAAATTTTCATATGCTGTCACCTATGTGCCAGCAACCTGTACTTGTATATTCATTAAGTGTATTTCTGTACAGGCGAGGCATTTTACTTGAATGTGCCCCATTGCAGCAGATAAATACGAAATTGCAGTGCCCATGTTATTCTGAATATGATATAAAGTTCTTTTAGACATGTATATATGTCTGAAGGAACATTGCCTGGGTAACAGTGCAACAGGCCGCGGGATTAGCCGAGCGGTCTAAGGTGCTGCAGTCATGGACTGTGCGGCTGGTCCCGGTGGAGGTTCGAGTCCTCCCTCGGGCATGGGTGTGTGTGTTTGTCCATAGGTTAATTTAGGTTAAGTAGTGTGTAAGCTTAGGGACTGATGACCTTAGCAGTTAAGTCCCATAAGATTACACACACATTTTTTGAATAGTGCAACAAATGCGCCATAGGGCCGTATAAATGACTGTGTATTTTGAGGCAGATTCATTCAGAGTCCAGAAGCACCACCATGATGCCCGGGCAATGCTTGATAACAAGACGACTAGGCGCTGCCAGCTGCAGCCGTGTGCTTGAGTGCAGGTGGGGACAGCTACATCCTGCACTAAGATCACCCTGTAGGCCTTGGTGCCTCCATACTGCCCACCTACTGCCACCAGACTCCTTATCAGGAAGCAGAGGGCTGTGAACCATGTATGGTCTTCTTTCACCAATGCAGTGGACGTGAGCTGGATCATAGTCGCCTGGACCTGGGTGTTTTGCAGTGGAATTCAGTCACAGCAGAAGAAGGGGAGTGCTGCTGACGTCAGAGCCTCGACCGACTGATGGGCCACTGGATTTCTGCTGCCCTGTTTGCCAGCATCGCGGAGTGCTGACGCATGTACCTCTTTGCAAGGACAGAAATCAGCAGTCCACTGGCCATTGTTGGCCTGCTCTGTCACAGAGGGGCATGTCTGACTCACTTTGTCAATAATGAGATGTGTAACTGAAACCCAACAAAATATTTCTCTCAAGCACATGGTCGATGTTGGATGCGCAATTGAAGCATAATAAAATATTTCTCTAGGCCACCAGTCTGCCACTGGGTCCCACTGGCCCTTTTCTCCATCTCACCCAACGGTGACCTGAAATCTGTGTCAACCCCACAGTGCTACCAGGCAACAGCGTAGTGGTGCCAACAACCATGTGCCCTCTACACATTGAAGCTACTAGGTCTGTTAACAAAAACTAGTTGCAAACGGTCCTCCGCCTGCATAAGTCAGTTATATTGCCAGAAAATACACTTTTGCTGAACTCAGCATGGAATGCTATAGCCCACGTCTTGTAGGACAGCCCTTCTGTGCACAGAGGCAGACTAGTAAGCAAGCGTGGGGGGATGAGAACTGTGCTTGCGCGGCAGCAGAGAGTAGGGAAAGTCCATGTTGTGAACGGCGTTGCTGCGGACAGTAGTCAGGCCCATTTGCCTATGGTACAACGTATTATATGTCCAGATGTATGAGGGGAATAGTAAATATTAAAACCAATTTCGACCAATCGTCATGAGAGAAATATTAATTCATGTCTTGACGATGTTGAGTCCACTGCTCCACAGATTTACTCTGCGTGACGTCGGGAGGCTAGAACAGCTGACACAGCTTTGTGAAAACGTAGAGTACAATTTTTCTCAAAATGACAGTTGTCTAACGACAAGATAATTGAAACTGCTTGCAATAATTATCATTCATTGCGATCTGAGCTCTATTATAAGTAAAAATTTAATACACAACAAAATTAACTTTAAGTACAAACCGAAATCATTTCATTTACTTGACAACTGCTTCTACTTAATAGAACTCTTAAAAATGTATATAAGGTGTATGAGTGTGGATGTGGATGACTGTAGTTAAGCGTAATCACGGCGCGTTAAAAAGAATTAGTGGTAGAAAAGAATAATGTAAAGGACTGGCGTAAAAATGGTCAGTAAGTCATATTTTTCGCTGTTAATGGGCATCATGAGTGTAAACTAACTCGTTCCACATTACAGTGAGAGACAGCATTTATAATCTATTGAACAAGCAGACAATTAACCATCATCTGCGAATAATTCCAGGGAATACTGACTGATAACATCGGAAACCGTCGATATGTCGACAAGTAGCAGTTACTGTCATTTTAGGACCTTATCCAGTTCATGCCTTCAAAATGACAGGGGTTTGCAAGTGTAAATATCGGACTTTTGACGAATTTATTCAGCAGCATTCTCGTGTGTTGTTAGAGGATACAACATGGTGAGAGAAGCTTAACTTCTCCTTGGGGTAATATGTTGAACATTATAGTCTGCATAATTCAAAGGATTCTAAGTCATAATCAGAAAGGCTGGGAAGTTCTCATTTTATGTATGCAACTGATATGTTGACAAACACATTTTTTTTTAAAATATGAGTCTTTAAAACTAAGAAATATTATTACTTTGTTCCAAAGTCTACATCCTAGTACCATCGTAACTTCTATTTGAGACTTTTTCTGAAGAATCCGATTGTAAATTACGATGAGATGTTCAAGGCTTATATCCTTCATCACTTCACTGTCAAATTCTTCTTTCTGAGGCTTTTCAGCGTGCCACACAGACTGTGTCCACGCTCCAGGTGGGGTGTTGTCTATTGCCTCATGCACAAACGATTTAGTGTGTGTTGCCTTGAAGGTTTTGTTTTTTCTCCCACATAGCCTTAACCTTTTGCCCAAATTAATTCCATGGGGATACACTGACAGTAACATGTGGCTAAACGCAAAACTGTGTGGCCCCATTCACGTGCAAGGAAGTCTAGTTTGTACGTTATGTCACGTGACTTGTATGAATTAACGGGAGATCGGCACGAATCTGGTTTATACTGTGCTTAATAGTTTTATGTTTAAACCAGGGAAAAATATCCGCTCCTCTGGTGTTTGTACTTGGTGTTTCCTATGTAAGAGTTGAATTATAAATGGCAATGACCGACAAGGTTTGAGAAGAATTGTGATTCACGTCACGAAACTGACAGCGTTCATTTCCGAATAGTAGTCACTGCTTTTACTCTCACAAACAAAACCAGAAGAAGAGTCAGCTTGCAGAATAATTATCCAGGAACCTATACCTATGAGAACTTTAATACCGCCAGTGCCATCACTCATTTTCCAGCAGATTTCCGTGAATGATTCTAATTGACCCATGTTTCATAAAGGTAATACAATGTTGAACTACCTCCTCTTGTATTGTGAAACTTTATATCAGATGTAGTTTGCGCTGCACCTATGTCACATCTTTGAACTAAAAACTTTCTTCTTAACATATCTGGAACCAACGTCTTTTAAAATTCTGTACATCGACGAAGCACTTACCACTGAAGACAATTTTCTCTTGCATAACAGTAACACGTTTTTGTGATGTCGAGCATTCATCATTCATATGGAGCCCTTTAAAACGTCATTGTTAAAACCATCCATTTGTGTTACAGGTTACTTGCAACTTGGATGCTTTCCAGGCAACACGAAACCAACTTTTTCTACGCTTCCTACAGCTCTGACATTTTCGTTTACAATTCTCTTAACACTTCTCTTGTCGACGCCACATTGCTCTGGAGTCCGTTCTTGTGTCTTCAAATGTCAACAGTAGAAGACCTGCTTTCAAATTCACGTTTAAAAAAGTTATAAATGCGGTAAATAATCCCCCTCGTCTGTTTTTTTAATAGCACTTAAACATTTACAGATACACATTCACAGCTATATTGATACAAGGAAAGAAAAGAAAACAAAAAACTGACAGTTGAACAAATAATTCGGATGTCACGAAGGACGGCAGCAGTGCAGCATGTAAGAGCCCAAGTCTCGTCTAGGTGTAACCCGCTGATAGCCGCTCGGAAAGAGAATGAATGTTATTGGCTGTCAGTGGAGGGGGATACGCAGAACGGCTGAAAATTGGGCCGCCACCCTACATGATGCGGACTTTAATTGTGCATTTATAATAATTTCAACGTAATTCACAAGGGTTTCTTGTTGACTTTTGACCCACATATAATACCTGCTAATCAACAGGTTTCTCGATCTATCTGACAACCTTTGGTTAACAATTCTGCCACACAAACCACTCAATGTATCCCTCTCTTGAATAACCTGACCGCTAAGCCTAGCCAACCTATCGCTGGTTAGTGGTAAGTAATCTGAAGAACTTCAAGATCAGGAACCTACAATGCAGTAGCTTGTTGTTGTAACTTGATAAATACAAAAAATTCTACAATCTGTTCACTAGACTCCATTTGCAACTTAATAATCCTTTGTATAATAGCCATAATAGGATACAGTAAATGGATAAAATGTCTCTGTATCTCCTCACCCTCACCATTCCATAAACTATTGTTAGACTCAGGATTATTCCTTTCCTTACCTGCTCATCAGAATTTAATTCTCACTGCGACAGATTAGCGCAGTTTGGAAATTACTTAACCCTTAGATATGAAATTTTCCCTCAGCAGCAGAGTTTGTGCTGATATGAAACTTCCTGGCAGATTAAAGCTGTGTGCTGGACCATGATTCAAACTTGGGACCTTCGCCTCTCATTTGCAAATAAACTGAGCTACCCAAGCATGAGTCACGACCCATCCTCGTAGCTATATTCACCCAGTACCTCATCTCCTACCTTCCAAACTTCGCAGGAGTTCTCCTGCAAATCTTGAAGGACTAGCACTCCTGGAAGAAAGGATATTGCAGAGATGTGGCTTCACCACAACCTGGAGGATGTTTCTAGAATGAAATTTTCACTCTGCAGTGGCGTGTGGTTGATATGAATATTCATGGCAGATTAAAACTGTGCGCTGGACTGAGACTCAAGTTAGGGAGCTTTGCCTTTTGCAGGTTAAATGATCTACTGACTGAGCTACCCAAGCATGACTCACCAAACATCCACATAGTTTTTATCTGGCAGTAAGTTTCATATCAGCTCATACTCCACTACAGAGTGAAAATTTTGCTCTGGAAACATCCTCCAAACCATGCCTAAGGCATGTCTCTGCAATATTCTTTCATTTAGGAGTGCTAGTCCTGAAGTTTCGCAGGGGAAGTTCTGTGACGTTTGGAAGGTAGGAGATGAGGTTCTGGAGAAGTGCATTCGTGAGGGCGGTTTGTGACTCATGGATGGGTAATTCAGTCAGTGGAACACTTGCTTGTGAGATGCAAAGGTACCAGGTTGGAGTCACAGTCCAGCACACAGTTTTAATCTTCCCATATCAGCACATACTGCGCTGCAGAGTGACAATTTCACTCTGGAAACATTCCCTAGCTTCTGGCTAAGCCATGTCTCTGCAGTATCCTTTCTTCCAGGGGTGCTAGTCTTGCAAGTTTGCCAGCCGCGGTGGCCGAGTGGTTCTAGGTGCTTCAGTCCGGAACCGCGCGACTGCTATGGTCGTAGGTTCGAATCCTGCCTTGGGCATGGATGTGTGTGATGTCCTTAGGTTAGTCAGGTTTAAGTAGTTCTAAGTTCTAGGGGACTCATGACCTCAGATGTTAAGTCCCATAGTGCTCAGAGCCATTTGAACCATCTTCCGAGTTTTGCAGGAGACCTTCTGTGAAGTTTGGAAGGTAGGGGACGCGCTATTGGCGGAAGTAAAGCTTTAAGTGTGGGTCGTGACTTATGCTTATGTAGCTCAGTCAGTAGAGCTTTTGCCCACAAAAGGCAAAGGTCCTGTCTTCAAGCCTCAGTCTAGCACTCAGTTCAAATCTCCCAGGAAGTTTTTTTTACCTAACTGTTTCTTGCAGCTCTTCGATTTCTGCTGCCTGATTAACAATGAAGTAGATTATACATAACTCCTGTACACAAGGAATATTGGTAAGGGGAAAGGGACTGGTTACATGAAAAACCACTTAGTAGAACAATAGGTTAAGTCATAAAGCAATTAACTGTCACAATTTAATTAATTTGCGTATCAGTTTGATACCAGAAACAGCCATCAGAACTCGCATTTCCCAACTACTTGTCTTTTTCCACAACTGTCTGATTCACATAGGAAGCAGGGGTCCTCCCAAACAACTTAACACACTCGGCATGGAACACATTACTTGTCCTGTTCGCCAACTTTTACGGTAAAGTATTCAAAATAGACATCTTTGGCAAAGTATGAGATTGTCTGCTGCAGCTTTTTCATTACAAGTTTGTGACAAATATATTAGAAGTTGCCAGGAGAATTAATATAACCTCTTAAACCCATGAAGTTTCCATACGCAGGCATCATCCAAGTTATCACGCATTGCAGAGGTTTGTACATAAAATGATAAGTAAAACAAACATATGGGATTCAACGATACAACATTGCTGGGTTACACAGGGAGTGTGCTACAGAGTATAAAATTAAATTTCTTTTTGTAGCAAGTTACATTGTGAACTTCCACAAATCAACACAGGCGTTAATGAGAGGATTAAGTAGCTACACTTTGCATACCTCACACAAATTACAAAATTGTGTCAAAACTGGATGTGATTGAACATTATAAATACCTGAAATCACCACCCAAAAATATACCAGAATAAACCTCTACCTCTAAGAAAAAACTTTCATTGTCAGTCAGTGTTATCTGAGATTAGCGTGCAGTGCGAGTTTCTCCCAAGCATCAACAGAGACACGTCCGCAGTAAAGTCGCACAAAGAACAATTCCCTCAGAAAGCGTGGACGGTGTTAAATTCTTGGGATTACAGCTTGATAATAAATTCAACTGGGAGGAGCACACCACAGAACTGCTGAAGCGTCTTAACAAATCTCTGTTTGCAATGCGAATTTTGTCAGACATAGGGGATATAAAAATGAAAAAGCTGGCATACTATGCTTACTTTCATTCCATAATGTCATATGGGATTATTTTCTGGGGTAATTCATCAAGCCAAGCTAAAGTTTTCCGGGCACAAAAACGTGCAGTAAGAATTATATGTGGTGTGAACTCAAGAACATCCTGCAGAAGCCTGTTTAGGGAACTAGGGATACTAACTACAGCTTCCCAATATATTTATTCCTTAATGAAATTTGTCATTAAAAATATATCACTTTTTCAAACCAACAGCTCAATTCATGGAATCAATACTAGAAATAAGAATAATCTTCACAAGGATTTAAAGTCACTTAGTCTTGTACAAAAAGGTGTGCATTATTCAGGAACACACATTTTCAATAACTTGCCAGCAGCCATAAAAAGCTTAACAACCAATGAAATTCAGTTTAAGAGAAGCCTAAAGGATTTATTGGTGGCCAACTCCTTCTACTCCATTGATGAATTTCTGAGGAAAACTAACTGATTTGTATATAAGTACAACATAACTTCTGCACAATTTCAGTGCAGTAATGTGTTCACTGAAAATTTGTGTGTGTGTGTGTGTGTGTGTGTGTGTGTGTGTGTGTGTGTGTGTGTGTGTAAGTATAATCTAACTTCTGCACCATTTCAGTGCAGTAATGTGTCCATTGTAAATAAGTATTACAGTAGTTGTATTACATGTTTCTTACCTTATAAATAAATATAAAACTTTTTTATTTTAAATTCAGTGCAATAGTATTTGTAAAATGACTCTTAGTGTTCATTAAAAAATGACGATCATTCCACTTGGGACCTGTGGAATGGTACATTAGCTTATTTGTTTTAGTTTAAATATTTGTCATGTATTGTTGTTTTTCTGACATGTTCCACATCCTGGAGGACCTCCTCACTACGGATCAATTGGAATGAAAGTAAATCTAATCTAATCTAATCTGTAAAGTGCATGTCAACCTGATAGACTTTGTAAAGGCTAATTCGCTTTGACCATCACGTCAAGTCCCACAAGCACTTCAAATGGCAGAATCTACACTGGCCGTCAGTGCACGTCCTGACATGGCACAGCACCATCAAGGTTTCTGGGAAAGAAAGTTTTGAAGGCTGACGTCATCGTCTGTTGCTGATCACGTGACCCTGCAGCCCATTTTCTCCCAACACACAGCCATACGATCATCTCCATACTTCGTTACATTGCCTTTTCGTGGTTAATATTTGTTATTTTAAGTCTCTGTTATTTGTTATTTTTGTTATTTGTTATTAAGTGTTTCGTTTCATTATTTCTTTTGTTAAAATGTACAATTTTACAATGAATGATGAAAGATTAACTGAAACAGTGAGGCCAACAGTCTGAACTGTACGACGTGAGTGTACTAAAATACTTGCCCTCTATTACATTTATAAAGTGGATTTTTATACATAATATCACCATATTTAATATTTTACAATGAAATACACTGCCATGTGGCTGCAGGTTGAAGTGGGAAAAGTTCTGTGGGTAGAGTCAGATTCATTATTAAGTGCAATTTATTTGTATGTTGTCAGACATTTATAATATTTGATAAAGAAATGGACTGAAACCTTCAGAGACAACACCAGAGGCAAAATACTTTTTATTTGTGATGTATACATCAAATAATGTATTAGAGTTGTCTGTTTAAATATGTGTTTGTGGCAAGCTTGTCTATTATTAAGTAGCTCTCTGGGTTGTGTCTGCAACAGTTTTGCAAACATCAGTGGTCAGTATTCATGTGGCTTCACTAGCTAACCTCAGTACAAATAAAGTACTTGAACTATTGAAAGTCAAATACAAGATGTAAAGAAAACCTCTAAATCTCGAAGAGATAGGTATTGAGGGAGATATGACAATTGCACAAATATTTGCACTGGAGTGGCAAATAAACTTAACCTTAAATAAACAAATTTATCATAGGCTGTGATGGCAGCTCGTGACACTGTATTCATTTTAGTAATTCTAGGTGCAATTTGACATAACAAATGATGAAACTGGTAAATTTTTCTCGAGCTACCAGTAACATCAAGTGGTTTGAAATCCATGAGCTTTCAGCCGTTTACTCCTCGGGCATTGTTGAGTGGTGACTGTCTCATTGTTGCTGCTACCGTCCTTATATTTCCATGTTACCTTCTGTGATGCTGCTGGTGCTCACTCCAGCGCTGTATAAGGTAACGTTTACATTGCATGGCTGCTTCAACATTAAAATGGGCAGGTCCCAAGCCAAACTTAGTTGCACGCCACCGTCGTTATTGAGGCTGTTGTCACAAATATTTTATCTCAATCGCTTCTTTTATGACGCTGTCCCAGAAATTATTAGTCCATGTAATAACAGATACCTCGTTGAATGTTATACAGTGTCTGTTTTCTAGAGCATGCTCTGCTACCGCTGATTTCTCAGGGTACCAAAGATTAAAACACCTCTCATGTTCTACACAGCACTTTTCAATAGTACAGACCGTCTGTCCAACTTCAAATTATCCATACCCATACGGTATTTTACGCCACTGACGTTTTGAAGCCTATGTCGCCTTTCACAGATCTCACTAGTCGTCGAATTTTTGCTGGAGACCTGAAGAATGAATCGATTTCATGCCTCTTTAGGAGCCAGATATTCTTTCCTGGTACTGAGTCACAGAATAGCAAAACCACAAGCATCTTCGATTCCTCCTTGGGGTCCTTCTTCTTACATGGTTTCAGACATAGGGCTTGCGATATCTGGCGGTCGTTGCAGCCGTTTTTCTTGAATGTTTTCCATAAGTGGTTCAGTTTCTTTGGCAGGTTTTCATTGTCTGAGATGGCTACCACTCAGTACACCAAGGTCCTCAGAACAGAAAGATTCTGCTATGTCATTCATTACTAGTAGCGGAGCAAAGGGGGTGTCATCCTACTCTACATTGTTGCCAAATTTATTCAAGATGGCGGATCCAAGACGGCAGCCATAGATGTGGTAACATCCACTGACATCATGCCATGAAGTTCAAATTTTGGTGGGACAATAGGTCAATGGAGATACCTCCACTAACCTAACTCCATCTTGTCCCCTCCCCTCCCACTTTCCCCCTCCCCTTGCCTCCCGTCCCCTCCTCTATCTAGAAAAGGATTCAGTCTGTGCTGGGCTGCTGGATAGGATGGATGTAAGTATTTTGTATGCATTGTGGTATATTGTTTCTTTCAACAATTTGAGCTGCCATAGATAGTCGCTCCATCCAGTGTGCTCAGCTTGTGGTCCAGAGTCCAAATGACCTAGTTCACAACACCACTACCAGAGGGAGCTGTTGACCCTCCCCATCCCGTCCCATGACATAATCCAAGATAGTGGTTCAGGGAAAAAATGGCGCGAAATTCGCTCAATCTGTGCTGAGCTTCCCAAGAGAACAGACGTAATTGTTTACTGCGTACTATATGTTCAATGGATGAGATGTCTGTGCTGGAGAAGGAGGAGTTTAATGGGTATATTAGCTGTAATCATACAGCTGAGGACTGTGTCCATAGCCACCTGCACAACTCTTGGAAAGCAATGATATTTGGTGAATGTACAAAGATAAATACACTTCAACCAATAACGAAGATGCAGCAGGATGAGGCTAAGCTACACTCTGCAAGAAAGGCTGAGAAATGCATGTGCTGTAACTGTATATCGTTTGATATAAGTCCAGTTAGTTTTCTGAAGCGCAAGGGACAAGACGTTCACCCACTCCACCAAGCGTGCTACCTGCCCCAGAGTCTCCATACCTGCTGGAAGAGGGCTCGTGTTGGGCTCACAGTGCTGGCACTCAGTAGCTGCAGTGCGGCCGCACAGAGCACTTCCTGTTGTCTTGAAAATAGCTGCAGCCTCTCACCTCACACTTGGCGAACAGGTATCCTTTGTCGTAGAACACGAACTGCTTCAGGCATTATTTCATCTAGTGTTTAAGCAATGTGCCGAATATTGTCACATACATAAGTTGAAAATGTCACATGAGCTAAATGTACCACTGCACAAATAGAGAGAGAGAGAAAGAGAGAGAGAGAGAGAGAGAGAGAGAAAGAGAGAGAGAGAGAGAGAGACTTTGCAGACAATTCAAGAATATTTAACTAATTTGGGATGTAACTGCACATTTTATTCCGAGGAATACAACCACCGCACTTGAACATAGCTTTTGTTGGATACACCACATCCTTACCTTATCTTTGAGCTCGAGCTGCTTCGGGAGTTATTAAATTAAATTCAATATGTCTCTACATACAGTTTCCACCTCAATTGAACACACACTCTAAAAAGATTGTGGCACACTTGTGAAGTCTTCCTCCATTGTTCTGTAATATTTAAGTGCACAAACAAATAAGGTAAAGTGTTTAACGCCTCAATACATTTATTTGCGAATGTTGTTTTAAACAATTTGTTTCAAATACACTCGGACACAAAAAAAAACCTGCAGTCTTCCCAGGTGTGCATGGAATGGAAATATATTACGACAAATACACTCGAAAATATTTAGTGATGGAATATTGTTTATAAATTGAAACTAAAATAAATGAGTGCAAACACTCCAAGTCGAAACTCTGAAGACAACCCTATATCACGTAAAAAAATTGTTAAATACACTATCATAGTAGTTTGCTACAAGAGACACGGTCGTAACACGGGACCCGTGAAGCGGGGGCGCATCCGTCAGCGGTCGCAGCTAGCCACAAGTGAAGCGGCGACCAGAAGCGGAGGCACTTCAGCGTACACAGAACACATCAGCAGAACCAGTTGGTACTTCCAGAGTCCCACATGCAAAAGTGCGCGTAATCCATAGTAGCACCAGCTTGTGTTGCATGCTCAAACCAGCATTCATCGGTAGGTGGGGTGGAATGCTGCATTCCTATTGGCTCCTGAAAATACTGTTCAGGACTTTTAGCCATTCCTGATTACCTCCCTTCAAATGAGTGCATCTATATAAACCTTAACCCATCAACTTCCGGTCTCATTCTGCCAGTGTCAGCTAGCCAGTGTGATTGTTCTTTTAGTTGTGTGTACATCCGTTTGTTGTTGAAAATGAAGCATTCGGCAACATCAAACACCATCATCGTTAGTGTAAAACGACGTGCAATTGTAGGATAGGAAGAATATGAACCGCCATGTAAATAAATAATTCATTTTTGTAAATATGTGGTAATGGAGTTGAAAAATTCTCATCATTAATTTAGTTCCTTTTCCCTGTTTTTACAATGCAACGCCAGGATTTTATCCCGGATTGCGAGGGTAGACAGTAGGAGGAATGGGGGAGGCTGGACCACAGCAAACTTCCTCTGTTAAGGTCCAGCCTCCTATGGAAGGCCTGCAACAGAGCTGCCACGTGAGTATTAAAAAATTCATGGTAGTGGTATTGGTTTATTTCTTATTTGATACTCGTTCTTGATATAACTCACATGGTGACAACACAGCTCGAGTTGGAGGCTGAAAAAATACAGCAGCCAGATGCTGTGAAACAGCCTCCAGCAGAGAATGCACAACGTCAGCAGTCACGTAAGTATAGAAAAAAATGTCTATGTAGTAAAAATTATGTTTCGTCTTGTTACAACAATTGTAGGGAGACTAGACCTCCTAGGCAGGCAGCTGGAGGCTATTCATCGACTGCATCAGCAGTCTGTGACAATCAGTGAGACAGCGGAGCAGTAGTGTAAGTGGAAAACGAAGAATTCTAATTTTTGTTGTTTGTTTGTGTCTGCAGCGTAGAAGGCTTTTCTTATTCTTTAACAAATCTGTACGTATATCTTTATGTCGTTTTAGACGAGATGGATCCAGGGCGCCATATTGGTTCCGATGAGGAACTGATCCCTGAATGAGTGAGGGAAATGTCCCTAGATGAAGAGCTGCAAAGGCAGCGTGACTTGGGCCTTTCAGACGATGATTTTCCTGAAGGAATGGTAGCGATACTTTGACAATGTCAGTGAAATGTTCATGCCTTGGACCTAGAGTGTGAAAGGTAATTACTAGAGACCAGATTATATGCATCATAAAAACCTTAAAATATGCATGAAAATGCTTAAAATGTGTGAAAAGTAAGGAAATAATAAAGAAACATGGTAGTTACTGTGTCCATTATATCTCAGAATCGAACCTGTGCATATCAATTACGAGGAAGAGCGGCGGCCACGCGAAAAATCGGTACGTTTAGAGCGCTGATACCATTTTCTGAACAGTTTCTGGTAGAGGTTAAGAAGGGTGCCTTTCTGGGATTATTTTCTATTTGCAATATTGGGACGCATATCGTGTTTCAAGAATTGTAACATCTTTACTGTTGTTGACGGTAACAAGCGAATGCGATGCGAGTGAATCGCAGCGAAACAATCGGTATGTACAAGACCAACTTCGAGATATATCGCACTCGGAGGGGCACGCTCAAAAAATCCCTAATATTTTATTTAAAAAACAACATGCATTCATAAATATTTTTGAACAGCATTAACTTCTTTTCTACAGTTGTAAACATAAAATAGTGTTCAAAATGTTTGGTAGTAAGATTATGCCTTCGATCACTCAAAACATTTTTATAAGCAAAAAAGGACCGTGCTACATCAACTGAGGAAACTGGGCAGTATTTGAATTTGCGTGCTATGTTAGCACTTATTGTTTCTGGTAAAAAGTTCACCAGCCCCATTAATAAAACTACCAATTTGGCACAAGAGTTCAAGGTGTGTTGTTGTTTAAAATGTTTTCAAACTTTTCTTCAAGTTTTCTTCGGAATGCCTCCAGTAATGAGGAGTTCACTAGAATAAATTTCTTCATTAACTCAATAGATTCATTCATCGCCAAACCTTGAGTTTCAAGTTTTTTAATACTTGCAGGTATATGGCAAAAAGAAGTGCTAATCACAGCAATAGCTTTTTTAATACCGGAATCATTAAAAGCTTCCTTGCACTAACAAACTGCCAAAGCCTCTGCACTATCGAAGTCGTTTACCATCCCTGTAATGGCCTTGAAATGTTCATTGTAAAACAACACTGCGACGACCCACATATTCCAAAGAGGTACCCCAGCGAGTAACCAGTGGTTTGGGAGGCAAAGGCACATATGGTAGTTTTTCTTTGTAGGTCTTTATGCGAGCAGGAGCCTTTAGAAACACTTTCTTTGTGGATGAAATCAATTTATTTAATTCACAAACGTGGAACGTACTTCTTTAGCAAGGCAATGTACTCCATGAGCAAAGAACGTCACATGAATCAAATTGGGATAAAATACTCAGAGGACGTTTCCTGGTTTGAACATATAGGGAGCAGTAACTCAAATAAACACAAACATCCTTTAATCTACAGAATGGCTCTGAGCACTATGGGACTTAACATCTGAGGTCATGAGTCCCCTAGAACTTAGAACTACTTAAACCTAACTAACCTAATCACATCACACACATCCATGTCCAAGGCAGGATTCGAACCTGCGACTGTAGAAGTCGCGCGGTTCCGGACTGAAGCGCCTAAGAACCGCTCGGTCACCGCAGTCGGCTTTCATTTGCAGAAGATTCTGGAAATATTTTCTAATACCCTCATTCGCAAATCTGGCGATCGTAGAATGATTTACTTTTTCAAGTTCTTTGCAGGCCGCTAAATATGAAGAAGAAAGCTCTTCTTTTAAAGCATCAACAATTAAATTTGCAATGTAACAGTCACAACTGTCTGTAGTTTTGTCGACTGAAATCCAGATAATGTTGTCCTTGAGTTCACTGCGTATTTCTTCCAGAACATTTAAGTAAATTGTCGCTATGTAATTTTCACGCAATGTTGATTCATCTGGTGTATTTTGATTTTAGCAATATTTGCGCAGGAAGGCTTAGGGTTTGTAAGTTTCTGAAGAGGAATATTGCTTGCAATGGATGCTTTACATAGATCCATGTCAAACAGACTTTTTTGGTTACCTTTGAACGAATTCCTGCTATTGGAACTTGCTGTTGTCAGTTGTTGTTGTCGTGGGTCCTTTCATCTGCATTCCTGCGATATGAAGACTTGTCGTGACACGCTGATCTATTTTTTTTTTTTTTTTGCACGAAACGTTTTTCTCGCAAACTCGACAGTATAAAACAATTCTGTCATTTGAAAATGTCCCAGGATGGTCAGCTATCCACGAAATGACGTTTCTTTTTCCTGGCGGCATGGCGCACTACACGTCGTAAACACGTTCAACTATGTGCGAGTAAATAGAAAGCTAAACTGAAACAAGAGCGAGCGACTAAAAGCTTGCGTAGTTTAATTTAATTGTTGCCGACGTGTACGGTATGACAGCAGAGGGGATTAACCGGGTGCGCGGGCGCAGGAGCATTGATTCTGTCTGCCTGTTCCTGTTCCTCTTCTGTAATGATTTCGCTAGACAGTGATCTCTCGATTAGCGACTGCACGCAGTTCTAGGTCGCGGTCAGTCTGTGAGACATCAAAACTAGATCGAACTTGGCATCGCCCGCCTAAATTTTTAAAATGTTGAAAATGCGAAATAGGCGAAAATATGCATCGTCACTAGTTTTTAGTTAAAGTATGCTAAAACCAGTGAAAAGGATCCAACTATGCAAATGCATAAGCAACATGCAAATGCACGTAATCCGGTCTCTAGTAACTACTCACTCTACTTACACACAATCAATGTCCTTTCTCTCCCTGCAGCAGCAGCAAGCAGTGCCTAGAACGTTGAATTTAGTAGTGTTCGTTATTTTTTTCCTCTTTTCTACAGCAGCTACATCCTCACAACCACAGGACACTGTGATGTGAGTACCAGTGACGGCGATGCCTGTAGCACCGAGGCGAGGTCCTGCGTGGCATGCTTCGCCAACAAGGGCACCGCTAGTCGCCGCACAAGAGGTCGCAGCCGCCACTAAAGCCGGCACAGCCGCCCCAGCATCGCGTCTCTGGACTGAGCAACGAGCTACCACCGATCAGGCTAGCGCATCAAACCTACAGCAGCAGCAAAAGGAGCACTAGGAGCCGTCGCCACAGCCTGACTGTTGTCACTGGCCTGACCCAGTAGTGCCACCTCATCCTCCCTCTCAGCCTCGTCAGAACCATCGCCGGCAACGAAAGCTATGTGTGCCTTGGCACAAACCCCTGTCAGTCATCAACAGGATGGACCTCATCATCCTCTAGTAGTAATATTATTGGTAATAGAGGTGATCCTGCAGTTAGCAGTTGTTTCCTCTCCCATTCTTTTAGTGAAGGACATCAGGTCACAGACACCATACTGCAGTTGGAATACTCGGTGATTGCAGATGCCTTTGAGGAGCGAATCTCGTTCACAGGGCTCGAGAATCCGGCAGGAGGGTATCACAACCTTATTGGGTTTCTAAGAGCGTGCCTTCCTGTCATGAAAAAGGAGTTCCTCAAAGTAGTCAATGACCCGCGGAATCACGCCATTAAATGCAGTATGGTGCTCTGCGTCGAACTATTGCACTCATACAAAATTGCGTGTGGCATTGAAAAGACAAGTCTTCATTATCTTTGGGGGAATATGACGTGACAATGTGGAGCACGTCAATCACTGAGGGGTTTAGTGACTCCATCTTGAGAGCTATACTGGCCCAGTTTTCTGAGATGGAAGTGAAAGGGACAGCTAAAGCACTCAGCTGGATACTATACCTGGACATCCATACACATGTCTATGATTCAGTAAGTGGAGGGCCTAGCTATATCAAGCTTCCTAAGGATACAGATAATAAGCAGCCAAGCTTTAATGTTGAAATCAGAAAGGATCAGGCTAGTTTTACATAGTCAGTACTAGCTTGCGAGAGAAATTACAATTACAGAGATCATTTTGAGTGTCCCAGTACATACCATATAGGTGATAATATTCGTGGGTGTTATAACTTTGATGGTATCGAGTTCCCCATCAACATCCAGGAATACTTAAATTTGAGGTGCAGAATACTGGAATATTAGTTCATGTTTATGGCCTGGAGAAAAAAAAGCGAGTCAGATGAACAGGACAAGCATATAGTCGTCAGCCTTCTCCATTTCTCAAACTTTGCCAGTGAGCATTAGATGCATGTACACATGTTACTCTTCTCTGAAGATAATAATTAACATTATGTTTGGATAGAAGACAAGTCGTGATTCCTTTCCGCCCATTTGAGTAAACTTGAGTGTAAAAAGCATATTTGCTTAAGATGCCTCAATGTATTTTCCTCACATAAGTTCTTAGCAGTGCATCTAATAGATTTGTTTACCTCAGCAGGCTTGATAACAAGTACCAAGTCCTAGGACCTGGTACTTGTTATCAAGCCTGCTGAGGTAAACAAATTCATAAAGTTTAAAAATGCTCACCACCAGGAGGGATGCCCATTAGTAGTGTATGCCGACCTTGAATGCCTCCATGCTCCCGTGATCCATGTGAAGGTGACACCACGACGTCAGTTACCACCTTTACAGAAAAGCACGTACCATATGCGGCAACATACCAAACTGTATCGTCGTATGATTCGAGTCTTAACCACTACAAATCTTATTTCGGGGGTAATCTTGAAGTTTGGCTGCTCATTGAGCTCGAAAATCTTTCTTGGGAGGTTGATAAGCTTTACAGTGACAACAATCTCATGAGCAAATCGAAGGAGAATAAAGATTTGTACAATAACGCGGCTGGCTGTAACATTTGTCGGCTGCCATCATATAGAAAAGCAGAAACTCCTTGTAGGTAGCACTGTCATCTTACGGGGAAGATCGCTGGAGCAACTCACAATATGTGCAATTTGAAGTACCAGCCACCAAGGCACATACCTGTTTTCTTCCATAGTCTAAGTGGGTATGATGCTCACATTCTTGTTGAGTACTTGACTGATTTCAGCATGGAGAACGATTTGCGTCCTACATGAAAACTTCGAGAAATACGTATCATTCTCCAAACGAATGACTCCGAGAATAACGATATGCTACCTTGAAGCGCTACGTTTTACGCAGGTGTCACTCCAGAAACTCGTTGAAACTCTACCTAAGGGGATATACATATCCCTCAAACTTCATTTCCCGATGAGCAAAAGTTTCAGCTTGTGACTAGGAAGAGAATTTTCCCATATGAATATGTAGATAGTATGGCAAAACACAACGAAACCACCTATCTAACATAACTGCATTCTCCAGTAACCTTGCAGACGATGCCATAACGGATGCAAGGTCTGAGCGCGCTGTGAATGTCTGGCGGGAATTCAACATCTTCCTTTTAGGAGAGTACGCACAGCTGAGATGTGTGCTTGCTTGAAGACATTTTCGAGAAATTGTGGAGTCTATGCATGAACATATATTCTCTGGATCTTGCCTTTCATTACGCGGCGCCTGGCCTCTTCTAACATTTTTACATGTTCGGATACTAAGTTGCCGTCTCTTCATCTAAGAATAGATGATGAATGCAGCTAGCCGCTAACTCTGTGTAATGTGTTGTCTGTATAGACGTGTATCTGTTGCCTTTAAGATCCCTTCACCTTCACACATAAATCTCTACAGTAAAGTAAGGGCCTCCCATTTCTTGGCTGATCCGTGATAAGACAGGCGAAAAGTTAGACTAATGGAGAATTATTAGTATTATCTCTATTTTCATTCGCTCTCTCTCTTTCTCTCCTTTATCTATGTACAGTTTTTAATATAATATTTCATTACGTGAAATCAGCCAAATAGAATCTTTGATGGAGTCCTTCGTCTTGGTAATCAGCGGCTGGCTTGCTGTAAGAGATCTTTACATTTATTATTACTGTTAAACACTGCATTCAGTCGGGAGAATCAATCGTTTGGACAATTTGTTCCTTTTACGAAAGATTGCGAATTCCAGACGTGTACGAAGCCTTTTTGGACGATTTAACACAGACTCAGTGATTGCAGGCTCTCTTCGACACAGCTGAAACTTCCCCACTAATTACAGGGCCTACGTGATCATCAAATGATTCAGAAAAAACTCATTCGTTCATTCACTCCAGAACAAAAAAGTCACAAACCTTATTTATGAAGGAAATTGTGTATTAAATCCATCTCCATTACATGTCCAGATCTCCGGTGATTCCACGTCTTAATTGTTTTCCGTTTACAGTCTCTTTCTCTTCAAACAAACCGCTAGCGGCACAAATGTTAATTGGCTCGCTTTAGCGAGAAAAAAAGCAGAATATGTATCTCTCAGAAACACGTCAATCCCTCAACAGATACTCCAGAAGCTGTCCTAGTTACCACTCCAACAACCATGGAGAATGCATATATGCATCTCTGGTATTTCAAAGAATAAACGCACTAGAAAATACTTCGGCGTCGTCGAGCTGTCGCCGCATATATTACGAGAAAATCAGATCAGATAACTTTTCCAAAGTGAATGAATGTGGATGGTTTGATTGAAAATGATTAATTGGTGCGTGGTAGAGGGTATTTTATGTGGGCACATTACACTCTCTTGGGATGCAATGCTCAGGAAAACGAAGTGTGGCAACGAATTATTGACTGATGCTGACATGTTTATTTTCTTTGAGCAAGGAATCTGTGGCAGACTTCGCAAATGTGTCCATAGGCACATGAAGGCAAGCAACCCACAGATGGGTGATAGGTTCACGATTCAGTTGATTTGAGTCACATAATGTACTTCAATGTAAATAACTTATACGGGTACGCCATGCAAGGATCATTGCTGATTGGTGAGTTTCGATGGATGCCTGAAGACGAATGCAAAGGATTAGTTGGAAAAATCATAGGTCGTATGGCGGCTAATTCTGATGTAGGGTATTTGGTAAAGGCAAAACGAACATACCCTATTATTTTGTATGACGTGCACGCTGTGTCCAGAGCAACTAGTTCTGTGAGGAAGCTCCACCCCAAAACAGATGCGAATGCTGGCGGATAAGTGGAGATACATTACTTGGTATCATAATCTCCAGCAGTGTGTCAGCTTGGAGCTGGAGGTGGTTAGAATGACCCAGGCTATCTTCTCCAAGCAATCTCCTGGTTGAAGGAGTATATTGATTTGAATATGAGTTAGAATCACTCAGGTTATCACCTTCAAGCAGTCCTCCTGGCTGAAGGAGTGTATTGATTTGAATACGAAACATAGAGCTTCTGGGATGTTGGACTTTGAAAAATATTTGTATAATTTAATGAATACTTTCGTTTTCGGCAAAACAATGGAGAATTTGAGGGAACGACGCGAAATTTTGATTAGAACCGAATGGTATGGACGTTATGGCGTAAGAAATTGCATTGTCAGGCCAAATTTTAAGCTATTTACCATATTCAATAAGAGTTTTGCTGCTGTGGAGATGGCGAAGACTGAAGTAGAGTTTATGAAACCTATTTGTGTAGCGATGTGCATACTAGAGCATCCCAAACTCCACATCTACCGCTATCATTATGAGTTTGCGAAAACTTATTTCACTGATCCTAAATTACTTTATATGGATGTAGATAGGTGTTAATCTATTTGGTGGAGGACTGCGATCCATATGAAGTGATGAGGTACCACAGTAATGAATTCGTTACGTCCTCATACATAGCCGATAGTCTTTACGGTATTGTTCCACAGAACTGCGATTGTGGAGTTTGTAGATTGGCTATCAAAAATGACTGCATATTGCACATTGGAAAGTGCCACCCACAGGCGCACTAAGGGAGAGCATCGTATGGCATCGAGAGTCCTCTCTATCAAAACTGTTTGAAATTCCTGTACAGAGATGTTCATGGTGCTGCACCACAGCTGCCGCATATGGTACAGCAAACTAGTATTCGATCAAGAGGATATGAGGTAAACACTGTGCTGCAATCTAATATCGGACTGTCACGGCATGACCATAAAAGGGTAATTTGTGATGACAGGATTGAAACTCACACTATTCATTTTGTTCAGAGCTCGTGGTCTACTGGATAGCGTTGCTGCCTCTGGATCACAGGGCCCTGGGTTCGATGCTTGGCTGTATTGGGGTTTATCTCTGCCTGCAGACTGGGTGTTTGTGTTGTTCTCACCGTTTCATCATCATCATCATCATCATCATCATTTGTGGCAGTGGGTAGAGTAGACTGCGAAAAGACTGGATTGTGTAACAATTAGGACTTTGTACGGGCGCTGATAACGGCGCAGTTGAGTGCCACACAAACCAAACATCATCATCACTACTCACTTGTAGTGAGAGAAGGGGTGGGAGACTCTGATTGAGTGATAGGAGGAGAATGAATGAGAGAGAAATAGAGACAGACAGACACAGAGACAGAAAGTGTCTGCAGAGCAGTTGTATGACCCTTTAATTATAATGTTAATTAATTTTGTGTGTGTGTGTGAGGTGTAAATATGTATTTATTTACGTGTACAATGTACACACACACACACACACTTATATATATATATATATATATATATATATATATATATATATATATATTATTATGTGCGATTGGACCCATACGGATCACGCAAAGCTTTTCCAATTCAATTTTTTAATTCTCCAAACTTCTCTCATTCTTTCCCCATGAATTCTCTTTCTTTCCTCTGTCCATTTTGTCCCCTGTCTCTTGCAAACTTCATTCTCGGGTTGTACTTTCCAACTGTTGATTTTTTCCCTGTATACATTTCTGTTTATAACTTCTGAAGAATTTATTTGTGCATTTGCTAGATCTGTTTTGGTTTCTTTTATCCAGGGTATGGTTTTCAATTTTTCAATGTATATTAAAATTTTGTGGGAGAGTCTGGGTGTTGGGAGTCTGTGGATATGATCGTAAAATTTTAGTCTTCTTTTCCGGATGTCTGCGGCGAGGTTAAATAATTTTTCTGTAGTTTTCCGAGACTGTAACCTGTATCCGTCTTCAGTTCTTTTTGGGCCAAGAATCTTTCTGATAATTTTGCGTTCCTCTTTCAGGATGCCTTCCAGGTCGCCTTTTCTATGGAGTGTGAGTGTTTCGCTGGCATATAGTGCTTCGGGCTTGATTACTGTATTGTAGTGTCGTATTTTTAAGTGAATGGAGAGACACTTTTTATTGTAGATGTTGTGGGTTTTCCAGTATGCTCTTTTCAGTTTTTGCAGTCGAACTTTTTGTGCAGTTTTCTCTCCCCCTGTGGGTTCTAGGACCCGCCTAAGTATTTAAAGAATGGAACTCTCTCAATTTGTCCATATTTTGTAGTCAGTTTTTGAGTTTCAAATTTTGAGCGGATGAATTTGGTTTTTTGGAAGGAAATTTGTAGCCCAACTTTTTCGGCGCATTCTTTGAGAATGTCTATCTGTTTAATTGCTGTGGTCTCGTTTTCTGCTAGAATGGCCACGTCATCTGCAAATGCCAAGCATGAAATTTTAATACCATCTTTCGATCTTCCTAGTTGTATAGGCTTCCAGTAATTTTGATTCTTCAGTTCTTTTTCCCATTCTCGGATGACTTTGTCTAAGACAAGGTTGAAGAGGAGTGGAGACAAGCCGTCACCTTGTCTGACGCCGGTTTTGATCAGGAAGGGCTCTGATATTTCACCCAGGAATTTTATCTTAGAAGTTGTGTTTGTGAGCGTTTCTTTGATAAGGTTTAGGGTTTTCGGATCGAGTCCTAGCTCCTCAAGGATAATAAAGAGAGATTGCCTATCGATTGAATCATAAGCCTTTGCGAAATCAACAAAGGAACAAATGATCGGACTGTTTCTGACTGCTTTGTATTTTAGTGTTGTCTTCAAATTGAAAATTTGTTCTGCACAGGATCGGTGAGAGCGAAAGCCAGCTTGGTATTCACCAATACTGTGTTCGAGTTGTTCTTGTGTTCGTTGAAGAAGACAAGCTGAGAGGATTTTATAAGTGACTTGGAGAAGGGAGATTCCTCGATAGTTGTATATATATATATATATATATATATATATATATATATAGGGTGTCCCAGCTATCTTGTCCACCCAAAATATCTCTGGAACAATAACAGTTATTGGAAAACGACTTTCACCTGTATCAATGTAGGGCTGGGGGCCATGAATGTAAATATTTGGAAACATCCTAAAACGAAAGCATATGTGTTTTTAACACAAACTTGTGTTTTTTAAATGGACCTCCTATATTTTTTCTTCAGCAATCCATAGCATGACAAAGCACATACACAATGGCGTTGATTGCATCGCAATATTCCCATTACATCCCGAGATATTAAGACGCGAAGTTGACGCTTGAAACACCCGAAATGCGGTGATAGCGCACGCCCTGAGGCTCAGGCGTGAACCCCATGCTGCCCGTAATCGCCGCCAGGGCTTGGAGGATCGCGCTCAGTTTTAACTACGCGCAATCCGCTGCTAAAAAGCAGTTTCCGGTGCGGCGACACCCTTCCGGTGCGCGCTGATTGGCTGGTGCGCTCTTATCAGTAGCTACATCCGCTGGGGGCCCAGTCTCTCTCGTGAGGCAACAGCATGTTCATTCGACTCGAGGCAGCCGCACGACACACAGCCATGCCTTATAGGAGGAGAAAATACAGCAGGAGACCAAGATTGCCAGTATACAAGACAGTTGACAGCTTCAGCTTTACACCAAATGAGGTTGTCCAAGAAGAGCTCCTTACTGGACCAATTACTTTTGTAGGATGCAAGGTTAATTTTTCTTGCACTACAAATGAGGTTGTGACTGGTAATTCCTGGTTGACTTTAGCTTCCATACTTATCAAGAGGTCCGAAACGAATAATACGGTCTGCTGCCATCAACTCTCATAAGCACATAATGGTTTCCCTCTTGCACGTTTTATGTATCTACGTACACAATATGATCCAGTACTGATCAGTGTACACCCGTCAGTTTGTCTTATTTATCCTGCACATCCAAAATAAGATTTATCTAATGCGTTATATGACCCATTGTGCCTGTTGTGCAGGGCCTGGCTCTACCTAGTCACTTGCCCAACGTAGTTCCCACTACTGCCACAGTTGCCACTTTGCCTTGTTTATGATTTGCGACCCATGCAAAGTCCTGTACTCCACCACCCTCCGAGCATCCCATTTGTTGTTGGTTTGGCGTGCAGTACACCGCTTGCCAGTGTAGTCGTGCATCAGAGTAATCTAGTGACGACACATTGTGGATAAATGTTGTGTTGTGGAACTTATACTGTACAGTATAATGTACGCTTGACAGCAAAAAAAGTGGGTCACTGCCGAATACAACCAACATAACGTAGAAGTGTTGCAGCTCCTCTAAACACCAAAACCCCGTGGGGTACAGTCGTTTGACTACACACAATGGGTACCACAAGAGACTACTAAGAGACCAAAGGTCTTTATGGCGGGCAGTCTAATTGTCAACTAATGTCGTCATACAAAACATATTAGAAAACACGTTCTTAGCGATGAGGCACCCCATACCACTCATAAACTAACTTTAATTACAACAAGTGACATTCCAAAAGTTCTGAGAAAACGGATTATTTTACATATATCGTATAGTAATCCTTAGTCAAAGTTAAATACTTGAGACAATATATGGAGTTACAAAGCTGTACGGCAATTGGAAAAAAGTTTTTCGCTCTCTAAAAGGTTTTCCATCCACGTGCTGAAGGTTGCTCAATGGCGTGTGCTCTGGAAACTGGATATTGGACGAACCAGTAGAAAAACGCGATTAATGGCAACAAGCACTCTAAGGAAATCTCAACATTAACAGCGAATCACCAGTAATATCATTGTTCTCGTAACACATCAACAGCTACATGCACACAAATTTGAACTTTAAATGACATAACCAACGTCGTCGTTCTGGACCTGGATTCAAACCCAGCACCTATAGCCATTGCGAACTAAGCTAAGCTTTGTTTGTGCCTTATTGAGACCGGATCACTAGGCATAAAGAGACGTGAAGTACAGACGTTTGCATGAGTATCACTTATCAATTTAGATCCTGAAAATAAATGACGAAAATGTTTGTACTGAACTGGGAATCCTGTCATAACAGCTACCGTCCTGGGAACTACCCCCAACGACGTTTAATATGGTGTCATTCACAAGGAACAACGTATGCTCATGTTTAAAATTGAAATGCCATCATATAAAGTTTGTGACAGGGATGCGAACCCAGCACCTAAACGGATTGTTAACGAAGTACAGTCATGCTCAAAAGTATCCGAACGACCTGGATTGCATTGCGCCTGATTCCCATCCAACCCACATAACGCAGCTGTCCAGCAGGTCCTCTAATCGCTCTTTGATACAGTCGTTTGACTATTGAAAATGGGTCCAACAAGTCACCACTAGAAAACACTGCTCTGTATCGCAATAACTGAGGATGTAATGTAATACCACGATACTAAAAATATCAGGGAACTGTCCTTAAGGCTTGTAAGCTCGCATTTATTGCTATAACTGACATACCTGAAATGTTAGCACTCTCATTATTACATCAGATAGGTAATGCACGTGGTAAGTTCGTCGTATTCATGATTTCCTCTTCAAAGTAACATACCGTACTTGTTATTTAACACAAAATGTCATTAAAAATTTACGTTATTCACGAGCAGCTAGTTGAGAATATGTACGAACTTCAAATGACACGACGAACCGATTAGTTCTGCAAATGGATTCAAACCCAGGTCATGCAAACTAAGATTTCTTGACTGACGGAAATTAACAGTCATTCCTGACTAGGCATAAAGAGAGTGATATACCTCGATTTTAGACAGTATCAGCTAACAAATATCAACTTTAAATTACATAACGTAAACATCTTTTACGGTCGCGAATTCCTACCCAGCATGTATTGTCCCTGTTAAAGAACTACGAGAGATGTTAAATACTGCTTCTTCACAAGTAACTTACTTGAAATGCAGTGAGGTAAAGCTTTGTGTTGGACAGGGATTCGAACCCAGAACCTAATCGGATTGTTATCGAAGCACAATCAACTTTGACACATCGGATTTTCTCGGCAGTAAATAGACGTATTAACTGAAATGATGAGAGGAAACATTAATTTTTTCCTTCCCAGAACTCCAACCTGGCACATATCGCTGTTATATTCTAGAGAAAAAGAACGTTAAGTATGGGTTTGTTACACCAGCAGCGACATGTGAGCAGTTTTGAACTAGAAATAATATGACAAAGAGTTCAGTGCTGACTAGGAATCGAACCCCACACATATCGTTGTTGACTACACACAAAGAGACGACACTTACCGAATTTTTCTCCACCAGCAGCTCGGAATAACATCCTGGAACTTAACAGTGATCTCGCAAATAGTTCTGTGTCTCACTGGGAGTCAAAAACGTCGAATACCGTTAGTGTTGACAACGAATGAAAATGCATTAAAAATGAAAATTATTATTCAACAGCAGATAGGTGTTCTCATCCTAGAGCTTGATAATACATAGTGAAAAGTTTAGTGCTGGGCCGGATTCCAACCCATTCATGCGTAATATGTGGAGATGTTGAGGAATCTGCAGTTTTGAACAAACAAGTTGTAGTCGAGCTGTATTGTCATGAAGGGATCAAATTCCGCGTTTAGGGCGGTCTGAGTTGCATTCCCAGTTCAGAACCAATTTTATCGACATACAGAAGCTCAAATAAAAGACGGAATAAGTGTCCTGTGACCATACACAGGGTTTGTTTCGTCACTAGAAATAACTAACTAGTGTAAGACAGGTTACTGGTGATAGAGTTTCTACATGTGTTCCTTTCCATTTGAGCTACTCTATTGCGCTATCTGTTTGTTGAAACCATCGTGCAGTGCAAAAGAAATGCTGTAACTGTCTGTCTCTCAGAAGTCTATATCCGGCCATATGCATTATCTCACAGCACTGTGGAATGCCGAAGTTCTGGAGGAACTGTTGTTCACTTCCTGAGGTGCTGTAGCTATGTCACAGCTAGTAGCGTAACGGTGAGCATCGCGCTCTGTTGATAAGACCTCGCGTGTTGTATTACATTCGCTACTACATTTTTTTAAAAAGCAATTCTGCTGCCTGCTGAAGTCATCAATTTAATGGAACATTGAACGTAATTCTCTTCACTTCTCAACCCAAAATAGTCGCATGTGGGAAAACGGCTAACTTCTGCGTTATTTTGTTCTTTTCAGGTTTAATAGACGGCCAGGCAGCAGATGCATCTCGGAGCTTTTGTATTATGTATGGGGAGAGTGCATCGTGCCAAAATAGTCAGAAAAGTATTTTCTACATTAGCTGTCGTCTGATAGTGGCATTTTATTCTTCTTCAAACCTTGTTTGACAGCTTTAACTCAGAACAAGTTTTCTACATGCATGTAATCAATAAACTGCATGTGCAGTGTCAGACTGTTATAGATAACATAAGAGAATTCGCATATATCGTTGATGATTAATTTGTCTCTCATGTTTAGTATTGTTTTAACAACACTAAAAGAAACGTTACGAAAACTGTGCACTGTATTGTAAGAAATGAAATAAAACTACCCACGGTAACCTTACGACGAAAGTCTGATTTAACAAAACTGAGTATCTGTACACAAGCGTGCCTCTATCTGCACGAATTAGTAAAACACTATTCACTTAGATTTCGATTGGGTCTGTGTTTAAATGGTATGCTGTGTCATACTCAACAGGTATGCAAATGTGGCATTTCATAAAGAAAGTTACGTATTCCTAGAAACTCAAAATTTGCTTGTCAGCAGCGGAAAGAGGCGTTACCTGTTGTGCAGCATTGTAAGTTTTTCACCATTGCACTGTGAGCTGAAAGTATTTTCTTACGATTTGCTTATCGATGTTTGATCTGACTGCTTGCAGCTCTTACACAGAAGGGATAAAAACGTTAGATTCAGCGCGGCTGGAACCGCGAACCACAACAGTCGCGTTTCTACAGGTCAGCACGTCAACACAGAGCTAGCGGATAGATGTTGTTTGCGCCTTCCTCTTACGATGCTAATAGTGGCTAGAACTCGTAAACCGCTATTTACAGGGTGAGATTAGTTGCGATTGCCACGTTCAATGACTTTGCTGGGCTGAAAACCGTAAATTTACAATCTTCTGTTACACCTCAAGCTATATCAACTCAGGTTATTCAATGGAAATGACACGAGAAATCAAGTGAATTTTGAGGCTTAATTCCGTGCACACCAGGAAGTAACTCGTCGATCACAGAGTTGCCAAACATACCTTGCGTTGTTGCCAAATCTCAGTTACATTACCAGCAGGAAGAAGACGAACTGCTGTGATCCTACAGCGGGCTGGGAGGTGACCATAGCTGGCACCTCAAAGATGCGGCTGCTACGGCCTGGAATACATAATGCGTCTGATTCGCGTTTCTGTAAGTAGGTTTAGGGACTGGAGCTTAGTTGCAAATAATAATCAGAACTGACTGCTACTAAGAATCATAAATCAGTAACTCTCATAGTTGTTTCTATATTTCTTTCGTGACTGTACTCAAAACTAAGAAACTCATTCACGGACGTTTTCGTGCCTCGCCGATAGTCGAGCACAAGAAACAAATAAAAATAAAAAGAGAATGTGTGTGTGTGTGAGAGAGAGAGAGAGGGAGAGAGAGAGAGAGAGAGAGAGAGAAAAGAGAGAAGGAGAGAGAGAGAGAGAGAGAGAGAGAGAGAGAGAGAGGGGGGGGGGGGGTAAAAATTGTTGTAAAGAAATTGAATACTGGTATGTAAAGAAACTTTCATTAAAATGACTCGTTCCACATCATTACGAAATGTCGTATTCATGATCCATGGAACAAGTATTAATCTAATCTAATCTAATCATATCACATTGCTGACTATCCATGAAGAGTCATGAAGTACCGAAATTTTCGCCTATACCAGTAACCAAATCTAAACTTGAAAATAAAAGACGACAGTTTTTGTAATAAACCGGGACTCCTATCAGGACCCTTTCATCCCTGTTAACTAACCATGAAAGATGTTTGATATACCTCAATTCAGAAGTAACGAAGTGCACATGAATTTAAAGATGAAGCGCATGATGTGAAGTTCTGCGACGGAGATACGAACCCAAGACGTAGTCGGATTGTTAACTAAGTAAAATCAAATGTTACGTATCGGTTTTTCTTGCCAGCTGCTAGGTGTTTAACCTAAAATAAGGACACAAATTTTTGTGCCTGAGCGACAATCGAACCGCACTCCTATCGTTCTTCTTTATTGTCCACGAATATTGCTTAAGTATCAGTTGCTCACCCACCAACAGTAAGATGTGTGCGTGTTTGTCCAGAAATTGTTGGCAACATGAACAGACATTAATAATGCACGTTAATTTTCATTAGCAGGCCGGTGTGCACGTGATAGGGCTTGAAATGAAATTATGAATATTTTTGTACTGGATCAGGATTCGGACCCACATATTTACCTTTGGAGGAGACCTAGAGAAGACTGCAGTCTTGGGAAAAGGAATGAAATGATTGAACTATACTGTTCCGAGAGCTTCAGATCCTCGAAAGAGGAGATACGAATTCGAATCACAGTCCAGCACCGAATTTTTCAACTTCTCTAGTTCAATCAAGTACAAGTAAAGCCCTGTTCCTTTAGACGGCTATCAGTTCATCAAATAAAATAAAATTTTCTAATGTAAGTAAGTTTACTGGTGACAGTATTTCTGTTTACCCTGACCTCCACCTATGTCATTTTCCAACGTAAACCGGCTCTGCCCAGTTTGGAATGAAGGAATGTGATGTTTAATGCGGATTCTGGATTATAACAGCTCTCTCTTGAGGTTACCAGAGATAAAGTAAATCTGTTTGTGCCTCTTAAAAGTAAATGCCTGAACCCACGCATTGCACTTATTATAGTTCGTTCCACCAGACCATTGTGGGCACATTTCCCAGCCCCAGGAGTGTGCTGTAATGGATGATGTGCTTAGCTTACTAAACTAGTCTCGGTGGAAAAAAACGCGAGTCTATTAAATGGTTAAGTAGAAGCAAGCTTCTGACGTGGAGATTATGCTATTCTCATGTCAGCAGGATGTAAAGACTCTTCTAGGCGTCATAGCCTCGATTTGAAGCCATTTTGAAATTTTCACTAATTCAGGAAATTTTTTAGTTCCAGAAAATCCACTGTGAAGTGTGAAGTTACCGGATAATTCGATTATCACCGTCATTATTACGTGGTACAGAATAATTAGGTAACTGTGTTTCTTACAGCTTCCATTCGCACCAACGTTTTTCTACATTCTCATGCAATTCATGAAATTCTACTTGTATGATCACAAGACTGCACATAGATGCAATCGATTTCGAGGTGCAAAGTGTTTGTTATCTTACTTCTCGTGACAGGTTGGCAAAGTTGATTTCCAAAGACTTTTTGTTGTACTGAAATAATCTTTTGTAACAAAGTAACAAGGTAAGTGTTTTATTCGTATATATTTTGTTTGAAACTGTAATCGTGTTGGAAGATTACAGACCTGAATGTTTGACACAGCTGGTAGGAGAAAACGCTGCATATTAACCAAACCCCGCGCTTCCTCTCTGTATCCTCCTATGACACGAGCACCTCCTATAACGCTACAGAGCTGTTCCTAGCACAGCTGAGAATTGGCAACATCGTCACAAACATTTGGCAACACTGTGACAGTGCAATCACTTCCGCGTATGGTACTGAACTGACTCGCTAAATTCACTTGATATTCCCTTTCCATTTGAATGACTTGTGGTATATAATCCTCACGTAAACTAAGACACTGAGACAGAAATTTCAATTTTTTGGCTAAAGAAATGCTATTCTTCACGTAAGTGACAACTTTTAATATCTTTCACGACGCGTTATGAGGCTGAGCGAGTAATACCATGACGAGAGTGGCGTGCTGGCAGCAGTGTGTCCGTAGCCCCGGGGTACCGCCCGTGTCTCGAGTTCCAACGGTTAAGAGAATCGTTAGTTCTAACCGTGGTAGCGGCAGCGCGTGTGAGCTTTTTTTGTGTATTATTTCATGGAGCTGCGAATTCCCAGAAAAAATTCTGTAACAAAATCAGAAGAAAACCGTTACACATCGAATCCTCTTGGCACCTCGACTCAGTAAGTTGTGTTAATGGTCGTAGTTCTCGGCTTTCTGACTGCCAATACAAGCGTCTCTGAAGAAATTCGAATCGACCGTCAACGATACGAAATTCAATAATGTTCTTCACTTAAGACTCCCACGCCAGGGTGATAAGTATGAAGGAAATAGATTAGCAAATCGCAAGAAAATACTTTCAGCTCAAAGTGAAATGGTGAAAAACTTACAATGCCGCACAACAGGTAACGCCTCTTTCCGCTGCTGACAAGCAAATTTTGGGTTTCTAGGAATACGTAACTTTCTTTATGAAATGCCACATTTGCATACCTGTTGAGTATGACACAGCATACCATTTAAACACAGACCCAATCGAAATCTAAGTGAATAGTGTTTTACTAATTCGTGCAGATAGAGGCACGCTTGTGTACAGATACTCAGTTTTGTTAAATCAAAGTTTCGTCGTAAGGTTACCGTGGGTAGTTTTATTTCATTTCTTACAATACAGTGCACAGTTTTCGTAACGTTTCGTTTAGTGTTGTTAAAACAATACTAAACATGAGAGACAAATTAATCATCAACGATATATGCGAATTCTCTTATGTTATCTATAACAGTCTGACACTGCACATGCAGTTTATTGATTACATGCATGTAGAAAACTTGTTCTGAGTTAAAGCTGTCAAACAAGGTTTGAAGAAGAATAAAATGCCACTATCAGACGACAGCTAATGTAGAAAATACTTTTCTGACTATTTTGGCACGATGCACTCTCCCCATACATAATACAAAAGCTCCGAGATGCATCTGCTGCCTGGCCGTCTATTAAACCTGAAAAGAACAAAATAACGCAGAAGTTAGCCGTTTTCCCACATGCGACTATTTTGGGTTGAGAAGTGAAGAGAATTACGTTCAATGTTCCATTAAATTGATGACTTCAGCAGGCAGCAGAATTGCTTTTTAAAAAATGTAGTAGCGAATGTAATACAACACGCGAGGTCTTATCAACAGAGCGCGATGCTCACCGTTACGCTACTAGCTGTGACATAGCTACAGCACCTCTGGAAGTGAACAACAGTTCCTCCAGAACTTCGGCATTCCACAGTGCTGTGAGATAATGCATATGGCCGGATATAGACTTCTGAGAGACAGACAGTTACAGCATTTCTTTTGCACTGCACGATGGTTTCAACAAACAGATAGCGCAATAGAGTAGCTCAAATGGAAAGGAACACTTCCCTTTTAAAGTTCTGCATCCTACACTGTTGGCAGTTCTGTGTAGGTGGCAGTTACGTTATTTTATTTCGGTGATTACAAAATAGAGTCGAATGTATGCACTGGTTAGCCAAGGCCTCTAGTTCATGGCGATTCGGTCAACCAAGTAAATGAATGTACTGAACATCACACAAACCACTACAGGGAGCCTGTGTGTCAGAATTCTCATCGTGTGTGCCGCAACGGTGTTGTGATACAGAAATGAGTCGTAGAGTAGAGGGTTTGGTGGTCTGTTGGACTGATGATAGATTCATATGATGTTGGTCTCGGTTCTATTCCAACTTCTCTCGATGTTTTTTGATAGGGAGAGGCAGATTCTATTCTCTTGTGGCTACGCCAAGTGAAGAAGGTATAATGGCATTGTGGTCTGAAAATCACATTAAACATGATATTCCTTCTCTACCAAGTAGACGTTAGGTGGAACCACAATAAAGTAAGCAGTGGCGACATGTAGAAACTCTATCACCAGTAACCTGTCTTACACTAGTTATTTATTTCTAGTGACGAAACAAACCCTGTGTATGGTCACAGGACACTTATTCTGTATTTTATTTGAGCTTCTGTATGTCGATAAAATTGGTTCTGAACTGGGAATGCAACTCAGACCGCCCTAAACGCAGAATTTAATCCCTTCGTGACAATACAGCTCGACTACAACTTGTTGTTTGTTCAAAACTGCAGATTCCTCAACATCTCCACATATTGCGCATGAATGGGTTGGAATCCGGCCCAGCACTAAACTTTTCACTATGTATAATCAAGCTCTAGGATGAGAACACCTATCTGCTGTTGAATAATAATTTTTATTTTTAATGCATTTTCATTCGTTGTCAACACTAACGGTATTCGACGTTTTTGACTCCCAGTGAGACACAGAACTATTTGCGAGATCACTGTAAGTTCCAGGATGTTATTCCGAGCTGCTGGTGGAGAAAAATTCGGTAAGTGTCGTCTCTTTGTATGTAGTCAACAACGGTATGTTTGGGGTTCGATTCTCAGTCAGCACTGAACTCTTTGTCATATTATTTCTAGTTCAAACATCCTCACATGTCGCTGCTGGTGTAGCAAACCCATACTTAGCGTTCCTTTTCTCTAGAATATAACAGCGATACGTGCCGGGTTGGAGTCCTGGGAAGGGTAAATTAATGTTTCCTCTCGTCATTTCATTTAATACAACTAGCTACTGCCGAGAAAATCCGATGTGTCAAAGTTGATTGTGCTTCGATAACAATCCGATTAGGTTCTAGGTTCGAATCCCTGTCCAACACAAAGCTTTACCTCACTGCATTTCAAGTAAGTTACTTGTGAAGTAGCAATACTTAACATCTCTCGTAGTTCGTTAACAGGGACAATACATGCTGGGTAGGAATTCGCGTCCGTTAAAAATGTTACGTTATGTAATTTAAAGTTGATATTTGCTAATTGATTCTGTCCAAAGATGAGGTATATCACTCTCTTTATGTCTAGTCAGGAATGACTGTTAATTTCCGTCAGCCACGAAATCTTAGTCTGCATGATTGGTTCAAATGGCTCTGAGCACTATGGGACTAAACATCTGACGTCATCATTCCCCTAGAACCTAGAACTACTTAAACCTAACTAACCTAAGGACATCACACACATCCATTCCCGAGGCAGGATTCGAACCTGCGACCGTAGCAGTCACACAGTTCCGGACTGAAGTGCCTAGAACCCCATGGCTACCGCGGCCTAGCCTGTATGACCGGGGTTGAATCCATATGCAGAACGAGGCGGTTCGTCGTGTCATTTGAAGTTAATACATATTCTCAACTAGCTGCTCGTGAATAACGTAAATTTTTAATGAAATTTTTTTTAAATAACAAGTATTGTATGTTACTTTGAAGAGGAAATCATGAATACGAAGAACTTACTACGTGAATTACCTATCTGACGTAATAATGAGAGTGCTAACATTTCAGGTATGTCATTTATTGCAATAAATGTGAGCTTAGATGCCTTAAGGACAGTCTTACCTGTGATGAGGTGTTCCCTGATATTTGTAGTATCGTGGATTAATTTACATCTTGAGTTATTGCGATACAGGGCAGTGTTTTCTAGTGGTGATTTGTTGGAACCATTTTCAGTAGTCTAACGACTGTACCAAGGAGCGATTAGAGGACCTGCTAGACAGCTGCGTTATGTAGGTCGCATGGGAATCAGGTGAAATGCAATTCAGGTCGTTCGGATACTTTTGAGCACGACTGTAGATAAAGTCAGAAGTTAAATATCAAATTTTTCACCAACAGCGACATGCTGGAACCTTAATTGACGATAGAATTGTTTTTGCCTGACTGGGATTCGAACCCAGCATCTAGCACCGTCGTTTTCTAGCCAGGAACAGACTATAAATAGCTATTGTTGGTTCACCAGTAGCGAGATGTTCGCATGTTTAGCTAGACATCAGGCGACGAAAAGTTCTGTGCTGAATGGAATTCAATCCCCGCACACGTGGTCATGAAGGAACTTTAACCATCAAATTCTTTTCCAACAATAGCTAGGAATGGCATGTTTGTACTTTCAATGCTCTGCTGGCTAGAAGTTGAATCCACAAAATGTCGTCGTTGGTTATCACAACGTCAAACCCAAATCCGTTTTCACCAGTAGGATGGAGAGGAATGTTTGAACTTGAAAAGACGTAAGGAAACGTTTGATCTTGTAATGTTGTGATAAAATTCTCATCATGTGGCTGTGAGTTGAAACGAACACGTTACAGCTGACAACGCACGAAGAGACGTTGAAAATGCAACTATTTTTCACCAGTAGTTCGGAGTGCACATGCTAGGGTTTGAAATGAAATAATGAATATTTTGTGCTGATCAGGATTCGAAACCAGATAGGTGCCTTTCGAGGACGCCTAGAAGAGTTTGCAATCTTCGGGAACACAGTGAATTCGAATTCTAATCCCAGTCCAGCACCACAATTTTCAACGTCTCAGTTTCAAATAAAGTAAGAGCCTTGTGAACTTACATGGCCATTGGTTCATTAAATGAAATAAGTTTTCTAGTTTACGACGGCTTGCTGGTGACTCAGTCTCTGCCTTACGGGGTTTCTCCATCTGTCACAGCTCAAACGAATGCCCAGTCGGCAGCGAAGGGATGTTATCTTTACTGCGGATATTGCACTACGGAGCTTACTGGCGTTCTGCACTTGGCGTTACTAGGGGTGAAGGAGAGCTACTTTTGTGTTAAAAATCTACGCCTGACGTGAGATGTGAACCTACACATTTTACACATCCATACAAGATTAATCCACCAGACCACAGAACCCCCTGCCAAGCACATAATTATGAATTGCAGAGTATTCATTTAGATGTAGATGCAGATGTCAAGGGACGCGTAACAGGAAGGAGGGCGGGATCTGGGAATGGGTAGAAGTGCAGAAGTGCAAAATACAAGCGTGAAATGCTTGCAAAGTATTGCTTACTTAGATGTGTGCCATAGTTCGTTTTATCTTAGGACCGAGAGATAAGGAAGAACTGTTCTCAGAACGAAAAATGGGTTATAGGGAAGGGGAGATCAAAGAATACGGTTTCATAGGTGGTAAGAGGAATGATAGAGAGTAAAGACAGCAGCAATTAAAAGAGAAAATGTAGCGTCATTGGAAACCGCTAGATTTGTTTACAAAGTTTTGGGGGAGTGTAATAGAAGGACACTTGCGGCGATAGTGTCAGAGAGAGAAACTGTGAGAGAGAATAGAAGAGATATTAACAACGAGTAAACATAAATGTTCAAATGTGTGTGAAATCTTACGGGACTTAACTGCTAAGGTCCTCAGCCCCTAATCTTACGCACTACTTAACCTAAATTATCCTAAGGACAAACATAGACACCCATGCCCGAGGGAGGTCTCGAACCTCCGCCGGGACCAGCCTCACAGTCCATGACTGCAGCGCCTTAGATCGCTCGGCTAATCCCGCGCCGCGAGTAAACATAATATGAAATCGTTGGCGTATTGTGTGGAGGACGGAGGGTATATTCATGGATGGAGGGGAAGAGAGAGACGTATTTGAAATAACAAAAACTACTGTGACAGAGTCCATCTACGCTGATTAGTTTGTAAGTATGTAGACAGGGCATAAATGAGATCAAAATAGAATACTTAACAAACTGTATATTCAAAAGAAACCCACTTGAATTAAAAGGGCAACTCAAAGGAAAGCTAACCCATATTGTATCTTTTCTGTTGCCACGCGATCTTGCACTAGCTCCCAATGAGGAAAAATGACGAAAAAGAAGACATAACAAAACATTTTAAGAACTCTAATATTTTATCCAGAATCCTTCATTATTTTGTACTTCTAGCACGCGTCTTGGCACAAAATGTATAAGCCGTCGGACGTAACAGCCTGAAGAAGCAACTTCCTCCCAGGCTTTCAGGACTCAGTCCCAAAGAGCGTCCGCAGTAGTTGGTTGGTTTCGTGGCCAGTTGTCTGTTAATGTTCTGGCGACCTCAGCCCACATGTTTTCCATGGAGTTCATATCAGCCGCCCGTGGCGGCCAGTCCATGACGTTGACGCCAATCGTGGAGAGACGCTGCTGAACAAATCCAGACTTGTGAATGGGAGAATGGTCCTCTTCCAATGTGACGTCCCCTTTCTGCGTACAGCATTTGCACTGACGGAAGCATCACATTTTCCAATATTTGGGCATACTGAGCGCTGTCCAGAGTTACTTCTATCCTGTGAAGAATTCCCGCCCCTCTCGCAGAATTCCAACCCCAGCAGGTAACAGATAGCCGGCCACTTCTTCTCGTCGTGGTACCATATTCGCGTCGATGGCGAGTCCCTTGCGGCCTGTAAACGATTCGTGGACCGTCGTTATTGGTGGAAAACACCTTCTTATCGGTGAAAATGACGCTGTCCCACCACGCCCTCAAATGCAGCTCCGCAAATGCTAGCCGGTATAAAACGTTGTCTTCGCTGAGCTCTTGTTTCACGGCGGATCGTCGTGTATGCAGTCCAGCGTCCCTCAGCCTTCGGCGAATCGTGTCATTAGAGCCGGGGAAGTTGGTCTCCCGCCGCAACTGCTTCGCGTTCAGAAAGGGATTTTCTCTGCTCCTAGACACTAGGTCCCTGTCATCCTGCTGTGAGATCACTCTCTTCCTGCCTGAGCCAGGAGCCCTGTTGGTGGTGCCTCTTTCAAGGCAGATCCTCAATCTCGTTGCAGTGGTATGTGGTACGCCATACCGTCTGCCAGCTTCTCTGATGGAACATCCTCCTTCCTCAATGAGAGCGACGACTCTACCTCTGCCGGCCGGAGTGGCCGAGCGGTTCTAGGCGCTTCAGTCTGGAACCGCGCGACCGCTAGGGCCGCAGTTTCGAATCCTGCCTCAGGCATGGATGTGTGTGATGTCCTTAGGTTAGTTAGGTTTAAATAGTTCTAAGTTCTAGGGGACTGATGACCTCAGATGTTAAGTCACATAGTGCTCAGAGCCATTTGAACCATTTTTTGACTCTACCTCGAATAGACCTCTCCCAGTGAGCCATTACGGCAGACAGCCTGATGTGTATTTCTGCTTGCCGCTCTTATACTGATTCCAGTAGAGGAGGTAAACATATTTACGTCAAACGGAGCGGCAGAGGCAGAGGCATGCGGCGCAGCCGTGCTGGCTCGTCCCGGGCTGTTGGCCCACCAACGCCACCGCCAGCTCGCTCACTTGCGTCTCGCCTCGGCCAGCCTGGCTGGCCCGTAGCTCGCGAGCCGCGGCTGGTACAGACCCGGACCGCATGGCCACGACCACCCCTTGAAGGATCAAAAGTTACACCTGACCTACCCAAGTCTGTAGTACAAACTAACGCAGCTACAGCTATTATGCTATAACATGTGCAGGCAGACCTACAGTTGACGATTTATGCAAATATTTGACGAACTATACTTTCAAAAATACATTCATTTTAAACATAGCTACTACAAAATATTTCACCTAGCTAGCAATAGCATGACGCAGGAAACTATACTTTCTTGTAAGCGCTGTGCATTAGATGTAGCCTTAAGCAAACCTGTATTCAACCAAGACGACTAAGCGGAATGTAAAAGTAAACAGGTTTGACGGCAGCTTCTCCAAATAATAGTATATACTTAGTATATATTACACGTTTTGTGTACTTATAACATGTACTCAGTGTCTCTGAAATAATACGTGCTGCACGGCGGAAATTACTTTCTGCTGAGGCACTTCATTTACATCTCAATGATACACAACTACTAGGGAACGTTGCTCTTTATGGCAGTCAATCCACTTGTAAATTAACATCATGATATCGCAGATATTAGGCAACACGTTACTAGGGGTGAGTAAGGCCCTAAGGTTTGCAACTAAACATGCTACTCCTAGCTACTACTGAATATGAAGTTGATTATTGACGTGTCTTCATAACCATGTGTGCGGCGTTCGACTCTCAGTCAGCATAGACGTTTTCGTCACCTTATTTCTTGTTAAACGTGAGCACATCTCGCTGATGGTGGACCAAAATTGGACATTTCTCGTCTGTTCCTGGTTAGACAACGACGGCGGTAGGCGCCGGGTTCGAATCCCAGTCAGGCAATACAACTTCAGTCGTCATTTAAGGTTCCAACCCCACTACTGGTGACAAACTGTGATATCTTCATTCTGATTTTATGTACTTATTCAACAATCCGATTAGGTGCTGGGTTCGCATCCTTGTCCCCAGCATTACATGATGGCATTTCAATTTTAAACATGTGCATCCTTTATTCCTTGACAATGCAACACTATACAACGTCTTTCGAGGTTAATTACCAAGAAGGTAATTGTCATGTTAGGGTTCCTGCTTTCGTACAAACATTATCGTCATTTATGTTCAAGTTGAAAATTGATAACTGATACTGGTGCAAACGTCAATATTTGACGTCTCTTTCTGCCTAGCGATCGAGTCTTGATAAGGCACAAAGCTTTGCTTGGTTAACAATGGCTTTACATTCTGGGTTTGCATCCGGATCCAGAACGAAGACGTTGGTCATGTCATTTAAAGATCAACTTCGTGCACAAGTAACTGTTGATGAATAATGTGAACAATGATATTACTTGTGATTCGCTGTTAATGTTGGTATTTCCGTAGAGTGGTTACTGCTTAGTATTACATCAAGTTGATGCGCACCACTCCCCGTTGAACGTTGAACGACGTTCAGCATGTGTTGGGTAAACCTTTTAGACAGCAAAGAACTTGTTTCCAATTGCCATACAACTTTATAAATCCATATACTTTCTCAAATATTTAATTGTGCCTAAGGATTACTGAACGATTTATGTGACAAAACTAGTTGTCCCATAACATTTGAAATGTCACTTATTGTAATTAAGTTTAGTTTACAAACGTTAAGGACTGTCTGATCTGTTCCGTACAATCGTGGTGTTACTTTACATCTGGACGGACTGTCATAAAGATTGGTGTTCTCTAGTAGTCTCTAGCAGTACCCATTGTGTATCTTACAACGACTCTACTGTGGAGGGTTGTGATTATGTGCAACACAGGTATGCTATGTTGGTTGCATACATTCAGGTGCAGCCTACACGTTGGAATTCGGGGGAGACCCACTTTTTTTGCTGTTGAGTGCACATACATGAAGATATGGTAGAAATGCTGCTGATCTATGGAGAATGTACGTTGACGGGAAATACGTTATGAGATTGCTTGTTTGTTGATAGTACTGTTAGCGAACATTATCTCCGCATAAGTTTTTAGTGTATGTTTTTATATCTGGAAAAGTTGTAAACATTCTCATCCAGAGCTACTGGAAAGAAGTTGTAAGAAAATATTCTCAACCAGTGTTACTGTTGTAGCATGTAAGTTAAAAGTATCTCTGCATTCGAATAGCAGATTCAAATTGTACCTCAAGAATTATGTTGTATCCCAAGAACTGAATTGTATGTTTGTGAAACGAATAAACAAAACAGTTCATTATCATATGACTTTGTTGTTTTTATTTTTATTTACAAATACCTATCCCCTATTGCATTATGTATGTGTATACGAAGGCAGCACAGAACACAAATGACATTAGTTTTTCTGAAGATGAGTGGTATTAAGAAGGTGAAGTTTAAGACAGAGAATACCAAAATATGTAGAATAGTTGGATGGAATTACGCCTATTGTGCATCAGGTACTGGATTATGGGAGCAGGAGCCACATGACCAAGTACACTTCCAAACATATATAGCAAACATGTCTAAAATTATATCTCGTTTGTTTGAAGAAAAACACAGACATAGTATCTGGATGATACTGGATACTATCAGAATGGGAACATGGTGAAGAGAAATCATACACATATTATGAGGTAAAAATTCATTTATTTCTCATCCAAATTGAAAGTACTTTTAAATTTTCATAAGCGTACACAGCAGGAATATTTTCGCACATCTTCTTCTCGAGTCGACGAAGAGCAGGACAGCTGTAAAATTCCAGGTCTTGAATGGCAGATTCGACGCATCTATAAGATCTTCTCCTTTCCCTTCATGTAGATGATAGTATCTGTGTGGTCGAATAATCGAAGCAACGTCACCATATCTTTATAGGGTACGCCAGCATCATCTCAGTGAATTCTATGGTAGAAATGTGTTAACCACTTTACACTCTGAAGTATTTTAGCGCACTTCACATCCTTGAAACACCTCAGTTAGGCGAGGTTTGCTGGGGATGTCTCTATTATTCCAGCATCTTCTGTGTATGCAACATTTTTAAATATGAACTGCCTACACTCATCATCATAGAAACCCAGAGCATCTGCATTGATGTTCACACCCTGGGATACCACAGTGGAATGCCCAGGTATGGTGCAGCACCTGTTCATTTATACAGCTCGTTGCACAACACTGGTGAGCAGGCAGTAGTTAACCACACAGTCATGTAGAATTAGAGCATATGCTGCAGTGCATTCCACAAAATTTTCTGAAGATTCAGATTCAATTTGTATGTCCATAGGTCCAGCCTTAATTATCTCTTTTTGTTTTGAGCAGTCTATTACGATGATCAGTGATAGCTCCCTGAATTTCCATGGACTGAGTAAACACCCTCCTCCTTCTTCTTCTTCAGCACTTTCATTGTAAGAAGCACGAAACCTCGCATACATGTCATATGTTAGACTGTATACATTTTCATCCCATTGCAGATGTAAATTGTATTATGGGCAGAATTCTGAATTCAGGTAGACTATAGCATTAGTTAACTTGCAGTTGTCGAATACAATGGAATAATTTGCCATATCCCTCTTCTATCGGTCTGAAACGCAACTATGATGAATCCACGTGTCTCTGGTCATGAAGAGGTTTTAATAGCCCCTATTTGTCTGCTTGCAGTCGGTAGCACTGTGTACTCGAAAGCCTCCCAAGAGTGGAATGTTAGTGATAGATATATACCGGAATTCAGAACTTTTAAAAGCTTCAAACGCACCTCGTCTGATACATTTGTAACGCTGGAAATGCATATCCTCCTATTTCCATCTATTGTACTATAAATTTTTTCCTTACTTTGTTACCTGAGGATACGACATTTCTGTGTCTTTATATATATATATATATATATATATATATATATATATATATATATATATATATTTATGCACTTATGTCGATGTATAATTGGTTTGTTTTGTAAATACCAAATTGTATTTTTACGCTGGGTCTTGCCTAGGGAAAACTATGCTATCGAACGATTACATCGATAGGTCGTGTGGAGAACCAAAGTGTTTAGGAAGCATTAGCTGCCGCACGTCAAGAGCCCGTTTCGCCTGGTGATAGTGTCGAGAAGAAGGCGCGCCAACATCCAGCTTCTGCAACAGCGTCGGCCGACAATGAGTGACTGTCGCCACCTCCTCGACCGACGACTTCAAACCTTCAATTAACCAACATGGAAGACTGGAAGCACGCAAAGTTTTAGAACTGTATGGCAGACCTCAGCTTTTAAAATTGTTCCATTTGCCTCAAAATTACAGCAACTTAGCATTAACCTTTGTTGCTCATTGTCCCAATTGTATTACCAAGCAGAGTCCCTTCCTTTACCGGAATGAACCCGAGTGTCGTTGAAATTCAAACGCCAGCATTAAAGTTGGTTGGTTTGTGGGATGAAAGGGACCATACGGCTACGGTCATCGGTCCCAGCATTAAAGTAATATCATTCGATTTTACTGCTTTAATTTCAAAGTTCAGTTAAGGTATTCATAGCTGGCTACAATATTTAGATTATACAAGCACAAATTAAGAGTGCGAGTTTTGTTACCATATTTTAGCTTACCTATGACTGCAGCTCAGCTTGGTAAGTGCTAAATTTTACTATTGTTAATTGTTCAGAATCATTTAATTCAAGTTCTAAGTTAAATCTCTTATTTCTAAATTGCGTAGATTCAAGTAGCTTTTGAAATGATTGTTGAGGTAGCCCAAGACTAACCTTATTTTACTGAATTTCGCAGTGCTTCAGAAACAAAGCTCACTATTAATTTCAGTCAATAAATTAACTTTCAGTTTTCCGGTTTTATTAATTCTTTTGCTAAATTAAGTCATAGTGTAGCGAAATTTATTACTTCTGACAAACATTCAGTTTTCACACAACACATGTCAACCTTCAGTTGCCACGATTTTAGTGCTAATTATATGTGCAATAGCCTTTCTGTTTCAGTTATTATAGTAATTGTCCATAGATGTGGCGACCGTAATTTTCCCCAAATCTCAAATATCTAATTAACACCAGTTAATTGTTAATGTAACGACTGCACATTTACTTTCTTTATTAACTTTACCCCTTTTCAAAATTAATTTCCACCAATTTCATTTGAATTTTTCCTTTCATTTAGATGTAACCCTTTCCTCCCTCTTTATCGACAGATTTTTTGGTGACGCTTGCTTTTCCCAAATTTCCATTAGGTACACACAGTTTAATTTTTCACTGTCATTTAGGTCGCTAAGTGAGGGGGAGGCTACACATTGATGTGAGGGATTTTCCATGTTATCTTTCTGATTGTGATCATATTCTCGTCTTGAGCTCCTTGAATGTATATTACCCATCGCATTCTTACCAGAATCATTTCCTGCTTACCATTTATAGTAATCTGCTACATGTCCTCAAAGTAGCCCATAAGAATTTTTAGAAGTATGTATACAGTAAATCCTTTGTGCTATGCAACTGTACTATCCACTGATTGTCTAAGAACCATCCTGCATTTTCTTATCCATTCAAATTCGTGGGTGGTGCAGAGACATATGTTTTATGGGTTGATGTTATGCTGACATTGGGTGTATGGCCGATCTGAGGCCTACCGAGTTCATAGTGTACGCCTTGAAACAGGAATGCTAAAGCACTGCATCTAAGCTTGTATCCCACTATAGTGCTGCCATCGCTTTTCTTGAATGATCCCTCCAAATATATGATCTCTTGCATGGATGCATCAGCGCATCTTGGTGTTAGATGACAATCCTAATTTCATCATTCTTGTTAAACGTGATTGAAGCATAAGTTTTATGCAAGAAGTATTCCTGATGTTTAATTCGCTTGCCATGCTCTACTGGACTGGTTATATTAAGTGCGGGCATCATTGCAAGGTTTCAAGCCAACTGATTTAAGAAACTCACAGGTCACGCACGTTGTCACTTTGCTGTTTGACAGTGAAGTGATGTGCTTTAGATTGCGTCCATTGGTGTAGAAGCAACCTGCAATTTCTTCACCTTTACAGCCCTTCAAGAAATAAGTTCTAGGGTTCGTTCTTTGCACCTTTGAAACTGTAAATCTCTCTTTTGACCAGTTTGGTTGGTATGATTTCTCAAACCCTGTTTTGTGTTTTGAGATACATATCAAATTACCTACATTAAATTTCAGTTTGCGTGGATCCAGCATTATAATTCAATAGTACACAGCATTCATAAGTCTATCATCTCATTTTTATTGTGCTATGTTTGGTTCGATTATGCTGAGAAATTATTCCACACTGCTGCATCACAGTCTTGAAACACCTATTGTAAAACTCTCCACCATGATCGGTTTGGAGGTTGTTTGGGCATCGATCCATTCCTGTCTGCAGCAAACGCTGAAACACATCTGCAACACTTCTCCCCATATTTGTTTTAACAGGTAATGTCCAGGCAAATTTTGAGTATGTATCAATAACCATAAAAATACATTTGAATCCATTATATCCATTATTCTCATGTGAATATTCCCTCACCTCAATAAGATTAGCCAGCCATAAGTCATCCAAACCTCTAATCATAACATGCATGCGGGGGTACATTTTGCATGCTGGTTTGTGCAGTTCTCGAACTACTGTCTCCATACTTATTTGATGATACAGACTCTTTAAGCTCAGATGTTATTGAAACAGCCTCATTCGTATGAGCTGCATTATCTGCAGCACCTGATGCCATGAGCAGATGTAGTCGATCTACACTCCTGGAAATGGAAAAAAGAACACATTGACACCGGTGTGTCAGACCCACCATACTTGCTCCGGACACTGCGAGAGGGCTGTACAAGCAATGATCACACGCACGGCACAGCGGACACACCAGGAACCGCGGTGTTGGCCGTCGAATGGCGCTAGCTGCGCAGCATTTGTGCACCGCCGCCGTCAGTGTCAACCAGTTTGCCGTGGCATACGGAGCTCCATCGCAGTCTTTAACACTGGTAGCATGCCGCGACAGCGTGGACGTGAACCGTATGTGCAGTTGACGGACTTTGAGCGAGGGCATATAGTGGGCATGCGGGAGGCCGGGTGGACGTACCGCCGAATTGCTCAACACGTGGGGCGTGAGGTCTCCACAGTACATCGATGTTGTCGCCAGTGGTCGGCGGAAGGTGCACGTGCCCGTCGACCTGGGACCGGACCGCAGCGACGCACGGATGCACGCCAAGACCGTAGGATCCTACGCAGTGCCGTAGGGGACCGCACCGCCACTTCCCAGCAAATTAGGGACACTGTTGCTCCTGGGGTATCGGCGAGGACCATTCGCAACCGTCTCCATGAAGCTGGGCTACGGTCCCGCACACCGTTAGGCCGTCTTCCGCTCACGCCCCAACATCGTGCAGCCCGCCTCCAGTGGTGTCGCAACAGGCGTGAATGGAGGGACGAATGGAGACGTGTCGTCTTCAGCGATGAGAGTCGCTTCTGCCTTGGTGCCAATGATGGTCGTATGCGTGTTTGGCGCCGTGCAGGTGAGCGCCACAATCAGGACTGCATACGACCGAGGCACACAGAGCCAACACCCGGCATCATGGTGTGGGGAGCGATCTCCTACACTGGCCGTACACCACTGGTGATCGTCGTGGGGACACTGAATAGTGCACGGTACATCCAAACCGTCATCGAACCCATCGTTCTACCATTCCTAGACCGGCAAGGGAACTTGCTGTTCCAACAGGACAATGCACGTCCGCATGTATCCCGTGCCACCCAACGTGCTCTAGAAGGTGTAAGTCAACTACCCTGGCCAGTAAGATCTCCGGATCTGTCCCCCATTGAGCATGTTTGGGACTGGATGAAGCGTCGTCTCACGCGGTCTGCACGTCCAGCACGAACGCTGGTCCAACTGAGGCGCCAGGTGGAAATGGCATGGCAAGCCGTTCCACAGGACTACATCCAGCATCTCTACGATCGTCTCCATGGGAGAATAGCAGCCTGCATTGCTGCGAAAGGTGGATATACACTGTACTAGTGCCGACATTGTGCATGCTCTGTTGCCTGTGTCTATGTGCCTGTGGTTCTGTCAGTGTGATCATGTGATGTATCTGACCCCAGGAATGTGTCAATAAAGTTTCCCCTTCCTGGGACAATGAATTCACGGTGTTCTTATTTCAATTTCCAGGAGTGTATTAGCTCGTTGCGGTCGTCATAATACACGGAAACGCCAAATAAACTGGCATAGACATGCGTATTCAATTACAGAGATATGGCAGAATACAGCATTGCAGTCGTCAACGCCTGTATAAGACAACCAGTGTATGGCGCAGTTGTTAGACTGGTTACTGCTGCGACAATGGCAAGTTAACAAGATTTAAGTGTGTTTGAACGTGGTGTTGTAGTCGGCGCACGAGCGATGTGACACAGCATTTCCGACGCAGTGATAAAGTGGGAATTTTCCCATATGACCATTTCACGAGTGAATATCAGGAATCCGGTAAATCATCAAATCTCTGTCAGAGCTGAGGTGGAAAAAGATCCTGCAGGATCGGGACCATTGACGACTGAAGAGACTCGTTCAACGTGACAGGGATGCAGCCCATCCGCAAATTACTGCAGATTTCAGCAAGTGTCAGCATGCAAACTACTCAATGAAACATCATTGACATCTACTTTCAGAGCCAAAGACCCACTCGTGTAGCCTTGATAACTGCATGACACAAAGTTTTTCACCTCTCCTGGGCCCATCAGCGTCGACATTGGACTGTTGACTACTGGAAACATGTTGCCTGGTTGGACGAGTCTCGTTTCAAATTTTATCGAGCAGATGGAGGTATACGGGTATGGAGACAATCTCATGAATCCATGGACAGTGTGGGGCGTGTGCAGTTGGAGGATATGGGACCACTGATACTTTTATATACGACTCTGACAGGTGACATGTATGTAAGCATCCTGCCTGATCAGCTGCATCCATTCATGTCCATTGAGCATTCCGACGGACTTGGACAATTCCAGCACGACAATGCGACACCCCACACGTCCAAGATTCCTACAGAGTGGCTCAAGGAACACTCTTCTGAGTTTAAGTACTTCCGTTGGCGACCAAACTCCTCAGACATGAATGCTGTTGAGCATATCTGGGGTGCCTTGGATCGCGCTGTTCAGAAGAGATCTCCACCTGTTCGTACTCTTACAGGTTTATGGACAGCCTTGCAGGATTCATGGAGTCAGTTCCTTCCAGCACTAATTCAGACATTAGTTGAGCCAATGCCATGTCGTGCTGTGGCACTTCTGCGTGCTCGTGGGGACCCTACGCTATATTAGACAGTGTACCAGTTTCTTTAGCTCCTCAATGTATACATACTGTGGGGTCCGATGGTTCACTGTTTTATGCTCAATGTCAATACCATCACCTCTGCTGCTGTTGTTGTTGTTTTCACCATCAAGTTTTGGTTTTATGTGGATTTATTTTTCTTGCTGTTCTGGCTTTTTGTGGTATTATGTACATCAGTCAAATGGAGTATTTCACAACACATTTCACTCTCATTAACTGAATAATTTATGAGTCTTAGGAAAATAAGATTCATTAAGCCAGGTGTTCCCTCAAACAGCCTATCATCAATCTGTGTTGTTCATCAGTTACATTTATAGGCTGCATACCCAGCGTTTAAAGTCTTCCCCTGCGGACACTGAATGTTCTTTCTGGCCAGGGGCGTGAAGGATGATGCATTCATCAGTTTCAACACCATCGTTATAGTGTGGTTTTGCTTTTGCTGAGAGCTGACTGAGAGATTCAGTAACCAGCTTAAAGGCCTCTCTTAGTGTTGCTGTCGTTACGTATGCCCTAACTGTAGCAGCCCTAATTTCTCTCGATCGGCTTTCTGTGACTGAATGACTTTCTGCTTCGTTGACAATTCGATGTATAGTAATCAGACGTCTCTGCAGTGTGAGGCTTCATATAGCTGCTCTTCTTCCTTTTATTATGTGCCTGCTCTTCCTTCTCTACAACAAGGGCATCTACATCCATTTTCCTCCCAATAGCCTCAGTCTTTTCAGTTAAATCGGTTACTTACCGGTTTCATTAACTAACTCATTTAATGTGTTGATCATTGTCAGAAGAGTCCAGTAATATGTCTCCATATGCATACCTCCAACTTTATGCACGATAGTCTGAAGTTTCTCATCCGTGTTCAAGTGGATGTTCTGTCTATGTAAACTGCTTCTCTCGGATTGAGAGCCAAACATGTGCATGAATTTGTCCATGATCCAGCGTAAATTGATGTACTTACCTCTATTACTAGACTATATGTACAGAATCTCTTGGAAGTTTCGCCATTAAGTACCATCATTCAGTTTTCTTGTTTTAATAATAGCGAGAAACCCATACTGTGAATGATTCCAGCAATGGGCACACACATTTACAAAGTCATTGAACGACATCTGAGTTCGTACATGTGCTTGGTAAATGTGTTTTAAATTCAGATTGTCCTGTTTGAAGGCTATAATGAGGTTTACATTATCCCTAACCAACTGTTTTAGGTTTCTGGAATATGTTTGACTGAGGTAAAATACATCAGCACCCATATGACGACCGCAACAGAAATATTTTCGAATTTGGTTTTGGTTTTCCACCGCAACATCGTCAAATATGAACACAGTGTTTGGCTTTACTTTTTCAGTTGGGGGGATATCACCACTTTCACTGAATGTCATGTACATGACCCCTTTTATGGTGTGCTGTATCTTCTGTAATATGTGATACCTCGACTGAAACAATGTTTTTGAAAATACACAAACATGTTTAGATTGAACTCAATCAACATGTGTTAGCAGCGTCATGAGGACGTATGTCTTGCCACAATTGGAAGGACCTACAATAACTGCTCATATATTATCAGAAGGAGTATTTCATTTTTCTTCTTCTTCTTCAGTTCTTCTTTGGTATCTTCATAGGACGTGTCACCAACAAAAAACCCTTATGATGAGGGTATTTCACCCACACTGTTACAATACAAACTACATCAGGTACCAACAAGTAGTGCGCAGATATAGAAAGACGCCCTTCTAAGGATGGCAATAGTATGTGTATCCACTATAGCCCTGTCTATATAGTATTATATGAATGTGTGGTGTCTGTTCTTTCGGACATGTCCATTGAGCTCCACCTATCTGCAGCCATTGTCCATTTCCTCCATATTTGCTGTTCCGAGATTCCCACAGGAGGTCGGACATATTTGTGCATTCGCACTGAAGAAGATGGACTCATTGCCCAGCTAGGCAATGCCCCATGCAGCTGACAGCTGTGACCCCTCCCATTTCCTTTCCTTTCCTCCTCTCGCCACCTTGAATTTACTTACAATGAGCTATACAGGCTACACAGAGAATTCAGCTATACAGGGTGTTCCATTGATCGTGACCGGGCCAAATATCTCACGAAATAAGCGTCAAACGAAAAAACTACAAAGAACAAAACTTATCTAGCTTGAAGGGAGAAACCAGATGGCGCTATGGTTGGCCTGCTACATGGCGCTGGCATAAATCAAACGGATATCAACCGCGTTTTTTAAACAGGGACCCTCATTTTTATTACATATCTGTGTAGTACGTAAAGAAATACGAATGTTTTAGTTGGACCACTTGTTTCGCTTTGTGATAGATGGCGCTGTAATAGTCACAAACATATGGCTCATAATTTTTGACGAACAGTTGGTAACAGGTAGGTTTTTTAAATTAAAATACAGAACATAGGTATACATGTATCTTTGTGAACTTATCATTTCTGAGAACGCATGTTGTTACAGCATGATTACCTGGAAATACCACATTAGTGCAATAAATGCTCAAAATGATGTCCGTCAACCTCAATGCATTTGCCAATAAGTGTAACGACATTCCTCTCAACAGCGAGTAGTTCGCCTTCTGCAATGTTTGCACATGCACTGACAATGCCCTGACGCATGTTATCGGGCGTTGTCGGTGGATCACAATAGCAAATATCCTTCAACTTACCCCACAGAAAGAAATCTGGGGACGTCAGATCCAGTGAAAGTGCGGACCATGGTGTGGTGATTCGACGACCAATCCACCTGACATGTAATATGCTATCTATTCAATACCGCTTCAACCGCACGTGAGCTATGCGCCGGAGATCCATTATGCTGGAAGTACATCGTCATTCTGTCATGCAGTGAAACGTCTTGTAGTAACATCGGTAGAACATTATGTAGGAAATCAGCATACATTGCACCATTTAGATTGCCACCGATAAAATGGGGGCCAATTATCCTTCCTCCCATAATGCCACACCATACATTATCCCGCTAAGTTCACTGATGTTCCACTTGTCGCAGCCAACGTGGATTTTCCGTTGCCCAATAATGCATATTATGCCGGTTTACGTTACTGCTGTTGGTGAATGACGCTTCGTCGCTACATAAAACGCGTGCAAAAAATCTGTCATCGTCCCGTAATTTCTCTTGTGCCCAGTGGCAGAACTGCACACGACGTTCAAAGTCGTCGCCATGCAATTCCTGGTGCATAGAAATATGGTACGGGTGCAATCGATGTTAATGTAGCATTCTCAACACCGACGTTTTTGAGATTCCTGATTCTCGCGCAATTTGTCTGCTACCGATGTGCGGATTAGCAGTGACAGCAGCTAAAACACATACTTGGGCATAATCATTTGTGCAGGTCATGGTTGACGTTTCACACGTGGCTGAACACTTCCTGTTTCCTTAAATAACGTAACTATCCGGCGAACGGTCTGGACACTTGGATGATGTCGTCCAGGATACCGAGCAGCATACATAGCACACGCCCGTTGGGCATTTTGATCACAATAGCCATGCATCAACACGATATCGACCTTTTCCGCAATTGGTAAACGGTCCATTATAACACAGGTAATGTATCACGAAGCAAATACCGTCGGCACTGGCGGAATGTTGCGTGATACCACATACTTATACGTTTGCGACTATTACTGCGCCATCTGTCACCAAGCGAAAAAAGTGGTCCAACTGAAACATTCATATTTCCTTACGTAATACACGAATATGTAATAAAAAACGGGGGTTCCTATTTTTAAAAAACGCAGTTGATATCTGTTTGACCTATGGCAGCGCCATCTAGTGGGCCAACTATAGCGCCATCTGGTTTCTCCCTTCAAGCTAGACGAGTTTCGTTCTTTGTAGCTTTTTCGTTTGATTCTTATTTCATGAGATATTTGGCGCGGTCACTATCAATGGACCACCCTATATATACACTCCTGGAAATGGAAAAAAGAACACGTTGACACCGGTGTGTCAGACCCACCATACTTGTTCCGGACACTGCGAGAGGGCTGTACAAGCAATGATCACACGCACGGCACAGCGGACACACCAGGAACCGCGGTGTTGGCCGTCGAATGGCGCTAGCTGCGCAGCATTTGTGCACCGCCGCCGTCAGTGTCAGCCAGTTTGCCGTGGCATACGGAGCTCCATCGCAGTCTTTAACCTGGTAGCATGCCGCGACAGCGTGGACGTGAACCGTATGTGCAGTTGACGGACTTTGAGCGAGGGCGTATAGTGGGCATGCGGGAGGCCGGGTGGACGTACCGCCGAATTGCTCAACACGTGGGGCGTGAGGTCTCCACAGTACATCGATGTTGTCGCCAGTGGTCGGCGGAAGGTGCACGTGCCCGTCGACCTGGGACCGGACCGCAGTGACGCACGCATGCACGCCAAGACCGTAGGATCCTACGCAGTGCCGTAGGGGACCGCACCACCACTTCCCAGCAAATTAGGGACACTGTTGCTCCTGGGGTATCGGCGAGGACCATTCGCAACCGTCTCCATGAAGCTGGGCTACGGTCCCGCACACCGTTAGGCCGTCTTCCGCTCACGCCCCAACATCGTGCAGCCCGCCTCCAGTGGTGTCGCAACAGGCGTGAATGGAGGGACGAATGGAGACGTGTCGTCTTCAGCGATGAGAGTCGCTTCTGCCTTGGTGCCAATGATGGTCGTATGCGTGTTTGGCGCCGTGCAGGTGAGCGCCACAATCAGGACTGCATACGACCGAGGCACACAGGGCCAACACCCGGCATCATGGTGTGGGGAGCGATCTCCTACACTGGCCGTACACCACTGGTGATCGTCGAGGGGACACTGAATAGTGCACGGTACATCCAAACCGTCATCGAACCCATCGTTCTACCATTCCTAGACCGGCAAGGGAACTTGCTGTTCCAACAGGACAATGCACGTCCGCATGTATCCCGTGCCACCCAACATGCTCTAGAAGGTGTAAGTCAACTACCCTGGCCAGCAAGATCTCCGGATCTGTCCCCCATTGAGCATGTTTGGGACTGGATGAAGTGTCGTCTCACGCGGTCTGCACGTCCAGCACGAACGCTGGTCCAACTGAGGCGCCAGGTGGAAATGGCATGGCAAGCCGTTCCACAGGACTACATCCAGCATCTCTACGATCGTCTCCATGGGAGAATAGCAGCCTGCATTGCTGCGAAAGGTGGATATACACTGTACTAGTGCCGACATTGTGCATGCTCTGTTGCCTGTGTCTATGTGCCTGTGGTTCTGTCAGTGTGATCATGTGATGTATCTGACCCCAGGAATATGTCAATAAAGTTTCCCCTTCCTGGGACAATGAATTCACGGTGTTCTTATTTCAATTTCCAGGAGTGTATTTCAATTTTCAATGCTGCACCTATAATCATGCAGCAGTAGATAATTTCCTCGAACACCTCCTCACCAATTGTTGTTGAAATTAATGAAGAAGTTACTTTTCATGGGTAAATATACAACTTCATAATTTATTTTGACAATGACTGGTGAGGAGGAGTTTGCGGCAGTTGTTTAATACTACATGATTATAGGTGCAGCATTAAAAATAGTGATATTAGTAAGCATAATACTTGGACTACAATGAGAGACGTATGAAATAAAGCACAAACACAGTCTGAGATTATACATACATATTATTTATTTAAATATCATGCATCGGATGCAGATAGGCCTAGTAGTAACAGTTGTGAAGTAATCAGAAATTTGGACCCATGCACTTGGCCTAATACGTTAACATTCTCCATGATAAATGAATTTGTACAGAAAGGCCTTACTAAAATTGTAAATTTTGAGTATCTCTTAAATAAGAACAGAAGAAAATTTTCAACTCATTCTTATGTGAGAACTTTAGCACATGGAGAAAAAAGGGTTCGTAAATGGCTTGTATATTCGAAATCTACCAACAAAGTTGTTTTGATTTTGTTTTAAACTTTTTGAATTTCATTCAAACAAGCTTTCAAGTGATGGTCTCTGTGATTGGCTTCATTTAGGAAATCGGCTTCAACAGCATGAATAATCATTTAACCTCATAGATGGTGCAAAAAATAAATAAATAAAATAATGGATAGTATGTGAGATACATTTGAAGGAAAAAAGTATTATTGATCAAATTGACTTTGAACTACTGGAAAAAGAGAAGGAACATTGGTGTCAGGTTCTAAAAAGAATTATACTCTCCATCAGGTACACATCTCAACACAATATGGCCTTAGGGGGAACTAGTGGGACGTAGTTTGAATTGGCATCCTTTTTCCTGCCTGGATTGACACTCGGCGTAAAAAGTTCATGGTTTCAATATTAGTGACAAGTCCTTCAACATATAAAAAGGTGTGTGGAAGCTAGTAAATGTAATTGCCAAAGACTCAAGAAACAACATCAAAAATTCATTTTTTTTTATTATGTCGAGGGATGAATTAGGCAGTATTATCATCAGGCCAGATAACAGTTATTCCCAAAATCGTTGTTTTGTATCAACTAATATGATTATGTTTATTTTCTCTGAGATTTAATTCAGTTTTGTCCCAGATTTAGAAAAGAACTTAAATCATCAGATATGGTAAACCTTGCAACTGTCTTAAAAGTTCAGTAGAGTGTTTTATTTACCCTTAATATATACCACAAATAAGAGTATATGTGAGGGATACTTTCCAAGAGAATTTAACTTCTCTGGGGTGGTTCTGTTTTATATAAAATGAGATAAACATTCTCTTTTGAGGTTCACACGAGATCCTGTTGTTCCAGTTTTCTCTAAAATCTTGTAAGGCCTCGTCTACAGTCAATTATGTGTTTCTTTGTAAAATCTGAGAATAACTAATAAAGCACAATATGGTTTTAGGAAAAAGTTATCAACGTATGATGCTGTAATTACATTTGTCCCTCAAGTGTTCAAGGACAAGGTCTTTGGGCAGGTAACATTTTGTGATCTAAAGACAGCATTTGATTGCGTAGAACACGTATCCCTCCTATACAAACTAGAATTTTGTGATGCTTGAAACAAAAGCCTAAAACCTTTAAAACGTTTTTAGATAAATGTAAGCAAGTTGTCTGTGTAGATAATGAAAGATCTAAAGTAGAACAGTAAGTGTCTGACAGGGAACTGTGTTATGAGCCTAGGTTATGAGATCCAATACAATATTAAATGCAGGTGACACAACCTTCTTTCGCAGTAAATTATGTTAACAGTCTTTAAAAATATGTGGATAATACAAGCAAAACGTAGTTTTGGGTTAAAGCAAATATGTTTTTGCCGAGTAATATACAAACGCAACAGATGGTGTTTAGTTTGAAAATCAATCTTTTCGCTGATGATCCTAGGTCTGTTTGGTACTTAGGAATATCATTAGCTGGTAAGTTACTGTGGCGACAATGTACAGAATATATTAATGGGAGATTGCCTAGAGTGATTTATTTGTAAAGGTGCTTCAGGAATTGTGCATCCGATATCTATATTTTATCATCGCGTTTTTCGCTATTTCAGAGCATAGCACTGAGGTGAGAAAAGTCATTGGGTAGTGATATGCATATATACAGATAGCGATAGTATTGCGTACACAAGGTAAGTACATTGGCATTGGCAGAGCTGTGATTTGTACTGAGGAGATTCACATGAATAGTTTTCCATCCTGATTATGTCTGGCCAACGGGAATTAACAGACCATGAGTGCGGAATGGTAGTTGGAGCTAGAAGCATGGGACACTCCATTTTGGAAATCTTTAGGAAATTGAATATTCTGAGATCTGCAGTGTCAAAAGTATGCCGAGAATACCAAATTTTAAACATTACCTCTCACCATGGACAAAGCAGTCACCAATGGCCATCACATAACGACCAAGACTAGTGGCGTTTGCATGCAGTTATTAGTGCTAACAGGCAAGTAACGTTGCGTAAAATAACCACAGAAATCAATGTGGGACATTGTGGAGAAATTTAACGTTAATGGGATGTGGAAACAGACGACCTACTCGATTACCTTTGCTGATAGCACGCCATCGCCTGCAGTGTCTCTCCTGGGCTTGTAGCCAAATCAATTGGTCCCTAGACAACTGGAAAACCGTGGCCTGGTCAGATGAATCCCAGTTTAAGTTGGTAAGAGCTGATGTTTGGGTTCAAGTGTGATGGAGACCCCAAGAAGCCAGAGATCCAAGTTGTCAACAAGACACAGTGCACTCTCGTGGTTGCTCCATAATCAGACCCAAAAAAGTCATGGACCCAAGTTTTCAACAAGGCACTGGGCAAGCTGGTGGTTGCTCCATAACATTGTGAGCTCTGTTTACATGGAATGTACTGCGTCCTCTGGTCCACCTGAACTTATTATTGACTACTTTGAGATCGTGTTCAACTGTTCATGGTGACGTTCCCAGACAACGATGGAATTTTTATGGATGACAGTGCGCCATATCAGCAGACCTCAGTTGTTCGCGATTGATCTGATGTACATTCTTGACAATCGAATGAATGGTTTGGCCATCCAGATCGCCCGGCATGAATCCCATCGAACATTGATTGGACATAATCTTTAGATCAGTTCGTGCACAATATCCTGCACCAGCAACAATTTCGCAATTAAAGATGGCTATAGAGGCATCGTGGTTCAATATATCTGCAGGGGACTTCCAACGACTTGTTGACCCCATACCATGTCGAATTGCTGCACGACGCCAGATTAAAGGCGGTGTGACACGATATTAGGAGGTGTGCCATGACTTTTGTCACCTCAGTGTATATCATGTGAAGTTATGTTGTAGGACAACTCTAATTCCTTTCGTTACCATTATGATAATTACTGAAATACACTGCCAACCTCTGTTCACTGAGCAAAGGATCAAGCCTGTAATGAGCTTCAATTCAAACAAAGACTGATTGGTTAGTTGCCCAACCATTCTGCGAGAGGATATAATACATTAATTTTAATATAATAATGTAATTTATCTGCCTAACATGTTGTATTTTGTATATATTGAATTAACTAATGTACTACCTATTTGGATTATCGACTGATGTAATGACCTACAATAATTAAAATCTTATTATTATTATTATTATTATTATTATTATTATTACATGCCCGTCTGCTTGGCTGGGTGGTAACGTGCTTGCCTACCATGTAGCAGGCCCAGGTTCGATTCCTGGCCAGGTTGGAGATTTTCTCCGCTCGTGGACAGGGTGTTGTGTTGTCCTCATAATCATTTCATTCTCATCACTGGCACGCAAGTCACCCAGTGAGGCGTTGATTGAAATAAGACTTGCAATCGGCGGTCGAACTTCCCTGGATGGGGCCTCCCGGCCAATAATGCCATACGCTCTTTTTTTTTGTCAGTTTGACTGATCGCTACTTCTGTTTTCAGTACAGTGAATGGCAGTAAGAAGGAAGAAACGATTTGAGACATAGCTCACGTACTGTTCGATCAAGAGTGTAAATGTCGTAGTAATAAGCGATTTATGACACTCGTCTCTGAGCGTCCAGTATTTTCGGTGCAGTTATTGGCGTTCACCTTCTTACAAGAATAAAAAAGGAAGAAGGAGTAACATCCTTCAGGCTTCAGCAGATAATCTTAGCTTATAATCGTAGATAATGATTACTCCATATGCCACAAGACTATTTCATCAGGTTATCACAGCTTGCCAACTGCAATATAGAATTTGCGTCCCTCATTTATGTTACCTTTCACAAAAGCATGCAAAAACCCTCTTCTTGTTTTTACCTTCCCCCGAAATTTCACTTTCTTTGTTTCACGTTGATAACAATAAAAATAGTTGCTAACATGTTTTCTTGTGTGAAGTGATAACAGCCAAATGCTAAGTAAATAACTATATCATGAAGATGTACAGATTCGTAACAGGTTCGAAAAATTGTCGCTGCACTTATTTGTGAATAGGCTAAAGTCATTGGCGCGTTTGTGAAGAGAGTAATTGTTAAATAAATGTTCCCTGACCCGAATTGATTCATATACACTGTCGACGAATACTTAAACGGATACGGTAGCGTTATCTGTATGACGTAGTCGATCTGTCCATAGTTAAGCTACGCGTAAGTAATATTTGTGTTTCAAATTTCCTAGGTGCTCATTAGTATCTGTGGGGAATTCTATGTTGTAATGTTGGCCAACAAGAATTTGACAGTGCTGTTGAATTTCAAACAATTTAGTACTTACGTTTATGGGAGAGTGTATATTACGAATTGTCAAGGGATAGTTGGTTGTCAGTTTGCGTCTAACAGAACTCTCGCATCCAAAATAAAGATACTTATCAATTCAGCATTAAATGTAAGATTTTTTTCGCATGGAGTCGTAAAACATCACATCTCCCATGTTTTCCAGAGTGTAGAAAAACTGCATATGAACTCAAGGAGAAATAAAGATTGGCATATACCTTATAGAGCGATTCCTGTCATACTAAGTTAATGTTTGTGCTAAAGTTCAGATCTTGTCCTGTTCGAAGTAATTCAGATGTATTCTTTGAAAATTTAATCTTTTTTGTAGTTTATCATTAAAAATTTGGAAGCTGCACCTCAGAATGGCAGGCTTTGCTGCTCAGGCAGCATTGAGGTCAAAGTGGAGTAATTTGGTTGAGTCTTCCTCATTTGATGTACCTGGAGAGGTTTCGTCGGGTGTGAGAAGTGTTGTTGGATGGCTGAAACAGGTTAACGTGTTTTCATAGAAAAATCAGAATTTCTACTTTGCATGACGATTGTTGTCAGATACCAGGCATGAAAGTAAAATTCGCCTGCACCACATCATTTTGTACAGTTTTGTCTTGCCACTGTTTCCAACACCTGCTTTAAGAGCGCCAACAATTAAGAACTTAGTTGCACTTAAGTTAAGCGCACACACATCACAGCTATTGCCTTATTCGCTTAATATTTGTTGATATAAGTAGAAAATATGTTACGACAGTTGCACCACTATTTAATGCATTACATTTTAAATTGCTGGCCATCACTGCAGTTTTCGTGCGCAGTTTCGCACAAAATAGCTGTAAACGTACATACACATTTAATTTGGTTAGCAATTATGGTTACTAAAAGTATTTTGAAATTTCATATTGTATGTAGACACACGTTATGTTAGAAAGTGTAGCAACATCACTTCACAATCGTAACTAATAACTAATTATATTTCTCCAATGTAGGCGTCTCTAGAGGTACGCCAGGCAGGTCGGAGAACACTCACTACCTTGTCAGGTGGAGCTATGGCTACTTCTCCCATTACGATTCTGCATTATAATGATGTATATAACATCGAGTCCAGAGCAACGGAACCAGTGGGAGGAGCAGCAAGATTCTGTACTGCAATTAAATCTTTCAGCCATCTTAATCCATTAGTGCTGTTCAGTGGTGATATATTTTCTCCAAGCATGCGTAAGTCTTCTGTGTGTTAATTTTAAAACAAAACTTTCATAAATGTGAAACATATAGGCCTACAGGAATATTAAAAAATGTAAATTACATTAAATAGATTGATAAGTCACAAAGTTATACTATAGTTAAGATTTCCTAGGTACATGGAAACTTTCCAAGTTTCATAGATAGTTGTACCACATTTTGAAGTCAAGTGTGGAAAATGGACAGGAGATGTTCCCTAGAAGAATTATTGGCAGCTGCCTTGGGTAGTGTAATCTTATCTGCACCATGTTTGTACTTTTTGTGTGTGTGTGTTCTCAATGACATCCTCCTCTCTTTCACATCTGTATCTCCATGCCCCCCCCCCCCCAAATTAGTTAATTTTTTTCCTTTAGTAGGGGCTAATGCCTCATTCATCCCATCCACACAGCTAACCCTAGAGAGAGAGAGAGAGAGAGAGAGAGAGAGAGAGAGAGAGAGAGAGAGGGGGGAGGGGATGTTAGGAGAGTCAATGTTGATGTGGGAGCAGATAGAAAACCTCCATGCTGATGTGCCTAGAACCTCACTCTGTTGTGCAGCAGCTGTAGGGGTGAGGGGTGGTGGTGATGGTGGTGCTGTTAATATTAAGCAATAGAATTTGCATAGCCCTTAGCTCAACTTTTCACGTCATTGTCGCCTTTCAGTTTCACACACTAAGCCTATGTGTAGATGATCTATAATTTGCACATCTGTAATGTCACTGATTAATGGAAGTAAATTTGAGATTAGATGCCACTGTGCTGACAAAAGTAAGTCAATAATTAACACTGGGATACGTATCTATTATCAAAGCACCGACTGTATATACTGTATTATTTGCAGTCGTATTAAGTCCCTGACCCAAATTGTTCCTTAGACTGATTTTCTCGTTTGAGATTTTATAAAATTGTGTACTATTTATTTTGCATAACTTAATTTTTAAAATATCCAAGTCACAAAACATGCCATTGCCACTGTCATAAAATATAGGACAGCCTTGAACAAGTTGTAAAATTTTCTGCCATTTCATCATCATCATTTAAGTAACTATTTCCCATAATGTTTTATGGGTAACTTTGTCTCTGAAAAGACCAGAAACAGTTATTTTGGCTTGGAGTAGTTGATGCTCTATATTTTATTTATTACTGGGACTGATATCATGTAATATTTAGTCTGCCAGAAAATATCTTCAAAAATGATGTTAATTACATTCAGTAAGCCTTTAACTCTACTCCAAATATAATATTTACTAGTTAAGTCAGTAATTGCTTCCAACTTATAAGTTTTTTACTGACACCAAACCATAGAGTTTTAAAATGTAAGCATCATGATATGAAATTATTTGAGTGTTTTTCACTGTGCTATTGTTAAGTAACAAAGTACATACCCCCTTCCTCTTGATTTTTTCATAGTTGCTGTGTGGTACATGTATGTAATATGCTCCAAATTACTTGAGAGAGATTTGTCTATTGTGTAATAAAGCTTTTATGAGTAATACTCACTGTTTTAGCTAATTACAATGAAATGTGCAGCAAATATAGCTATCACAGAACTCAAAACTAAAACTGCAAATCAATCTGTGAAGACAATTTTCATTTCTTATTTACATTTGTTGGCTTTCCCTACTCCCTATAAAACTGTCACCTGTGAACCAAACCTTGATGTCAGGCTAAACTAAAGATCAGTCTGTTGACATAAAAGTTTTCTGGGTTTGGTACTGCGTCATAATGTAAAAACTACTGCTGGTGGAGAAAAACCAACATTTCGGCCACGATTGCAGTGGCCTTCTTTTGGGTCTAATGCAGAAGGCCACTGCAATCGTGGCCGAAACATTGGTTTTTCTCCAGCAGCAGTAGTTTTTACATTGTGACGCGGTAGCAAACCCAGTAAACTTTTATGTCGATTGACTGGCCGCGGAAGCCTACGCAATTATACAGATCAGTCTGGCACCACAACCAAGATTGTGAGTGGCTTGCAGTTTAATATCCGCATTTCTGTTCCTGTACTCAAGGCACTTCTTTATATATCACCTTTTCTGTTTTGTTTGAATATTTTGCGTATCTCATTAAATCATTTTTTAGCACTTTTTCAGTAATTTTTGTTTCTGTCTACCCTTTTGTCACGTCTTCCCTGTAAGATCCTGTTTGCTTAGAAGTGTACTCCAAATGGGTTATTTGGTATGTTTCCTTCTTAGTCTTGAGTGATGTAACTACTTTTATTCATAAAAGCCTTATTTTTGTCAAAATAATAGCTGTTTACCATCAGCCATATATATTGTGACATTCAGATCAAGTTTTCAAATTAAAAAAAGAAAAAAAAGTGCTTTGCATCAAATAATGAGGGTTCTGTTAGAGTTTGCCTAGTTTTGTTATGCTTGTGAATATGATATCATAAGTTATATATAAAAACAAAGATGAGGTGACTTACCGAACGAAAGCGCTGGCAGGTCGACAGACACACAAACAAACACAAACATACACACAAAATTCAAGCTTTCGCAACAAACTGTTGCCTCATCAGGAAAGAGGGAAGGAGAGGGAAAGACGAAAGGAAGTGGGTTTTAAGGGTGAGGGTAAGGAGTCATTCCAATCCCGGGAGCGGAAAGACTTACCTTAGGGGGAAAAAAGGACAGGTATGCACTCGCGCGCACACACACACACACACATATCCATCCACACATACAGACACAAGCAGACATATGTCTGCTTCCGTCTGCATGCGCGGACCCTAAGGTAAGTCTTTCCGCTCCCGGGATTGGAATGACTCCTTACCCTCACCCTTAAAACCCACTTCCTTTCGTCTTTCCCTCTCCTTCCCTCTTTCCTGATGAGGCAACAGTTTGTTGCGAAAGCTTGAATTTTGTGTGTATGTTTGTGTTTGTTTGTGTGTCTATCGACCTGCCAGCGCTTTCGTTCGGTAAGTCACCTCATCTTTGTTTTTATATATAATTTTTCCCACGTGGAATGTTTCCTTCTATTGTATTGATATCGTAAGTTTTAATACATATTTGGAGTTCTGCTTCTTATAACCCCCAAGATATTGTTCATGCCTTAGTGGTGACTTACTGTCTTTTCTAGTATCCAAAGTGCACCTAAAAGGTTTCATTATTGGTATTATAAAATAAAGAAAGCAGAAAGTACAAGCAAAATAACATTTTCTTTCAAAGTAAGTTTTGGTTGCCACAATCTGTGTTATCAGCATTTTTAGAAATTGATGATTTCGTTTTTATTCGATTGGAACACAGCCTTGTAATCATCTGACATACATTTGATGTAGAGAGCTGTGTGCTGTGGACATGATGGTTACCTTCTCTGTTTTAGATCTAAATGGCGCATCTGATATAATTCCTTTAGATGATTTGATGATAAGATTGATTTTTGGCTGAACATGTCAATGGCATCATCATCAGTTTCCATCTGTTTGCCTTCTGTCTGTCAGTAAGTCTATGTAGTACAAATCAGGAACAGATTTACCACTTGCCCATATCCCTGTGAGTGATGGCATTAATACTGTTCTTGCTAATCCCCTATTCCTCATATATCATTTTCAGATAAAGTCATTTGATTTTGAGCCAGCATGTGTTGCACTTGTTTGACTTTATCAGCCATTATTCTTGTTGGAAATAGATCCAGTTGTGCCCCAATGTCAAGAGTTTAATTTTACTCTCACAAGTATGTGAATGTGTGCGTATGCGGGAGTGCAGGGCAGTATGTAACTGTTGAGGCACCTTGGGAACTTCTGGCATGGACAAAACTTGATATACATCTTCCATCCTCTCCCCTCAGATATGAAACAAATTCAAAAATTTATTAAAAATCCATTACTCTCGTGTTACATGAGTTATCCAAATAACACAGAATAGCTGGTTTATTACCTGGCATATACAGGAATGGAAAAAAAAAATGCCACATTTGTGGTATTGATAAATTCACTTCACCAATAGAGCTAAAATGAACTCTAGGACATCAGTATCCAAAACATAACAAGATATTTATAACATATGGGTGTTAGTGTTATTTGCACATTACCTGTGTAGCTAAAATGAACTCTCTGATACTTGCAAATGAGAAATAAACAATATTCATGAAGAAGGAGAAAAGAAGGAGGAGGAGGAAGAGGAGGTTAATATGAACATACATCTACTACCATTAATTTCAATTTACCCATACAGCCAAAACGAATTTTGTGACACCCACTAAACACATACCATTACATCCATAATTAAAACCGAATATTGAGAAACACATTTTAACAATAAACTTACAAAATAAGTCAAACTAAAAAGAAAAAGACTAGTGAGAAAATATACCATTCAGCATACAAATCAAACAACACTGAATAAGATAGGACTATATAAAATACTTATTCCATATACTCCCCCAAGATCCCACTCCCACAAACATCCCCCTCTCGTCCCAACCAATGCACATTTCCCTACAATAAGCAAACCAATATTAAGTTAGAAAAGTTAAAACATTCGTTTTGAAATGAAACATGACAATCATAAAATGCTGCCCACCCCCTTTCCCTCCACAAGCAACCCACCCCACTTTAGCCAACAGCAATTCTGCAAGATAGAAGAGCACCTTTTACCCATGCCCAAAATAGATTCAATGCCATTCCAATACATCTTTGTTGTATTAATACAGGCCCCTGTCTCATCTTTGTTGTATTAATACAGGCCCCTGTCTCAATACTTTTAAATTCAAGTTTTTGACTTGCAGTCAAATAGTGAAAATCTCATTCTGGAAACATCCCCCAGGCTGTGGCTAAGCCATGTCTCGGCAATATCCTTTCTTCCAGGAGTGCTATGTTCTGCAAGATTTGCAGAACTTCTGTGTAGTTTGGAAAGTAGGAGACATGGTCCTGGCAGAAGTAAAGCTGTGAGGACGGGGCGTGAGTCGTGCTTGGGTAGCTCAGATGGTAGAGCACTTGCCTGCGAAAGGCAAAGTTCCCGACTTCGAGTCTCAGTCCGACACACAGTTTTAATCTGCCAGGAAGTTTCATATCAGTGCACACTCCGCTGCAGAGTGAAAATCTCATTAAGGGATTAATTGCCCATCTCTCCAAATCCCCATATGGTAAAATAATCTGAAATGGTCCAAATACTCCTTAATGTACCTTTCTATTAACATCACAAGCATCCTCTTTGTTCTTCCCCCCAGTTACACTAAAAACAACCTCAAAAATATCACCCACCCCCTTCCTCCAGAAACAAAAGCTCCACACAAATAGTTTCCCACAATTTTGTGCCCTTCTCATATTTACTTTTCCATTTTTCACTACCATTCCAGTTTCATCTATGTGCCCCTACACTTGATAAATTCTGTACATGTTTCATACAAAATCAAAACCAATCAATAGCTGAACATTCACGTTGTCTCATAAGCAAAAAAGCACACGGAGGAGCTATAACAAAAGTAAGGAGTCAGGGAACCATATTACAGTTTATTAGTCTATATTTTTCAAACTAGTTTCCCCACTGAATGGATTGCCATGAGTTGTCATCTGGACAGTGCTACATAAAACCATTGCTAGTTCAGGAAGGAACCAATCTGAGAATTTTTCATAAGCTCTCCATAACTTTGTCAGTTGACATATTCCACCACTGCACCATACTTTACAAAGGAAGAAAGAAAGAAAGACACACGGTGCTCGGCATTTCAGGTTTCTCCTCTTTCGGCATAAGGATGGTAATCATGACATTCAGATCCATAATGTACCAGCCCAGGCAACAACATTTTACAAACCACACACCTAACAGCTTTCCTGACATCAAAACTTAAAACTAGAGAGTACCACCTTCTGTAATGCAAATGGTAAAAAGTGCCATTTTTTCTCACCTTGCCTGGAGACCTGCCCACTATCCTTGTTCATAATAGCAACTATATAACACACATTTAAAAGTTTGTGAAATTCCAGGCTTTCTAGTGTTAGGGAAGAGGAAGGTTAGGTTAGGTTAGGTTAGGTTAGGAAGTCGACGAACTCTGAGTGGACCAACAAGACACTCAAGTGAGCTATAACATTATGAGACAGAGTTTCTGGCCAGTATTTTCAGGAGAAATTTAAATACTGTTGGTAGAAATACACTCCTGGAAATGGAAAAAAGAACACATTGACACCGGTGTGTCAGACCCACCATACTTGCTCCGGACACTGCGAGAGGGCTGTACAAGCAATGATCACACGCACGGCACAGCGGACACACCAGGAACCGCGGTGTTGGCCGTCGAATGGCGCTAGCTGCGCAGCATTTGTGCACCGCCGCCGTCAGTGTCAGCCAGTTTGCCGTGGCATACGGAGCTCCATCGCAGTCTTTAACACTGGTAGCATGCCGCGACAGCGTGGACGTGAACCGTATGTGCAGTTGACGGACTTTGAGCGAGGGCGTATAGTGGGCATGCGGGAGGCCGGGTGGACGTACCGCTGAATTGCTCAACACGTGGGACGTGAGGTCTCCACAGTACATCGATGTTGTCGCCAGTGGTCGGCGGAAGGTGCACGTGCCCGTCGACCTGGGACCAGACCACAGCGACGCACGGATGCACGCCAAGACCGTAGGATCCTATGCAGTGCCATAGGGGACCACACCGCCACTTCCCAGCAAATTAGGGACACTGTTGCTCCTGGGGTATCGGCGAGGACCATTCGCAACCGTCTCCATGAAGCTGGGCTATGGTCCCGCACACCGTTAGGCCGTCTTCCGCTCACGCCCCAACATCGTGCAGCTCGCCTCCAGTGGTGTCGCGACAGGCGTGAATGGAGGGACGAATGGAGACGTGTCGTCTTCAGCGATGAGAGTGGCTTCTGCCTTGGTGCCAATGATGGCCGTATGTGTGTTTGGCGCCGTGCAGGTGAGCGCCACAATCAGGACTGCATACGACCGAGGCACACAGGGCCAACACCCGGCATCATGGTGTGGGGAGCGATCTCCTACACTGGCCGTACACCACTGGTGATCGTCGAGGGGACACTGAATAGTGCACGGTACATCCAAACCGTCATCGAACCCATCGTTCTACCATTCCTAGACCGGCAAGGGAACTTGCTGTTCCAACAGGACAATGCACGTCCGCATGTATCCCGTGCCACCCAACGTGCTCTAGAAGGTGTAAGTCAACTACCCTGGCCAGCAAGATCTCCGGATCTGTCCCCCATTGAGCATGTTTGGGACTGGATGAAGCGTCGTCTCACGCGGTCTGCACGTCCAGCACGAATGCTGGTCCAACTGAGGCGCCAGGTGGAAATGGCATGGCAAGCCGTTCCACAGGACTACATCCAGCATCTCTACGATCGTCTCCATGGGAGAATAGCAGCCTGCATTGCTGCGAAAGGTGGATATACACTGTACTAGTGCCGACATTGTGCATGCTCTGTTGCCTGTGGTTCTGTCAGTGTGATCATGTGATGCATCTGACCCCAGGAATGTGTCAATAAAGTTTCCCCTTCCTGGGACAATGAATTCACGGTGTTCTTATTTCAATTTCCAGGAGTGTATAAAAGTATATACATTATCCTTGCTTTCTGAATTAATAATTCCTTCTTCAGGATGGAGATAAAGATGGATTCGGGTAGGTTAAAAAGATGGGTCCCTCTCATTGTGAGGTTGGGTCACTTGGCATTCTGTTTTAACCTTCACCAGTCTATCCGTCTCTCCTTTCCGAAGAAGGAACTATTAGTCCTAAAAGCTTGTGTAGTGCATATATCTTTATAGGTTTTAGTGACGGTACCAACATTTCTTTATAGGTTTTAGTGACAGTACCAACATTTTGCCTGAAAACAGATGTGTGTTTTCATATGTAGTAAGGGAAGTCTTGACCATGCTATTGAAAATACCATAAATTCAGCATCTTCTACATCTGCTTCTGTACTCTGTGAACCACTGTGAGGGTGTATGGAAGAGGGTACATCCCATTGTACCAGCTTTTAGGGTTTTTTCCTGTTCCATTCATCTATGAAGCACAAGAAGAATGATTGTTTTAATGCCTCTGTGTGTGCAGTAGTTATTCTAATCTTATCTTCACAGTCTCTATGTGAGTGATGCATAAGGGGTTGTAGCATAATCCTAGGGTAATCATTTAAAGCCATTTCTTGAACTTTGTTTATAGAATTTCTCGAGATAGTTCACGTCTGTCCTTAAAGAGTCTTCCGGTTCAGTTCCTGCAATATATCTGCAAAAGTCATCTTCTTCTTCCTCTTCCATGCTGAATTTCAAATACAACAACAACTTTACTGTTAAGGTTACGATAAATATATTGTTGAAAGTAAAGAGACAATTAAAATAAGCCATGAATGATAGTGAAGAACCATTCATTTGAGGTATAACTTCAAGACTACATTTTTTTTTATGAAGGTCATGGACAATGACACTGGGATGTCTCTTACAGAAACCTAGTACTCAGTATTGGAGAAATGGGATATACATTGCATCTGAATGGCTATAGAAATTAGTTCTTTCTTTGTTGTTGTTGTTGTTGTGGTCTTCAGTCCTGAGACTGGTTTGATGCAGCTCTCCATGCTACTCTATCCTGTGCAAGCCTCTTCGTCTCCCAGTACCTACTGCAACCTACATCATTCTGAATCTGCTTAGTGTATTCATCTCTTGGTCTCCCTCTACGATTTTTACCCTCCACGCTGCCCTCCAATACTAAATTGGTGGTCCCTTGATGCCTCAGAACATGTCCTACCAACCGATCCCTTCTTCTGGTCAAGTTGTGCCACAAACTTCTCTTCTCCCCAACCCTATTCAATACTTCCTCATTAGTTATGTGGTCTACCCATCTAATCTTCAGCATTCTTCTGTAGCACCACATTTCGAAAGCTTCTATTCTCTTCTTGTCCAAACTATTTATCGTCCATGTTTCACTTCCATACATGGCTACACTCCATACAGATACTTTCAGAAATGATTTCCTGACACTTAAATCTATACTCGATGTTAACAAATTTCTCTTCTTCAGAAATGCTTTCCTTGCCATTGCCAGTCTACATTTTATATCCTCTCTACTTCGACCATCATCAGTTATTTTGCTCCCCAAATAGCAAAACTCCTTTACTACTTTAAGTGTCTCATTTCCTAATCTAATTCCCTCAGCATCACCCGACTTAATTCGACTACAGTTCTTTCTTTATGAAAGAGGAAAGCACTAAAATATTTTTTTTTATTACGTGTATTGTAGTGTTGTTCCAAGCACAAATGAAAATCTGTGTTAATGTTAGTCTTTTTATTTCACAAAGTTGGAACTCACATTGTCTTGAAATCCCAGCACCACCAAGATTAACACTGTTAGCAGTGCAAGTCATAAAATATGTGGGTGAGTAGGGTTTGTGTTCTCATTATTCAATATTTCAGCCTTTATTTGGACTGTATATTTGCTGCAGACTGGCACCCAGCTTCCTTTTACTAAAAACAGCCTCTGGTTTCAAAAGCTAGCAAGTCTCTGATTTCCCACATACTTGCATCTGCTGCCACTTGGTGTGTAGATCTTCATCTGTCACTGTTTAAATACATAAAGCTCATTGATTCGTTTTATTTCCTACATTCATTTAGAGGAAGATCTGGTTACTGAACAGAAGGAGTGTTTATCAAAATCTGTACAAGGATCCATTTTAAATTTGCGTTGAACTGTGTTGGTGGGTAATATACATTACTTTAGAGCTATGGGTTTGTGTGTAGGCTCTAGATAGGTTCTGAAATATGCACACATTTTTGTCCACAGTTGATGTGTAGATGTCAAGAAATAATGCTGCTGTCATCCATATAATTGTCATGTAATAACCATAAGGGTAAAAACCCTATAAACTGTTGTCCTACCTGTACACCATTGACAAGATACCTGTACACCATTGACAAGAAAATATGAAGATGCTCTAAGGGTGCTGGTACACTATGACCCATTGTGCATGTGGCCTCTTGCCAAATACAAATTTAAATGTAGGTTTCATCATTCTGCATTAATGATATAGAAAATATTATATATTATGTAAAAATATAGAAAAACACACACACACACACACACACACACACACACACACACACACACACACACACACACACAAGAGCCGAGTCTCTGGCCCCTGCGGTCTGACTGCAGACTCCAACAGACCCTGATGGGAGAAGCAGTCTGGTGTGGGTGGTGGGGTAAATAGGAGTTAATGGTGGGCAGGAGGCATGGATAGGAAGATAGGGGTAAGGGTAGAGCAAGGTGTTGTGTTGCTTGTGAAAATGTGCAGTGATGTGGTGGGGACAGGGTAGGGTTACTTGGTGCAATCGGAAGGTTTGTGTGTGTGTGTGTGTGTGTGTGTGTGTGTGTGTGGTGTGTGTGTGGTGTGTGTGTGGTGTGTGTGTGTGTGTGTGTGTGAGAGAGAGAGACGTTGTGTGGTTTTTTTTTGGGGGGGGGGGAGGGGGCAGAAAAGGAGAGAAGTAGAGAAGAGGAAAAAGACTGGTGGGCACATTGGCAGAATAGAAGGCTATGCAATCCTGGAGTGGGAGCAGGGAGGGATAGGGGGAGGGCAGAGACTAGTGAAGGCTGAGGCCAGGGGCATATGGAGGGATTATGGGAACGTGCATGTGTTGCAGAGAGAGTTCCCATCTGCCTTATTCAGAAAAAAATGGTGTTGATATGTGTTATAACGTCAAGTTGAACACATATATTTCAAAACGACACAACACATGTAAGTCGCAGAGCAAGTTGACAAGCAATACATGTGAACACAGTAACATTCGAATGAGCACTGAGTCCAAGTCTAGTGGCCTCTGCCTGGCTGGCCGCTTAGGTGGCGCGGCTGCTGCATGGCTGGCAGACAGTGCCGCACGTAGAGGACGCGCGTAGTTGCGCGGCGGCACTTTGAATGATCGGTGAGTCACAACACTTTTCCTCTTTTTGAAATTGTTGCACTGGTCTTGATGGAGGTGGCCTGGAGATGGCTAACATCCATAGGCGTTGTTTGACTGGCGGTAAAGTCTTGAGGAGGAGGCTTCCCGTACGGACGGAAATGTCCCTGATGATAATGGGTCGAGATTTCAGGAGACGTAGGGGTCGAATCTGCTGGGGCCCTGTGCACCAATCTGCCCGTTGCGGCAAGTCCAGTTGATATAACAGGAGACATGGGCGACGTGTCGCCGTCTGTAGGAGGAGGAGGCCAATAGATTGGCTCCGACAGAGGATGGTCATCTGGTTCCTGCATGGGCACGTCTCCTGGTGGTGTCCGTTCTTGTGCTGGCACTGTGATGACGGTAAGAGGGCTGCGTTGTGAGTATTGAGAGATGCCAAGATCCCGAGCGTCAGGTAGAGCTGGAGGTGGTGTAGTGGCACTCGGAACAGGCGTTGTCGGCACACGAGGCCGAAGCTGGTCCAAATGATGCACTGCTACACCCGTGTCCGTCTGGATTTCATACAGGCATCGGCCACGGTGTCGTAAGATGCGGCCCGGAGTCCATTTTGGCCACCTGCCATGTCCCCGGACCCAGACGAAGTCGTCGACGGTGAACTGGCCAAGTGAAGGCACCCGCGGCCGTGAGGTGGAAGGCCGCAGAAGATGAAGTAGCGTGCGGGGCTGTCAGCCATGTAAGAGCTCAGCCGGGCTGTGGTCGCTCGTGGCAGTGAAACGGTAAGACGCCAGAAACTGGAGAAGCGCATCATCAGCAGCAGAAGAAGTCAGAAGTTTCCGCATCTGAGCCTTAAATGTGCGGACCAATCGTTCAGTCTCACCATTTGATTGTGGATGGAACGACGTGGCCGTGACATGCATAACGCCGTGACAAGCACAGAAATCCACAAATTCGGAAGAGGCAAATGGCAGACCATTATCAGTAACAAGAGTAGAGGGGAGGCCTTCCAAAGAAAAAATGCGGGCGAGAGCACTTGTGGTTGCCGCGGTGGTAGGCGACGTGCAACGGACAATAAAAGGAAAGTTAGAGTAGGCGTCAATGACGAGGAGCCAATGAGTACCTAAAAAGGGTCCCGCGAAGTCAGCATGAATGCACTCCCAGGGCTTCTCAGGCGAAGGCCACGGTGACAAAGATGACTTCGGGGCGGCGGCCTGGACGCACAAGGGCCGCAGGCAGCGACCATGTGTGCTATTTCAGAGTCAATACCAGGCCAGTACACATGACGGCACACCAGAGATTTTGTGCGAGACACACCCCAGTGCCCTTGGTGAAGGAGGCGCAAGACCGAAGCACACAAAGACACAGGTACCACAATACGCGGCGAAGCATTGTCGGTGGAAAGGAGGATAACACCATCCCTAGCCGTGAGGCGGTAGCGCAAAGCATAGTAGTTCCGCAACGGATCAGAAGTCTTAGCGGACGGGCGATCTGGCCAACCCTTCTGAGTACAGTATAAAACCTGGGTGAGGCTAGGGTCAGAACCCGTAGCAGCCACCAGCCGGTCCCCGGTGATGGGGAACCCGTCCACAACCCACTGCTCGGCAACATCCAAGTGGAAACACGAAAGTTCGTCCCTATCGAATACCAGATCAGGACCCATGGGAAGGCGAGACAGAGCATCAGCATTTGCATGTTGAGCCGTTGGCCGGAAATGAATCTCATAATTGAAACGAGACAAGTAAAGAGCCCAACGCTGGAGGCGGTGTGCAGCCTTGTCGGGAAGTGACGTTGATGGATGAAATAAGGAAACAAGTGGTTTGTGATCCGTAACAAGATGAAATTTGGAGCCATAGAGAAAAACACCAAACTTAGGAAGAGCATAAATAATGGCCAAAGCTTCTTTTTCAATTTGAGAATACTTTTGTAGGGCATCCGTGAGCGTTTTGGAGGCATAAGTAATGAGTTGTTCTGAAACGTCAGAAAAACGGTGCGCAAGGACTGCACCGACCCCGTATTGAGAGGCATTCGTGGCAAGAACAAGATGTTGGCCATGTCGATAAGTAGCCAGGCACGGGGCCTGTTTCAGCACAGTCTTCAATTTCTGAAAAGCCGCATCGCATGACGCGGACCAGTGAAAAGGCATGTTTTTATGCAACAGGCGATGCAACGGCTGAGCCACCGAAGCCGCAGACGGTAAAAACTTGTGATAGTATGCTATTTTCCCCAAGAAGGCATGCAGTTCCTTAACAGATGTAGGGCGAGGAAGGGCATCAATCGCAGTGACAGTTTGCTGAAGTGGACGAATACCATCCCAAGAGAGTAGAAACCCCAAGTACGTGATAGATGCCTGAAAAAATTGTGATTTCTGAAGATTACACTTAAGACCGGCAGTCTGTAAGACATGAAAAAGTGTGCGGAGATTTTTAAGATGTTCTTCAGTGGTGGAGCTAGTGACAACAATGTCGTCCATGTAATTGATACACCCAGGGACAGGGAGCAATTATTGTTCCAAGAATCGCTGAAAGAGAGCAGGGGCGCTAGCAACCCCGAATGGCAAGTGTTGGTATTGATAGAGGCCGAAAGGCGTGTTAAGGACCAGAAACTGCCGGGAAGCAGCGTCGAGAGGAAGTTGATGATAAGCTTCTGACAGGTCAATTTAGAAAAATACTGGCCTCCAGCAAGTTTAGTGAACAGTTCTTCAGGTCGGGGCATAGGGTAAGTGTCGATGAGGCATTGAGCATTGACAGTGGCTTTGAAATCGCCACAGAGATGAATATCACCATTTGACTTAGCAACGACAACGACAGGCGAGGACCACTCACTGGAAGTGACAGGAAGCAAGACCCCTGAAGTAGTGAGACGAAGGGCCACAGGAATGGGCTGAGCCCGAAAAATTGTAGGCCGAGCAGTGGGTTTGAGCGTGATATGAGCTTCAAAGTCATTAGCACGGCCTAACCCAGGAGAAAAAAGGGTCGAAAATGCCGTCGACAAGGAATCCAATTGAGCATAAGGAATAGCATCAGAGATGATATTGACAGAGTCATCTATGGAGAACCCAAAAACGCGAAAGGCGTCGAAACCAAAAAGATTCTCTGCGTTACTCTGGTCGACCACAAATATGGGAACAGTGCGAACGACGGATTTATAAGATACCTCAGCATTAAATTGTCCCAAGAGAGAAATCTTCTGTTTATTGTACGTCCGTAATTGCGGAGTGATGGATGACAGGAGTGGAGAACCCCACTGAAGATACGTCTAAGAATTAATTATAGTGGCAGCAGAACCGGTATCCACCTGCATGCGAACATCTCGACCAAGAATTTGGACAGTGAGGAACAACTTCCCTGAAAGGGAAGAAGTGCAATTGACAGACAACACAGAATCAGAATCAGCGTTATGTTCATGAACATCATGTATGCGGTCAGATTTGCAGACGGAAGACACATGATCTTTCTTTTTGCAATTGTGACACACAGCCCAACGTTGGGGACAATCCTCGTGTGAATGTTTCGTAAAACACCGCAGACATGAAGGAAGTTGCCGGGGGTTTTGCTGCAGTTTCTTAGCGGGTTGTTTACGGTTAGGCTGAGGCTGCACGTGGGAGTGCACTGCGGCCACGTCGGCCGGTGGGGGCGTGCCGCACGTGTCATCAACAGCGCACAGAGGTTGTATTTCCCCGACGTCACCCCACGCCTCTATTTGCGCCCCAGCGGCACGAGAAATTTCAAAAGACTGCGCGATGAAGAGGACTTCACCTAGAGTCAGATTTGCCATCTGAAGGGCACGTTGCCGAACTTCTTTGTCGGACGCCGACCGGATAATAGCATCCCGTACTATGGAATCGCCATAGGATTCTTTGTGAACGTCAGTAACAAATTGACATTTTCGACTGAAGCCGTGAAGTTCAGCAGCCCAAGCGCAATAGGATTGATGCGGCTGTTTTTGACAACTATAAAAGGCAACACGAGAGGCTACCACATGCGTTTGCTTTTGAAAATAGACAGGCAGAAGTGAGCACATTTCAGCAAAGGACAAAGACGCAGGATCCTTCAAAGGAGCCAATTGCGACAACAACCGATACATTTGAGGTGAAATCCAGGAAAGGAACAGAGACTTACATGGTTGTTCATCTGTGACATGAAATGCCAAGAAGTGCTGTCGAAGACGTTTTTCATAATAAGACCAGTCTTCCGCCGTCTCGTCGTAAGGAGGAAAAGGAGGTATAGCCAACGATGAGAAACGCCCCGCATTTGACGCCGCGACGAAATCGCGAATCGCTGATGTTAGAAGCATTTGCTGTTCAATGAGACCTTGCTGTAGTTGCTCGGCAGTAGCCATGGAAGCCTGTGGGTCAACGGTGACAAGGAAAAATCCCATCCTTGTCGCCAATTGTTATAACGTCAAGTTGAACACATATATTTCAAAACGACACAACACATATAAGTCACAGAGCAAGTTGGCAAGCGATACATGTGAACACGGTAACATTCGAATGAGCACTGAGTCCAAGTCTAGCAGCCGCTGCCTGGCTGGCCGCTTAGGTGGCGCAGCTGCTGCATGGCTGGCAGACAGCGATGCACGTAGAGGACGCGCGTAATTGCGCGGTGGCACTTTGATCGGCGAGTCACAACAGTATGAAGGATCCAGGTGGTGCAGCCTGTGAAGAAGTAATTGAAGTGAAGCACATTGTGTTGGACAGCATGTTTAGCAACTAAGTGGTCCAGCTGTCTCTTGGCCACTCATGCTAACAGACAGCTTACTAGTTGTCATACCCACGTAGAAAGCAGCACAGAGGTTGCAGCTGAGTTTGTAGATCATGTGTCTACTATCACAGATAGCCCTGCGTTTGATGGGATAATAGATGACTGTGTCCTAACTGGTGTAGGTGATAGTGTGTCTACTATCACAGATAGCCCTGTGTTTGATGGGATGATAGATGACTGTGTCCTTACTGGTGTAGGTGATAGTAGGAGAATGCATGGAACAGGTCTTGCATCTAGGTCTGTTGAAGGGATATGAGCCAAGAGAGAAGATTTTGGTAGCAGGGATGGATTAGGGATGGACAAGGATGTTACGCAGGACGGCAGAATACCACTGTCAGAGGGATGGGAAGGATAGTAGATACGAGATTTCTCATTTCAGAGCATGACAATAGGTAGTCGAAACCCTGGCAGAGAATCTAATTCAGTTGCTTCGGTCCTGGGTCATACTAAGTCACGAAGGGAGTGCTCCTTTGTGGCTGGATGGTGGGTATGTGGGAGGTGGTAGGTGACTGAAGAGGCAAGATTTGGGAGATCTGTTTCTGTACAAGGTTGAGGGGGTAATTTTGGTCTGTGGAGGTCTCAGTGTGACCCTTGGTATATTTGCAGAGGGTCTGCTCATTACTATAGATGCAATGAGCATTGTTGGGTTTTTAGGAAATAGTTATCTTTGTGTTACAGGTATTGCCCTGTAGGAAATTTCTTTTTATGTAATGTGACCAATGAAAAATACAAGTATTGTGTTTGAAACTGATATGAATCTCCTAATGATGAACTCCTGCTCTCAAAATGTATTTTGATAGCTCAGTAGATTTAAAATTCCTGGCTTTAGGCAGGCTTTTATTCAGCATTTTCTTACCTCATTCAGCAGAAAATCACTTTGTTTGAATAGTGTTTTTTTCCAGACATCATTATTGTGATGTTTTATTTGACACATTTCAATACAGCTGATTTTATGTCTTCATGAATCATCTTTCAGTGTGGCTGCTTTCATGTACAAATGGTGCCCAGAATACTGTACAAATAGTTTTTCTGAATCAACTTATACATTCTTCCTAAATTATCTGTAGTTTATGTATGTATTTCAGCTTTGTATGGTGTGTTAACATGTTTTGGTTGGAACTTGAAAATGTCAAGGGGGTGGAAGGTTAGCAGTTAGTCAGGCTGGTGGCACCAGACTCTTGTTTACACTGTGTGTAAAAATTCTGTCCTGCCCTTGCACTTTGTGCCTTCTGTTAGGATTGTTGATAACCCAAGAAAGGATCTCTGCACTGCCATCTAGTACTATCTGTAGTTCACAGCAACAGTGTAACAGTGTGTTGTAACCCATGATATTTTCACTTGCTATGTATACATATCCCTGCTGGCCTATTGTCAGCGCACCAAACCACTTTGAAATAATAATTTTCAGTAATAGAAATCATAGTGAAATATAAGAGAGAGTAAATCACGCCAAATAAGTGTTTATTGTCTTTGCAAGAGAATAATTTAAATGATAGAAAATTTGTTATTTTCTCTTTATGATTAGACATTACTAATGTTTTGGCACTTTGTGAAGAGACAACAAATTTGCAATAAGGCAAAAGTTTGTCCCCTCTATTTCTTGTAGAGTTAGGAAATTTTTTTGCAGCACAAGGCAACTGTCAAGAAACTGTTGCTTATCTGAGTCTTACCCTGTAGAGACCACCTACTCAGGAAAAATTTACATCACATGTCTGTAAAGTGCATCCAACATCTGACAGATCCACAAGGAAATCTTTATAGCGATGTGTGAGAGCTTCAATGTAGGTAGTAATCATTTGTACAATTTTATTTTTATTTTTGAAAAACAACGAAAACACTAAGTAATAAAAAGTCTAATATTTAAAACTATGATCGAAACATAAATAGATAAACTAAGTTTCAGCATTTCAAGTGACATCTCACTGAAATTTATTTTGTTAATTGTTTTCTGAATGTGTTAAAAATCTGCCATGAAACTGCTCCTGGCAGGATGTTTTGAGGTCAATCTTAAATATGTTAAATGGAGGGCAATAGTTGGCATTAAACAGTTATTCAACTTGCCATATTCTAAAGCTGATTTGGTAGTTCAGGCTCGTCCATTCTTCTTGTATACCATTTTTGTTGCATCCTCAGTGCTTTCCTTTATACATCCATTCCCCCTCCTCCTACCTTGCCAAAGAGACATTGCTGGCTAGGCATGGTCCAAACCACAGCAAAAGTAAATGGAGTGTTGCCAACATCATGCCCATGTAGACTACAGAAGGAGAAGTTTGCAAAAAAGTAAAAACTGAGAAAAACCAGTTCCAAGCAATCAGATTGAGCAACACTGGTTTTCTCTCATGGTTCTGATGATGACCATATAGAATTTGAGGATTATTCTCAGTCCCTCAACAAAAATCCCCTCTACCATAGGCACAACAGTTTGATGGAAAGAAACATTGCTAAAAACTAGTTATCATACTGTAGTGGAATTTAAACCTTTTTGTTTGTCTACAGGAAACACACTGATGCTCCTGTGCTAAAGGACTGTGGTATCTGCAAAAAGGATGACTCAGTGGCATGAGGGCTAAAGCTGGTGTGGCTATATTTTTCAACAATGCACACCACTTTGCACTTCAACCCTTCAACTTTTTAACCAGGTTACAAGCAGTTGCTGAAGAAGTGCAAGCATTGCAATAGGTGACCATATGTTCCGTTTACTGATGTCTAATGCAGCTGTAGGCAGTGAGGTTCTGAACAGTACACAGCTCTTTCAGTCACTGCTGCTTTATGGAAACTATGTTGCACAGGATATGCTATTCAGCTCCACCACAACTTGCCCCGAGGTAGAGCTGTTGAGAGCATAACTTAGAGAGTCTTCTGACATGGGGCAGATTACATCTTGCAACACTAAAAGTAAGTCATTATTTTTCATCTGTTTCTTGATACACTCTACAGTCCACATTGATGCTGCTTAGTGACAACTTGCCCTCAAATGATTGTGTCTTGATCTGGACATAACTAACAGATAAACAAATCCCTAGAAGGAAGCTGCCGAAATGGATGCTCAGCAAGGCTGAATGGGCACAGCCAACTGGCTGTGTTTGACAGTAAAGATGCAGTGCTGGAAGGGGTGGCTTACACATTGATTGTAATCCACCGAGCAGCCGGTACATCTGTTTCAAAGGATTCATGCCATGTATGAAGACCTGTGCTCTGGTGGAGTGGGATCTACCATCTTGCAATCATAGGCAGACAGAGAGCTCTGTGCACGTTCCAGTGCTAATGGGCTTATGAAAATCTTGCAGCCTCTCAGGTAGTGAGAGATAAAGTACAGCTGAATTATAAAGCAGAACAAGAAAAGATCATGATTAGGTCTTTTAAAACCACTTATGATTGCTCTCAGTCCAAATCTAAGGAGGTGACATAGCCCTGACTAGTCTGAACATTTGCAGAATCAACTGTGAGCTGTGACATCATCAAAGAGACATCACTTACAGTGAAAGTTAAGAACTTTGGTTCAAACAGTAAAAAATTTTGTGACTACCCTGTTATCACATGGGATCTGAATTCAGCATTATTTACAGTTCATAATAGCATCTGTTCACTGTGAGGTCCATTTCATCATGGAGTGTCTATTCACAGGGTTCACAGAAGAAACCCCCCCCCCCCCCCTCCTCTGTTCCGTTGAATGTGAAAAAATAGGACACTACACCAAATACCTCTTCTGAAGCAAGGTGAGGACTGTAGTGAGGTGGTTCAGCAGTGAAGACAATGGATTTGCATTTGGAAAGACTGGAGTTTAAGTCCTCATATGGTCATGTAGATATAGGTTTTCCATTGTTTCCCTAAAATACATCAGGCAATCTGGAATCCCCCCTCCTCCTCTCCCCAAACCAAGCTTGAGCCATATTTAATGACTGGCAACAACAGGACATTAAGTCTTAACAACCCTTTTTCTCTAGCAATGGAAAATCCAGGATGGAATGTAACAATACCAGAGAAGGAAAGTTGCTACTCACCATATAGTGGAGATCCTGAGTCACGATAGGCACAATAAAAAGATTCACAGAATTAAAGCTTTCAGCCATTAAGGCCTTTGTCAACAGTAGACACACACACACACACACACACACACACACACACACACACAAACGCAACTTGCACACATGTCTGCAGTCTCAGAGAGCTGAGACCACACTCCAGGCACTAATAAATTAGCCTGACCAGCTTTTCTTTACTTTCATCTCCAGCAAAGAATATTTGCTTTGTTTCAAAACAATTATGGTGGCTTCTTTCAGATTTTCTGATGCCTCATCAATTCTTCTCTTCACAGTTGTTTTTGATAATGGAGTTTTTTGTATTTTGTGTGCATTTTTCTTCAAACAAAGTGTTGCTTATTAATTTTGCTGTGAGTATAATAAATTCTTCTCCTACAGTGTGGGCTAACTCCTTTTCAGTTAACAAAGAAAACTCATAAGAAACTCTTCTATTTAGTATGTTCTGTTTTGAAGCCTGTTCCATGGTGGATTTAGTCATACAAAAATATTTTCTTGATTTGAAATAAATCGAGAGACTTTTGTATGCATTCAGGACCTTTAGATGAGGGATGCATTTTGAGTTATAATAGTTTCATGCATTTGTTGTTGCTCATACAGTGTTTTGAAACAAATCACACATTGAGGCATTTGCTCTCCCACTCAGCACCAGAATACACAAACTAGAGTTTTTAAAAAAATGGTGACTGTATTTATGAAAATATGTTTGTCTTCTTCACTATTTTGATATTACTTGGACTCAACATTCCCACAACTTACAAAATTTGATGTGGAAGTTCCTTCATCACTTGACTGCTTTGTATTACGGCAAGTCCCATCCCAAACCAAGCGTCCATATTGATGTAAATTAGCAGTAACTAATAACAGCAGGCACAACTCTTGTGATATGAGACACAATCCTTGACTGAAAGTGGATTTACACACATATAGGATGCCACAGTGCCATGACTGTCCCATGATTCCACCAATGTAGTTGGAAATATTGTTCTAGGAATTTAAAAGGTTGTGTTCGTACTCATCTGTGGTGTGACAGTGCAAACAGTGCTCTTGCCATCGTTGCCAGTCGGGACGCAGTGTGATTGCGACTGCATAGACTGTCTCGGCATGCCTTACGGATGACTCACATTTCCACTGAGCGCAACCTATCCCCAGCCCCTGTTCATTTCGCATCTCTGAGATTCCTGCAGGTCAGACATACTTGTACATATGCACTGAAGAAGCTGTACTCCTTGTCCAATTAGGCGAATCAGTTATATGAATGTGTGGTCCAAAATAGCAGACACCACACATTCATATAATTGATTAGCTTAGATGAACAATGGATCCTTCTTCTTTAGTGCCGATGCACAGGTACGTCTGATCTCCGGCGGGAATCTCAGAGTAGCGAACATGGAGGAAATGGACAGGGACTGTGGATAGCTGGTACTTGGTAGGAATGTGGGTCGGCCGTGAGGCGTGCTGAATTAGTCTGCACAGTTGTAGTTATACTGTGTACCTGAAGGTGCAGTGTTTAACACACCTGCCTATTAAACAGGAGATCCTGGGTTTGAATCCCGGTGCAGTACACATTTGTGCTCGCCACCACTGATCCCATGTAATGTCCCGATGCAGCTGATATTCCCTTCCCTTCCCTTCCCTTCCCACCCCCTCTGCCTTCAGTTTACATATAATGTATCACAGTTGTGGATTCCGCAAGGTGTCTGTTCTTTCAAACATGTCCGAAAGAACGGACACTATGCATTCATATAATCCGTACAATTTCCATTATGTCTCTGCAATTACCAAATCTCTTTAAAACTGTGCCTGCATGCAGAAAATGCTGATGTTAATGCCCCCTCTCTTGCAGTTTTGTATAAAACTATTGAAGACAGCAAGTGATACCAGACGTGTTGGATGTCAGCTATAAGAATGTGTGTGTTATGTAGATTGACTTCTCAATGTACTCTGAAAATTGTGAAACACTAATTCCTTCCTTCCTTCCTGTTGTGTGTGGATATTAAAAGAGTAAATTGACGGGAGTCATCCTTGTGAACAATTGTGACCGAGAAACTCCCAATTCAGCAAATTATAATCAGATTATGATATTTTAAGCATCTATGTCATAAGCAGCTATCCAAGGTCACACACCAGCCCTGTTGCACAGTGTATAAGGGTACGTGCTTCAAGCTGCCTGGTGGCACATGATATTGGTAATTTTCAACATTTAAAAAGAGTGAGTGAGTGAGAGAGAGAGAGAGAGAGAGAGAGAGAGAGAGAGAGAGAGAGAGAGAGAGAGAGACTGGCAGTCCGTCTTACTAGCTTATTTCGACATTTTCTTTCTGTGTGAGAAAAAACAGGACAGGTTTCAACATAACAAAATGGATCATTTCCTTGTGAGTGTTATTGTATAGTGACTGGGCATTTCAACTTTTATTTCATTCTATACTTGCAGATCCTGATGGCTGACAAGTGAAATCCCAGAAGCTCCTTACAATTTTTATTTTGTCTTCAGCTCTCGATCAGTGTTCACGGCCCAGTGTCACACTGTCGGCGGCCCAGTGCCCCACTGCCTGTGGCCCCCTTTGGGTTAGGAACCCCTGAGTTATGCATTCTGTTAATCAGTGTAAGACGGATTCACGGGCTGCACCTTTTGACATTCCTGCACATGTGCTTCATTTTCACATTGTTCTTTCATATCATCATAATTGGATAGTTGTGTTTACCAGGACACAAATGTTTTTGACAACATTACTGCATGTAGCAGTAAACAAGTAATGAAACGCCAAAGGGCTGCTTGTGTGTGGCTAAGTTCATGATAATTGCAAAGTTACATTTCCCCAACATGAATATTTTCCATCATTCAGAGCTTGCAGCTAGTGAGAGAAGACAATGGAGACTGTAAAACTGCAAGTTCATACTATTTTTTTCTTTCCCAGAATTTTGTCAAAATTGTAACTTGTACATACAGCAAAGTTCATTTTATATACTTGTTACATTTACCTGTATAGACAGTAGTGTTGTGTGGTACTGAGAAATTTTCTGTCCATACAGTAGGCCTTCTGAATGCATTGCACAGTCAATGCATTCACGTCAGTTGTGCTTATGCTATCAACCCTGATTATTCACTGTCTCATGATAAGCCAATTGAAGCACCTTCATTCCCAGGTCCAATGAATTGTGGTTGACTAATACCATGTGTAGGAACTGTAGGGGATATTTGTTGAGGACCACTGATGATGAGTGCAGTTTTTGCAATGTTATTTCCAGCCACAATTCTGGACTTGGGTGCTGTTTACTTATGAATGCACATTCACTCAAGATGGCATTGTGAATTGCATGACACTCGTCTTTAGCAACCAAAAATTCATGTGTCCGTTATCATATTATTGGGTCATATCTAATGCCAAAAAGACTTACAGAACCAATTTACCATTTATCTCAGAGATGGTTTTCGTAGTAAATGTTCCAAAATTCGAATCAAGAGCTGCTGCCAACATGGGTTACTTAGCAGTGGATATCCTCTGTATTGTGAAGCTGCTTGACTCACTCAATAAAGGCAAGTCCTCCAGTATCACATATGGCAGCTCGCTCAACAAAACATCCGTACCTAAAGACTCGATAGTTGCACAGATCTCACCAATACTCAAGAAAGGATCATGCCACTGAATTCGAACCTATATCACTATCGCTAGTTTGCTGTAGGGTTTTGGAACATAAACTGTGGTTGATCATTTTGAATTACGTTGAAGGAAACATTTTATTGATAAATAGATGGCACAGATTCAGAAAATATCTTTTCATATTTTTGGGCCACAATCATGTAATAATGTTTGAATGATATTTCTGCCATTTGACTGTAAAGCTTCTTTATTTTATATCACTCTCATGATTTTGACCTTAAGCCATTATAAAGTACAACAATGTTGGGTATAAGTAGACTCTGTTAAGTGAAATCACTATCAAGATCTATTGACCTAGGTGTCCCCTTCATGTAGATGAGTACAAAATCAATGAAATGTACAGCAGACAGGTAGCAAACAAGTTTTCCAAGTATAAAACAACTGAGCCACAGAATGAACACCAGTACAATAATTATATGTGCAGTGAACATAGCCCAAATTATATACTATGGAAGTTCAATAGAGCTTAACGATGACTTCACTCATCAAAGTCTAATTATACCCAACATTGTTATATTTGATAATGGCTTAAGGCCAAGATCATGATAGTAATATAAAATAAAGAAGTTGTTCAGTCAAATGGTGGAAATATTCAAACATTAGAAAATATAATTATTGTAAAATACAACTAGCTCTCTATTCACCCTATATAATAGTGCTATAAACAGGGGATCTCAAATTGATTCCAGATTTCCAGAAGGCTTTTGTCACTGTTCCTTGGAAGCAACTTCTAATCAAATTGCGAATCATCTCAGCTGGATTCATGATTTCCTGTCGAAAAGGTCACAGTTCATAGTAACTGATGGAAAGTCATCCAGTAAAACAGAAATTAAATGTGATGTTCCCCGAGCTAGTGTTATAGGCTTTCTACTGTCTCTAATCTGTATAAATGATATGGTCTGAGCGGAGCTTGCATGTGCTGTGTTACTTTGAACTTTTAGTTTGGAATGCAGGTGTGAGACCATATATGGTAGTCCTTCTGTATACGAGGCCACATGAAACCATGTGTTACTAGTGCCCTCATAGTGGAGTCCTGGTAGGGTTGGTACGTACAGCCTCTCTCGGTCCACTGCAGTATATCAGCTCTTCGTTGTCTTCCAGTGGCAAGCCACACAAATGCTGGAATATTTTGTGTCTGAGCAGCTCCTCATCTTCATTTTGTACTGTCACCAGCTTGGCGAAATCCACTGGTGTGGAAAAGCCTTTCACTCTAGATAAAGCATTAGTGGTGACTTTTCTTTGAACTGCTTACGTGCCAAATGTCCATTGTAAACTGTGAATTAAAATTTTGTTGCCTGACTCGCATTGTGGGATAGTTACTTCACAGCTGCAAAAATGCAAAAGTTAGTGGCCAGTGGTCTGTATATATAGTGATTACATGTCTAACCATCATGAACCAGAAGTATTTAACTGCTTCATAAGGTGCTAAAAGTGCAGTGTAGATTGGCAGCCATGAGCATTGCTACTGTGATCTTTGTGGAGACCAAGCAGTTCTAGACACTTTAGTCCAGAACCACACTGCTGCTGCGGTCGCAGGTTTGAATCCTGCCTCGGGCATGGATGTGTGTGATGTCCTTAGGTTAGTTAGGTTTAAGTAGTTCTAAGTCTAGAGGACTGATGCCCTCAGAAGTTAAGTCCCATAGTGGTCAGAGCCATTTGAACCATCTTTGTGCAGAAGTAACCATAAGACTGCCAGTACCCATTAATATTCTGTTGTAGCATGACACTGACCGTGCGGATTGTGGCATCTGAGAAAATCATTAGCAGGACATCAGCAATTGCGTGCACAAGTCCAAGAGGGTGGCTGGCTTGGAATTTGTCTGGCAGGCTTCAGATGCTGCGTGTAGTTCATCAGTCCAAGTGACAGGTATGGAACCACACACTGGGGTTGGAGAGGATTGCATGGAGTGGCACCTGTGTCTCAGCAGCTCAGGGTAGAAATCATGGTAAAAGTTTATCATCCCAAGGTACCAACACACTTCGCACACCATTTTTAGGGCAGTTTAAGTTGTAATTGTGGTGATGCACTCAGCATATGTACTGATCACTACATTGACACTGACAACGCATTTAGCCACGTTTATAAGGATTCTACGGTCACCAAGTGTTTGGAGTACTAAGTGTAGATATCTTTTGTGTTCTTGTGAGTATGACAATGCTAATGACACATAATTAGTGTACGTGAAACAGAAGTCCATTATCACAAAACTTCATTGATGAAGTGCTAAAAAGTGTGTGCAGCATTCCTTAGGTCATATGACATCTATAGAAATTCAAATAGTGTACAGGGCGCAGTTATTGCCACAAGTTTTTGATTATAGGCTTTTACTAGATCCAGCATTGAAAAAACAGCACAGCCCACCATTTATCATGCAAAATCTCCAAAAGTGCATAGGATACTGGTTGGCAATTGTCAGAGTATTGAGTCCATTATAGTCACCACAAGGATGCCAGCCAAATGATTGCTTAGGTGCAGGTGGAGGAAAGTAGTTCATTTGCTTTCTGATGGTCATGCCATACCTGCTTGGATCATTGTGTTGAATTCTGGTTTTGCAATGTGAAGTTTGTTGGGCACCTAGAAAACAAGAGAACCTGGTGTAGTCCTGATGTGATGCACTATTGTGTGGCAGGGCTATGATGGCGCTCCGGCGGATCATGTGGCTAATAGGGACAGGTGTAGCAGGCACACCAGTGGCAGTGATGCAGTGAGGAAGCCTACCGAAGGACTTCTGCACTGTGGCATCCAGCCTACAGTGATTTAACCTAATCCAAAATAGAAGCATTCCACACATCCAGGATGGGGTCATAAGAGAACAGGAAATCCAGTCTAACCAATGTTCAAATTTAAAGTCATGAGACCACATGTAGCTATGAGCTAACCATTTGCAGCTGATAAATCATGATTTACACATAGTCACAGTTGCCAAAGCAGGCACCTGGGGAACACACATACATACAATCTGCCATCAGAAACTGCATCTCAGTTACCACTAAATGACACAATAATTGCACAGGCTGCTGCTGCTGCTGGCTGGTGGCTGCTGCACTGGTGGGTGTGGGAGGCTGCGGTTTGCATTCCCATCCAGGAATAGGGCAGTGTAGACGAAGATCTGCACCTGCTGTTGCCAAGTGGTGGTGGTAAAAGCATTTGTTCCATTTTGGTGAGTGCGAAGAGCCCACCCTATGTTAGCCATGTGATGGCATGCAAACTTGTTGTTTGTATATGCCGAGGTCTGTGACCCATCATTTCATCTCACCGAACTGCAAGGTGATGTCATGCAGTCTCTCTCTGGAGGGCGTTGTAGTTAATAGCTGTGGATCTATGCCAGCTTAGTCAGGTTCACCTCTAGCATTGCTGAGAGCATGGTATGATGCATCTCCAGCAAATGTGAGATCCATATAGATCAAAGGAGTGGATCCAGAACCGCTGATCTGGCCAAGGTGCGAAGATGTTATAGAAACTGTGACAGTTTCTTGTCACCAATTTCCTCCCTGTGCAACAATTATTCTAAGCATTGCGAGTTAGTGAGGGAAATCTACCGAATGAGCTCGCCTAAACCTTGTACTTTCCAGTCACTATTTCACTAACCTTGTGGTGGACCGGCTATCCAGTAGTGCCGCCACATATGCATATTTATCATAGTGGTGATGAAATCATTCTATGTGTGTGAACCACGGTGACAGACAGTTGTCTAGAGGGTTGGTGCTTTAAGTGCCATGCAGTTCACTTACATTGCTGGGACAGTCCCAGAGGGTGGCAGCAGATGATAAGACTCAGTGAACTTGCAGCTGTAGGCTGTAGAACAGGTGTTGGCTGCTAGTGGGATACCAGCAGACAACGCCAGGGTGCCTGGACACCAACTTTCCTGGATGTACGACTGTGGCAACACCTGTAGTTGCACCGTAGGTTGTCCCTCTGCTTCCAGCCTTGTTTGTTGCTGCTCCTAATCTCGCTGTTGCAGTGTGTGGATCTCTTCCATGCGCTGCTGTGGTTTTATCAGCTATTGCTGGTGTTATCATTGTTGCTATAATTGTTCCATTTGTTGTTGTTGTTGTTGTTGTTGTAACTGCTCCGTAATACTTCTGTTGGAGTCATCAGTATGGAAGTACTTAATAAACAATACACTTCGCCTAGAGATAAGACTCTTTACTGCCTTGTAGAACAAGATGATGAATAACTACTATCACATATATTATTACCATCCCACTGGTTATTTCATGTAACACATGTTGACAATGGCACAAAATCCAATCCTTTGACCATGACAGATAGTGATCTACTGACTGCTGTATATTCATGGTGTTGCCAGTAGACAGGTGCAGAGTAACCTGTGAGATCACTACAGAAGCTTGGAAGTCACTATTCTCAACCTTCAATGCCCCACAGTGCAGAATGTATCCACTTCTGGACAGGGGTTCTGTCTTGAAAAATGCCAAAACTACTGTCCTACATATCTTACTAATCATTGTTCATGTTTTTTTATTCACACTGTATATTTGCTTAATGGTCTCAAAAGCAATAATGAGGTGTTAGGTTTTCATTTAGCATAGTTATCACCATAATCACATTTGTAGTATCTCACAGTGATGTTAAAGGACTCTTTTGCTGTGCAGATGTGATACATCTTCACAGTGAAAGTATGGTTATAAGCTGACTATTTGTGTGATAGGCTTTTACATACATCTTAATCTATATTTAAATACCACTACTACTTTGTATTAAATAGTCGTACAGAAGTGAAGGGCACAAAACTTACAGACCAACTGTGTGGAATTTTGTGGCTAAATTGTGGAACAACATCCATCTGTGCTTCTTTCTTGAATAAGAATTTATTGCCAATCTCTTCTTCTACAGCACTCTTAAGCATTCTGCCAACTTCATTTGTTTATTTTTTCATAATCCACAGTTCATGATTTAGTCATCTGTGTTGCTGCCTCTGGATTGTGGGGTCCTGGGTTTGATTCCAGGATGGGTCACATATTTTCTTTGTTTGAGCATCTGCATGTTTATGTTGTCCTAATTATTTCTTCTTGTTTATGTTGTCCTAATTATTTCTTCTCATCTTCATTGACATCCAAGCCACTAGTGTCAAATAGAAAGACTTGCACCAGGCAGCCGAACAACCCCAGATGGGATCCCCTGGCCAATAATGCCACACGATCATTTCATTTTCATTGTTTCATATCAATCTACAGTCTTCCCATTAAGTAATATTTTTTTGTTTTTATTGTTATTCATAAATCTGACAAAATTTTGTACTTATGCAGTGTGGTAATGTTTACAAATTGTATAATGACTTTTCTTTCAGTGAGTTCCTTCACAAAAGGAGAGCAGATGGTTCCAGTCCTGAACGAGTGTGGCACACATTGTGCTGTATTTGGAAACCATGATTTTGGTAATTTAAATTAATGCTTGCTGAGATGCTAAATTTTACAGTACTAGTAGAACTTAGTGTAAAGCTACCTACCACAGGAGTAATTGTGAAGAAGATAATTTATTTAATTGATATTAACAGGAATGATAATTTACTGGTCTACAAACTTTTAAAGTTTTGGGAAGTTCATTGATTACACACAAACCCAAAGTTTGTACTAATCATATTGTGTTGTTCAAGAAATGTAAGTTTTTACACAAAACAAGTCGCATGAACACCGTAATCATTAAAAATTACTCAGTGAAGGAATGGCTATTTTGAGCAGCAATGTCTCCAGCTTTTCACCTTGACAGTTCCTTGATAAATAAAATGTTATTTGTATAGTAGCCACATTAACTGTTGTTTTAGCTTTCCAGAATTATTTTCCACCATATTCATATTTGTAAAATGAAATTTGATTGCCCCAACTTGTCTCTTGGCCCTGGTATTATATGCAGAGCCTTTACTTTTATCTCTTTGGGGAAAAAATTATTACCAAAAGTTACCATGAGGGAAAGTACTAAGTGTCTGAAAGCAGCTTGGAATTAATAATCATTATGTTGAAACTGGAACATGTTCACTGTCATCTTTATGTTGATGTGTGTAATTCCCTTTAACTACTCTCTTTATCTACCTGTACTATATTTGGAAAGTTCATCTGAAGATAAAGAGATTGGGAGCAAATAAAACTGAATAAATGAATTTAAAAAAAATTATTAAAAAAGCAGTGGGGTGTTAATGTGAGCCGGTCAAAGGTACATTGCAAAGAAGCAACAGTTTTCTGAAAACAAAAACTGGAATTAATCTTTTTTAACATGTTGATCAACATGCGGCCATTGGTGGTCACAACAGAATCACATGCCTGACACCATAAGGCCGGTGGCAGCCACAGCAGAGCTTTATGCCTAACACTATGCGCCTGGCCTGGCAGTGAAACATCCGTAACTAAGCGTGCAGCAGTCAACATGCTCGTGTAAAATACCAACTGTAGATTTTTTTCTGTTATTTTGATGGATGAAATGTGAGCAGAAACAAAATGAAACCACATGTCTTGTCACATAAGAAGCAAACGATAAAACTGCAGTGGTGTTACCTCTCAGAAAGTTGTACTTTGTGTAACAAGATAGGAAAAATCTTCTGTTTGTTGGGCGCCTCCGAGCTGACACCATGGAATTTTCATTTGCAGATAATATATTTTCCATAATTTATAGCAAATTTAAATATTAATAAGCTATATTCAATAAAATTAAGTTATACACAAATAAATCCAGAATACATGTGATGAAATCTGAGAATAGAACTTACTCTAAAATGATTGTGATGAGGATATGGAAGTACATGTGAAGAAGTAATGGGTCATGGGGATTCACTCCCATTATGGGCACAAGGCCATAGGCAAACAGTTCATTATCAACAAAAGTGTACAGTGTTTTACTTAACATTCTCATCAGTCAGTGGCCAAAGAGAACAAAGTGGTTGAAACTGAAACTTCGCTGATTCCTCTGCCAAGAGGCAAATACAAAATAAGTGAGAATGACAAGCTTAAACATTTATGTTCAAACCACCAAATGGTATTGTTTCGGGTACCTGAGGTATCAGAGATGGCTGTTCCATGTAGCTTATGATAGTTAAAATCTTCTCGTAGGGAGCAGTCAAGTCCTTCAACTAGAGCACAGCTTCCCACAGGCAAAAACAGGAAAAGGGGGGAAAAGGAGAACATTGCCAGTAAGGATCCTGTGCATGTCTTAATGAAGATAAACCGGTTGACACTCCTATTCTGTGATGCTGTGCCTTCCATTAGAAAGATGATCTTAGTTACATGGCTGAATGTGAAATGGAAGAGTTTCTAAATGATGCACACAGTCCTTACACATCCTCTACCCACTGATATACAGCTATCTGTGGTATCGATGCATGTATCTTTCAGTCACAATGTGAGTGATTTGTGTCTCTGTTTGAGGCCTGTGACTAAAACTGTAATAGTGTTAAGAATGGAGTGTACTTAACAAGACAAAAATGACAAGGTGGAGTTGTTCTGCAGCTATTGGAATGTAATGGAAATAGGCTGAGAGTTCACTGTTAGATTATTTTTATGCATTAGCAGCCATTCCAGAAGTATTGCAAAGTGGAATATTAGGCTCAACCATTCAGCAGTGTCAGAACAAAATAGAAGTAGGCATGATAACGTTATATACAGTAGTAAAGCAAGCAGAGTTCACTAGATTAATCCAAAGTGTATACCAAGACGGTACACAGTTCTTTGATTACCACACAGTTTGAAGAAGCAAGAGATATTGATGCTGCTAGATGAGAACATGAACCAGGCCATTTTAGACTGACCTTGCCTTTTTAAAAGCTTAATCTTATCATGAGGCTAATGCCATTGGCCAGCTTCAGCTGGTGGTTGTGCCTTTGTTTGTACTTTGGTGAATGTGCCTTCTAGTGGGCATGTCTCCAAGATGCGGACGTGCGCTCATAATACCATAGTGGTGATAATGCAGTAGATATGCCATAACAAATACTTATTAAACTGAATCTTCCTGGAAGATTAAAACTGTGTGTCAGACCAAGACTTGAATTTGGGACATTTGCCTTTTGTGGACAAGTCCTCTACAGACTGAGCTACCCAAGCACATTTCACGACCTGTCCTCACAACTTAACTTCTGCCGATATATCAGCACACACTGCACTGCAGAGAGAAAATTCATTCTAAATATTAAGCTATCTGAATACTTAATTTTCTTTTCCTCCTCCTCCTCCCCCTCCCCCTCCTCCTCCTCCTCCCCCTCCCCCTCCCCCTCCTCCTCCCCCTCCCCCTCCTCCTCCTCCTCCTCCATTTTGTTCGCTTCCCCCCTACCTTGTCATTTTCCCCTCATGGAGCCTTAGCTTTCAGGCTTGTACCATAATCTGCCTTAAGACATAGTAACTGACATTGTACTTACTTCAGATCTACACATTCAACAAAAGTTTGGGGTATTATAGAGTTTATTACAATGCATTCTTATAGTATGGGGTCTGTTCAAAAAATTCCAGAATTTTGTCCACAAAATTTTTCTACGCTTATCTTTTACTTATTGTCCATGGCCACCTTCAAAATACTCTCCTGCGCAACTGACACACTGCTCCCAATGCCATTTCCACTTCTGGAAGCAGTCTTGGTATGCCTCTTGCTGGATTGCACAAAGCACTATCTGTGAGTTTTGTTTTATGTCCCTCACCATTGTAAATCTTCATCCTTTCAGTGGAATTTCCAACTTTGGAAATAAAAAAAGAGCCCACAAGAGCCAGGTCTGGAAAATACAGAGGATGAGGCAGCATAGTGCTTTTGTTTTTTTGTGCAGTAGTCACACACCAATAGGGATGTATCTGCAGGTGTGTTATCATGATGCAAGAGCCATGAATTTTCTCACTGCATTTCAGGCTGTTTCCTTCTCGCGTTTTCTTGCAGACATCGCAACATGTCCTGATAATACCATTGCTTAGCTGTTTGTCACTGTGGCACAGATCCATGATGAACTAATCCTTCAAAGTCAAAGAATACTATCAGCATGGCTTTGACATTTTACCTGACCTGATGAGCTTTTTTTGGAACCTTTCCTGACCAGTTGTGAAGATTGAAACTTGGTCTCATCATAACAATAGACCAACGTCTCATCACCAGTCATGATTCTCTTAAGGAACATCTCATTCCCTTTTGCGTGATCCAAAAGCTCTTCACAGGTTGGGAGGCAAAGCTCTTTCTGGTCTTGACTCATGAGCCATGGGACAAACTTTGCAGCAACATGATGCATTTCAAGATGCTGTTTCAGGATTTTTATGACATGATCCAGCTGAATTGCTACGTTCTTCTGCAATCTCTTGGACAGTCATTCTTTGATCGGTATGCATAATTTTATTGATATTCCTGGTGTGAGCATCATCAGAAGATGTTGAAGGGCGTCCTGAACAAGGCTCATCTTTAACTTCCTTCCGGCCATTTTTAAACCATGTGAACCATTCACAACATTGAGTACAGCTTAAGCACTCATCACCATAGCTTTCTGCATCATTTGGTATGTCTCTGTAAAGGCTTTCTTGACTTTCATACAAAATTTAATGGAGATTCGTTTCTCCTCTAACTCTGCCATCTCGAAATTTGCAAACTGTGCGACCCAGCATTCTACTCATTACAGCACTTTACAATAACTAACAGACATACAGCAATGAAACTTCCGCCAGTTACGCATTAAGCATAGGCGTGTGCAGGGATGAAAACCGCATTTTGCTCCAATGCATCATTGGTGCGAAATTACAAATGATCCGAAATTTTTTGAACAGACCTCATACACCCATTCAGATTTTGTACAATACCATATTAACAAAATAAACATAATTCATTCTGAAAATAAGAACAATTTTGGTCAGCTACAAAAAATCATTACAAACCAAAGCAGGCTGTCTCCTAAGTGTACATCTTGAAAACAAAAATGGTGGAAATTTTTGTCTCATGGTGATAGTAGTGAATATATTCTCCCCACACACAGATGAGTTGCTGCATTCTGCAAGGCATGTTCTGGATGAGACGACAAGTATATCTTCTGGTATGAGGTCCCACTCCTCAAGGGCAGCTTCAGTGAAGTCCTGAGGATTGCCACGTAGATTTGGGTGTTGTGCAATAGTGTCCTTCAGCAGGTCTCATACATGCTCAATTGCATTCATGTTTGGGGACTGTGCTGGCCAATGCATTCAGTTGATGTTGCATCGTTCAAGATACTGAGACACTGCTAGAACATGGTGCGGTCTTGCATTGTCATCGATGAGGATGAAGCTGTCACCTACTTGATGTCTGTTGGGCCTTTCAATCATTTGTAGTACCTCTTGGAGGTATCGGAGATCAGTCAAATTGTTGTAGATGGGAATTAGAATGGTCTGCTGTCTCATCATTATTGCGGCCCAGAACATTGCACTTCCACCTGCAAATGAATGGACTTTCTGTGCGTATCGGAATTCCTGGTGTCGTCCAGCACTTCTCCAAACCTTTAACACATCTAGTGTCCAGTTGCAGTCCTGATCTCATCAGTATACTTTACATTACTCCATTCAATGTTGATGTGCAAGAGCCCAGGCCCTTCAATTGCATCAGTTCTGTTGGTTCACTGAAAAACTTCTCATTGGTCTTCTGGAATGAAGGCCACTCTGATGCCATCTTCTACAGACTGTTTGGTCTGAGATACGAATCCCTGTTGCCTAGGAAAAGTCATTTCCAGTATTTCTGGAAGTTGATCTCGGCCACATGCAAGCCGACAGTTGGAGGAAACAATCCTGCATTGGTTTTGTCATAAGAGGGTAACCACTGCAAGTTCTGTCATTCACATTTCCCATCTCTCTACTTTATCCACACCTTGAACACACCACTTTGAGTGGCTTGTGACTGATCAGTAATATTTTGCTGTGTACGACCTGTCGAAAGTAAAGCCACGATCCTGATTCCATCAAAATGTTACTGCAGTGCTAAACACAAACTGAACGAAGCTGTTGTTGATACTTGATTGGTTGCGGTGTGCCGCTGCAGCACTGGTATCTTTATGTGACTAGGAAATGGCAACAAAGCATGCCAGTAGTAAACACCGTCCAGTATATGGGCTGTAATTTGGTAGTGCATGAAGTGCCTATGTCAGTGAGATCTCTAGTATCATAGACTACATTTTAAGATAGTATTCCATACTTTTTTTTTTAGCAGTGTATCTGTCTCAAACACTAGAGGTGTTACCCACTTCAGCACTGTTACAGTCATTCTTTCTCACTGAAAACCCTTTATCATGCTGTTCATGGTAGCACATTTCAAGTGGCAGGTCTATACTATAAGAAGACCACTTCTCAGTCTGGATCCACTTTTCATATACAAAGTGGTTGTAATTAAACTGTTGGTGTTCTGAGTGCTGCAGTGCAGGTTGTATACACTGCAGGACACTGGAACATTGTAGGTATGTCCATTAATTGGTGCGCTCATGGAGTACGCGAAAAAAAAAAAAAAGTTCCACTTTTTGCTACAAGGTGGAAATATGATGCTGTAAACAGTCAGAATGTGATATGCGCGCAGGAAAAGGGGACGAATGATGAAACACGTGATAATTATGGTTCTGGCATGTTTATTAGGATATCGTCACAAATTTCAACACGTGTTCAGTATGGTCTCCTTACTCGACAACTTGTTGCATGCATGACGTGGCATGGTCGACAGTTGCTTTCAGCATATCTGGTTAATCAGAATGATGTGTTGTACTATGCTATCTTTCAGATAATGAAGAATCTGGATATGTCTCTGATAGACACAGTCTTTCAGACGTCCAGGGAGTCTGGAAGGCCACAAGTCTTCAAATTGCCTAGATATGATGCAGTCACTACCAAAGGTTTCTTGAAACAAATCTGACCTGTGGTGTTGCCCCATCTTATATGTTAATAGTGTGCAGATACTGTTGTGCTCTTGGAAAGTTGGGGTCACATGTTGCACAAGGAGGTTGTTACAATGTGTAGATGTCACTGTACACGTGGCAGGCCTGTGAGATGTCATCTCCTTGAAGAGAAATGGACCGACATTGAAGGAGCTTGTGAGACCTCACCACTCAGTCACATAAGCTGAATACAATGGATGTTACTGCACATGTTGCCAATGGGCATCACTGTGGGGGTCCGGATGGGGGTTTGTCGGGGATGGCCACCTCATCCCACGCATCCCCCGATCGGACTACGACTGTGGCTGCCCGGGATACTGCCCACATTGAGGCTAATCCCTCACCTGTGGGTGGGAGGTCATCTCGAGGTGTGGCAGGGGGCGAAAGACATTCCGGAGGGCTGAACGGAAGGCCTCTCCAGTTTGTCTGACGAACCGGTTTCAGGCTCTGTCTCTGGCTGATGCTGATCTTCGGCCGGAGATGGCTGCTTGTCCTGTTCCAGAGGTTGCCCCTCAGTCTGCAAGATCCGGGCGGTCGCAGAGGGTGGGCTTACTGGTAGTTGGGAGCTCCAACGTCAGGCGTGTAATGGGGCCCCTTAGGGATATAACAGCAAGAGAGGGGAAGAAAACCAATGTGCACTCCGTGTGCATACCGGGGGGAGTCATTCCAGATGTGGAAAGGGTCCTTCCGGATGCCATGAAGGGTACAGGGTGCACCCATCTGCAGGTGGTCGCTCATGTCGGCACCAATGATATGTGTCGCTAAGGATCGGAGGAAATCCTCTCTGGCTTCTGGCGGCTATCTGATTTGGTAAAGACTGCCAGTCTCACTAGCGGGATGAAAGCAGAGCTCACCATCTGCAGCATCGTCGACAGGACTGACTGCGGACCTTTGGTACAGAGCCGAGTGGAGGGTCTGAATCAGAGGCTGAGACGGTTCTGCGACGGTGTGGGCTGCAGATTCCTCGACTTGCGCCATAGGGTGGTGGGGTTTCGGGTTCCGCTGGATAGGTCAGGAGTCCACTACACGCAGCAAGCGCCTACACGGGTAGCAGGGGTTGTGTGGCGTGGACTGGGCGGTTTTTTAGGTTAGATGGCCTCGGGCAAGTACAGAAAGGGCAACAGCTTCAAAGGATGCGGGGCAAAGTCAGGACGTGCGGGGACCAAGCAGCAATCAGTATTGTAATTGTAAACTGCCGAAGCTGCATTGGTAAAGTACCAGAACTTCAAGCGCTGATAGAAAGCACCGAAGCTGAAATCGTTATAGGTACAGGAAGCTGGCTGAAGCCAGAGATAAATTCAGCCGAAATTTTTACAAAGGCACAGACTGTGTTTAGAAAGGGTAGATTGCATGCAGCCGGTGGTGGCATGTTTGTCACTGTTAGTAGTAGTTTATCCTGTAGTGAAGTAGAAGTGGATAGTTCCTGTGAAATATTATGGGTGGAGGTTACACTCAACAACCGAGTTAGGTTAATAATTGGCTCCTTTTACCGACCTACCGACTCAGCAGCATTAGTGGCAGAACAACTGAGAGAAAATTTGGAATACATTTCACATAAATTTTCTCAGCATATTAGAGTCTTAGGAGGAGATTTCAATTTACCAGATATAGACTGGGACACTCAGATGTTTAGGACGAGTGGTAGGGACAGAGCATCGAGTGACATTATACTTAGTGCACTATCCGAAAATTACCTCGAGCAATTAAACAGAGAACTGACCTGTGGAGATAACATCTTGGACCTACTGATAACAAACAGACCCGAACTTTTCGACTCTGTAAGTGCAGAACAGGGAATCAGTGATCATAAGGCCATTGCAGCATCCCTGAATATGGAAGTTAATAGGAATATAAAAAAAGGGAGGAAGGTTTATCTCTTTAGCAAGAGTAATAGAAGGCAGATTTCAGACTACCTAACAGATCAAAACAAAAATTTCTGTTCCGACACTGACAATGTTGAGTGTTTATGGAAAAAGTTTAAGGCAATTGTAAAATGCGTTTTAGACAGGTACGTGCCGAGTAAAACTGTGAGGGACGGGAAAAACCCACCGTGGTTCAACAACAAAGTTAGGAAACTACTGCGAAAGCAAAGAGAGCTTCACTCCAAGTTTAAACGCAGCCAAAACCTCTCAGGCAAACAGAAGCTAAACAATGTCAAAGTTAGTGTAAGGAGGGCTATGCGTGAAGCGTTCAGTGAATTCGAAAGTAAAATACTATGTACCGACTTGACAGAAAATCCTAGGAAGTTCTGGTCTTACGTTAAATCAGTAAGTGGCTCGAAACAGCATATCCAGACACTCCGGGATGATGATGGCATTGAAACAGAGGATGACACGCGTAAAGCTGAAATACTAAACACCTTTTTCCAAAGCTGTTTCACAGAGGAAGACCGCACTGTAGTTCCTTCTCTAAATCCTCGCACAAACGAAAAAATGGCTGACATCAAAATAAGTGTCCAAGGAATAGAAAAGCAACTGGAATCACTCAACAGAGGAAAGTCCACTGGACCTGACGGGATACCAATTCGATTCTACACAGAGTACGCGAAAGAACTTGCTCCCCTTCTAACAGCCGTGTACCGCAAGTCTCTAGAGGAACGGAAGGTTCCAAATGATTGGAAAAGAGCACAGGTTGTCCCAGTCTTCAACAAGGGTCATCGAGCAGATGCGCAAAACTATAGACCAATATCTCTGACGTCAATCTATTGTAGAATTGTAGAACATATTTTTTGCTCGAGTATCATGTCGTTTTTCGAAACCCAGAATCTACTCTGTAGGAATCAACATGGATTCCGGAAACAGCGATCGTGTGAGACCCAACTTGCTTTATTTGTTCATGAGACCCAGAAAATATTAGATACAGGCTCCCGGGTAGATACTATTTTCCTTGACTTCCGAAGGCGTTTGATACAGTTCCGCACTGTCGCCTGATAAACAAAGTAAGAGCCTACGGAATATCAGACCAGCTGTGTGGCTGGATTGCAGAGTTTTTAGCAAACAGAACACAGCATGTTGTTATCAATGGAAAGACGTCTACAGACGTTAAAGTAACCTCTGGCGTGCCACAGGGGAGTGTTATGGGACCACTGCTTTTCACAATATATATAAATGACCTAGTAGATAGTGTCGGAAGTTCCATGCGGCTTTTCGCGGATGATGCTGTAGTATACAGAGAAGTTGCAGCATTAGAAAATTGTAGCGAAATGCAGGAAGATCTGCAGCGGATAGGCACTTGGTGCAGGGAGTGGCAACTGACTCTTAACATAGACAAATGTAATGTATTGCGAATACATAGAAAGAAGGATCCTTTATTGTATGATTATATGATAGCGGAACAAACACTGGTAGCAGTTACTTCTGTAAAATATCTGGGAGTATGCGTGCAGAACGATTTGAAGTGGAATGATCATATAAAATTAATTGTTGGTAAGGCGGGTACCAGGTTGAGATTCATTGGGAGAGTCCTTAGAAAATGTAGTCCATCGACAAAGGAGGTGACTTACAAAACACTCGTTCGACCTATACTTGAGTATTGCCCATCAGTGTGGGATCTGTACCAGATCGGGTTGACGGAGGAGATAGAGAAGATCCAAAGAAGAGTGGCGCGTTTCGTCACAGGGTTATTTGGTAACCGTGATAGCGTTATGGAGATGTTTAGCAAACTCAAGTGGCAGACTCTGCAAGAGAGGTGCTCTGCATCGCGGTGTAGCTTGCTCGCCAGGTTTCGAGAGGGTGTGTTTCTGGATGAGGTATCGAATGTATTGCTTCCCCCTACTTGTACCTCCTGAGGAGATCACGAATGTAAAATTAGAGAGATTAGAGCGCGCACGGAGGCTTTCAGACAGTCGTTCTTCCCACGAACCATACGCGACTGGAACAGAAAAGGGAGGTAATGACAGTGGCACATAAAATGCCCTCTGCCACACTCCGTTGGGTGGCTTGCGGAGTATAAATGTAGATGTAGATGTAGATGTAGCAGAGTAGATCCCCTTATGTGACAGTTCTGGGCATTCATGGCACTATGTAGAGTAAAATGTCCATCGTCTGTCCAATGAACATTCCCTGAGCACGTCATCCATTTCCATACTTGCCAGAAAAGAGAAGGGCAAAGTGACAGTGTTGTAGCCTATCTTGGGGCTTCATTTGGTGCACTTTCTGAATCTTGTAGGGACACTATTGTAAAATATGCTGCAAAATCTTTTGAAGTATTGACCACGGGAGAGACAGTTCCCATGACGCAGCTTGAACACTAGCTGCAGAGTTTGCAGCATGCACTGCACAGTCAGCTACAACTACAGCAGATTCATCAACAACTACTTCCCTCTACACTACCTAATTCAACTATTGCTTCAAGTTTCTTGATTTTATTCTTAATCCATTAATTGACATGGGGCCTCTTCACAGCTGTTTGTGTTGGAAATATTCTTGCTATGCAGTGCTGCTATTGTTGCCATTCTGATAAAACAACCAGCTTAACCGTATGCACCAACAGTCACTGCACAGAGGAAATCAGCATGCATCACCAAGCAACAAACAACATACTGATGTCAAAATAGGAAACATTTTACATTTTGACTGTGTACAGAAGCATATGTCCACCTGGTGGCAGAAAGTGAAATTATTGTTTTTTTCTGCATAATCTGCTAATGCACTGATTAATGAACATACTTTAAATATTTCAGCACCCTGATATGTATAAAGTCTGCACTCACAACACTGTCAGTGTAATTATGACCACCCAATACAACTGTCACGTGAAAGAACTCTGCCAAGTTGGATTTGCTACAATGCTGCCAAAACACTCCATTGAGGTAGTTAAGTATGAATGCAGAGATGCCAGCCATGCTAAGGAGTTACATGCTACCTTGATTCTCAGAGACAGAGAAAGGTCTACTCTGTAAAATGTATCATTGCTAATTGCCACAATACCAAAGCAGTATACAGAAATGTTGTTCACTCAGATGATTATTTTTCTGCATTATGGCTACCATGAACAAGTATATACTTTTCTATTATAGAGGAGGATCAGACATGACTTTGGTTTTATCTATACACAACATGTTGAGAGTTTGTATTTTCCCACCTCTGCATTGCAAATGTTTTGACTTTTGAGTGAAATGCCCAGTCGATGTGCTGTTGTTTTCACGTCAATTCTAGTTTCTACCAACAGTGAGAGTTGTTTAGTTCTCGGGGTGATGTAAAATTCCTGGATTCGTCTTGTCGCTGTGCAGCCTATGAAAAGGATTGCGGAAGACACCCAAATAAATTCCAAAGTACAGTGCAGTTTTAACACCAATATACACTCCTGGAAATGGAAAAAAGAACACATTGACACCGGTGTGTCAGACCCACCGGACACTGCGAGAGGGCTGTACAAGCAATGATCACACGCACGGCACAGCGGACACACCAGGAACCGCGGTGTTGGCCGTCGAATGGCGCTAGCTGCGCAGCATTTGTGCACCGCCGCCGTCAGTGGCAGCCAGTTTGCCGTGGCATACGGAGCTCCATCGCAGTCTTTAACACTGGTAGCATGCTGCGACAGCGTGGACGTGAACCGTATGTGCAGTTGACAGACTTTGAGCGAGGGCGTATAGTGGGCATGCGGGAGGCCGGGTGGACGTACCGCCGAATTGCTCAACACGTGGGGCGTGAGGTCTCCACAGTACATCGATGTTGTCACCAGTGGTCGGCGGAAGGTGCACGTGCCCGTCCACCTGGGACCGGACCGCAGTGACGCACGGATGCACGCCAAGACCGTAGGATCCTACGTAGTGCCGTAGGGGACCGCACCGCCACTTCCCAGCAAATTAGGGACACTGTTGCTCCTGGGGTATCGGCGAGGACCATTCGCAACCGTCTCCATGAAGCTGGGCTACGGTCCCGCACACCGTTAGGCCGTCTTCCGCTCACGCCCCAACATCGTGCAGCCCGCCTCCAGTGGTGTCGCGACAGGCGTGAATGGAGGGACGAATGGAGACGTGTCGTCTTCAGCGATGAGAGTCGCTTCTGCCTTGGTGCCAATGATGGTCGTATGCGTGTTTGGCGCCGTGCAGGTGAGCGCCACAATCAGGACTGCATACGACCGAGGCACACAGGGCCAACACCCGGCATCATGGTGTGGGGAGCGATCTCCTACACTGGCCGTACACCACTGGTGATCGTTGAGGGGACACTGAATAGTGCACGGTACATCCAAACCATCATCGAACCCATCGTTCTACCATTCCTAGACCGGCAAGGGAACTTGCTGTTCCAACAGGACAATGCACATCCGCATGTATCCCGTGCCACCCAACGTGCTCTAGAAGGTGTAAGTCAACTACCCTGGCCAGCAAGATCTCCGGATCTGTCCCCCATTGAGCATGTTTGGGACTGGATGAAGCGTCGTCTCACGCGGTCTGCACGTCCAGCACGAACGCTGGTCCAACTGAGGTGCCAGGTGGAAATGGCATGGCAAGCCGTTCCACAGGACCACATCCAGCATCTCTACGATCGTCTCCATGAGAGAATAGCAGCCTGCATTGCTGCGAAAGGTGGATATACACTGTACTAGTGCTGACATTGTGCATGCTCTGTTGCCTGTGTCTATGTGCCTGTGGTTCTGTCAGTGTGATCATGTGATGTATCTGACCCCAGGAATGTGTCAATAAAGTTTCCCCTTCCTGGGACAATGAATTCACGGTGTTCTTATTTCAATTTCCAGGAGTGTATTTCCAGGACTCTGGTGTCTGAGCCTGGTGAACTGTACCAGTTACATCACATGTACCCAAAGTTGACATCAAGCGACACAGAGTTCACAACAATCAACAAACAAGTGAGCCTACAATACATTTGCTCACAACCCTAGCCAAAAAACGAGTGCTCCAAGGCACCTGCGTGATCTCTATTTATACTTTGGTTAACAATTACCTACAATGAAAATTACAATTTTATGTAAAATCACAATTAGAAGTTAAACCGAATATGAGACACACATTGGTAAAAATTTACAGTCACAGTGCTGAACAAGGTGAACCTATTTTCAACTTAGTTATGAGTTAATATAACATTTTCTGACTAATTATGTTACAGGTAACAATTACATTTCTAAATTTGTTTATAACAAATCAACTAGTGCCTGAATTTTAGTGCTAACATATATCAGAGATTCAATTAACGTGCTTTATTTATATGTTCCAATTAAATTGTTGTAGTAATTTTATAATGATAGGTTTACTGGTACATCCTGACCATGTGCTACATTTCTTTCGATTAGTTACAGTATTAATTTCACATTTATATTGTGTTTTTCACATAAGAACAATGTTAATCAGCAAAGCATCATTTTTGAATTATGTGTATACTGAAATAGTGGTTATTTTTGTGTGTAATTTGGAAACAGGTCACTTTACAATCAGGCAATTAGGACTGGTGTTTATCTTTAATGCTCTCCGAGGGGTTCTGATCGGTAGCAATGAGATACAGTAATATTTCAATACCCCCCGAAGAGATTTGCCTAGCCTGATAGATGAAACTCTTCTCACAGAAATATTAGTGCGATTGATGTGATACAATACTAGTTGGACAAACAAACACAAACTGCATATATCTTAAAAGGTACAAAATTGAATCATGAAACTTTACATATAGATAAATTTTCCAAATAGCTACAAACATATACATCAAGGAAACAAGAATTGGAAATATGAGATTACAAAGAATTTTCCAAACTTTTACAAAATCAATATTTACATCAAATTTTCTGAATGAATGTTTTTCCGAAACTATCACTTCTAGAGCGTCCTTGTTTTTGTCACTTCTAGAGTGTCCATTAATTTTCCCTCCTTCAAACACTCAGACACAAGTAAGCTAACAAATCACAAATTTGATTGGATTGATTATGTTGCACTTTTAAAGTTTCCATATGACATGTTCTAGAATAATATTATCATATAAAGGACAGAAGAATCATAACAGTTTGCAATACCATAAAATATTTTACAAATCTTATCAAACATGAATATTCAAAATTATATTTGTATATTTATATTGTGACAGTATAGAAACTGTTCATTTATATCCAATCCGGATTGTTGTCACAAGTATCTGAATATACTATGTATAGTCAATATTTCTTGGCTTTGTACATCAAATGCAATAACGTTTCAAAATGTTTACCAGACATCCAGAAAGTCAGATCAAATTAACACTGCGAAACAGCTTCAAGATTTTATAAATTGTGACAAAATAAGTATTACGTCAATAAAATTCCTGAAAGTGGCAAGATACACTTAAGCAAGTGAAAATGTAATTGTGCTATAGTTAGCAACCTTGCAGTAAGAAGATTCCGTAAAAAAAATGCAGAACCTTGTCACATGACATCTTATATTTCATTTCGTCAAAGTCCTCAGTCTGTCTATTAAAGTTGTCATTTCCTACCCCTCAATACCAAACTAGTCTCCAGATTGTGTCTTGCGAGATGTGAGTAGTGTAAAATAATAGTTTTTCAATGTGATTTGTGTGCTATGCATTGTCATAGTTGTTCAGAATAACTCTCAAGTTTAATTTCACATCAGCATTTCCTTCAATCAAAATGTATAAGAGTTCTACTTCATGTGATTCAAATGATTCATTAGTTCCGTTATGTGTGACTGCACATTACAATCCTCTCAATTAAATGAATCATCAAAACCATTAATAAATGAGGGTTGAATACCACCAACCACCTCAGCAGCATTGCATATCATATAACCTAAACCTATCACCATCACCACCACCATCATCATCCAAATACCCCTGCGAAAATGCAATATTAAATCAAACCATCTTCCATCAATAAACCGTAAACATCAATTCATGTGAATCAGAAACGGGAATGAGTCGGCAACCTCAAATCCTTAATACAAATGCAAATCACATCACTTACCTTATTTCAAGACACTCCTCAACAATTCATATCAATTTCAACATCTCTCTCGTGTGTACATAACTTAGTGAAACATGTATATAGTATATCATGGTGATAATCCCTTCTTAACAGCATAAATCACTTCAACCCTTTCATAAATCATAAAGTCTTTCAACATCTCATGTGGTCTTATATAAAGTAACACATTAATTCAGTTGTCAATTGTATAACGGTATGAGAAGCAGAACATAGTAATTTCTTCCTTGTGGATAACCTATATAAGATAAAAACAGTGAACAGATGTATATAGTTGTTCTTAACTGCACAAATGTACCATAAAATCTTTAAGTATGCATTAATAAGCTTAGTGTATCTTCACACAATCCACCTTTCATTTCTGCATAAGCTGATATAAATACAGTATGGTCTGTTGTCTGTAAAGATGTGTAACTGTTCCTCACTAGAAAATACATATTGGTTTTTCCTGGCAAATCATAGTCCTCACATATCAGTAATAGTCACAATCGGTAGGATGTAAATGTCAAATTATCAATACATCTGATGATGCAGATTACTCAATCAAAACAAAATGTATCGTATATTACAAATTAAATCACTTGAAAATACCTTACATAACAAATATAAGGGAACATAGGTACAAAAAATTAACATATGTATTGTCGGAAGTTTGTGTGTCAGAAAGGTATCGTAGAATGTGGCATCAGTGTTTTCGAGAAGAAAATGTCACATTAGCTGGGGCACCTTGCATAAGCCACACGCATAGTACTCAAAGATTGTGTACCCCCCTGAGGGATTGCAATTATTGCACATAAGGTTTCAACTTAGTGACATTTCTTAAATCAAATAGCTTTTTTGATTTGGGATAGATAAGTCGGTAGGCGTTTGGCTGTGGTTTTTCATAAACTTCAAATGGACCAATGTAAATATCGAAAAATTTCTTGATCTCTCTATTGATCGCCTTGGATTTCTCATAACTTTTGGTTAAGACTAGATCACCTACATTGTACTGTGTAAACTTTCCTTTTGAATCATGTTTTAGCTTTCTCTTGGCAAAGTGTGTTTCAAAATTATTCTTTACTATTTCCATTCTTTTGTCTGGTGTTAACTCATTACAGACAGGGAAATTAATCAATTCATACAAGATGTTTGGTGAGTGTTTGTTGAAATGGACTTCATAAGGCGTAAAGCCAGTTGTTGTATGTTGTAAGGTGTTCAAAACATCTTCAAAATCACATATGTAACTTGACCAATTTGTATGATCTTTAGAGCAGTAAGTTCTACAAAGCCTGCCTATTTCACGCATATAGCGCTCAGTTGTATTACAAGATGGAGAATAAACAGAAATAAGGACGTGCTTAATGTCTTCATCTTTCATGAAATCTTTCCAAACATTAGATGTAAATTGGCTCCCATTGTCTGAAAGAATGGCTTTTGGTTTTCCAATCTGTGTGAAGTAATCATTACAGAAACAGTTTAAAATTTTCCTGTTTGTTGCCTTCTTTAGTGGATACAATTTCACTAGTTTAGTGAATAAGTCTACAACTACAAACAAATATGTATAACCCTCTTTAGTTCTCGGCAATTGGCCAAACAAATCAATTCCTATCAGTTCCAATTTGCCTTTTGGCACAATACTTTGTAAATAACCTTGGTATTTCTGATTTGTGACTTTTACTCTTTGACACCGATCACATTTTTGTATAACCTGTCTTACTCTTCTAAACATATTATTAAAATAGACATTTTCCTTAAGTTTGTCAGTGCATTTCATGATTCCACAGTGTCCATAGCTCTCATGTGTGTACTTAATTAAAACATCAACACATTGTCTAGGCCAACAAACCTTCCAGATGTCAGAGTCAGTTTTATGTCTCCTGAATAAAATACCTTTAAAGTTTTGATAATACATGCCAACCTTTTCATAACCCTCTTTACCAATAAGGCTTTTCACAAGTTTCAAATCATCATCCTGGTTCTGGTATCTCCTAAGCTGACCGCAAATGTTAGTAATTTCCTCTTCACCCTTAATCCATCCCATGTACATTATTTTAAACAGTTTGTTATCCAATAGTTCTTCTTCCTGACCCCCCCCCCCCCCCCCCCCACAGGTAATCTAGACAAAGCATCAGCAATTATATTCTGATCCCCTTTTATATACTGAATGCTATAATCAAATTGTTGTAAAAATATGGCCCACCTAGTTAATCTACTATTGAAAAGTTTACAGTCTTGAATATAACATAGAGCTTTGTGATCCGTGAAAACTATGACTTTATGGCCTGCTAGATAGTTCCTGTATTTAGTGAAACCCCATACAATGGCAAGTAGTTCCTTCTCAGTCGCTGTGTAATTACGTTCATGTTTCTGCAGACCTCGGCTGGCAAAACTGATTGAAAGATGTTATATTTTTCCATCAATTTCCTTCTGTTGAAACAAATGTACACCCAATCCGTAATCTGAACTATCTGTCATTAGGCAAAATGGTAGTGAAAGGTCAGGTCTCTGGAGTAATTGACTGTTATTTAGTTGTTGTTTGATCTCATCGAATGTTGCATGACACTGATCTGTCCATTCCCATATGGTGTTCTTTTTTAATAGCTCTCTCAAACACGGTGCATTTAAAGCTTGGGTGCTGACATACTTAGATAAAAATTACATAGACCATAAAAAGACTTCAGCTGTTTCTTGTTCTTTGGACATGGAAACTGAACAATTGCAGAAATTTTATCACTGTCAGGTAGAATGCCTTCTCTGTTAATTATATGGCCTCAAAACGTCAAGTCTGATACTCCAAATTTGCATTTACTTAATTTAAGGGTCATACCGCCTTGTCTGAACTTATTGGCTAATTTGTACAAAGTATTAAGGTGTTCCTCCCAAGTTTTGCTGGTTATTAATATATCATCCACATAAATAATGAGTTTAGATAGTAGTTCACTTCCAATCACATGATCCAAAGCTTGAATAAACTCGGCTACAGACACATTCAGCCCAAACGGAACAACACAATAATGAAAACATTTACCATTATATAAAAAGGCTGTGTACTGCCTTGAATCCTGTGTTAATGGGATTTGATGAAAACCTGAGGTCAAATCCAGGCTAGAAAAATATTTTGTGTCACTGAATTTGTACAGGAGTTCCTCCATGGATTCACGATGATCTGTTTCTCTTTCTATAAACTTACTCAGGTGACGTGAATCCAATACCAGCCTAACACCACCATCCTTTTTTGAAATACAGACCATCGGGCTGTTATATGGACTGTGACTTCTCTCTATTATTCTCCATTTTTGCATTTTCTGGAGTTCCCTCTCCACTTCTTTCCTTTTACAGATGGGTACCCCATAAGGCTTAATGAAAAAGGGTTTGTGTGGCTTTAACTTCAAATGACATTCATAATCTTTGACCCTACCAGGTTGATCACAAAAAATGTTACAGTTTTCCCTGAGAAAATTTTCTAATTCCTGCTTTTCAGACTCAGTCAAGTCATTTGCTTCTTTTACCTTTTCTGATATTGTTAGGGAGTAACTATCATCAACCAAATTCTGGTTATTGTGATCCCTATTTTCCTTTTCCTCCATGTAATGGCTACACTCTGGATAAACTATTTCCCTAATATGGTTACTACTGCTCGTACTTGAATTTAACTGGATCGCTACTTTTCCTTGAATACTGGTCTTTGGTTCAGTGAACAGTAATTCTGAATTTTGCCAATCAAAACTCACCTTTGCTTTAACTATCCAGTCCATCCCTAAAATCATTTGCTCATTGAGATCTGGAATAACTAAACAACCATGTTCAAAATTAACATTGCCAACAGAGAATGTAATTAAAGCTTGTTTATTTATTAACTTACTAAACTTGCCAGTGGCACCTTTAATCCATACACCTGTGATTGGAAATTTGATGTAACTTGCAGTGTCTTTTATCCTGTTCCTCAACTTGTCTGAGATACTACTAATGGGACTGCCAGTGTCAATCAAACAAAGTCCTGACCAATTGTTAATGCTTATTTCTACGTAAGAACTACCTAAGGTAATGTTTGGGTCACTATTCACATTCTCTGCCAACAAGTCACTTTCTAATTCAGTTGTATTGATGTTGTTACATACTTCTTCAATACAGGTTTCAATGTCAGAATCAACACAAGATTGAGTGTCATTATGACTGGAATCAAATACACATGAGACAGATACCTTACTTTAACTAGACTTAAAATTATCTTTCATGGATGGATCTGATTTGATGACTTCACTTTCCTTATTATTTTCTAAACAAACTTCATTTTCACTGATAATAGGTTCCAAAATCTTCTCACCTATCAACTTAGCTTGTTCCTTCTTATTAGTAGATTTACTTAAGATTTCTTTTATACAAATTGGTACCAATACATTGCTTGCACTCTTAATATCTTCACATGAACCAACTTCGAATTCAGAGTTACTTTCAGCTGCAACACCATTATCAATAACTTCAACATAAATAATGCCATCTAATTCCTCTTGTGTACATATATCATCAAATACATCATCCTTCACAACACTATCTTTATCACAATCATCATCAAAATAACCTGTGGGTGATGCCTCTGCATGCACATCTGCCTTAACTACTAAGTGTCCAACATCTGAAGTTACACTACTGAATTCGCTACCTGTTTCATTATCAGAGTCAGGTATTATTTCCTCATTTTGGCTACCAATTTCTACTAATATAGATACCCCATTATCCTTACCTTCATCAGAAAACAAGCTAGTGATACCATACATATAATAAGTTCTGTCTACATCAGGTGTTAATGTGTCATCAATTAATGCTAAGTCGTGTTCATTAAGTTCAAACTGTGGTCCTACTTGAGTATGTGCATTATTCAATTCACTCAACATGTGATCCCAAAAGTTTTGCTTATAACTAGTATCATCTAAGTAGTAGTCCCTATTTACATTACATTTATGATTGCTTTTACATTTGCATCTCTTTAACCTCCTATCTGCCTGGTTTGTGCCATAACTATTCACCTCAAATTGACAGGCTCCCAACGAGGTGGTTACCTGTTTCCCTGGTTGGAATTGCTGTTGTGAAACTGGTTACTGTTTTTCTGTTCTTGGTGGTTTTTCGTGTCTGTTGTAACTACTGTTTTGGTTACCATGCCAGTTATTATTTCTGTGTCCATTATATTGTTGTGACCCCCATTCCTATTGTGAGTGTTTCTGAGGTTTTGATTGTACTGTCTGTCATCATTCTGCCATGCATGGTCAATTTTGTCTGACGTAAAAATTCGTCCACACTGTCATCTGGCCCATATACAAGTCCCCACTGAAAACGGTGTGGTAGGCGCCGTTTCAGTGCATCAATCTGTATCAGTTCGTCCAAAGGTTTGCTCAAATGTGACAATGTCTTTAATTGTTTTTCACAAAATTCTCGCATGCTAATTGCAAGACCTGTGTGATATTTGCTACCGTTAAGAAATTCAGATTTTATTCTTGCCTGTTTGTTTTCCGACCAAAACTTTGCCGAGAATTGGCGTTCAAAATCAGCAAAAGCCGTAGTATTTGTATTAATGTTTTGGTTCGCCCATGTAAGGGCTTCACCATGCAAAAAACGTTTCGCAAATTTAACTTTAGCAGACTCTGGCATGTTAGGTTGGAAACTGTCTTTGCACTGATGCACAAAGTCTACTGGATGCAATTTCACATCACCTGGGTAACATTTTAAACTAATATTGTTACAACTATACACAAACATCTGGTTTGAATCAAAACTGGACATTATATTATTTTGCAGTTTTGTACTTCAGAGCTGACTGACTGCAGTTCTATTGTTACACTTTATACTTTCTTGTCAATACGAGATATCTTATCAGAAACTACTTCAGAATTTAATTTCAATCTTTCCCCTACCAATTCTTTTTCTGAAACAATGAGTTCCTGCAACATTTTTAACTCGTCTTTTTGGTTCACTAATTCATTTAAAACGACTACTTCCATGTTTTTGACACGTTCGTTAACTAATTCAATGCTTTTGTTTGTTTCTTTAAATTCAGAGATTGTGAAAGCCTCCAGTCAATTTTGCTTTCTACCCTTTCTATGTCATATGCAACAATTTGTACTTTGGTATTTGTTGCGATTTTTTCTTCTCTCAATGATTTCAAATTTTGGTCCAGCTTTTCTGTGACCTCTTTAATGTTGCTACCTAATTGGTTATTTTGAGTTACCAATTATTCTAGTTTGTTATTCAACAATTGAGATATCTGATCAATTAAATTTGGTTGCTGATTTGCTCCCAAAAAACCATGAAAAGGCGAACAACTACTGCTCACGGAATTTGCTTCACTGTTTAAGTGTACATTTGGAGTTGAAGCATGAAATTGATGGCCTGACCGCGTGGTCATGCCTATTTGATTTAAATGAGTTTCGCTCATTTTGATGTAAGTGCCTAGACACTAGACAAAACACTTTCCTGCCTATCAGGTGAAATTGTCACACGCACGCAATGAAAGAAAAACAGAAAATTGTAGGACACAATTAAAAGGGGTACTTATCTGATTCATTCGCGATGTCATTCCAGAATATCACTTTTGCTCCTGGCGACATCCGTGGCGCAGTCTGCAACGTACAAGATTATGGTTCCTGCCTCTTGTACATGGAATTCTTGCGAGTCGTCCTCTGCTCAGTCTTCCATTTGATCCCAGCTCCTCCACCACATTGAGATGTTTGTATTTTCCCACCTCCGCATTGCAAATGTTTTGACTTTTGAGTGAAATACCCAGTCGATGTGCTGTTGTTTTCACGTCAATTCTAGTTTCTACCAACAGTGAGAGTTGTTTAGTTCTCGGGGTGTTGTAAAATTCCTGGATTCGTCTTGTCGCTGTGCAGCCTATGAAAAGGATTGCGGAAGACTCCCAAATAAATTCCAAAGTACAGTGCAGTTTTAACACCAATATATTTCCAGGACTCTGGTGTCTGAGCCTGGTGAACTGTACCGGTTACATCACATGTACCCAAAGTTGACGTCAGACGACACAGAGTTCACAACAGTCAACAAACGAGTGAGCCTATGATACATTTGCTCGCAACCCTAGCCAAAAAACGAGTGCTCCAAGGCACCTGCGTGATCTCTATTTATACTTTCGTTAACAATTACCTACAATGAAAATTACAGTTTTATGTAAAATCACAATTAAAAGTTGAACCGAATATGAGACACACATTGCTAAAAATTTACAGTCACAGTGCTGAACAAGGTGAACCTATTTTCAACTTAGTTATGAGTTAATATAACATTTTCTGACTAATTATGTTACAGGTAACAATTACATTTCTAAATTTGTTTATAACAAATCAACTAGTGCCTGAATTTTAGTGCTAACATATATCGGAGATTCAATTAACGTGCTTTATTTATATGTTCCATTTAAATTGTTGTAGTAATTTTATAATGATAGGTTTACTGGTACATCCTGACCATGTGCTACATTTCTTTCGATTAGTTACAGTATTAATTTCACATTTATATTGTGTTTTTCACATAAGAACAATGTTAATCAGCAAAGCATCGTTTTTGAATTATATGTATACTGAAATAGCGGTTATTTTTGTGTGCAATTTGGAAACAGGTCACTTTACAATCAGGCAATTAGAACTGGTGTTTATCTTTAACGCTCTCCGAGGGTTTCTGATTGGTAGCAATGAGATACAGTAATATTTCAATGTTTTTCATATGGAAACTGAATTTGGAATTGTCTGTGTTGTAAGATGCATTTTCTGCTCTACTTTATTTGTTTACAATGGACGCTGGTAGTCCCAATTCTATAGCGGTCATTAATCCACACTGGTTCCAAATTCTGGAAGGCTCACCGTTAGTTATGTGACATGCCCTTACTGAATGAAACAGAAAAACAAATGGAAAAATTATATTAGATATACATTGTCAAACAATAATGAAATTTTACTGGCTGCAATGGCCTTAAAGTACTTCAGTATTTTATGTGATCTTAGATGCCTAGAGAAAAAATATTTATGTAGATGTTAAGAAACAGATTCATGAGGCTTGAAATCAGAAATTGTAGATTATGACAATTTATTTAAGAAGAGTACTATTGCAAGAACAAACACGATTTATGGAATATAGTATTTTATAGAGCAGCACGTAGGGCACAATGAAGTACAGGTTGTGCAGAGCACTGAACACCTTCACTGGACGAAAGTAATACAGGTTACAGAATAGGCCAATCACTCATTTGAGATCGCTTAAATAATACTGTTTCTTTGGTGGCTCACCAGAGCACAACAGGGTCCGAGCCAAGGGGCCTCTATAACCGGCCTCTGACTGTATGGACATGCCATCTTGAAATAGTGTGTGTCATGAGTGAAGATACATCACTCCTCCTTTCTAGGGGGCGGGAAAACCACATACATATATAAAAACATTAGGCACAGAAATATATATGGTACAGAAAAAATGCAAGGTACAGAAATGACACATTGGTATCAAAAAAGCAATGGTACCATAAAGAAAGCACTTATCTCACAAGGCACTGACATTACAAGTCATGGGAAACACCTATGACGACACTGACATCTGTGCCATTCACCAATGACAGCGGCTGCTTCAGCATGTGGTGGGCAGTCTCTGGCAAGTAGGGACAGAAGTGATGAGGGGGTGGGTTGGCGTGCCGTCTCCCCACTCGTAAGAGGCCATAGGCCAGGACGAGGGTTGGTATCTCCATAGTGACGTCCTCATTGAGACCGGCGCTCGATGTTGTCAGTGTCAACAGGGATGTTAGAGACGATGGCCGCACAGGACCCAGCAACGGGGCCGGCGGTGGCTGCGGCATCAGGTGCAGCGGGGCTGCACCAGCGACAGCAGTCAAGGGGTGGGGCAGACAGTGATGTGCCAGGCAGCGACCCCCACTGCGGTGTGAATCGGACCATCTACAACACAGGAACAGGCATTGACGACAAGGGTGGGGGTGGGGGAGGCAGTGGGCCTATTGGGACAGACCATACCATGTATGGCCACAGCTGGTCAGAGTGACAGGACATCTGCCTGTCAGGAGTGCAAATGACACACAGGCACCAGCTCTTATGATGCTCGATGGTGGCAGAACCCAGTTCGGCCGGCAGCCGAAACCGTGAGCCCAGGCAGACATATAAAGCCGGAAGCATCACAGAGCTGGCAACGTTGGTGGACGCAGTGTTGGATGCAGCAGGTGAAGGAGGGTCTGTGGTTAGTATCAATACAACAGCTCCACTGGGCGCTTGTCCCTCTTTGGAGTGTAACTCCAAAAATGCCCTAAAGCAGCTTCAGGGGATCTGCCCGATACATATTTCCACATCCGAGTTTTAAAAGTTTGAACCATGCGTTTGGCCTCACCATTAGATTGAGGATGAAATGAGGGAGCTGTGAGATGGCAAACATCACTAGCCTAACAAAAAGATGCAAATTCTCGAGAAACAAAGTGGTGGTCATTATTTGTAACCATCGTATATGGAAATCCCTCTTTTTTAATTGCAAAAATCTTAGACATGGCCGAAGTATTGGCCGCTGCGGATGTGGATGGATGACGTGCCACGTAGGGAAACTTCGAACAGGCATCCACTACAATTAGACAATACTGATTTAGGAAGGGACCAGGTAAATTGACATGTAGATGCTCCAATGGACACTGCAGCATGAGCCAGGGTAAAAAAAAACACCCACGGGGATGCTGGCTGCTGAGCACAGTGAGCGCAAGCTGTGGAATGTCCCCGTCTGCATCCGGCCAATATAAGTACCAGGGGGGCCACAGCCTTGGTTCGAGAGGTTCCCCCTTGAACAACATGCAGAAGTCACAGTACATTGTGGCATAAGGCATCACAACTCCGGGAGCAGTATCCTCTGTAGCTTACAAAAGAACCCCGTTAAACAAAGAAAGGCAATGCTGGAGGGAGAAGTAATTACGCAAGGGATCTGAGGCACGGCCCGGGGGTCTTTCCAGCCAACCGTGCTGCAGAAAGAGAGGACCCGACTAATTACGGGTTCCGTGTTGACAGCTGATGCTATCGTGGCACTAATGATGAGAAAACCATTGACCACATTCAGGTTCTCAGTATATAAATACAAACAAAACAACTTGTCCTGATCAAATGCCAGGTCTGGCCCAATCAGAAGGCGAGAAAGGGCATCGGTGTCGGCATGTTGTGCCGTCAGCCTGTAACGGATCTGATAATGATAAAGGGAGAGGAAGAGAGCCCACCCCTGCAAATGATGCCCTGCCTTGTCCTGCACAGGTGTCGAAGGGATGAAAAGAACAATCAATGGCTTGTGATCTGTGATTAAATGGAATGTAGAACCATACAAGAAGATGTGAAATTTCTCGAGGGTGAATACAATTGCTAAGGCCTCCTTTCCAGTCTGAGAATACCAATGCTGAATGGGAGTTACACTCTTAGAAGCATAAGCAATGGGTCATTCAGACCCGTCTGAGTATTTATGTGCCAACACCACACCAACACCGTGCTGGGACACATCTGTAGCCAACACCAGAAGCTGACTAGGCTGAAAAGTGGGCAGACACAGGGCAGATTCAAGCTAGAATTAAACAAAGAGAATGCTCGGTCGCAAGCTGGGGACTAGAAAAAAAGCACACTTTTACACAAAAGCACATGCAGGGGCTGAGCAACAGTGGATGCATCAGGTAAAAACTTATGGTAGTACGCAACTTTACATAGAAACATCTGCAGTTCCTTAAAGGTGGTCAGCTGTGCCAGTGCTTCAGTTGGGTCAACATGGTGATGCAACGGCTTGACCCCCTCCCTTGTGTGAGAAACCTCAAAACCTAGGTACTCAATTTGCAGCTGCAAAAATTGAGTTTTGGCACGATAGCACTTGAGGCCTTCAGATTGGAAAACAGAAAAAAACGATCGGATGTTTCTAAGATAGTCTTCTATGTAAGTACCCAAAACAACGATATTGTCAAGGTAATTGATGCAGCCGTGCATAGAGACTATCAGCAGTTCTAAAAAATGCTGAAAAGTTGCGGGTGTGCTAGCGACACAAAAGGCGAGTGTCGGTATTGGTGTAGGCCGAAAGGTATATTGACAAGGAGAAGGCGTGTAGTGACGTTATCCGAGGGGAACTGGAGGTACGCTTTTGACAAGTCAGTCTTAGAAAAGTAGTTGCCACCAGATAATTTTGCAAGCTGCTTGTCAGGGCAGGGCAAACGGTATGTATCTATCGTGGACTGTGCATTAATTTATGACACAGAAGTCGCCGCTGAGACAAAGCTTACACATCGGGTTCTTAATGACCAGTGGTGTAACCCATGCACTGGAAGAAATAGGTTGAATGACATTAAACAGTCTAATTCGGACTTGACGCAGTCGCGCAACGCGACAGGCACCTGCCGCACCTGGGGGGAGGGGTGGGGGGGGGGGGAGGGGGGGGGACGAGAACAGGTGGACTCTTCTGTGGTACTGTGGAAACTGGTACCACTACCAACCTCAGGGGAAAACAGAGACAAAACAGAGAGCAAAGGGACACCACTTGTTGCTATGGAACTTGATCTGGCACTAATCTACATCGTCAGCAATGGAGGAACCGAAAGCATTAAACGCATCTCACCAGAACGGGTCTGCAGTATGGGAATGATCCACAACAAGAATGGTGAGAAGGCAAACAACATATTTGTAGGAGATGGAAGCGGAGAACTGGTCTAGGATTGGAATCTGCTGTTTTTGTAGCTAACCAGCTTCCATAAAACCTGTGTGAGGGGAGGGGAGTTGAAGTCCGTGTGCATTTACTAAACTCACTGCAGCTGTGTGTCCACTTGCATTTTTAGCGATTTATTAAACACATGCAAGTCAATAAACAATTTGTTCGGGGAGACAGTCATTGTAGAGATACAGTTTATGTCCATTGGCAATACTGTGTCCACCACGTTTGAAGAGGGGTTACACACCGATGCAATGTGGTGTTTCTTTTGAAAGCATGCAACATGCCCATGTTGGATGAAGCGGTATGGGCAAGACAGAAGGGGGGCCATGTGGCTGCTATTGTGACACAGCCCGTTGCTGCTGTGTCCGTAACCAACACTGTCCCATGCAACATTGAGTCGAAGATTGTACTGCTACAATGGCTTCCCTGTCATCTTGATCACCTGCAGTGTGGCTAACAGGGGTTGACTGAGCAATCTGGTTGATTGCAGCCTGTGAGACTTCAAAGACATTGCTGCATTGAGCATGTCCGTAAGTGTCGGATTCTCACATTGAAGTGCTTTTTCACAGACTTCCCTATCTGGGGTCAGAGGATAAATATCACACACTACGTGATCAGTGTAGGATTCATGATGGGTACTAGTGGCAAATTTATGACAGTGGCTCAACCTGTATAATTCTGCATCCCAGGCTTTGTCAGATTGGTTTGGGCGTTTCTGAAAATGGTAAAATTCTACTCGCTTTGCAATGACATGCATTCTGTCATGGTAATAGTATGATACAAGTTTGCAAATTTCATCAAATGATAACCTGGCCAGGCCTTGCAAAGGTGCAAGTTGGCACAACAGCTTATAAATGCATAGCGAGAGCCAGGAAAGAAAGAAAGCCCTACACAGATTTGCATTGCCCACACAAAAACCTTGAAATATTGGAGTAACCATGTCTCGCAGGAGTCCCAACCTTCAGCCAATTCATCATATGCCAGATTGTTGTGCTGACGGGATTGTTGTGCTGACGGGAGAGTAACCTGCCGCGAACATTCAGATGCTACATGATTGCTAGCGGTGGTGAAAGCCTGCTGCTGTTCCGCAAAAGCTTGCTGCTGGACAGTGATACATTGGAGTACTTCTTCCATCGAGATATTTGTCTGGTGACTTAGCACTGACAGTAACATGCATCAGGAGTGAAGTTACATCACATAGGGAAGTATACTGGTTCAAAAGTAACAAGCTCATCATCTTGGAAAATGATGAATATACGTACGAGATTTATTCAAAAAATTTCAGAACAGTTGTAATTTCCCACCAATGGTGTGTTGGAGTGAAATGCGGTTGGCATTCCTGCACAAGCCTGTGTTTAATGTGTAACTGTCAGAAGCTTCATTGTTGTATGTCGGTTAGTTCCTGTTCAGTGCTATATCGAGCAGAATGTTGTGTAGCACAATTTTGAGATGGCAGAATTAGGGATACAACGAATCCACATTAAATTCTATGTGAAACTCAAGAAAATCTTTGTAGAGGAACACCAAATGATGCAGGAAGCCTACAGTGGTGAGTGCTTAAGCTGTACTTTCTTAATTGAAAATAATGGTAATATACTGTCCATTTGTCTTAAGCTATGAATTTTTTCCATGCTGTGATTTATACTTAACCATGTTCAATCTCTCTCTCAACTTTTGTAGTTATTAATGTTACTGGTCTTTTTAAACTGTGATTGTTGGCAACAAACTTTGTAAGGGACTAAATGCACTGCAAGGCTGTTGTTAGGTTGTCCAACTGTTTAAAGAACTGTATACAACTGGTTCTAGAAGGCATGTAAAAGTCTAGAGGAGGCCTTTATCCAGCAATGGATGTCAGATGTTTGATGACGGTATATATAATGTCTAACCTCTCTCCATCCTTTTCTAACATAAGCTTATAGTCACTCTAATTACCTTTTCATCATGGGACAGTAAATCACAGTCATCTTTCCCTTACACACACACACACACACACACACACACACACACACACACACACACACCATGATGGAGAGTACATCAATGTCATACGTAGATATTTATGATCTGTAGCAGTGATTTATAGAGACATAAAAATCATTTCAAAACGTTGTGTCATTATTCCCAAACAGCTTATTTATAATGCAGTTCTAACTAGTTTCATGATTTTATTTAAGTTTTGTAAAAGTATCTAAAATTGAACTGCATCATATGCATAAATTAAAATGTTACACATTTATGGGTCTCTTTTCCATTGATAGTGACTGGGCCAAATATCTCACGAAATAAGCATCCAACAAAAAAACTGCAAAGAACGAAACTCGTCTAGCTTGAAGGGGGAAACCAGATGGCGCTGTGGTTGGCCCGCTAGGTGGCGCTGCCATAGGTCAAACGGATATCAACTGCGTTTTTTTAAACAGGAACCCCCATTTTTTATTACATATTTGTGTAGTACGTAAAGGAATATGAATGTTTTGGTTGGACCACTTTTTTCGCTTTGTTATAGATGGCGCTGCAATAGTCACATACGTATCAGTATGTGGTATCACATAACATTCTGCCAGTGCAGACAGTATTTGCGTCATGATAAATTACCCATGTTAAAATGGACTGTTTAGCAATTGCGGAAAAGGTCGATATCGTGTTGATGTATGGCTACTGTGATCAAAATGCCCAACGGGCCTGTGCTATGTATACTGCTCGGTATTCTGGATGACATCATCCAAGTGTCCAAACCATTCGCCGGATAGTTACATTATTTAAGGAAGCAGGAAGTGTTCAGCCACATGTGAAACATCAGCCACGAGCTGCAACAAATGATGATGCCCAAGTAGGTGTTTTAGATGCTGTTGCGGCTAATCTGTGCGAGAATCGGGAATCTCAAAAACGTCGGTGTTGAGAATGCTACATTAACATCGAATGCACCCGTACCATATTTCTATGCGCCAGGAATTGCATGGCGAAGACTTTGAATGTCGTGTACGGTTCTGCCACTGGGCACAAGAGAAATTACGGGACGATGACAGATTTTTTGCACACATTCTATTTAGCGACGAAGCGTCATTCACCAACAGGTAACATAAACCAGCATAATATGCACTATTGGGCAACGGAAAATCCATGTTGGCTACGACAAGTGGAACAGCAGCGACCTTAGCGGGTTACTGTATGGTGCGGCATTATGAGAGGAAGGATAATTGGCCCCCATTTTATCGATGGCAATCTAAATGGTGCAATGCATGCTGATTTCCTATGTAATGTTCTACCGATGTTACTACAAGATGTTTCACTGCATGACAGAATGACGATGTACTTCCAACATGATGGGTTTTCGGCACATAGCTCGCGTGCAGTTAAAGCGGTATTGAATAGCATGTTTCATGATAGGTGGATTGGTCGTCGAAGCACCATACCATGGCCCACACGTTCATGGCTCTGATGTCTCCAGATTTCTTTCTGTAGGGAAAGTTGAAGGATATTTGCTATTGTGATCCACCGACAACGCCCGACAACATGCGGCAGCGCGTCATCAATGCACGTGTGAACATTATGGAAGGCGAACTACTCGCTGTTGAGAGGAATGTCGTTACACTTATTGGCAAATGTATTGAGGTTGACGGACATCATTTTGAGCATTTATTGCACTAATGTGGTATTTCCAGGTAATCATGCTGTAACAACATGTGTTCTCAGAAATGATAAGTTCACAAAGGTACATGTATACCTACGTTCTGTATTTTAATTTGAAAAACCTACCTGTTACCAACTGTTCGTCTAAAATTGTGAGCCATATGTTTGTGACTATTACAGCGCCATCTATCGCAAAGTGAAAAAAGTGGTCCAACTGAAACATTCATATTTCTTTACGTACCACGCGAATATGTAATAAATATGGGGGTTCCTATTAAAAAAAAAAAAAAAAAAAAAATGCTGTTGATATCCGTTTGACCTATGGCAGCGCTATCTAGCGGGCCAACCATAGCGCCATCTGGTTTCCACCTTCAAACTAGACAAGTTTCAGACTTTGTAGTTTTTTCGTTTGACGCTTATTTTGTGAGATATTTGGCCCGGTCACGATCAATGTATATGTAACAAAAAGAATCAAATTATAAAAAGTTCCAGATGCTCCATAGACTTGTAACTTTTGCAGTGAATACTACTATTTATTTTACACTGAGGTGACAAATGCCATGGGATAGTGATATGCACGTATACAGATGACAGTATAAAAGGGCAGTGCAATGGCAGAGCTGTCACTCAGGTGATTCATGTAAAAAGATTTCTGACGTGATTATGGCTGCACGATGGGAATTAATGGACTTTACCTAGAGTTGTTAGCGCTAACTGATAAGCAGCACTGTGTGAAATAACCGTAGACATCAATTCAGGATGCGTGATGAATGCATCTGTTAGGATAGTGCAGTGAAATCTAGCATTAACGGGCTATGGCAGCAGATGACAATGCGAGTGCCTTTGCTGTCAGCACATCATCACCTGCAGCACCTCTCCTGGGCTCGTGACCTTATTGGTTGGACCCTAGATAACTGAAAAACCCTGGCCAAGTCAGGTGAGTCTCAATTTCAGTTGATAAGAGCTGATGGTAGGGTTCAAGTGTGGCACAGGGCCCACAAAGCCAAGGACCCCGAGTTGTCAACGATGTACTGTGCAAGATGGTGATGTTTCCATAATGCTGTGGGCTGTGTTTACATGCAATGGACTGGATCCTCTGGTCTAACTGAACCAATCATTGACTGAAAATGGTTAAACTTGGCTACTGGGACATCATTTGCTGCAGTTCGTGGACTTCATGTTCCCAAACAATGATGGAATTTTGTGAATGACAGTGTGCCACGTCAGTTGTTTGCGATTGATTTAAAGAACATTCTGGACAGTTTGATTGAATGATTTGGCCACCCAGCTTGCCCGACATTAATACTGTTGAACATTTGTGGGACGTAATCAGGAGGTTAGTTCGTGCAGAAAATCCTTCACTGGCAAAACTTTTGCGGTTATGGACGGTTATAGAGGCAGCATGACTCAATATTTCTGCAGGGGACTTCTAACGATTTGTCGAGTCTGAGCAGTGTAAGTTGCTGCACTATGCCAGGCCAAAAGAGGTCTGATACGATATTAGGAGGAATACCGTGACTTCTGTCACCTCAGTGCATGTGCTTTAGTATGAAGGACCAGCTTGAAAGTTCCTAAATATGTTAGATAATATTTGGATGACTGTGCAAAGTTTAAAGTTCATTTTTCTTCAGGTCTCTACCGTGAACTATCTCTGTAGCCTGCCAACTCTTATTGGGTGTTGTTTTTGCAATATTGTGCATTCTGAGTTAATACTGCTCACCTCCCTGTATGAAATAAATTGCTGTTGTGTGGGCAGGGAGTTGAGATAATTGCTTATCTCTCTGTGGTCACATGAAGGATACAAACTTGTATGACAAGTCCTATTGACTTCAAGCTTGGCAACATCCAGAGTAAGAAATTACTCTTGACGTTAAATCTTTGTCAAAGTGCCATCTATTGGACACCTTTGTACCTCACTTGTTTCAAACTTACAAAGACTTTGTTCAACCAGATTGTGTACTTCTGTCTACTCTATCAATTGAGATGATTTCCATGATAAAAAATAACAAATTTATCAGTTTTAGGCTGTACTTATGATTTACTACCTAATTGTTGTGTTTGCCATGGTTGTTGTTTATACCTTAACACGCTAAAGTTTGCCATTTCTCTTACTTATCTCTCCTTAGAAATAAGTTCCCATTGCTGCTATCTTGAATTTTCTTTTCTGAATCCATCTTGTCACTTTCTCAAATCTCCATCTGAGTGAGTACCATCTTTTCAAGCAGTTTGTCAAGCACTGATATTGATGTGAACTACTTTCTTGTTACGCCATCTGGGTCACTTTTAAAATGTTCTTGACAAAGTGAACTGTTTATTAATTATGTGAAACAGGTTTTTGTTCCCTAAATGATTTATGTCAGATGCAGATTTGTCTTGAATTAATTACTAATGTTTCATGATGTTTCATTTGCGGTTATGCTAACGCTGTTGGGTTAGGCACAGTGAGTACATTATAGAATAACAGCTCAGTGACGGGGAAGAGAACAATATGTGGTGACTGATTAAAATGGAGGAAACAGAGTACATTAAAAAAGGAATGGCTAGCTTTGAGATATGAAAGAGTGAAGGCATGAGAGGTAAAATTAGACAAAAAGCCAAGGTCCAGAAGAAATATGCGGATAACAATGGTGGTGTTAAATTTGATTAATGAAAGGAAAAAAATATAAAAATCCACCAAATGTAACTAGTGAAATGATATATAGACAGCTAAAAATATTGGAATGGCTAGGGGATAAGTGCAAGGGTGAAGAAGCATGCTTGACTGTAGGATAGGTATATGCTGCCTGTAGGAAAACTAAAGAAATCTTAAGAGAAGCAGCTGCATGAACATTAGGTGGCCAGATGGCAAGCCAGTACTAAGCAAAGTAGAGAATGATGAAAGATAGAAGAAATAAACAGAAGGGCTGTATAACCAAAAGAATTTCAATGTCATTACTATGAGAACAATTTGACAATAAGAAAGCAAAACAAACACTTGGAATAGATGACATTCCTTTGGAATTATTGTGATCCTTTGGAGATCCAACCATAAAAGACTTCCATTTGGTATGTAGAATTATGAGATAGGCGAAATGCTCACAGATTTTGAGAAGAATGTAATAATTGAAGAGAGCAGTTACTGAATGGTTTTAGTATAACTGAACCATCAGTTTAATAAGTTGTTATAAAATACTAACACAAATTATCTACAGACAGGGAGAACAACAGTATCTGGGAAAAACAGGAGTATGTGAAGCAAAACTAGCCCTACAACCTATCTTCTAAAATAAGTTGAAGAAAGGCAAACCCACAATTTTAGTTTTTGTAGCTTTTGACAATATTGTCGTGTAATCGTCCCCCTCCTTTCTTCTTCCATGTATTGTCCACATTAAACAATACCCAGTCCAAGTAATTAATAAGCAAAGTAAGAAGATTACAGTAAACTTTCAAGTTTACTTAGCTTGTCATGTTGAGATGGCTCCAGTTCTTCTTGTCTAGGGGGCTGATTCTTGAAGCTGAAAATGTATCAGGTCCACAGGGTTGGTGTGAAATAAATAAATTGGAAGATTGTTGTTGCAGAATTTTTTATGTAAATATATTTCCACTGATTTTATCACATTTTAGTGTATCATACTGTATTTTGATTTCTCACATTAACAAAGCCAAAATTACATTGTTCGCACAAAGATACATCTGATCACATCAGAAGCAAGCATACGACTCTTAGACTCTGCGAAAATAACAATATTCCAAAGGGCTTACAATTTTACTTAACAAATGAATTGCTACCAGTTTTTGTTACATTATTAATTTCAATTATTATTTCATAAATGAATCCAGAAATAAACATAGTAAACAGTACAGGATTGCATAATTAATAACAGGGAGTTATTGATTATAACATCGAAACTGAAAGGTTGTATAAAGTAATTCCTTTTCATAAATTTTAGTTCAAAATATAACATACTGTGTATAAAATTATGTGAAAGTTTTCAGAAAAGCAACTGAGATAATATTGACCTGTCCAAAATTAATAATAATAATAATACTAGTATCAACAACTACTGTTGAGGAAAGGGAATGCTGGAGGATGATGTCCCATTACAACCTGAATACTTTCTTCAAAATTCTGGATTTATCTGTGATAAAATACTGGGAGTGAAAGATTATTTACCACTTTCACAGAAACCAGATTACAGTTCTAAGACTTGCAGGACACAAAAAGGAGGCAGTTGTTGAGAGGGAAATGAGACATAGCTGTACCCACCTCCCCCACCTGCACCCCACATTGAATAAGAAATTTAGGAAAGGAATTCAGGTTCAAGGAGAAAAAATAAAAACTGTTAAGTTTGCCATTGACAGTGTACAAGTGATATCAGAGGTGGCAAAGGACATGGGAGACCAGTTGAATGGAATGGATAGTGTCTTGGAATGAGATTATATGACAAACATAAATAAAAGTAAAACAAGGGCAATGGAGTACAGTTGAATTAAATCTGATGGAATTAGTTAAGGAAATGAGATGCTGAAAGTGATAAACAAAGTTTTCTCTTTGGGCAGCAAAATAACAGAGAATGGCAAAACCAAAGGCAATATTGTTATGCCCTTGAGTACGTGAATATCAGCACATGCTTCAGAACCCAAGAGAGATACAGGTGAAGCCGCATGGCAGAAGGACCACCTATGGAAGACAACACAATACCAAGTGGTGGTTGAGCGAAAGACAGCTGACTGATGGTGGATGAGACACGGACTAGGACAAGCCGAAAGCAACCTGTACAACAATGTGATGCAAAGCAAAAACCTTTGTCACAGCGATATCAGCAGGTCAAAAACAAAGAGAGAGACAATCCAAAACACAACCAGAGAGAAGAAGCAAGTGTCAAGCGAGGTTGTCACCACGTAGTCTGTAATACATCATTGACAGTAATTGACAATATCTGATGAAGTATAGAACTGACTGATGGTTTGCTGGACAGTTATATTTATACCAGCCGTGAGGAGCACTGTTGGCCAGCATATTCATGTGGCGAGATGGACGGCACGCTCACTAAGCAAGTGCAGCTTTGTGGCAATACTATGTCTCTATCAATCCTCCATTTCTTCTGGGGGACATCCAACTTCCACAGAGCCTGATACCAGAGATATAAAATGTAGGCTAGTAGTTACAAGAATAGCTTCCTGAAAACATGAAATATACAGGGTGTTACAAAAAGGTACGGCCAAACTTTCAGGAAACATTCCTCACACACAAGGAAAGAAAATATGTTATGTGGACATGTGTCCGTAAACGCTTACTTTCCATGTTAGAGCTCATTTTATTACTTCTCTTCAAATCACATTAATCATGGAATGGAAACACACAGCAACAGAACGTACCAGCATGACTTCAAACACTTTGTTACAGGAAATGTTCAAAATGTCCTCCATTAGCGAGGATACATGCATCCACCCTCCGTCGCATGGAATCCCTGATGCGCTGATGCACCCCTGGAGAATGGCGTATTGTATCACAGCCGTCCACAATACGAGCACGAAGAGTCTCTACATTTGGTACCAGGGTTGCATAGACAAGAGCTTTCAAATGCTCCCATAAATGAAAATCAAGAGGGTTGAGGTCAGGAGAGCGTGGAGGCCATGGAATTGATCTGCCTCTACCAATCCATCGGTCACCGAATCTGTTGTTGAGAAGCGTACGAACATTTCGACTGAAATGTGCAGGAGCTCTATCGTGCATGAACCACATGTTGTGTCGTACTTGTAAAGGCACATGTTCTAGCAGCACAGGTAGAGTATCCCGTATGAAATCATGGCGGTGAATCGAGGAAGTACAGTACATACTGACAAAACTAAAATGAGCTCTAACATGGAAATTAAGTGTTTCCGGACACATGTCCACATAACATCTTTTCTTTATTTGTGTGTGAGGAATGTTTCCTGAAAGTTTGGCTGTACCTTTTTGTAACACCCTGTATTACCTTCAAGTATAAATTTGTTAGGAAATATTTTTTGCAGGAATGTATTTAGAGGGTAGCAAGCATTGCTTGGAAGTGAAACTTGGATGATAAACAATACAAACAAGAAGGGAACAGAAGTTTTGAAATGTATCACAGAAGAGTATTGTAGTTTAGATGGTTATATTAACTATTGAAGAGGTACTGAATCAAGTTGAGCAGAATGGAACATAATGGCACAACTAGATTAAAGGAAGGGATTCTTTGATAGAACACAACCAGAGGCCTCAAGGAACAGTTATGTAGCAACGGAGGGAAGTGCGAGTTGGAGGAGGAGGGAGGGGGCGGGGTGGAGGAGGTGGGCTGCTTTACACCAGGTTTTGGACTGATGACTACAACTATCACAACATGATGTTCTCAAGCTAAATGTGCACTATATGCACTATTTAGTCTTCCTAGTGTGATATGCCCCTCGCACAGCTTTATTTAATGTTATTTGTTATTGCTATCGATGGTAAAGCATTTAAGTCAACATCATCTGGCATACATGATGACAATTGACATATCGTGCAACTGCAAAACACATTTTTTCCTAACTGATGGTGATTAATAAACAACAATACATACAACTGGATATAATAAGAAAGAGAATAAATAACTCATTATTATCCACAGCAAATGTATATCAGTTGATCTCCTCAATCTCTTCCAACGAGATACAGGTGTAAGATACTGTGATGGCTGTGTGCATACTCTGCATAATGGTATACCGACATTTGAGTGCAGCTGACTCTTCTCCTCCAGTCCAAAGACACTGACAGGTGACAGAGACGTTACAAGTCTCAGCAAGTCACTCAAGCTAGTCTGCCACAAGCCAGTTTGTGGAGGACGGGCATCTCATGGAGAAAAAGAGTAAAAAGCTGCCATTATTCTAATGTCCAGTGTACATAAGATCTACAAAGCACCACTCACTGATCCTTATGGCTTTCTGAGTTTCCAGGGAGAGTTACTGAAAAGTTACCACAGGATAACTCTTTTGAAGCAACCATAATATTCATTGTCATAGCATTTTTTAAATCTTTGACACTATTTCTTCCTGCCATCAGTAAACTGTATTCCCAATGTGTTGGATTGTTCTCCCACAGATAAGGAATGCCAGATAAAGAATGACCTCTGAGAGACAACTTACATTCATACTCCTGATGACAGCACCACAGTGATATAAACTGGCAATGATTGTTCATATAAAACCTAAAGTACTGTTGTAGAAAGAATGAACATTTTTGTACTGCTGTAAAATTATTTTTCATGGGAGCTTCATCTTTAGAAAACAATTCTGGTTGGTATTTTCAAAGAGAAATAATATTTTATTACTGGAGAATAATTTTAAAACTCTTACATAAACAAATGGTGTCAAAAGACCTGGGACTACACGGATGCTGTAATGTATAAATTTGTCTATCATGAATTTTCATTCTGCAGTGGAGAGTGGGCTGATATGAAACTTCCTGATAGATTGAAACTGTGTGCTGGACAAGGATTAGGATGAAGAACTTTTGCCTTTTATTGTATGGTGCCCTGCCAAGTGAGCTACCCAGATACGACTCACGAACTGCTCTCACAGCTTTTCGTCTGCCATTACATCTCTCTCCCATTTTCCAAACTTTACAGGATCAGCACACATTCCATCACAAAATGAAAATTCCTTCTGGAAGCAATCCCCTATGCACTGGCTAAGCTATTACCCCACAAGAACATTTCCTTCACAAGATATACTGGAGAATTTCTGCAAAATTTAGAAAGTAGGAGTCATAGTGGCAAAAGCAAAGCTGTGAGGGTAGATCAAAAGTCATCCGTGGATCAATTGATGGAGTTTTCGTATGAATTCTGTTGTAACAAAAAAAAAAAAAAAAAAAAAAAAAAAAAAAAAAAAAAAAAAAGCAGTAAAATACAGATTTTGCTGCTTATACATTTTGCTACAGTCAATGTATTTCCATTTTTTGTAGTTTATTGTTATTCTGAAGTGAAAATAAATGACAAAACTGTACTACTTTCAGATTTTGGACTAGAAGTTCTTGGTGAATTGGTGAATCAGACTACTTTTCCATGGCTGATGTCAAATGTTATTGATCAAGAGACTGGGAGGCCTTTGGGAGATGGCCGAATAACATATGTTGTTGACTGGAATGGGAAGAGAATAGGACTTGTGAGTATGACCTCATACATCAAACTTTTGTTTTTTCAACTATCTGTCACTCCGCAATGCAAATGATTTTCAGTGACAAACAGTTTCTATGCTGCTATTGTTTTGTTTGATTACTGGTGCAGGTACTGTAGTATATACAATGTTCAGATGCTTGCTTCAAAAATAGATCTTGGGTTTTCTGTTGCTGCAACCTCATGTTTTTGTACAGAGCAAGTTGGTTGAGTGATTAAGGCCCTGAACTCACAATTGGGAGGATGGCACTTCACATTTTTTCCTAGATTTGTGTTTTCTATAGTTTCCTTGTATCACTGCAGGCAAATACCTGAATGGTTCCTTTGAAAAAGATGTGACCACTATCTTTTCCCATCCTTCCTCGAGCCGAGCTTGTGGTTTATCTGTAGTGACCTTGGCATCAACGAGTCATTAAATCCTAATGTTCCCTTCCTTCAAATTCCTTTGCTGACATCATCTAGGCATGCCAAATGCCTTCTTTGATATTTCAGTTAATTACACAGCATAGTTATTCTTTTGTGATTGTTAAGAGTAGCAAAAATGCTTGTAATTTTTCTTTCTTTTAAATTTTTGAGCAAACAATTTTGAGGTGCTGTTAATGCATATCAAATAATTTATTTTGCAGATTTTCATAAATTTGATATTTTTTGTTAGTTTTTAGATTAAATAATTTACTGTTTTAAGCTTGACGCCATACAATTCATTTATGTAAATTACTTCAGTGCAGAGAAAAATGAAGTGTGTGTGTGTGTGTGTGTGTGTGTGTGTGTGTGTGTGTGTGTGTGTGTGTTTCCACATCTCATAAACTACAAGATCAATTTCAACCAAATTTGGTATATGTGCTACTTACTGTCTCGGATGAGTGTGAAAAGGATTGGTAATCCATGACATCTACACTGCTTTGCATAACAGGCGTATCATGTGGGTAATACTGGAATGCATCCCAGGAGCTATATGAGCAGATGGGTGTGGCTGAGCAGAAAGAGGGTGGAGAAGGAGTTGCACTCAGAGAGGGTGAGTAGGGGATGAACTCAGAGGGAGAGATGGAGGGGAAGAATAGAGAGAGGGGAAGGAGTAGAAGATGGATAGAGGAAACGGAAGGAAAAGCAGATGGGACATCATTTCATCAAAATAGTGTAATAGTAACTGATAATATGGTACTCATCTTCATCAACATCCACATGCTGTAAACCACTGTGAAGTGCATCATAGAAGATACTTCCCATTTATTTATTTATTTACATGTCAAGTTCCGTAGGACCAAATTGAGGAGCAAATCTCCAAGGTCATGGAACGTGTCAGTACATGAACTTACAACATAAAAGTAATAACAGATAAAAATAAATGTTCATGAACCTGAAAGAAAATCAGACCATAAGTTTAAACAAACGCTATCAGCAATACAATGAGAATCAGCTTAATTTTTCAAGGAACTCCTCGACAGAATAGAAGGAGTGACCCATGAGGAAACTCTTCAGTTTCGATTTGAAAGAATGTGGATTACTGCTTAGATTTTTGAATTCGAGTGGCAGCTTATTGAAAATGGATGCAGCAGTATACTGCACACCTTTTTGCACAAGAGTTAAGGAAGTCCGATCCAAATGGAGGTTTGATTTCTGCCGAGTATTAACCGAGTGAAAGCTGCTTATTGTTGGAAATAAACTAATATTAGTAACAAGAAATGACAATAAGGAATATACATATTGAGAGGCCAATGTCAAAATACCGAGACTCGTGAACAGAGGTCGACAAGAGGTTCGTGAACTCACACCACTTATTGCCCAAACCGCCCGTTTCTGGGCAAAAAATATCCTTCTAGAATGGGAAGAGTTACCCCAAAACATAATACCATATGACATAAGTGAATGAAAATAAGCAAAGTAGACTAATTTACGTGTCGAAGTATCACTCACTTTCGATACCGTTCGAATAGTGAAAATGGCAGTATTAAGTCTTTGAACAAGATCCTGAACGTGGGCTTTCCACGACAGCTTACTATCTATCTGAACACCTAGGAATTTGAACTGTTCAGTTTCACTAATCATATGCCCATTCTGTGAGATTAAAACGTCAGGTTTTGTTGAATTGTGTGTTAGAAACTGTAAAAACTGAGTCTTACTCTGATTTAATGTTAGTTTATTTTCTACAAGCCATGAACTGAGGTCATGTACTGCTCTACTTGAAACTGAGTCAATGTTGCACACAACACCCTTTACTACCAAGCTAGTGTCATCAGCAAACAGAAATATTTTAGAGTTACCCATAATACTAGAGGGCATATCATTTATATAAATAAGGAACAGGAGTGGCCCCAACACTGATCCCTGGGGCACCCCCCACTTGACAGTACCACACTCAGATCCCACATCACAGCCGTTATCAACATTGTGAATAATGACCTTTTGCTGCCTGTTGCTAAAGTAAGAGGTGAACCAATTGTGAGCTACTCTCCTTATTCCGTAATGGTCCAACTTCTGGAGCAATATTGTGAGATCAACACAGTCAAATGCCTTGTTAAATCAAAAAATACGCCAAACGTTCAAAACTTTTTGTTTAGCCCATCCAGTACCTCACAAAGAAAAGAGAATATAGCATTTTCAGTTGTCAAACGACTTCTAAAGCCGAACTGTACATTTGATAGCAAATCGTGTGATATAAAATGATCAATTAACCTTACATACACAGTCTTTTCGATAACTTTTACAAACACTGATGGCATAGAAATAGGTCTAAAATTATCTACATTATCCTTTCTCCCTTTTTATAAAGCGGCTTTACTACTGAGTACTTCAATCGCTCAGGAAACTGACCATTCCTAAAGGAAAAATTACAAATATGGCTAAGTACAGGGCTAACATATGCAGCGCAATACTTTAATATTCTACTAGACACTCCATCATAACCATGAGAGTCCTTAGTCTTCAGTGATTTAATTATTGACTCAATCTCCCTCTTGTCTGTATCACAGAGGAGTATTTCAGACGTCAATCTCGGAAAGGCATTTGCTAAGAAATTTATATGATTTCCGGTAGAAACTGAATTTTTATTTAATTCACCAGCAATGCTCAGAAAATGGTTGTTAAATACTGTACATATATCTGATTTATCAGTAACAGAAATATTATTACTGCGAACTGACTTTATATCATCAGCCTTGTGCTGCTGACCAAACACTTCCTTCACAACTGACCATATGGCTTTAATTTTATCCTGTGAATTAGCTATTCTATTTGCATACCACATACTTTTTGCCTTGCTAATAACATTTTTAAGCACCTTACAATACTGTGTGTAATGGGCTACTGTATCTTGATTGTGACTACTTCTAACATTTTGATATAATTCCCGCTTTGTTCTACATGATATCCTTATCCCACTAGTCTGCCAACTGGGCTGTCCATTACTGCTAGTACCCTGTTTAGAATGTTCTAATGGTAAGCAACTCTCAAAGAGCATGAGGAATGTGTTATGGAAAGCATTGTATTTATCATCTATATTATCGGCACTATAAACATCTTGCCATTCTTGTTCCTTGACAAGTTTTGAAAAACTCTCTGTTGCTGTTGGATTAACTTTCCTACATAGTTTGTAATTAAATATGACAGTGGTTTGAGTACAAAAACCTTTTAGTGTTAAAATTTGTGCATCATGGTCTGAAAGGCCATTCACCCTTTTACTAACAGAATGCCCATCTAGTAATGAAGAATGAATAAAAATATTGTCTATGACTGTGCTACTGTTCCCCTGCACCCTAGTTGGAAAAAACACAGTTTGCATCAGATCATATGAATTTAGGAGATCTACCGACATCCTTTTTCTTGCACAATCATGTACAAAATTAATATTGAAGTCACCACATATAACTACTTTCTGGTACTTCCTACAAAGTGAATCAAGAACCCTCTCTAGCTTAAGCAAAAATGCTCTGAAGTCAGAGTTAGGGGACCTATAAACAACAGCAATTAAAAGTTTAGTTTGACTAAATTCAACTAATGCTGCACAACTTTCAAATATCTGTTCAGTGCAGTGTCGTGATACGTCTATGGACTCAAATGAAATACTGTTTTTTACATACAGAGCCACTCCCCCACACCGCAAGGAACTCCTTGAGAAACAGCCAGCTAATCTGTAGCCTGGTAAAGGCTACAGTATATTAGGATTTCTTCCCATTGCATCTGCATATGGATGCAAGAAGAATGACAGCTTAAATATCCATGTGTGTGCTGTAATTTGTTTCATCTTGTTTCTGTGATCAAATGGTTCAAATGGCTCTAAGCACTATGGGACTTATGGTCCCCTAGACTTAGAACTATTTAAACCTAACTAACCTAAGGACGTCACGCACGTCCATGCCCAAGGCAGGATTCGAACATGCGATCGTAGCAGCAGTGCGGTTCCGGACTGAAGTGCCTAGAACCACTCAGCTACAGCGGCTGGCAATTTTCTGTGATTCCTGCAGCGGTGACAAGTAGGGAGCTATACTATATTCCTAGATTACTTGCTTCATACCAGTTCTCAAAACATTGTAAATGGGCTTTCAGCAAATAGATGATGATCTGGGTTTTTCATCTGCCAGTTTTCATCCCCTCAATAGGTGGGTATCTCTCTCGTTCTACGGTGTCCTGCCCCACTTTTTTTTTTTATCTTCCTCATCTGATTCCCCTCCCCCTTGATGAAGGAAACAATGGTTCTGAAAGCTAGAAAAGATTTTTTTAATTTTGTGGGTGTGTTTCAGCATTACTGGACTTTAATTACTGTAGTTAAGTACTGGCCAGCCATTCTGTCTCCATATCATTTTATAATTTCCAACTTTTGTCATTTCTAAAGAGACGCTTGCATGAATTGGGCGACCTGTACCCATTTATGCTGTCCTTTTTTGCATATGTTTAATACCTGCTGTCAGTCCACTTTGGGTGGGTTGCATGCATTTCAGCAATATTCTAGGATAGGCTTCATGTGTATTTTGTAATCTGTTTCCTTTCTAGAGCCTATAGGTTGAGCCTATGTGGTAATTCTATTTCATATTCCCACAAATTGTTACACATAGGTATTTTATGAATTGACTTATTTCAAATGAGACTCATTGATATTTTAGTCATGTATGTTGTATGAAGTGCATATTTTTCAACAGTCAGAGCAAGTTGCCAGTCTGCATAATGCTTTGAAATCTACATCAGGTTACCTTCCATTCAGAAAGCTGTTGCACTCAGCGACTGTTATATTGACTTGTAAATTATAGATTGCAGCGATTAGTCATCCTTTTTCAATTTTATTGTGCAGATCTAGATTTCGGCTAGAAGCTAGCCATTCTCAATGCCCTATTATTTTTGCTTAATGCATGTAATTCCCTGTTGGTCGGGCTTCATCCACAGTTCATTGAATATTGTGTAGTATTCAATGAACTGTGGATGGAGCACAACCAAAAGGGAATTACATGCATTGAGCAAAAATAATAGGGCATTGAGAATGGCTAGCTTCTACCCAAGATATAGATCTGCACAATAAAATTTAAATAGGGTGACTGATTGCTGCAATCTATAACTTACAAAACTTTGAAATCTTATCAATATCTGATAGGATATTTGAACAACTTTTTCTCAGACAGTAATTCATTATAAAAAAAGAAGAAAATGTTCTGTTAATATTATTTGCCACATTATTAATATACAACATGAACAATAAATGGCCCAACATGCTTCTCTTAGCTAAGTCTTTTCTGTTGTCGTTACGCCATGGTCCCAATGTTACCGTACATTTTGGTGTCAAATTGAGCCAAATCCTGTCCAGAATTCAGAAAAATAAAGCATCCATCCAGTTGCTTTGGTCCATGGCTTTCAGGACCTCAGGTGAAAAAAGTGCAAATTGGGTTTTTCACGGGTGACAATAATATCTATGTAAATTATCATTGCGGTTTTGTAATAATTAAATTGGGACAGCCCTGGATCCTCCTTGTAAAGGAATGTTTTGAAACTTGAGTTCAGCATTTCTGCTTGAAGTTTTGTTTTGCATCATTTGATAATAGATAAATAATTCCTGATTAATCCAGACTCATAATGGCCTTTCCTTTCATTCTGATTAGTTCCAAATCCCTGCATTTATGTCACAATTTGTGCATATCTGTATATATTGATGCTGTATACATGTAAGTTTCACTACCTTTGTTAGCTAATGTTTTTGGAATGCCAACTGAGGGTGGCCCAGAAAAAACACCCAGGTATAAAAATGAATATGAAGTTTATTGTAACGCATATAACCAATTATTCCTAACAGGAGTTAGTTTGGAACACAGTAACTGAACACAAGTAACTTCTTGAACATTGAAAGAACAGTAATAATTCCTGTAGTCTAAAGACCTGAAAACGTTACAGTACACTAGAAGTTCCAAAATCCAATGTCCATTCACTAAGTGTGCAACAATTGAAGTCTGAAAGGGGCATGTAAATGTTAAAGTCCCCTGAGGATGAGCAAAAGTTTAAGTCCAGAGTATTGTTGATGAAGAACAAAGACAACATTACAATTTCCAATTGCTGGTGTCAGAGGCCATTTCTCTTTAGTGTAGTGGCTCCAAATGATGTAGGTCCATATCTAGCCGCTTCTGGAGATGAAGGTTGACATGGATGACATTTTTAGCACCTTATTGGTGACACGCGAGTGAGATCCTGACTGTGGAAAAGCTTTTGCAGTCAGTGCCTGGCCCAAGAAAATCACTCGGAGTGAACTCTCAAGTGTAGCCTAGGCACTGACCTAAATACTGCCTTGGCATCAGGACATTGGAGGTACGACTTTCCGTTATGTGGCACATGGAGGAGAAAAGGTCTGTGGGGTCATTGACATCTGGCCTTGTTGCCAGATGGAGCACATTCATACCTGTAAAGGTTTTCAAATGTTGCTACCAGTCACTGGTAGCTCAAGAGTGTGACTCGTAATGGTATTTGATAACCTTTTTGTATTTTTGAAACAGTCACAGTTAATTACTATTCAGTATGGCTGGAAATTACAACCTTGTCTGTCTGAAGAACTGCTCGCTGCACCATGTGGGGTTGCCGCGCAGTGTGAGGTGTCTTGTCACGGTCGGCGCGGCTCCCCCATCGGAGGTTCGAGTCCTCCCTTGGGCATGGGTGTGTGTTGTCTTTCGCTTAAGTTAGATTAAGTAGTGTGTAAGCTTAGGGACCGATGACCGCAGCAGTTTGGTCTCATAAGACCTTACCATAAATTTCCAATTTATTTCCTGTGAGGTCCATGTCCACATAACCCATCTGAGTAGTTGGTTGCTAGATGGGTAAGCATAAGGCCTTGACACACCACTTTGCATCATGGAGGGGTCTGTTTTCTTTAAAATAGCATTAGTGAACTAATGTCTATTGGGGGAAAATGTGTGAGATATATTAGAGGTCTTTTATGTAACAAAACTTAACTTTACCTAGTCATTATAAATGGTAAGTGACTTGTAGGAATTTTAAGCAGTTTTCTGTGTACAGAAAAAACAATGTTATTGATCAACTTGTAAGAACCATTATTTATAAATAACAAAATGTCATATAATTCTTGTGTGTTAGTTTATGAAAGATGTTTGTAGTGATTTTAAAATTGTGAACTGTGACTGTGTCCAGCTGGTATATAGTGCTTTGTGATTTTTCTTGGGATTTAACATCTTCCTGAAGTGTTGCTATAACATTGTTAAACTGAGAAACATAATATGGGACAAATGTTTGTTTTGTAGTTGATAGTATGGTGAAACCCCACTAATTCAAACTAATTGGGACGGGTTTTAGCCCATATTATCGAAAGATCGAATCACAGAAATGTTTTCTAAAATAGTTATCTGAAGATAAAATACAACATTCTGTGTGTAACATGATTAAATAAAAACTGCATGAACAGTAATATTATGTGAAATAGTGTAAAATATATTCAATTTAAAAGTAACTTATGTAATGATATTACAATAATGAACAATAGGATTAAACAAATTAAAGTTACAATACATATTCAAATGTTCATTAAAAATCCTGATATATACACTACTGCACATATACATTACTATATGAGAGGTAAAAAAAAAACAGAATAACATTTCCGTGGGCGGAGCTTGTGTAGTACACATTCCGCCGCTAGGTGTGTATAGTGCAATTCATTGGCAGTTCAGTTTTGCCTGTGTTGTCGACCTGGCTTGTTCTGTTCATCTGCTGTGATTGTTTTTGCTAGTGCTGTTTTGTTCTTGTTCCATTTTTTATGATGCCAAGTTTAAGTGAACAATGTACAGCTGTGAAATTTTGTTTTCTAGTTGGTAAAAATGCTGCTGAAATTGTTTTAATGTTGAAAGCAGCTTACTAAGATGATCCTATGGGCAAAAGCCAAGTGTACGAGTGGTTTACACAATTTAAATCAATTGATGACAAACCTCTTTATGGACTCCATCAACTGCCTGAACTGACAAAAACATTGAAAAAATTCGAGAGCTTGAGCTCACTGACCATCAACAGACAATTGATCAGCTGTCAGAGATTAGTGGGTTATCTTGGAGCTTGGTTCAGCAAATTTTAATGGAAGATTTGGGAATGAAAAGGGTTGCTGCCAAATGTGCAGGGTGTATACGACCCGGGACAACCAGGAGATCTGGGAAAAACCCGGGAATTTTTTCACCCGGGAGAAAACCAGGAAAAACCCAGGAATTTTTTAGAATTCCGGGAATTTTTCATTGTTTTAGTTTTCAGTTAAATTTGTGTGGTTTTGACTGGTAAGAACCAATACTCTAACAAAAGATATTACTGTATCCTGCTTCTGCAGAATAATATTGCAGCAACAAAACGTGAACGAGAGAAAAAAAAACGAAAATAAAACTTAAGTCACAAAGGAAATACGCCATATACGACAATAAAACACAGTGCCCATACAAGCATTTGCCAAAAGCGAAGTGTGTCAAAGGCTTTGGGAAGACTATGCAATGCTTCCTAACAAGAAATTGCCTCCGATGAGTGCGACGTGACAGCTGTTTACGTTAGATTCGTTTGAGCAGTAGCGAGCGGGCTCTTGTGCATGCACAGTTGAGTCGCGTATGAGTAGTACTTTCTCTCGCTTCTGGCTACAGATGTGTGGCTGGGCGCCACTATCTAATATTGCCCCGGTTCGGAAATATCAGAGATCCGGGGCTGATCCACAGAGCAGTCTGAGTTGTAGTGGGAAGTCTCCATGTGACCCGTGTTTACGTTTAGTGATTTTGCTGTTTTCTCTTCATTTATTACTCTCACATTAAATGAAAACAAAACGGATTTCTGTGGCCGGGAGGTATCAAATGAATTAAAATACGTTCGCATAATTATGGAAGTCTAAAATATGTTATTAGTTTCAGGTTTTATTTCCACCTTTGTGACAGCCAAGCATTAATCGCCTTGCAGGACAATGAAGTTATTTTTGTCGGTTTGCTAAAGAGATGTGGCTTTTATTAATATTTTGCATTGAGGCAGTCAATTTATTTGAAACAAGGTGTTTAATTTCACACTGTTGGGTAGTTTCAACTGTTCGTAGCATTTCAAGTGCACATTTTCCATCTTCTAGCTCGTATGGCATTATGCCAGCATAAACAACCAAACATGAGATAATACAGTACTGGTAGTCCAAGAAAATTTACATCCAAATGCGGACGTATGAATGTGCACTTTAAGCCGAATTATGCATTTTAGTATGGTTCAAGAAATTTCGATGCTCTTGAAGTATCCTCTGATGCCTTGTTTCTTTTATGACATAATGCAAGATCTTTTAATGTTTTACCCGTACGAACATGCGAGGTTCCTGCATCATCATAGCTGCGCAAGTGCTGTGATGCCTGTTATCTGGTGCTCTCTGGCAATTGCTGAAGCGTACCAATTTCTAACAGGTTACATGAAAATATTGCGAATGGTGGTTTGAAAAGCGTTACTTTCAAAGTAAATTTCCTTTTATGCAAGATGAACTATGTGCAAGAATGTATGATGAATTTCTTAAATCACAGAGCGTTTGACTCTCATTTAAAAATCAACTCTTTGAGGATGACCATCTAGAAGAATTTCGAGCCTGGAAGATCAGACATTTACGTCGTTATTAAAAAATTCACTGGCACGTTTGTGTGATGTATCTTAAAGTGTAAAACATGCAAAAAAGATCATTATATGTGGAAGCTTAACTTCTCCTGCAACTTATTAATCTTCGGGACCAATATTATATGTGAAAGCTTTGTTTTTCTTGTAGCAACACTATGTATATTAATTTAAATCATTAACTTTTCTTATTTGTGTGTTCGCGCTACTTAAGAGTGATATTGCTATTGGCTGACTACATCACATGTCCTATGCTGCCATCAGCTGGTGAGATCACATGACATGAGCTATGACTGGCTTACAAAACCGCGTTGCAATCTCAATTTCTATGCTTCAGAAAGTAACATGTGGTGTTTGGTGGAATTCGAATTTATACCTTTGTAACAGGAAAATATGCAGTGTACATGTTGCTGCACATCAAAGGTCTTTCCGAAATGTGTCCCCTGCCCCCCCTCCCTCCCCCTCCCCCGAGTTTCGTTTTCTAAAGTGCCAGGAAATTCTACGTCAGTGTATAAAACCATAAACATTCGAAGAATTGATTAAGTTTTACAGTGCCGAGGAAAAGCATACTGTCACTTAACACGAAAAAAGTGTACTTTCAACCGGGAAATCCAGGAAAAATCCGGGAATTTTTTTTTCTTGTCCATGTATACACCCTGGTATTCCTCAGGTTCTGACTGATAATCAAAAGGAATCTCAAGTTGAAACGTGCTTTGCTTTGAAACAACAGATTGAAACTGATCCAGATTTTCTGTCATTGGTCATTACTGGTACTGAGTCATGTTGCTATGGCTACAACGCAGAAACAAAGCGATAGTGAAGCCATCGTAACCCTGCCCCCCCCCCCCCCCCCCCCAACGTCAAATCAAACATCAAAACAATGCTGATTTGCCTTTTTGATGCCAAGGGTGTAGTTCATTCAGAGTTTGTTCCCCCAGGTCAGACCATCAATCAAGCTGTTTATTTGAAAGTTTTAAGAAGATTATGCAACAGTGTTTGTCAAAAAAGACCTGATTTGTGGCAGGCAGGAGACTGGTTCTTCCACCCCAACAATGCACCTGCACACACAGCCATCTCTGTTGGACAGTTTTTAGCTAAAAATGGCATGGTTCCACTGTCCCATGCACCTTACTCACCTGGCCTGACTCTGTGCAACTTTTTTCTGATTTCCACGCATGAAAAGAGGCATGAAAGGACACCGGTATGACAACATTGAAAAAGTCAAGAAAAAAACGAGGGAGGAGCTGTCAGCTATGTGTAAAGAGGACTGAAAAAAAGTTTTGAACAATGGAAGCACTAGTGGGACAAATGTATTAGTTGGAATGGCGAGTATTGTGAAGGGGATAAGGTTGTTTTGTAAAAAAAATTAAAATACATAGCTTTTAAAAAATAATTCAATTTTGCTTTGATTACACCCTGATATTTTTCCCGAGGGCATGCAGCTTTACTGTATTGTTAAATGATGATGGCGTCCTCTTGGGTAAAATATTCCTGGATCTTCGGGCGGGGACTACTCAAGAGGACGTCGTTATCAGGAGAAAGAAAACTGGCGTTCTACAGATCGGAGCGTGGAATGTCAGATCCCTTAATCGGGCAGGTAGGTTAGAAAATTTAAAAAGGGAAATGGATAGGTTGAAGTTAGATATAGTGGGAATCAGTGAAGTTTGGTGGCAGGAGGAACAAGACTTTTGGTCAGGTGAATACAGGGTTATAAATACAAAATCAAATTGGGGTAATGCAGGAGTAGGTTTAATAATGAATAAAAAAATAGGAGTGCGGGTAAGCTACTACAAACAGCATAGTGAACGCATTATTGTGGCTAAGATAGACACGAAGCCCATGCCTACTACAGTAGTACAAGTTTACATGCCAACTAGCTCTGCAGATGATGAAGAAATTGATGAAATGTATGATGAGATAAAAGAAATTATGCAGGTAGTGAAGGGAGATGAAAATTTAATAGTCATGGGTGACTGGAATTCGAGAGTAGGAAAAGGGAGAGAAGGAAACATAGTGGGTAAATATGGATTGGGGGAGAGAAATGAAAGAGGAAGCAGTCTGGTAGAATTTTGCACAGAGCATAACTTAATCATAGCTAACACTTGGTTCAAGAATCATAAAAGAAGGTTGTATACATGGAAGAATCCTGGAGATACTAGAAGGTATCAGATAGATTATATAATGGTAAGACATAGATTTAGGAACCAGGTTTTAAATTGTAAGACATTTCCAGGGGCAGATGTCGACTCTGACCACAATCTGTTGGTTATGAACTGGAGATTAAAACTGAAGAAACTGCAAAAAGGTGGGAATTTAAGGAGATGGGACCTGGATAAACTGACTAAACCAGAGGTTGTACAGAGTTTCAGGGAGAGCATAAGGGAACAATTGACAGGAATGGGGGAAAGAAATACAGTGGAAGAAGAATGGGTAGCTTTGAGGGATAAAGGAGTGAAGGCAGCAGAGGATCAAGTAGGTAACAAGACGAGGGCTAGTAGAAATCCTTGGGTGACAGAAGAAATACTGAATTTAACTGATGAAAGGAGAAAATATAAAAATGCAGTAAATGAAGCAGGCAAAAAGGAATATAAACGTCTCAAAAACGAGATCGACAGGATGTGCAAAATGGCTAAGCCGGGATGGCTAGAGGACAAATGTAAGGATGTAGAGGCTTATCTCACTAGGGGTAAGATAGATACTGCCTACAGGAAAATTAGAGACCTTTGGAAAAAAGAGAGCCACTTGTATGAATATCAAGAGCTCAGATGGAAACCCAGTTCTAAGCAAAGAAGGGAAAGCAGAAAGGTGGAAGGAGTATATACAGGGTGTTTCAAAAATGACCGGTATATTTGAAACGGCAATAAAAACTAAATGAGCAGCGATAGAAATACACCGTTTGTTCCAATATGCTTGGGACAACAGTACATTTTCAGGCAGACAAACTTTCGAAATTACAGTAGTTACAATTTTCAACAACAGATGGCGCTGCAAGTGATGTGAAAGATATAGAAGACAACGCAGTCTGTGGGTGCGCCGTTCTGTACGCCGTCTTTCTGCTGTAAGCGTGAGCTGTTCACAACGTGCAAGTGTGCTGTAGACAACATGGTTTATTCCTTAGAACAGAGGATTTTTCTGGTGTTGGAATTCCACCGCCTAGAACACAGTGTTGTTGCAACAAGACGAAGTTTTCAATGGAGGTTTAATGTAACCAAAGGACCGAAAAGCGATACAATAAAGGATCTGTTTGAAAAATTTCAACGGACTGGGAACGTGACGGATGAATGTGCTGGAAAGGTAGGGCGACCGCGTACGGCAACCACAGAGGGCAACGCGCAGCTAGTGCAGCAGGTGATCCAACAGCGGCCTTGGGTTTCCGTTCGCCGTGTTGCAGCTGCGGTCCAAATGACGCTAACGTCCACGTATTGTCTCATGCGCCAGAGTTTACACCTCTATCCATACAAAATTCAAACGCGGCAACCCCTCAGCGCCGCTACCATTGCTGCACGAGAGACATTCGCTAACGATATAGTGCACAGGATTGATGACGGCGATATGCATGTGGGCAGCATTTGGTTTACTGACGAAGCTTATTTTTACCTGGACGGCTTCGTCAATAAACAGAACTGGCGCATATGGGGAACCGAAAAGCCCCATGTTGCAGTCCCATCATCCCTGCATCCTCAAAAAGTACTGGTCTGGGCCGCCATTTCTTCCAAAGGAATCATTGGCCCATTTTTCAGATCCGAAACGATTACTGCATCAAGCTATCTGGACATTCTTCGTGAATTTGTGGCGGTACAAACTGCCTTAGACAACACTGCGAACACCTCGTGGTTTATGCAAGATGGTGCCCGGCCACATCGCACGGCCGACGTCTTTAATTTCCTGAATGAATATTTCGATGATCGTGTGATTGCTGTGGGCTATCCGAAACATACAGGAGGCGGCGTGGATTGGCCTCCCTATTCGCCAGACATGAACCCCTGTGACTTCTTTCTGTGGGGACACTTGAAAGACCAGGTGTACCGCCAGAATCCAGAAACAATTGAACAGCTGAAGCAGTACATCTCATCTGCATGTGAAGCCATTCCCCATTCCGCCAGACACGTTGTCAAAGGTTTCGGGTAATTTCATTCAGAGACTACGCCATATTATTGCTACGCATGGTGGATATGTGGAAAATATCTTACTATAGAGGTTCCCAGACCGCAGCGCCATCTGTTGTTGAAAATTGTAACTACTGTAATTTCGAAAGTTTGTCTGCCTGAAAATGTACTGTTGTCCCAAGCATATTGCAACAAACGGTGTATTTCTATCGCTGCTCGTTTAGTTTTTATTGCCGTTTCAAATATACCGGTCATTTTTGAAACACCCTGTAGATGGTCCATACAAGGGCAATGTACTTGAGGATAATATCATGGAAATGGAAGAGGATGTAGATAAAGATGAAATGGGAGATACAATACTGCGTGAAGAGTTTGACAGAGCACTGAAAGACCTAAATCGAAACAAGGCCCTGGGAGTAGACAACATTCCATTGGAACTACTGACAGCCTTGGGAGAGGCAGTCCAAACAAAACTCTACCATCTATTGAGCAAGATGAATGAGACTTCAAGAAGAATATAATAATTCCAATCCCATTGAAAGCAGGTGTTGACAGATGTGAAAATTACCGAACTATCAGTTTAATAAGTCACAGCTGCAAAATACTAACGCGAATTCTTTACAGACGAATGGAAAAACTGGTAGAAGCCGACCTCGGCGGAGTTCAGTTTGGATTCCGCAGAAATGTTGGAACATGTGAGGCAATACTGACCCTACGACTTATCTTAGAAAATAGATTAAGGAAAGGCAAACCTACATTTCTAGCATTTGTAGACTTAGAGAAAGCTTTTGAGAATGTTGACTAGAATACTCTCTTTCAAATTCTAAAGATGACAGGGGTAAAATACAGGGAGCGAAAGGCTATTTACTATTTGTACAGAAACCAGATCGCAGTTATAAGAGTCGAGGGGAATGAAAGGGAAGCAATGGTTGGGAAGGGAGTGAGACAGGGTTGTAGCCTCTCCCCAATGTTATTCAATCTGTATATTGAGCAACCAGTAAAGGAAACAAAAGAAAAATTTGGAGTAGGTATTAAAGTCCATGGAGAAGAAATAAAAACTTTGAGGTTCACCGATGACATTGTAATTCTGTCAGAGACAGCAAAGGACTTGGAAGAGCAGTTGAACGGAATGGACAGTGTCTTGAAAGGGGGGTATAAGACGAACATCAACAAAAGCAAAACGAGGATAATGGAATGTAGTCGAATTAAGTCGTGTGATGCTGAGGGAATTAGGTTAGGAAATGAGACACTTAGAATAGTAAAGGAGTTTTGCTATTTAGGGAGAAAAATAACTGATGATAGTAGAAGTAGAGAGGATATAAAATGTAGACTGGCAATGGCAAGGAAAGCGTTTCTGAAGAAGAAAAATTTGCTAACATCGAGTATAGATTTAAATGTCAGGAAGTCGGTTGTGAAAGTATTTGTATGGAGTGTAGCCATGTATGGAAGTGAAACATGGACGATAGATAGTTTAGACAGGAAGAGAATAGAAGCTTTCGAAATGTGGTGCTACAGAAGAATGCTGAAGATTAGATGGGTAGATCACATAACTAATGAGAAGGTATTGAATAGAATTGGGGAGAAGAGAAGTTTGTGGCACAACTTGACAAGAAGAAGGGACCAGTTGGTAGGACATGTTCTCAGGCATCAAGGGATCACAAATTTAGCATTGGAGGGCAGTGTGGAGGGTAAAAATTGTAGAGGGAGACCAAGAGATGAATACACTAAGCAGATTCAGAAGGATGTAGGTTGCAGTAGGTACTGGGAGATGAAGAAGCTTGCACAGGATAGAGTAGCATGGAGAGCTACATCAAACCTGTCTCAGGACTGAAGACAACAACAACAACAACAACAACACCCTGACATTTCTTATAAAATGAAAACCTACATTTTATGGGAAAGTTACACTGATCAGCCAGAACACTATGACCACTGACCTACTGTCAATATAAACCTGTCCAGGCAATAGCAGTATCACCTGATGAATGATTGGTAGTCAGACACATGCACAGTGCATGTAGTATCAGTGAATGCACTGCCCATGTGTAGAATGGGGGAGACATGCGATCTATCTGAGTTTGACCAAGAGCTGATTGTGAAGACCCAGAGGCTTGGCACAAGCATTTTGGAATCTGCGTGATTTGTCATTTGTTCAAGGAGTGCTGTGGTGAGTATCTTTAACATGTAGTGAAACCAAGATGAAACCACATCCATACATCATGGGACTGGATGGGCACCCCTCATTACAAATATTGCACATTGTAGGCTGGGCAGACTGGTAAAACAGGATAGGCAGCAAACTGTGGTGGAACTAAGATCAGACTTTAATGCTGGGCAGAGTACAAGTGTGTCTGAACGCATAGTGCACTGAACACTCCTAATGATGGGCCTCCGCAGCTGACGACTTGTGCATGCCCCAATGTTATCATCATGACATTGGCAACTATGACTGAAATGTACTGGGACTGTACGTTGGCACAATGGCAGAGTGTTGTACGATCTGATGAATCCCGATACCTTCTTCATAATGCCAACATCTGTTGATAATGGGCTAATTTTGTGAGACACTGTTGTGCACTGTTCTTTTGTCACTTCTTGCTGCACCTCTTTCAACATAAGATTATATTAATCTCAATAAAATTGATAAATGTATCCAAATTTTCCCTTATTTTCACCATTTCAAACATTTCTCTAATACCTGTTCATTCATCAATATCGTTGACTTCAGTCACAAACGTTCTTTGTGGTTGTAGCTGCAAATACATTCTGGAAATGCGAATCTTCAGTAACTTTATTCCATTTGCTGATCGAGTTGAAAATGGCACTCTTGCTATGAAGGGCAGTCAGTAAGTAATGCAGCAATTTTTTTTCTGAAAGCAGATTGGTTTTATTCAGGATTTCAATACACCATATTATTCCCTGCTGTTTTGGCTACTAAACCGTATTTTTCAACATAATCTCCATTTAGTGTGATGGCCCTATGCCACATTACTGGGAGGGCCTGTATGCCCACATGGTACCACTTTACTGGATGATGTCAGGGAGTCAATGTCTTGCTGCATCAATGACCTCCCTATCATCCATGTACTGCTTCCTGCAGAGTGCACCTTTCATTGGGCCAAATGGATGGAAGCTGGAAGGTGTGAGATCTCGGCTGTAGTGTGTATGGAGTTGTGTGAGCTCCTCCTCTTGAGTGTACAGATTGGTGTGGGGCCTTGTGTTGTCACGGAGAAGGAGAAGCTGATTTGCATTTTGGTGGTGTCGAACATGCTTAAGTCATTTCATGAGCAAACGATGGAGGACATCAAACAGAATAACCCTTTCAGGATCCCAGAAGACTGTCGCCATGGCTTTATCAGCTGAGGATGGGCTTTGAAGTTTTTCTTCAGAGGAGATATGATGTGATGCCACTCCAAGGATTACTGCTTTGGTTGCAGTTCAAAGTGATGAACCCGTGTTTCATTGCCTTTGACAATGTATGACAAAAACTGTAATGATCAGCCTAGTTACATGCAAGCAATTATGTAGAGATGGTCTTCTGCTGGGCGGCAAGGGACCCAGTTGGTACACACCTTTGAGTACCCCAACTGGTGGATGAGTGTGTCAGCACTACCAAAAGAGACATCCAGTTGAGCAGTGAGGTGTTTAATTGTGATCCATCAATGACTAAATGAGTGTGTCCACATATTCTAACATTTCAGGTGTCACAGCTGTGTGGGGCTGGCCAGAATGCGAGAGACCAGACAGGTTTGTGCAACCTTATTGCGATGATGACAGATGCCTTGCCTAACAGCTCACCGTGGTTTTGTTCACTGCCAGGTCTACATAGATATTCTGCAAGCACCCATGAATTGGGTGAGAAAAAATGAAATGTTTTGGATTACTTATTGAATTCATCTCATAATAAACTTTCATTTTCCTGAAGACCTGTTCACCAATATTGTCTCTGCCATTGTCTTTGGCATTGAAGAAAACCATTCATTACTCATTATTGGCCACAAGTGAAGCAAATGGGAAGAAAGAGGATGTATTCAACATTTTTCATAAATGAAATTGACGTGTGTGATATCCAGTATAGTAAGGAGGCATTTCACTTCACCATCAGTATTATTGTTAGTTCTGAATTAGCAAGGGTTTACTGTAATTGAATTCTTTAAAGTGTTAAATTATCTCTCTGTAAATTTGCAACAGGCTGCGTATATCATATGGATAGATTCTTTCATCACTGCTCTGGAAAATAATTTAATATTCAAAATGGAAACCAAGACTGTGTTAGTTCTAAAAGAATGTTATGTTCTAGAAAATCCAAAGGTTGTTTTTTTTGTGTTTTTTTTCATTGACAGAGATGTGTGTGTGTGTGTGTGTGTGTGTGTGTGTGTGTGTGTGTGTGTCATATGTGCAAGAGCAATATGTAAACCACACTAATCTCTTACAATACAGGTACAAATGAGAAAAAACTAATATGTGACATGTCAGGCACCAGATTGCTACATTGATAGCTGCCACATTGGTGAATAAATATGACTTGATTTGGTATTTATTTTACAGGTTGGTCTTGTGGAAAAGGAGTGGCTGGACACACTTGCGACTATAAACCCAGAAGAAGTAACATTCCTTGATTTTGTGGAAGCAGGCAAGAAATTAGGAGCTCAGCTGAAGCAGGAGGTATTTATTTCTGAAACTAGTAATACATACAGGGTGTGTGTAAAAGAACTCCCTTGTTTTAAGTATAAATTTAACTGGAAAATTAATGAAAAATCACATCAATGAGTACATATCTTGAAAGAGAATTCCTTCAAGTTTTGTTTAGTGTTAGTAGACTTCAGCGTGGGATCCATTTGTTGCCCTGCGCACGTCAAGACGATATTCCACTTCTCGCCACGTATTCACCGACATTTCAGATGTAACTGTCCAAACCGCCATGATGATTCTTTCCTTTAAATGATTGATGTCTCTGATCTTTCCACTGTACACAACATTTTCTATGTGGCCCCAAAAGAAAAAGTGCAGTGGGGTCATGTCTGGGCTTTACAGTGGCCAATTTGTAGGTACGCAACTTAAGTCTTTTATGCACATCATCATACACAGTACCTTTAGGCACTCCTAATTGTAGGCTATGTCTGGCCAATAACTACTTTGGTCTCTGAACACACGAAACAAGGATCTGTTCAACAACACCTTCAGAAAATTCGTGGTTTACCTGATGATTTTGCTTTTAAAACACTACCGGTTTCCTTGAAAGACTTTAGCCAATGACAGATAGTTTTTTGCTATAGGTGGTTCACCACCATACTGTCATCTAAAATTATATTGCACTGTTATAACTGACTCAGTTTTCACAAGCCAAAAAACAGCACTCACACTATCTCTAGGTCGAGCAGACCTATCAACTCTAGCGGATACAAACTTGGAGAGTTGATGAATCAAATACCACAAACTAAAATAGCGTATGTCATTTTGTACAGATTCTAGGACACATTAAAACTAGGGAGTCCTTTTTCAAACACCCTGTATATGTGCACAATATATGCAATTAGAACATAACCTTATTGTGAGAAGGACTGAGTTCAAATGTTACTGATTACAATAACAAATCTAATTAATAGTAAGTCTTGGTGATTAAGTTGGTGATTATATACAATCTAGTAGCCAATCCATTGACAAAACCCATAGTGAAAAGCTTGACTTACATCTGTCATGTCAAATTACAGCCTTTTAAGTTTAAAAATGGCATACTTTTAGCACCATTTCCATTGTTGGATGTGCCAGATATCACAAGGAGAAGTGCACATTGTAATTTTACAATATATCTGACATGTCTGAGTGAAATGTCATAATAAAAGAATATCTATGTCTGGTCTCAATCCATTTGTCCAATTACTGGATATGAATACATATTGAAGATACATAATATGACTTACTTGTGTACAATTAATAACCAGTAACACACAATGTGGTGTATTAAGCAGCCAGTACATTGTTGTTGCCTGCATACATGGCATTGATGGTGTTTCGAAGTCTGCTTTTTCCATTCTTATGACAGTAAGCTTTTTGTAAGACTTAGCAACAGCCTGCTGCCAATGTTCTGGGACATAAACTTCATGCTGATTGTGAAATTTAATTTTGTTGATGATACCAAAATCTTGATCGCATTAATCAGAAGAATGTCCACTGAAGAAGTACTTATAGCTAACTATTCCAATCCCTGTTCTGTACATGACCCACAGCCAGAGCTTATCACAATTTGGCTTTTGTTTTGCCTACCATTGTAGTCATTAAAGGCTGCAATGTGCTTCAAACCAATAGGTAATGTCTTCAGGAACTTCTCCAGTAAGCAAGAAATTTTCTTGTCAGCACTGTGTCCCACAGATACATAGTAGTTGTTCCTTCATCTAGAATGCACACACAAAGATGTTAAGTCTACATTTACTGTGCCTTATACATCTTCATGCAGGTGAGTGCTGTTGCAGGGAAAATTTTCTGAAAATAAAATACAGTCGAAACAACTGACTGATAATTTTTTTGCCTTCTCAAGTGAATCATTCTCATCTTTCACTGCCACTTTCTCTGAAGCTGATGGGTTTTCACAGAATATTATCATCATTTATGTCAGCCTTTGCATTAAGAGTTAAAAAATGTAAATGTGAAAATACAAAGTATGGCAGTTTAACTCCAGAGAAGTAAAAGTGAGTTCCTGTATGATTGAACATAAATTCAGATAACTGCAACCAGTCATTTATGAAATACCTGTTTATTACCATTAACGAGTCTTTGAGACTTTTCAGAGTCATTTTCAGATGGCACGCAGAAGTTATGTAATTATATTTGTGGCGTGGTGCTACATCTGGAGGTTATTTCTTGCAGTGGTATGGGCAGTATTTGTGTTAATATCGACATGGCGGCATCCATTTTCGTTACTTCACCATAAATGCTGAGTGCCACCATATGCCAGCATATATCCTTTCTTCTGTTTGAAAAAAATAATTATTCACTTTCACAAAATATTCTGTACAGACTTTTGCTAATGTTAAATAGAAGTGACAAAAGTGAATTGCTGTGTGCAGTGCACAAAGCCAAAACATCTCCTTAGCGTGTATGTTCAATCATTGTTGAGTGACTATAGAAAAATCCCAGGAAAATTAATGACAAAATGTATACCATGTAATTACAATGTTAGGAAGGCGATTAACCTTGAAGCTTATTGCCAGAAAAGATCATTCATGTTCTAATCCTCATTATCTGACCCTGTTTGTGATTTTCCCCCAAAATTATGGGTGAAAATCGTATCTAAAATGTTTTCAAGTTCAGAAGTTGCATCAACATCAATTTTTATCTCTTCTGAATCACGGTGTACAACAATTGGTGAGCAATTGGGCTATTCTGTTGCCTCAGTTGACCATGGAACAATATTGTTAAAATCAGATGATGTACTTCTTTCTGCCTGTAGATATCAAAACCTGCTGGACTGAAGCTTACCTTTCTTGTTCATGCAACAGTGGACACTCGTGCCCATTCAGTACTCTATTAAACTTTATGCAGTGGGAAAATTCACTTGCCTCCATTGACTTGTTAAGTACCTGAAATGTCAACGGAATTTTCTCTGCACTGTGATGACGGAACAACAATTGTTAAATTCTAACATGCAGAATGTCTTCAGGAAGGATCCACCATTTATACTTATGACACAGAACTTTTTACTTATGCATCACCACGCCTGTACTGGCCTTAAATTCACTGCACTTCCACAACAATACAAATTTTGAACTTCCTTGTATGTGCCCTGTAATTCTTGGTGATGTATCGTTATGCCTTAAATAGTTAGTCATTTGTAATCAATATATTCATCTTGAATTGCTCTGTATATGCATGAGACAGTAATTTGTGTCATGCCATTTTCTGTGGGTGCTTGTGAATTTTTTTTTCATAATGCTTCTCATGACAAACGTCATCTTCACTTTCAACATATCTCACATGAGTTGGTTGAACACTTTCTTGTGTGTGTAAGTTCACCAACCTGATTTCCATTCTCTCTTCTCCATTGCCTCTCTGCTGGGATGTCAGTCTGGAGCCATGAAGCTGAAATTTTAATCATTACTGGACAGCTAAAAAATGTACGCAGCACCACAGTTTTGGTTTCACTTTTTATACATTTGTTATCCTTGAGGCTTATTATTTAAGTGATGGCCAGTATTTCAACTTCATACAATTACTTAGCACATAAATTGGGTCAGTGCCCACAAATGTACTAGAGTCCAGTGAAAGACTTACTCAAATAAATTGTAAAGTTATTGTAGCACAGATTAATGATGTACCACCTGATAATCATTGGTAGTTCCAACAAGTCACTAAACAAAATATTTAAATAAGCCACAAAACACTGTACATATTTACACTATACATCACAATACACATACTGTCTTATAGTAATCCACTGGGCAAAAGTACATTGCAGTAATCCACTTAATCTGTTCTAAGTGAAAGTCATCTTGTTCAATAATAAATCACTCAAAATGGTACTGCTGGTCTGAATGTCCTACAAACTATCATACAGTTCAGTTAAAACACAATCAGACTTTAATTAATAAAACACTTGTAGGCTTTTAAACTTCAAAATTACTGCATTTTCATGCATACTGATACACATATTTGCACGGACAAGCTGCACGTAACAATTATACGAGCGAACATTGGTAGCAGTCTTGACATATGTGTTACATGTTCATTAGCATCAGTACAACTGGGCACAGACTGCAGATCTCAAATGAGACAGACTATTTAAAGATCAGCATGGAAATTTGGAAACTACACTGTCATGTCAAAAATTGCTATGTTAGATTTTGTTATTCAGGAGGGACTGTAAGTCTTGATAAAAATTTGGTTTGTGAAAAATGTTCTGGTTTAGGAGTTTAGAAAAGTTTATGGAATCATTTTATGCAACTACATTAGGAATACCTGACTTATAAGAGTACAACTGCCAATTTGAAAATCATGGTAAATTATGTAAAAATCTTAGTGAATAAACACTTAATGAAGTATGTCATCTTGTGCATAAAATTCAAGTTAGTAAAAGTATAATGGGAATGGTTGGAATTCAACAAGCGTAGAGACAAAATTTGCAACGGAATATGTAGCTGCTGTTGAAATACATTATTTGAAAGTGGAACTGCCAATCTTTATAACTAGTGGTGTCATCGTACCCTGAAATACAAGGGTATGTTGAAAAGTAATGCTTTTGAATCTTTTATGTTTTACTTAAAATATTTTAACATACTTTATCAACATTCTACATCTTTATTCTTTGTTTCTGCATATTTATTTCTCAACATATTCGTCCTGGTGGCAGACACATTTTTCTCAACGAGAGACCCGTTTGTCAATCCTGTCTCTGTTAAATGTTTGACATTGTTATTGGAGCCACATCACCACCTCTGCTTGCATCGCTTTATCATTACCAAAGTGAAGTTCTTGAAGATGTTCTTTGAAGTTTTGGAAACAGGTGAAAATAGGATGGAACCAAATTGGGACTGTATAAAGGATGACTGGTAACAGTGAGCACAAGGCATCAGATTGCTGTTGCATGCTTTTTCATATACACTGACATAATTATGTTGCACACTGCCATGTTATATTCTACAATTCAGAGGCCATTAGTGACAGAGGGCTGCAGATGTGTAGACATCGAGAATAAAGGTGTAGAATGTTATGTTTGTTTTATTTACAAAGCTTTAAGCATTTTCACATAAAAAAGTGGAGGCATTGCTTTTCAGGATGCCCTCATACATATTAGTCCTCAAGGTTTTTCTTAATATGTAATGAGATGGAATTTTTAATTAGGTATCAGATACACACACAAAAGTTACCGACTAAAGCTAGCTTTCAGAATGGAATTCCTTTCTCAAGCTATAACACACACACACACACACACACACACACACACACACACACCTGTCTCCCTACATTGTCCTCATTTGACTGCCAACTCTTTCCTGGCCGATGTTGAGTGTACTGGGGTAAGGTGGGAGTGCAGTGTTTGGTGTGGTGAGGGTTGGAGCAAGGTGGGAGGCAGGGAGGGAGTTGGGAGGAAGCTGCTCGTGGGAGAGTGGGGAGCTGTCCATGGGCTAGCTAGGGATGCAGGTAGAGGGGGCATGTGGCAGAGGGCTGAACCCTCAATTTCACAGACTAGGGTGTGAGATGGCAGCACACAATTAGTTGACATGTATTGTGTGGGAGTACACACACACACACACACACACACACACACACACACACACACACACACGCACTATTTGATGAGGTGGGGGACAACGAGTTACCTTAGGTTTAGGTCAGGGAGGTTACAGGAGAGAAGGATGTGCTGTAAGGATAGCCCCCATCTGTGCAGCTCAGAAAAGCTGGTAGCGGTGGGGAGGATCCATATAGCACAGGTTGTGAAGCAGCTATTGAAATCTTGCATGTTGTGCTCTGCTGCATGTCGTGCCTCTGGGTGGTTCACCTTGTTTTTGGCAACAGTTTGACGCTGGCTGTCCATTCTGGTTGATGGCTGGTTGGTTGTCATATCAATGTGAAACACTTTGCAGTGGTTGCAGCAGAGCTTGTATACAACATGGCTGCTTTTTCAGGTGGCCCGGCCTCTGAATGTGTAGGATAAGCCTGTGAGGGGACTGGACTAGGTGGTGCTGGGTGGGTGGATGGGGCAGGTCTTGCAACCGGGTCTTCCACAAGGGTATGATCCCTCTGGCAGGGGATTGGGGGTGGGAGTTTGGTGGGTGGTGGAACACCAGTTTGGGAGGGGATGGAAGTATTTCGGGTAGGAGGTACCTCATTTCTGGGCATGATGATAGATAATCAGAGTCCTGACAAAGGACGTGGTTCAGTCATTCCAGTCCCAGGTGATATTGGGTGACAAGAGGGGCACTTCTTTGTGGTTGGTTCTTGGGATGGATGTGAGGATCAGGTGTATGTGGGGAGATGGAATGGGAGATCTGTTTGTGTATTAGGTCTTGGGGGTATTGCCTGTCTGCGAAGGCCTTTGTGAGGCCTCCAGCGTATTGGGCCAGGGAGTTTTCATCACTGCAGACGTGTGTGCCACCAGTGGCTACACTGTATGGGAGAGATTTTTTGGTGTAGAAGGAGTGGCAGCTGTAAAAGTGCAGGTACTGATGATGGTTGGTGGGTTTGATGTGGAGTGAGGTGTGGATGGAGCCTACTGAGAGGAGGAAATTGACATCTAGGAAGGTGGCGCAATGGGTGGAGGAGGGCCAACTGAAGTGGATAGGGGAGAAGTTGTTGAGATTGTGGAGGAATGAGGATAAGCTTTTCTGACCTGTGCAGATGGGAGCTATCCTTATAGCACATCCTTCGCTCCTGTAACTTCCCTCACCTAAACTTAGGGTAACTTGCTGTCCCCCAACCCCTCACAAAATTGTATGAAAGAAAATTAGTTATTAACAGGAGTTGAAGCTGTAATAAATGGAATAATTCCAACTTCGTGAGTCACACGTGTCATCCATTCTGCTTAGATGAACCCATGACATATTGTGCCGTTCGTCTTTAGAATTTCTCTATTTGCTGCATTCATTTTGTTTCCTAAGGAACCAAGAAAGAGTACCAATATTCCAGGATGGGTTGGACAAATGGTCCCTTAACAATTTCCAACATAGGTGAGTTACTCATTAGATGAAATCTTGAATGAATCGTAGCTTGGCACCTGTTTCTTGACAACTGTATGAAGATTGTCCCATCATAAGTCTGTGAAATCATTGTTTTTTTAAATAGTTGTTACTGATTCTTGTGGCCTAGCTCAAGTATTTTACTCTGTCAATATGGAATCAAATCTCTTTTATGTTATTGTGCATGTTACCTTGAACTTTAAAATATGGACAGTCATCTTGTTCTCGTTTCCATAAATTTTATTTCATTGACAGTCAGCATTCAATATTTGTACAAACCAAACATCATCTGCAAGCCTTCCTGCATTTGACAACAATATTTTAACCATTCTCCAGCTCCTTACCTAAAGTATTTTCAGTTGAGTTTCTTAATTTGTCACATTTGCTGAATATTTTCCTATGGGTCTGACTTGTCTCCCCACTGTAGTAAATTGAGAAATCCACACCTATCTGTTGCCACTATATCAATGAGTGGATTTCTAAGTACAGTAGCTGTGCAAAATTGTTTCTGGAAGAAATACTGTGTGTGTTTCAGAACAAGTAGTTCGTCTCCTCTCTCCTGCCCTCTATTTCACATGACAAAAAAATTCAGTATTTCATCCAGTTGAGCTGTATTAATGAATGTCAGATGAAAAGAATGAGTGTGCTATATTTGAGTGCTACCTATGAACAGTTACATTGGAAAGAGTGAAAACTATGACACTATTAAAAGCCCTTAGTTAAATTTTAGTGAGGATTAAGGTAATCAGCCGAGGTAGATTCCAGTGACCAATCCAGACATTCACACTGTCTTGGTGGATTACTTTTTGAGGAACAAATCTGTACCTGAGGGGTAAAGCAGCATAAGTTAAATTTCCATAGTTTTGAAATATTATATCCAATTCCTCTTTTACCCTTTGCTCCGGTACTTATCGTGGCTTTCTGGTATGTACATTTCAGTGTGTTGTCTGTGGCTGGTGTGCGCACACATGCTTGCACTTTTCTCTCCCTCTGCACCCACACTGCCTGACACTGGCATGCATAAATTGTTGCATTACAGTAAGTGTTTCTCTCTAAAACTAACGATATTTACTCTCAAATACAGGGTGTGACTGAAAGAAGTTCCCAATATTGGAAGCTAATAAATTCAATGAAGAAAGGCATTGTCTGGGTCACTTGTTATGTTTTATGAGGATAATTATTTTGAACTTTGTTGTAGATCCTCCTCATCTCCCTGTGTCTAACTACTGTGAAGCACAGCTTTTTCAGCAAAGTGAAGATTTATTTAAAACAATGGAAGTTTTACAAATGAACCACCATTTGCTTTGAAAAATCTGAACTGTGGGTCAAAGCTGGCGAACGTGGGAGTGCTTAATACTGGCAGACAAGTGGGCAACATGTATGGTAAAAATGTATCTCAGAAAGGAAAGGCATGTGTTGTACCATCTGGTGAACCACATATTACCAGCATAATAATCATGGAGAATTTCACCCAATTGAGGCTGGAAAAAATTCTGTAACACCTCAATCATTATCACTCTTACCAATAACAGTGACTCCATCCGCCTCAAAAAAAAAAAAAAAAAGGGGGGGGAGGGGCTCCTGGTGTGAATAGGTGTGAATAGGATTTGCACATTGAGGGTTCTGTACATACTTAATTAAGTATGTAGATAGTTCATCCAGTCCGGGAATCGAGCATCTCAATTGTTGCCTGTTATCAACATTGATACTGGCAAGATATCGGTTATAGAGATTCCAAGACTTTCAAGAATGTTTTAATTTCAGACTTGAAATCAGGTAACAAATGATGAACGAAATATTTTTTTTCATATGATACAATTACAAATTAACTGTTTTCTAATTTTTTCCTTTACTTCCACTGTGAAATCTTTCTTCTCACCAAGTTCATGATCCTATGTGAAGGGAAAGTACTGTATATGTTTCAAGAGTATAATGGCTGTATCTTTTGATTGCATTCTCTTAGAAGCTTATGTTTGTTATACCATCAAGGGATGTGACATAAATTTCAACTTAAGTATGCGTATCCGTTCCTGAGAGCAAGGGGTCTTAATAGATGGTCAGACAGATAGTGTGATAACAAATGACAGAATGTTTTTATTTGTGTGATTTAAATACAAATTAACAAATTTCAGACTTTTTCCTTTGGTCATCGTGTCAAATCTTGTTTCTTGATAAATTTCATGATTCTAGGTCAATGGAAAGTACCCTGTAGGTTTTGATGAGTGAGCTTGTGACTATCAAACTATGAGATGTAAATAACTGTACCTGCTGATTGTATTGACTTAAAGCTTCACGTTTTTACATTGCCAAGAGACTGTAGATCTTAATATGTGATGTAAGTTTCAAGTTGATATGTCTACATATTCCTAAGAAATAGGGTTTAGAACCATTGGACAGACAGACAGACAGACAGATTGAGACAACAAAGTAATCCTATAAGAGTTCTGTTTTTACTGACGGAGGTAAGAAATCCTAGAAAAAGGGGCAGAGGTGGGAGGGGGGGAGCAGAGGTGAGAGAGTCATGAATCCAACACACAAGAGTTAAAAATGGCACACCACTCTGTCATTTTGGTATCATGTGCTGCTCATTAGTGAAATTCACAAGGGTTACTGCCAGACCAGTATCAGTTTACTGTGTCAGAAGGGTGGAAATGTATGTCATCAAGGAGGAAAAAAGGCAAAATAAATAAATAAATAAATAAATAAACTTCTGTATGCAAGCATTCAGAAGGTGTCAACATATCTTTGTACAGCTATGACACTCACTTGCCTTCACTTTTCATCTAGTTGCTATTTTGTGGGGATGCATTTGCAGATCTCAGTGCGGAATTCTCCTCGCAGTTCTGTTGGGCAGCAGTTGTGTAGCAGTGTGTTTCTGTGAATAACTCCAAGGCCCTGACAGCTGCCCTTTTTCTAAGTCTGTTACGGTGTGCGGATGGCTAGGAAATTTTGTTTCAATGCAGAACCTTTTTTTGTAAAGTTTTCAACCAACAGTGACTTGTTTTCTTATCCCTCCTAACACACTCCCACCCACCCACCGAGTACAAAGCGGGCAGGAGATGCACACTATGTTACTATCAGCAGCCACCATGTTTTGATAGTTTCTTCAGAAATAAATGCTCAACATTTTTCCAGACGTCCCATTGTGTCCACTGGAAACAGCCCATACACTGCTCTTTGATGACATACTCTTCACCACCCAAACCTATGTCCCTTCCAAATCAGTGTGTTCTGTCTGATGTTTATGTATGTAATCTCTATATGTCTCTTTCCGATGTGCCACACACTGCACATGGATTTTGTATAATGTATCTCAGTTTCATGGTGTTACAATAATGCTTGTAATTTTTTATGTAAGTCTTCTGAACATTCTTACTAGCAATAGGGGCTGTCACCCATCTGTCCTGAGGAAGTGATGCAGTTTTTAAATTTCAACATAGAAGAAAGTTTTTGCATAAAGAAAGATTACTGCTTATCAAAAGTTTCATAACAGTTTGTCTGTTGTTGATGTAGAGTGTGAAGAAGATGGTAAAGGAATATGTGCTTATAATTTTATTAGTGTTGTAGAAACAGTTACCAGAGATAAGTATAATATGGCACTCATAGCATAGCTGTTATTAATATAAAGATGATAACATTTTTTGTGTCATTTGCATCTAAAAGGTAATTGTTTCTTCGACTATTTCAGTTCAAAAGTTAAATTCAGAATTTTGAATTTGATCTTCATGTACTTCATCAGAAATAATTCTGATGGAATCCTGCTGTTACTGCATGTGACTTCTTCTGTGTATAATCATCTTGTTATTTGGCTGGTGATGTCAGGATGATGTAATGGAGTGACTGAAATGTTTTTTTGCAAATACAGGAAACAGCAGCTGAAGGGCTGATACCAGAAACTGCCATGATTCTAGCTGTTACACTATTTTGTTATTATTAAATGATTGGAAAAGAGCACAGGTAGTCCCAGTCTTCAAGAAGGGTCGTCGAGCAGATGCGCAAAACTATGGACCTATATCTCTGGCGTCGATTTGTTGTAGAATTTTAGAACATGTTCTTTGCTCGAGTATCATGTCGTTTTTGGAAACCCAGAATCTACTATGTAGGAATCAACATGGTTTCCGGAAACAGCGATCGTGTGAGACCCAACTCGCTTTATTTGTTCATGAGAGCCAGAAAATATTAGATACAGGCTCCCAGGTAGATGCTAGTTTTCTTGACTTCCGGAAGGCGTTCAATACAGTTCCGCACTGTCGCCTGATAAACAAAGTAAGAGCCTACGGAATATCAGACCAGCTGTGTGGCTGGATTGAAGAGTTTTTAGCAAACAGAACACAGCATGTTGTTATCAATGGAGAGACGTCTACAGACGTTAAAGTAACCTCTGGCGTGCCACAGGGGAGTGTTATGGGACCATTACTTTTCACAATATATATAAATGACCTATTAGATAGTGTTGGAAGTTCCATGCGGCTTTTCGCAGATGATGCTGTAGTATACAGAGAAGTTGCAGCATTAGAAAATTGTAGCGAAATGCAGGAAGATCTGCAGCGGATAGGCACTCGGTGCAGGGAGTGGCAACTGACCCTTAACATAGACAAATGTAATGTGTTGCGAATACATAGAAAGAAGGATCCTTTATTGCATGATTATATGATAGTGGAACAAACACTGGTAGCAGTTACTTCTGTAAAATGTCTGGGAGTATGCGTGCGGAACGATTTGAAGTGGAATGATCATATAAAATTAGTTGTTGGTAAGGTGGGTACCAAGTTGAGATTCATTGGGAGAGTCCTTAGAAAATGTAGTCCATCGACAAAGGAGGTGGCTTACAAAACACTCATTCGACCTATACTTGAGTATTGCTCATCAGTGTGGGATCCGTACCAGATCGGGTTGACGGAGGAGATAGAGAAGATCCAAAGAAGAGTGACGCATTTCGTCACAGGGTTATTTGGTAACCGTGATAGTGTTACGGAGATGTTTAACAAACTCAAGTGGCAGACTCTGCAAGAGAGGCGCACTGCATCGCGGTGTAGCTTACTCGCCAGGTTTCGAGAGGGTGCGTTTCTGGATGAGGTATCGAATATATTGCTTCCCCCTACTTATACCTCCCGAGGAGATCACGAATGTAAAATTAGAGAGATTAGAGCGCGTACAGAGGCTTTCAGACAGTCGTTCTTCCTGCGAACCATACGCGACTGGAACAGGAAAGGGAGGTAATGACAGTGGCACGTAAAGTGTCCTCCGCCACACACTGTTGGGTGGCTTGCGGAGTATAAATGTAGATGTAGATGTAGATGTATTTGCTTGGAACTCTCAGGAGCACTTTTCCATAAAATGCACAGGAATTACTTACTTTATTACTAAAAGATGACAATCTATACTAATTACCATAACTTATCTGTTAGTAATAGTACAACCATAGCAATGAAATGGAATTCAAATGACCACATCAAGAATTCCATATATTAGAACCTTATGCATACTGACATTTGTCTCATCAGGCTTATTGTAATCACCCAGTCTACAACAGTACCATTCAGAAGAGACTAATATTGTGTGTCAACTTTGTAAATAATTAAAAATGAGGTAACAAGTTAATGAATATTAGAGGCATTGAGTTGTTGAAAGGCACACAAATAGTACTTAAAAACTTTGCTAGATTCCAGGCATCTTCTCTCTCTCTCTCTCTCTCTCTCTCTCTCTCTCTCTCTCTCTCTTTCTCACACACACACACACACACACACACACACACACACACACACTCCTACCCTTCGTCAACCATGCCCCTCCTTCTCTGCCTCTTTTCTCCCTTCATCCACTCCACCCAACACAACCCGTCAGCCAGTATGCCTACAGAACTGCAGTCCCAATATTGTGTATTCAGCTGGCACAGTGTGACTGTACAGGTGTGCATGTGTGTGCATGCTAGCTTGGAAAAAGATTCATCTGAAAACTATTAAAAGTTGCTCTTAAGCTATTTGCATTCTGCCAGAACTTTCTGTGCTCCATTTATATAGCACCTAGTGTCAAGTCTGTTTTATATAATAAAAGTATTTAGTTGAACTGAAATTTTTAAAAACCATATTCAGAAAAATAGCCAAAGTCCCAGCAAATGGATGTCAGATTGTCCAAGTTTTAGAGCACATGGTGTTTCAGAATGAATGTCCAGGTTTTAACACTTTGTACCATTTATTATATTCAACTCACAATTATAAATAATACATTAACTGAAAGAATAAATCAAACAGTTTTCCTTTCAACTGCTCAATGCGACCACCGTTCATCACACTGCACACATCGAGGTGAGAGACAAGTTCTTCCCAAACCGTGATCAGTATGTGTGTGTGTGTGTGTGTGTGTGTGTGTGTGTGTGTGTGTGTGTAGTAATTGTTGCAACAGCTACTTCAGTTCTGATTCTAAATTCAAGCAGAGGAGCTGGTAATGGAGGCACATACACATGATCCTATATGAAAACCCAAAGGTGAAAATCACATTGTTGTCAGGTCTGGTGAACTTAGAGTGTATGTGAAATGAGCTCTGTGATCAGGCCCCTTGCAGTGAATCCAGCAGTTGGGTACAACATAGTTTAACCAATCGTGTACTGAGTTATGCCTATTATCTTGCTGCCAAGTAAAGTTCTGTGATTTAGCTTCTTCCAGTTGAGGAAATAGCCACAGTTCTAGCGCATCAAGATAAGAAACACCAGTTACAGTTGCTTCACCAAAAAGGAGAGACCTATAAACTTTCCACCGGGATATGACACAAGAAACATTCAATTTAGGAGGGCCTCATTGGTACTGTACCATGTTGAGGGGATTTGCTGACCCCCAGATGCGCACATTATGTGTGTTCACATTTCCACTTATGTGAAATGTCAATTCATCATTGGAAATGAGACTATCCACAAAATCTGAATCATCATGCAGCAACATTTCGTTCTCAAAGTTGACAAGTAAATCATACTGTGTAGCCTTTAAAGATTGTAACAACTGCAAATGATAAGGATGTATTTGTAAGTGACTCCTTAAGCCTCCATACAGATGTCACTGTAGGTGCTTCTTCAGAACAAGTCTTCCAAACTGATTTCTCAGGGCTATGTGTGAAACTCTTTCTCACTCGTTCATTTTGTTACTAGTAAAGTAGCAGCAAGTGACACAGAAAAATATATGTTCACAAGCTGCGACATGGTCGCGAATAAAAATGTGTGTTGAGTGTTTTTAGTGCAGAAAATTTAATACATCAATATTTTGTAGAAGTTATTGCACTGGTGGCAATTGTCCTTTATGCATTTTACTGTGGTTCAGATAGTGTGATGGAAGTGTGCTGAGCTTACTCATTGTTGTGTGCATGTGCAAATCTCATCCTCCCTGTTGCAACATATAAGGGGTGTTCAAAAAGAAATGAGCCAGAGGCATAATTACAGAAACCAGTACCTGTTTGTTAGAAGTATTGACCCTAGCTGTTGAGACACTTACCCCACTGTGACACAAGGTGGTGAATGGCTGTCTCATAAAATTCCCAGGGCTGCGATGTTAACCAGTTCCTCATGTACAGCTGGATGTTGTCGTCCACATGAGTGCAGGAAAGGTTATGCTGGCTTTCTTCTTTGACCAAGATGGCCCCCTTCTGATTCACTTCCTGCTGCATGGGACAACAGTGAATGCCCAGTATTACTTGCAAACCTTGACCACCCTTCACCAAGCTATCAAATCAAAACAACTGGGCAATCTCACCCGTGGGGTCATTCTGCTCCACAACAGTGCAAAGCCTCATACAGCCAACAAAGTCGCGGCACTCCTACAGAAATTAAAATAGGAGGTTCTCAGCCACCCTCCTTACAGTCCGGACCTCTCTCCCTGCGATTACGTCATTTTTGGTCCCCTTAAAAAGGTTGTGAGGGGCAAACAATTCACCTCGGATGATGTTGTCCAGCTGTATGTGTGGAACTGGTTAACATCGCAGTCCCGGGAATTTCATGAGACAGCCATTCACCGCCTTTTGTCACAGTGGGACAAGTTTCTCAACAGCCAGGGTCGATACTTCTAACACACAGGTACTGGTTTCTGTAATTATGTCTCCGGCTCGTTTCTTTTTGAATGCCTCTTATGCAACAGAGAATGAAAAGCAGCATCAGCCATCATGACAGAGTCTTACAAAGAATACAGGGTGGCACATGATAAGTCACCAATTGAATTTTGATCTTACAACTATACTATTGGGCAATAGCTTTCAAATTGTGCGCTCAACTTGGTGCAGTTCATGGAAATTATGTGAGATGTCGTTGCGAGTTCATCACTTCTGTTGTGGGTCCACCATTTCAGTTGGATGGTTGGACAGAGGACGGTTGACCATTGCAGAAAAGGTGTTACTGTGTTACTGTTCGTGGCTACGAACAGTGTTAGATTGACACAGAGAAGGTTTTGTGCTCATTTCGGCACATGGTGGGCTCCCAGCCCATAGACAATACACAGATTACATAAAAAATTTGAGGGTACTGGATCCGTTCTGGAGTGTCAGCGGCCACATGCACGTACCATACAGTCGCCACAAAATATTGAAGCAGTTTGAGTGGCTTTGACTCTTAGTCCGAGTAAATCAACAGGAAGAGCCAGCGCAGAGTTGGAAATTTCACGCCGATCTGTACAAATAATTATTCAATCTGACCTTCGCTTGTATCCATATAAGATGATTGTGGCACATAAGCTTACTGCAGGAGATAAGGAGTGGAGACTGCAGTTTGCAAAGTGGGCAATCGAGCAAGACCAAGAGGCAGTGCTACACAACACATGGTTTTCTGACAAAGTTTACTTTTACGTGAACCGTGATGTGGACAAACAGAATGTTCGATTCTGGGCACATGAACCTTAGCAAATAATCCACACGAAAGGCACCTACGGGGAGAAAGTGTGTGAGTGGGTTGGGATGTCAAGCCATGGAATCATTGGTCTGTTCTTCTTCGATGCTACAGTAACTGGTGAACACTATTGACACATGCTGCAAAACCAGTTCTTTCCTCAACTCATGGCTTCACACCTTCCACTGCAGACACAGTTGTTCATGCAGGATGGAGTGTGCCCCCATAGTGCCAACGTTGTGCTTCATTTCCTACACAAAAGACGTGGCCTAAGGGTATTGTCAAACAGATTTCCAGAACGTTATGTGGGAGGAGGAATGTGGCCGCCCTGCAGCCCAGACATTAACCCACATGACTTCTTCCTTTGGCGGTTGCTTAAAGAGAACCCAAAAATGCAGTGCAACTTCGAGCCATCATTGTGAAGTTATGCCGCACCATTCCAGAATATTTGTCGGAGAGTTGTCACAAATGCACGTGTGTGACTTGAAGAAGTTGTAAACCAAAATGGCAGTCATATTGAACATGTGATTCATTAGGTTGTATTTCCAAGCTGTATTCTTTACTTCTACATCAATAGATTACAAATCTTGTCAACAACTTATTGTGTGCCTCCCTGTGTGAAGTTAATAGGGTTAAATTACTGAAAAAATTTAAAATTTGTGTTTGTAATATGAAATAATTCTGATTCACCTACAACATAATTGCATACATTTAAATAAGAACTATGTACACATATATTCGATATCATAGCAAGATTATAAACTGATATTATAATTTTTGACAGCTATTCAAACTGACTATTAGTACCCAAAGAAGGATAGTCTTTTAACTTGGTGGTGACGTGTTTATAGAAGTGGCCAAGGTTCTGTCATGCTGCAGTATCAGATTACATGAAATTCTGAAGTCATCTGTCTTCTATTGTAGGCATAATGGAAGGCATTTCCTTGACTGCAGTGTGAGGAAATGTAAGCAAAACTCAAAAGGGCCTCCTCATAATCCTCCTCCAGCAACATCTGATATCATTCCAGTTCTAAGAATCCACATCATGTAGGGTGCTTCAGGGCGTAACAAGTGCTGCATTCATGAACCAAAAGTTCTGATGGTACTTGTTACAGCCATTCTGGACTGATTAGGTTGGTAAAACACTAAGGATATTGCGTAAAGGAAGACTGTGACATTGTCTTCTATGTACAATTTGTTGTTACATTACTAATTTGTTGTTACTTTACTATCAGGATTGCCGGAGAATAAGGTACGTGGAACTCAGTAATAAACCTTCAATACACCAACGTGTGTCTTTTGTTCCAAACAAGATGCATAAAACACAGAAATAACTTAGAATAATCATTAACCAAACAAGTATAGGAAATATATCGACTTGTGAGATATCAGCAAAGTGGCAGACTTACAAAAATGTAGGTAATCACTTGCTTCAGAACCTGGCAATCGTTTCTTCAGAAAAAGAGAGATGGAAAGGCTTTGAGGGAAGATAGTGTACAATGATAAGTTGCTAGATAGAATGGGTAAGGTGGCACAACAGGGCAAGATGAAAGGGACATCAGCAACATTGCTCTATAATGGTTTCCTCGACCCGAGCTACTGGGTGTCTTTGGTGTCTAATTCTTCTAGTATCCTGTTTCTGTCAACTTTTTCCATTCTCTTTTCTTGAATGAATGAACTCTAGGTTCTATAAGTTATGAGTCTCCAAGCCTGTGTTGGTCTGTTAGTTTGCTGCCGTCTGGTAAGTAGATATTACTTTGAGGTGTATTATAGCTTTCCATTGCTGATATAGCAGTAGGTAACACAGCCATATCAATAATTAAGAGAAAAAACTTTACCCCCAGCTAAAATTAAATAGTCTTCATTTTATTTTAGCATTATTGACAAAGTCACTCCCTCAGTGGCTGTTTACTTCATGAGTCATGCTAAATGTCCCTGTTTGACAGAACACAATTTTGTGAGTCAGTTATGTCAACAATACATAGTTATATAATGTACGTATCACATATGTATAAGTATCAGATACACGTCTCGAAATTGATAATGTCTAAATAAAATGAAGACCTTTTAATTGCAGTCAGAGGCAAAGTGTCTTTTCTAAAATCATTTTGAGATTCAGTTATTCTACTTTTTTCATGGTATATGCTGTGGCAACTACATTTGATAATTCAAAACTGTGTGCTGGAATTGATTTGGATACACAGTCATCATTTGCTCTTTCAGAGCACACCTCATGTACCAAGTAGAAAACTACAACTTGCCTCGGGTCTCTCCTCATTTTTTCACTTGTCTGTGGCAAGTTGAAGCTATGCACTCATCCATAAGGTGTGCTCAGGTAATGTAATTGGTAATACATTACCTTTAGGTGTGATCCCCAGTCTGGCACCCAGTTGTGACTTGTCATATATAATCAACATGGATATTATTTGCTTTATCTGTTATTACATTATGGATCATTTATTTCCATATAGTGTAGCACACAGAAATTGTAACAGCAGAAAATGAGAGTGCATTGAATTCAAGTAAAGGCAGTAGCAGCATTTTCATGTATATTCTGTCAGACAAGTGTAGAATTTAGATAATAATTGAGGTGGTTATGGTGCAGTTGAAACTGCCAAAAGGCGGGAATTTAAGGAGATGGGACCTGGATAAACTGAAAGAACCAGAGGTTGTAGAGAGTTTCAGGGAGAGCATAAGGGAACAATTGACAGGAATGGGGGAAAGAAATACAGTAGAAGAAGAATGGGTAGCTTTGAGGGATGAAGTAGTAAAGGCAGCAGAGGATCAAATAGGTAAAAAGACGAGGGCTAGTAGAAATCCTTGGGTAACAGAAGAAATATTGAATTTAATTGATGAAAGGAGAAAATATAAAAATGCAGTAAATGAAGCAGGCAAAAAGGAATACAAACGTCTCAAAAATGAGATCGACAGGAAGTGCAAAATGGCTAAGCAGGGATGGCTGGAGGACAAATGTAAGGATGTAGAGGCTTGTCTCACTAGGGGTAAGATAGATACTGCCTACAGGAAAATTAAAGAGACCTTTGGAGAGAAGAGAACCACTTGTATGAATATCAAGAGCTCAGATGGAAACCCAGTTCTAAGCAAAGAAGGGAAGGCAGAAAGGTGGAAGGAGTATATAGAGGCTTTATACAAGGGCGATGTACTTGAGGACAATATTATGGAAATGGAATAGGATGTAGATGAAGACGAAATGGGAGATAAGATACTGCGTGAAGAGTTTGACAGAGCACTGAAAGACCTGAGTCGAAACAAGGCCCCGGGAGTAGACAACATTCCATTAGAACTACTGATGGCCTTGGGAGAGCCAGTCCTGACAAAACTCTACCATCTGGTGAGCAAGATGTATGAGACAGGCGAAATACCCTCAGACTTCAAGAAGAATATAATAATTCCAATCCCAAAGAAAGCAGGTGTTGACAGATGTGAAAATTACCGAACTATCAGTTTAATAAGTCACAGCTGCAAAATACTAACGCGAATTCTTTACAGACGAATGGAAAAACTGACAGAAGCGGACCTCGGGGAAGATCAGTTTGGATTCCGTAGAAATGTTGGAACACGTGAGGCAGTACTAACCTTACGACTTATCTTAGAAGAAAGATTAAGAAAAGGCAAACCTATGTTTCTAGCATTTGTAGACTTAGAGAAAGCTTTTGACAATGTTAACTGGAATACTCTCTTTCAAATTCTGAAGGTGGCAGGTATTAAATACAGGGAGCGAAAGGCTATTTACAATTTGTACAGAAATCAGATGGCAGTTATAAGAGTCGAGGGGCATGAAAGGGAAGCAGTGGTTGGGAAAAGAGTGAGACATGGTTGTAGCCTCTCCCCGATGTTATTCAATCTGTATATTGAGCAAGCAGTAAAGGAAACAAAAGAAAAATTCGGAGTAGGTATTAAAATTCATGGAGAAGAAGTAAAAACTTTGAGGTTCGCCGATGACATTGTAATTCTGTCAGATACAGCAAAGGACTTGGAAGAGCAGTTGAACGGAATGGACTGTGTCTTGAAAGGAGGATATAAGATGAACATCAACAAAAGCAAAACGAGGATAATGGAATGTAGTCAAATTAAATTGGGTGATGCTGAGGGAATTATATTAGGAAATGAGACACTTAAAGTAGTAAAGGAGTTTTGCTATTTAGGGAGTAAAATAACTGATGATGGTCGAAGTAGAGAGGATATAAAATGTAGACTGGCAATGGCAAGGAAAGCGTTTCTGAAGAAGAGAAATTTGTTAACATCGAGTATAGATTTAAGTGTCAGGAAGTCCTTTCTGAAAGTATTTGTATGGAGTGTAGCCATGTATGGAAGTGAAACATGGACAATAACTAGTTTGGACAAGAAGAGGATAGAAGCTTTCGAAATGTGGTGCTACAGAAGAATGCTGAAGATAAGGTGGGTAGATCACGTAACTAATGAGGAGGTATTGAATAGGATTGGGGAGAAGAGAAGTTTGTGGCACAACTTGACTAGAAGAAGGGATCGGTTGGTAGGGCATGTTTTGAGGCATCAAGGGATCACAAATTTAGCATTGGAGGGCAGCATGGAGGGTAAAAATCATAGAGGGAGACCAAGAGATGAATACACTAAGCAGATTCAGAAGGATGTAGGTTGCAGTAGGTACTGGGAGATGAAGAAGCTTGCACAGGATAGAGTAGCATGGAGAACTGCATCAAACCAGTCTCAGGACTGAAGACCACAACAACAACAACAACAACATGGTGCAGTTAATATGTTAATTCAAGTACTGTTAAGGCACTTTCATCGTAAACATTCTTAATGGCTCACGTTGGATAAAATGCTTTATGAAAATGGTATAGCTACTTTTTGATTGAAAACTTTTCTCTTGGTATAGCTAATTTTCCATCATGGAAGTAAATATTCTTTGTAGCTCTTCTTTCTTGACAAGTGAATGAACATAGTTCTCTTTTTCACCAATCCCACTTCTGTGTTCATTTCTGGTATTCGACCTTAGTTCTTCTTTTTCTTTTCTTCTCTCTCTCTCTGAAGCTGATTTCTGATGTTGAAAGATGTGCTTCAAAAGTGAATTCCTGATGGAACTTAAATGTTAATTTAGTAAGTGAATTCTATTGGCATCTAGTCAGCATTCTTACCCTCTCGTTCTACAAATCTATGATGTAATGTCCTGATTGATCCAAATATGCTGGATCTCTGTTTAAAAACCATGCACTATCAGAGAAGCTGAAATTGAGGATATCGTTTCAGAAGTGCAGACATTGAGCGTTAGAGCCAGAGTACTTCATACTGAACTGGTTTTCTTTTTGTGTGTTGAGTTGGTATAATACTGCTAAAAATTTCTGAGATGGTAAGTCTTAAACAGGAATCATCTGAATTCTGTGCTTCTTTTCATTTCCACAATCTCTATAGTACTGATTGTGATAACTTTATGAACAGACAACATATTGATCCTATTGTTTGGAGAAATGGGGCCGTCTGAGTAAACCTACAGTCACAAACCACTTTGGATGTTGCATGTGCTTCAGTCTGAAATATTGTTGACAGTTCGAGAGGGAGTGATGTGAAATAGCAAATTGTTGAATTTATACACTTTATATGCAGTGTAGACTCCTTGATTATTTGTGTGAACTTCAAACAAATGAGTGTTATATAGATGTTCTTTTCAGATTATTATTATGTAATGTAACTAACATATGTTGTGTTCAGTAATTTGTATTTTCACACAACAGGTCTTGTAACATAAATAATTGCACTTCTGTTGCATTTGTCAACTATGCTCAGTCAAATTTATTTACTATTTCAGGGTTGTGACTATGTTATAGCACTCACTCATATGAGAATGCCAAATGATATTAAACTTGCTGAAGCTGTTGAAGAAATTGATTTGATTCTGGGAGGACATGATCACATTTATGACATTAGACAGGTAAATTAGTTGGATTTTCTTTTGCAAAATAGCTAATACGTGTGTGTGGTTTTATAACAATGTGTTCAGAGGTAACTGAAAAACTTGAGGAACAGCAGAGCAATATTAAGAAAAGTCACTAAATTTAAAGATGTGCAAGATTTTGGAATTATTACAAATTTTTCTTACTTGTCTCAATTGGTGTGGCCAGTCTACATTCTGGTATGATGAACTTACATACAGTTTTAAGGATGATTGTGTAAAACTATTATCTTAAGATATCACAACCAAATAATTCAATAAATTGAGTAACTGGTATCATGTAGGTTTGTCAAACATTTCAAGTGGATGTGAAACTTCTGGATGAAGTTATCCACCTCATGACAATGGCTTCAGCAGAGTTATTTAGGCAATTATTTAAATGAAACTGTGCAACTGTTTTCCTTTAAAAGGAGAATGCTGTTATCATAGACAGTAATTACAAGTATTTGTAAAGGATAAAGAAGTACTGCAACATTGATCAACTTGACTGTTTTCATGTCCCTGACTGAACCCTCTACACCTGGGTACAAAATAGGCCCAGAAATGAGTAACTTATATCATCGGTCTGTCAATCAAGTGATGGGTAATGTACAAGATGATTCTAAATCCCATATACTGAAATGTGCCTTTAACACATTTACTTACTTTGAAGTACTGGTACTTTGTTGGCAGGTGTCTAGCTGCTTGCAACTAAATATACAGGGTGAGTCACCTAACGTTACTGCTGGATATATTTCGTAAACCACATCAAATACTGACGAACCAATTCCACAGACCGAACATGAGGAGAGGGGCTAGTGTAATTGTTTAATACAAACCATACAAAAATGCACGGAAGTATGTTTTTTAACACAAACCTACGTTTTTTTAAATGGAACCACGTTAGTTTTGTTAGCACATCTGAACATAGAAACAAATACATAATCAGTGCCATTTGTTGCATTGTAAAATGTTAATTACATCCGGAGATATTGTAACCTAAAGTTGACGCTTGAAACCTCCGACGTTCAGTTGCGTGTTGCAACAAACACGGCCAAGGTCGGCGAGCAGCATCTGCAGGGACATGTTTATGATGACGACCGTGTTTACAAGTGTGGCTGTAGTGCACTGTTGTGGTTTGGTCTAGCTGTCGCAGTGTCTACATGTAGCGCTTGCTGCTATTGTTATTCTGCATTCGTCTCCACACGCAGACCAACTGTAGTACACCGTGTTACCAGACGTCTGTGATAGTGTAGTGTTTTGGGAACTGTGACCATGTTGTATTCGAACTCTGAAAAGGCGGAGATGATACTCATATATGGCGAGTGTCGACGAAATGCAGCTGAAGCCTGCAGGGTGTATGCAGAACGGTACCCGGACAGAGAGCATCCAACATGTCGTACATTGCAAAACATCTACCGCCAACTGTATGCAACAGGTATGGTCATAGCACGCAAACGGGTCCGTAACAGGCCCGTCACGGGAGAAGTGGGTGCAGTTGGTGTGTTAGCTGCTGTTGCCATGAACCCACACATGAGTACACGGGACATTGCGAGAGCCGGTGGACTGAGTCAAAGTAGTGTCATGCACATACTGCATCGTCAGTGCTTTCACCCGTTTCATGTGTCGCTACATCAGCAATTACACGGTGATGACTTTAATCATTGAGTGCAATTCTGTCAATGGGCATTAACAGAGAATGCGTTGCAGTTCTACCTGTTTACCGATGAAGCGGGTTTCACAAACCATGGGGCAGTGAATCTACGGAACATGCATTACTGGTCCGTGGACAATCCTCGCTGGCTCAGACAGGTAGAGCGACAGCGACTGTGGACTGTAAATGTATGGTGCGGAATCATTGGCGACCACCTCATTGGTCCTCATTTCATTGCAGGGGCCCAAACAGCTGCAACATACATCGCGTTTCTACAGAATGATCTGCCAACGTTGCTCGAAAATGTCCCACTGGAAACGCGTCGATGTATGTGGTATCAGCATGATGGTGCACCTGCACATTCCGCAATTAACACTAGGCTGACCCTTGACAGGATGTTCGACGGGCGTTTCATAGGACATGGAGGACGCATAAATTGGCCAGCCCGTTCTCCTGATCTTACACCTCTGGACTTCTTTCTGTGGGGTACATTAAAGGAGAATGTGTACCGTGATGTGCCTACAACCCCAAAGGATATGAAACAACGTATTGTGGCAGCCTGCGACGACATTACAGCAGATGTACTGCAGCGTGTACGACATTCATTACGCCAGAGATTTCAGTTGTGTGCAGCAAATGATGGCCACCACATTGAACATCTATTGGCCTGACATGTCGGGACACACTCTATTTCACTCCGTAATTGAAAACGGAAACCACGTGTGTACATGTACCTCACCCCTCATGGTAATGTACATGTGCGTCAGTGAAAAAGACCAATAAAAAGGTGTTAGTATGTGGACGTAATGTGCTGTTCCAGTCTCTTCTGTACCTAAGGTCCATCACCGTTCCCTTTGGATCCCTACGTAATTCGGTGCTCACCGATACACACGATCGAACAGCGGAGGAGTGGTACTCAAGCGTCAACTTTAGGTTACAATATCTCTGGATGCAACAAACGGCACTGATTACGTATTTGTTTATATGTTCAGATGTGCTAACAAAACTAACGGAGTTCCATTTAAAAAGAGTAGATTTGTGTTAAAAAACATACTTCCGTGCATTTCTTTATGGTTTGTATTAACCAGTTACACTAGCCCCTCTCCTCACGTTCGGTCTCTGGAATCGATTCGTCGGTATTTGATGTGGTTTACGAAATATATCCAGCGGTAATGTTAGGTGACTCACCCTGTATATTTTGGAATATTACTGCCTGAAATCCTAAAGACATACAAATTGAAACATATATAACACACTATGGATTGAATTCCAACAATATGGAAAGGATAGATTGCTACTCACCACATAGAGGAGGCATTGAGCCACAGACAGAAACAATGGAAAAGAAAGCTAGAAATATTTGAGCTTTTGGACAAAGTCTTTCCTCAGAAGTAGACCTCTCACACTTTTACACAACTCACTCAACACACGGCTACTATTTATGGGTGTTAAGGTCTGACTGACTGTCTGACGTGTGCATGTGGAAGGTGTTGGTAAGGAGGAGGCATGTGGCGAGGGAGAGGGGATATACTAGGATAGAGAGGGGATATACTAGGGTTAATGTGGGGGAAGATGCTGCTGCTGCCTGTGGGAGTGTGCAGGGATGTGGTGTGGACAGGACAGGGCTGCTATAATCCGTTCATCATAATTAAAGACAAGAATGATGAAAATTCCTGACTTAACCACAGGGTAATTTTTCTGCATAAGCTGTGTGTAACATAAGAGAGTATTGAAGGATTTCACCAAACAGTTAAATACTGAACCCACTGAAGGTATTACTTACAGTTAGTCGTCTATTAATCTCTAAGCTCCTTCCTTATCCGAACCCAAGAAATACATTTGAGTTCTGGAAGTGTCACCTGCTACGTTGATAACGAGCCTGTCAACAACAGAATCCATGAAGCCAACCAGGCGCAGCATTTTCTCTTCTTCTTTTATGATGAGCCACTCCATATCCTGTCAGTGTTTGGCAGAGACGTGTGAATAAGCTGCGTGCATTAGTTCCAATTCGTCTGACAGCTTAACAGTCTTGTTACTTCTCGGACCAAATCTTGCAGCTTGGTTCCAGATCAGTTCTGTTGGGTTCATATTGTAATGGTACAGTGGCAAATGTAAAGATGCAGAATTTGTACGATGTGCTTGATGCTGTGAAAATGATTATTTTTCATATTTCTACAATACTTATCTACCTCTGTGGTATTAAACGATGGACACAGTCCAAATAAAGAGGATTTGGTTTTTCATTTTCGTCTTAAAAAATTAAATTGTTATGTTTTCTTAATTTAAACAACTTTTATGAACAGTCTTTCATAAAACATCGATAATTAATAATTTGTATTTGAAATGAAAACAGGAACTTCATGTCCAATATGTAATTAGAAACAAGAAGAAGTGCATTATTCATAAAAAAATTATGATGGAGTTTTATAATTACGAGATGTAGGTATTTCAATTCAAACGATAAAAAAAAAAAAGATATCGGGGAGATACTAACCAACGCACAAGTAACCACGTTTAGTTCACATTCCCTTATGCTACTGACTGCACCGCACATTTAATGTGGATTTTATTATCAACTGCAGTATAACGGTTTGGAAAACTGTGAAAGCCGATTATCTCCATAAATTTATGAAAAACATTAAGAGCAGCCTATTTCTTGGCACTTTTTAACAGTGTTCCACGTGCGTGTTTCATTACGGAACAGTGTCAGTTAGACCATCAGCAAGAGCAGTCCTGCTAGTTCCTGCTACTAATAAGACGAGTACACCATTCGTTTGTTACATATTTTTAGGAGCTTCAAACAGGAGTGACTTATTTTCAGTTATCTGGGTAGTTACTAGTTTATTTTTGTAATTTCTTGCAAGTTTGAGTGCTTACTAGGCACAACCTTTTATTTGAATAGCTGTGTAGTGTACAGTACTGCCATTGCTATTGACCCTCGTATCGTACAGGCTTTTGTTTGTTTGGTTAGAACAGCTCAGTGTCAGTTAGACCATCAGTGAGAGCAGCACTGCTAGTTCCTGCTACTAATAAGGCGAGTACATAGTTTGCTTGTTACATATTTTTACGAGCTTCAAACAGGAGCGAGTGCAGTAATGGATAGGAACTGTAATTGTTGTGTACAGATGCGAGCTGAGTTGGTGACCCTTCGCTCACAGCTCCAGGCTGCTTTGGATTCCGTCACACAGCTTTAGGCTGCTGCCAAGGGGCGTCACTGTGGGGGATCAAACTCGGGGATACGAGGGACGTCGAGCACGTCCCATGTGTCCTCCGATCAGTCCACTGCTGTGGCCGCCCCGGGTACTGCCTGCACTGAGGTTGATCCCTCACCTGTGGTCGAGTGGGAGATCATTCCAAAGTCTGCCAGGCAGCGAAAAACTGGGCCAATTGGCCAATTGTAGGGCCTCCCCCGTTCGTTTGACGAACAGGTTTCAGGCGTTATCTGTGGCTGACGATGTCTCTGAGCTGGATGCAGTCGTCCACCCTGTTCCAGAAGAAGCGTCTCGACCCGCAAAGTCTGGGCATTCACAGAGGATGGGTTTGCTGGTAGTTGGGAGCTCCAACGTTAGGCGCGTAATGGGGCCGCTTAGGAACATGGCTGCCATGGAGGGAAAGGAAGCCAGTGTGCACTCCATGTGCATTCTGGGGGGAGTCATTCCGGATGTGGAAAGGGTGCTTCTGGATGCCATGAAGAGTACAGGGTGCAGCCAACTGCAGGTGGTGGCTCATGTCGGTACCAATGACGTGTGTCGCTTTGGTTGGAGCAGATTCTGTCTGGTTTCGGGCGGCTAGCGGAAATGGTAAAGACTGCCAGTCTTGCTTCCGAGCTCACCATCTGCAGCATCGTTGATAGAACTGACTGTGGTCCTTTGGTGCAGAGCCAAATGGAGGGTCTGAATCAGAGGCTCAGGCGGTTCTGTGACCATGTAGGCCGCAAATTCCTTGACTTGTGCCATCAGGTGGTGGGTTTCCTGGTTCCGATTAATAGGTCAGGAGTCCACTACAAACAGGAGGTGGCTACACCGGTAGTAGGGGCTGTGTGGAAGGGACTGGATGGTATTTTAGGTTAGAGGGTCTCAAGGAACCACAGAAGGGATGTCCATCTAAAAGTGGCAGGTAAAACACAGTAAGTTGGATGAAGAAATGACTGGTATTGTAGTTGTGAATTGTCGTAGCTGTGTTGGGAAAGAACCAGAGCTCCAAGCCCTAATAGAAAGCACTGAACCTCAAATAGTTGTAGGTACAGAGAGCTGGCTAAGCCGGAAATATGTTCAGCTAAAATTTTTTCAAACGATCTAACAGCTTTCAGAAAGGATGGATTAAATACAGTTGGTGGTGGAGTATTTATTGCTGTCCGAGGTAGTTTACCTTGTAGCGAAACTGAAGTAGATAGTTCATGTGAAATAGTGTGGGTAGAGGTTATACGTGACAATTGGACTAAACTATTAATTGGATCATTTTACCGACCCCCTCGACTCAGAAGATATAGTTGCTGAACAGTTCAAAGAAAACTTGAGTCTCATTTCAAATAAGTACCTTGTTCATACAATTATAGTCAGTGGTGACTTCAATCTACCCTCGATGTGCTGGAAAAATTATATGTTTAAAGCCGGCGGCAGGCATAAAATGTCATCCGAAATTGTACTGAATGCTTTCTTAGAGAATTATTTTGAACAATTAGTTCATGAGCCCACTCGAAGCGTAAATGGTTGTTAAAGCATACTTTACCTTTTAGCAACAAATAATCCTGGACAAATAGTGAGTATTGTGATGAATACAGGGATTAGCGACCACAAGGCAGTTGCTGCTAGGCTGCATACCGTAACACCTACAACCATCAAAAAGAAACGCAAAGTATATCTATTTAAAAAAGCTGATAAAAATGCTCTTAACATGTTTTTAAGAGACAGTCTTCACTCCTCCCAATCTGATCATGTAAGTGTAGAAAAGTTGTGGAATGTTTTCAAAGAGAGAGTATTGACAGAAATTGAGAGATATATACCACATAAATTAATAAGTGATGGTACTGATCCCCCATGGTACACAAAACGGGTCAGATCATTGTTGCAGAAGCAAAGAAAAAAGGGTGTCAAATTTAAAAGAACGCAAAATCCCCAAGATTGGCAAAGTTTTACAGAAGTTCGAAATACGGCACGTACTTCAATGCGAGATGCTTTTAATAATTTCCACAATGAAATTCTGTCTCGAAATCTGTCAAAAAACCCAAAGAGATTCTGGTCATACATAAAGCACACCAGTGGCAAGACGCAATTAATACATTCACTGCGCGATAACACCGGTGCAGTCACTGATGACAGTGCCAATAAAGCAGATTTATTGAACATGGTTTTCTGAAACGCTTTCACCAAAGAAGACAAAGTTAATTTTCCTGAATTCCAATCAAGAACAATTGCCAAGATGAGAAACTTAGAAGTAGATATCCTCGGAGTAATGAAGCAGCTTAAATCAATTAATAAAGGCAATGCCCTCGGTCCAGATTGTATACCAGTCAGATTCCTCTCAGAGTATGCTGATAAAATAGCTCCATATTTAGCAATTACATACAACCACTCGCTCACAGAAGGATCTGTACCTAAAGACTGGAAAATTGCTCAAGTCAATACAAATACCCAAAAAGGGAAGTAGGAGTAATCCACTGAATTACAGGCCTATATCACTAACATCAATTTGCAGTAGGGTTTTGGAACACATACTGTATTATGAAGTACCTCGAAGAAAACGATTTATTGACACGTAGTCAGCACGGTTTCCCAAAATATTGTTCTTGTGAAACACAACTAGCTCTTTATACTCATGAAGTAATAAGTGCTATCGACAGGGGATGTGAAATTAATTCCATATTTTTGGATTTCCAGAATGTTTTCGACACCGTTCCTCACAAGCGTCTTCTAACCCAACTGCATGCATACGGAGTATTGCCGCAGTTGTGCAACTGGATTTGTGATTTCCTGTCAGAAAGGTTAAGGTTCGTAGTAATAGACAGAAAGTCATCGAGTAAAACAGAAGTAATATCCAGCATTCGCCAAGGAAGTGATATAGGCCCTCTATTGTTCCTGATCCATATTAACGACATAGGAGACAATCTGAGTAGCTGTCTTATATTGTTCGAAGATGATGCTGTCATTTACCATCTTGTAAAGTCATCAGATGATCAAAACGATTTAGATAAGATATCTGTATGGTGCGAAAAGTGGCAGTTGACCCTGAATAAGGAAAAGTGTAAAGTTATTCACATGAGTACTAAAAGAAATGAGCTAAATTTCGATTACGTGATAAGTCACACAAATCTGAAGGCTGTAAATTCAACTAAATACTTAGGGATTACAATTACAAATAACCTAAATTGGAACGATCACATAGATAATATTGTGGGTAGAGCAAACCAAAGATTGTGATTCATTGGCAGAACACTCAGAAGGTGCAACAGGTCTACTAAAGAGACTGCTTACACCACACTTGTCTGCCCTATTGTGGAGTATTGCTGTGCGGTGTGGGATCCGCATCAGGTGGGACTGACGGATGACATCGAAAAAGTACAAAGAAGGGCAGCTCGTTTTGTATTATTGCAAAATAGGGGAGATAGTGTCACAGACATGATATGTGAATTGGAGTAGCAATCATTAAAACAAAGTTGTTTTTCGTTGCGATAGGATCTTCTCATGAAATTTCAATCACCAGTTTTCTCCTCCGATTGTGAAAACATTCTGTTGGCACCCACCTACATAGGGAGAAATGATCATCATGATAAAATAAGAGAAATCAGGGCTCACACAGAAAAATTTAAGTGCTCGTTTTTTTCCATTTGCCGTTCGAGATTGGAACGGTAGAGAGACAGCTTGAAGGTGGTTCATTGAACCCTCTGCCAGGCACTTTATTGTGAAAAACAGAGTAATCACGTAGATGTAGAAAGCTGCCTCAGCCGATTAAGAAAAATGTTGATGGCTGTTAATACTTTTGAATATCTTAAAGTTTCATTTAACGCAACTTGGTAATAATATATCTAATACATAAGTAGGACCTACTTTTAGGAGCTACTTTCAAGAGCATAACAACACCAGTGTACGTGTGCTATGGCTTCTGACCAATCATTACATTTGTGTTTGTTTACATCATGTTTATTCTTATGATGAATGGATTATAGGTGCAGCATGGAGTTGCTGTGTTGGGGTGGAGGAAGAGGGGGAAAGGGAGGGGGGAGAAGTAGAGAAGAGAAAAGAACTTGTAGGTGGATTGGTGGGATGGGAGGGTGTTTGTAGACTGTAATGGGAGCAGGGAAGGGGATAGACTGGTAGAAGACAGGGATTAACAAAGGTTGAGGCCAGGGGGATATGGGAGCGATGGATATGTTGTAGGAAGAATTTCCACCTGTGGAATTCAGGAAAGCTGATGTTGGTGGGAAGAATCTAGATGGCACTGGCTATAAAGGGATCATTAACATCGTAACAATGAAGCACATCATGTTGGGCTGCATGTTCAGCAAGTGGGTGGTCCAGCTCTTGGCCACAGTTTGGTGGTGCCCATTTATGCAGACAGAGGGCTGTTAATAGTCATGTACACATAGAATACGGCACAGAGGTTGCAGCTAAGTTGGTAGATTGCATGGGTGCTTTCGCAGTTGGTCCTATCTTGTATGGAGTAGAAGATACCATATTCACCTGATTATAAGACAAGGTATTTTTCCAAATTCATTATTTGAAAAATATGGGGTTGCCTTATATTCACAGATTAAACTATTGCTGCTGAGGTCAATGGTTTTTACATTGCTTAATGGATTAATATGGGGGCCTTCTTACATTTACAGTTCAAGCTTTGGGTGTTATACAAATTTCTTGTGGTCAATCCCAAGGGGAACAACTTAGCAAACAATGCCTGTGGTCAAATAGGCTAGAGATTTCTCAGTACGCTGAAGCACTCGATACAGTATTGATCTTGCTCAAACAATCGTGCATCATTTGACTCGCGACACCAGCAGAAGGGATATGCGAGATACTACAAAGTAGAGACTACAGTAACTAATACTCTGTTTAAAAATTGACAATTTTGTGAAACATAAGAGCAAATAGCTTCAAATTCTGTCAGCTTACAAACTTTAATTGTATTTGAACAGGTTTGCAATAAAAGTTCTCTCACACATACACATACATTTATGCTGCTTTTTAAGTAAAGGTGAAATTCAAAGGTGAACATCTTGTCCTTGAAAACCCATTGCTGGATTCTGAACCCAAGTCAATATTTTATTTGTAATGATTTACCAAGTGAGATGCAAATGGGAAGTTCAGGTGCTGTTCATGTATTATACCAGGAAAAAATGTACCAGCTTTTAATCAGCTTCAGAACAAGGTGATTACATTCAGATGAAATGAGAAAAAAATTAATCCAGAATTATATGTCTAAAACATGAAATAAATCACATTAAACTGACTGCAGTTGTAGAATAAATTACTTCATGCAGTAGAACCAACAGACATCACTGCATCGCGGGATGAGCGAAAGTTTGAGAATCGAACTGAATCATGACTACAATCTTCTATTGACGTACTGCTTGCTGTTGGTACATAATGAGCTGCACCCTCACAGTTGATCAAACATGGCATATGGAATGTTGGAGGGGACACAGTGACACCAGTTTGGCTGTGAACTTGGATAAGTGCGAGGAGGGGAGTAATGAATGGGCAGAAATTATGTCAAGTTGCTGACTGTGGGAATGTATACTGTGTACTTTGGATTTTTATGAACAACCAGCATGTTTAAACTGCAGTTTATCAGAATCCAGTTGCATTCAGAATCGAATTGCTTTAAAATTGGACAAATACTCAACAGTAGCATAAATACCGTATTTACTCGAATCTAAGCCGCACTTTTTTTTGTAATCCAAAAAACCGCCTGCGGCTTAGAATCGAGTGCAAAGGAAGTGGAAGTTCTGAAAAATGTTGGTAGGCGCCGAGACAACTAACTTCTGCCGTCGAATATATGTAGCGCTACACAGGCATGCTTTGTAGGCACAAAGATAAATACTGGCGCCAAAACCACTGCGTCAGTAAATAAATAAAAAAAGGGGGTGGAAGACGAGCTTTTTTTCTCTGCCCTGAGTTTCGACCACTGCATTTTCATACATTACCCAACGAAGCAAATACAAATTCCGTATTGTTCATCTTCGAATGTAGCAGAATTTCAATGTACTACGAAAATCCGACTGGCAAGACTGTTTGGGATGCTTGTCAATATGGCCAACTCTACGTTCTGAATTTTTTCCTGCCCGGTGAGAAGAGATGGTTACTAATAGGAACCTGACGAAATGTGAATCACATGCAGTATTCTCTTCACCATAAGAATAATACGAATATAAACATTTTGTCATGTATTCTTTCGTGTTTGCTGCTATCTCATTTAAATCCTGTCTGCCTAATAAACTACAAAAATAGAGTGAGACAACAGCAAATGCGGAAGAATATACATATCGTGTCATGTTTATCTTCGTATTATTCTTATGCCTAATAGTGATACAGTCAGAAACAAAGCACGGCAACTGACTAGATTTTAAATCTAAGATGACTCTAATTTCTGTGCAGAATTTGATGTACTAAAGAAGCGGCCGCAAAGATTTTCAAACGGAGAAAAATTTTCGCCTAACTCTCAATCAGAACATGTTCCATCATACGCAGTCTATTATTTGGTTCTTGTTGATCATTATCACAGAAAGCAGCAGTGTAAGTAACAACAAATAGCAGTCTCTTGCCTTTGTTTCGCTAATGAGACGATTCCTCTTTTTTTAATTGTAAGCGACGGTAGCGTGCACGAAGGCAAGCCATGCCGCGAGCGGCGACAGGCTGTAAACACGCACTATCAGAATGCGACAGTACAGTATTGCATTTTCAGCTTAGAGTGACGTAAACACCTATAACAAAGAAAACGGCACTTATCAGATCAAAGCAAAATAAGCAAAGGAAGGGTACCCGTATAAATACGGACGGAGCGCCTGACGCATAGCAATGGCTACCTGGTAAAGCTTAACTGCTAAGCTTACGACTCGAACCAAACTACTGTAGCTGTATTGTCATTCATTCGACCTAAATTGTGTCTCATATTACAATGGACCAACTTTGTTTCGATTTGGAAGTGCGGCCTAAAACTTTTCTCTCCCCTTGAATTTCGAGTCTCAAATTTCATGTGCGGCTTAGATTCGGGAATTTTTTTTTTTTTTTTTTTTCTTTTATTTTGAGTCTCATTTTTCAGGTGCAGCTTAGATTCGAGTGCGGCTTAGATTCGAGTAAATACGGTATCTGCAGGAGATACTAAAAGTCTAGGTTGGGGCGAGTGCTGTACTTATATGTTTTGTGCAGCATTGTTGTCAATGAACACTGTGAGGTATGATGGGTACAATAGGGGGAATATTATCAGCTGCTTGTTCTACACAGCCAATGAGAGATTGGCAAACAAAAGACTATAACATTCTCATGTCAGTGTAAAAGTGAAATCTGCTATGAGTTCAGAAAAAACAGCTGTGTACTCTGGTCCCACCATATCCACAACCTTAGAAATCGCAACATATTCAAAAGAAGCAAACAAATATTTGGGCCAAGATGGGCAAAGATGTAAGTTCCACAGCTATCTTGTTAGAATGATAATGATGATGATGATGATTATGATTAAAAATATTGATACCACATGTGACAGGCTAAGTAAAGGAAAAAGCCACTGAAGATAAAATTTAAGTTAAACAATTTCTTTTACTTTTAAATTTTATTTCTCCTTGTATTATGAAAATGTAGACAGTCAATAAATGGAGTTTTAGAATATGTGTAATGTTAACCATTTAGGCAGATAACCTTACATTGGTAAAAGTTGTACATTTGATTTGTCAGAATATGTTAAAATATAATTTTTTGTCAAGGAGCCTCTTAAAATGAAGGGGTGTCTTATATTCAGAGTCGTGTTATACTCTGGTAAATACAGTACCAGTGACAGGAGTGGAATAGGTTGTAGTGAGAGGATGTATGAGGCAGGTCTTGCATGTGGATCTGTTGCAGGAATATGAACCATAATGCAAGGGGTTGGGAGCGAGAGTAGAGTAGGAGTGAAGATTGCATAGGTTGGGTTGGCAGCAGAACATCACTGTGGGAGGAGTGGGAAAGATATTTCTCATTTCAGAGTGGGATGAGAGGTACTCAAATTCCTGGCAAAGAATGTGATTCGGTTGCCCCAATCTTGGATGGTCCTAAGTCACAAGAACATTGCTGCTCTGTGGCCAGGCTATGGGTATGTGGGAGATTGTAGGTGACTAGTGAGACAAGCACAGGAGATACGTTTTTGGACAAGGTTGGGAGGGTAATTTCGGTCTGTGAAGGCCTCAGTGCAGCCCTAGTCATTTCTGGGGAGGAACTGGTCATCACTACAAATGCGATAGCCATTGGTGGCTAGATTTTATGGAAGAAGATTATTAGTGTGTAATGGGTGGCAGCTGTTGAAGTGAAGGCATTGTATGTGGTTGGTAGGTAAGATGTGGATGATGGTACTGATGTAGTCTTATTTCAGGTGGAGTTCAATATCATAGAAGGTGGCTTGTTGGGTTGAGGAGCACCAGATGAAGCAAATGCAGGAGGTGTTGAGGCTCTAGAGGAATGTGGATAAGGTGTCCTTACTCTCGGCTCAGATCATAATAATGTCATCAATGAATCTGAACTATGTGAGGGGTTTTGGATTGTGGGTGGCTAGGGAGGATTCCTCTATATGGCCCAATGAATAAGTTAGTACAGGATGTACCATGTGATTGCCCATTGCTGTGCCACAGGTTTGTTTGTAGGTGATGCTTTCAAAGGAGAATAATTATGGATGAGGATATAGTTGGTCATAAATTAATAACCACTACAAGATCATCCATCAAATCTCCTTTGGATCCTCTAATAGCTGCAAAACTGAGCCTTCCTGACCTACCACATTTACCACACCCTGAGAAACCCTCTCCTGCCACCCTAGAGATCCCAGATCCTAAACAGACCTACAACTCAGTTATGAAAGTGTCCTCCAAAAGCCTCAGTGTCACAGAAGCATCAGTTCTTCCAAAGGCCTTACTTTTTTCCTCATTCTCAACCATGTTGGACTTGTTAAAGACATGCTCTCCTTCTTCTGGTCCCTACAGTGGAAACTCTCTTTCACTACTAATCCTAGCAACCAGATTTAATCTACAACCAATACTGAACCCTGCCTCACTCAGTATAATCCTCCATCCAACTGTGATCCACCCCCCACTGCTCCCAACTCACCCCCTGTTAATTTTCCAGAATTTCCTAATATTGAAACTTTCCTCACCTTCATATCCAAATCCCTCAGCATAGAAAAGACACTCTCAATTTCCTCCACTGACACTCCACAGTTCCTGTTCCTTTATCTCCCTGCTTGTCACTGTTGATGTCACCTCCCTCTACATTAACATCCCCAATGCCCATCACCTTCCTGGTATTGAACAGTAGCTTTTGCTCCTCACGGGTTTGGGGCTAGAATAGACCTGAGGTATTCCTGCTTGTCATAGGAGGCAACTGAAAGGAGTCTCCTGCTTTTCAGCTTAATAAATTTTAGTCCCCTTTTAGGGTTTGAATTCCATCTTTCAAAATTCTATAGAAGTGTGGGCCATTTGGGGAAAGACGCCTTGCATGGTGCATCATCTACCCATTGTGTGCTGATACTGTCTGTACCTGTTATTGTAATGGAAATATAATTGTACCCATAATCCAGGCTTTTGGGCAAGGACGCCTTGCAGAGTGCATAATTTACATCAATTGTGCACTGTCATCTACTGCATCCACAATAATAATGGATCCTTCATTTGCATCCAGCATGATAGCCAGTCCGTCATGTACCCTTGTGGTACCCTGACAACACAGGGATCGTGCTGCTGATGCCTGCACTGCAAACTCTCCAAGTATGCCAAGGAGTAGATGCCCGTATACCTGGGGCATTGGGATTCCTGGCAATGGCCATCCTGCCAGGTGGCCTTTGCTGTGGCTGGGTGGCACCTGTGGGGAGAGTGCCGGGTCAGAGTGGGTGGCATCAGGGCAGATGACCTGCAGTGAAGCGGATGAAGTTGTTCGACGCTGGTGTCAAATGGCCCCAGCAGTCTCTAAGAGATATAAGGTGCAATATAATGCTGAGAGATACGATCCCGATTCGTTCCCTTCCCTGACTACACCATGGGAGGAACGTAGGGTTAAAGGTCAAGTAGAGTAGGAAAAGGGAGAGAAGGAAACATAGTAGATGAATATGGATTGGGGGGGAAGAAATGAAAGAGGAAGCTGCCTTGTAGAATTTTGCACAGATCATAACTTAATCATAGCTAACACTTGGTTCAAGAATCATGAAAGAAGGTTGTATACCTGGAAGAATCCTGGAGATACTAAAAGGTATCAGATAGATTACATAATGGTAAGACAGAGATTTAGGAACCAGGTTTTAAATTGTAAGACATTTCCAGGGGCAGATGTGGATTCTGACCACAATCTATTGGTTATGAACTACAGATTGAAACTGAAGAAACTGCAAAAAGGCGGGAATTTAAGGAGATGGGACCTGGATAAACTGAAAGAACCAGAGGTTGTACAGAGTTTCAGGGAGAGCATAAGGGAACAATTGACAGGAATGGGGGAAAAGAAATACAGTAGAAGAAGAATGGGTAGCTCTGAGGGATGAAGTAGTGAAGGCAGCAGAGGATCAAGTAGGCAAAAAGACGAGGGCTAATAGAAATCCTTGGGTAACAGAAGAAATATTGAATTTAATTGATCAAAAGAGAAAATATAAAAATGCAGTAAATGAAGCAGGCAAAAAGGAATACAAACGTCTCAAAAATGAGATCGACAGGAGGTGCAAAATGGCTAAGCAGGGATGGCTAGAGGACAAATGTAAGGATGTAGAGGCTTGTCTCACTAGGGGTAAGATAGATACTGCCTACAGGAAAATTAAAGAGACCTTTGGAGAGAAGAGAACCACTTGTATGAATATCAAGAGCTCGATGGCAACCCAGTTCTAAGCAAAGAAGGGAAGGCAGAAAGGTGGAAGGAGTATATAGAGGGTTTATACAAGGGCGATGTACTTGAGGACAATATTATGGAAATGGAAGAGGATGTAGATGAAGACGAAATGGGAGATAAGATACTGCGTGAAGAGTTTGACAGAGCACTGAAAGACCTGAGTCGAAACAAGGCCCCGGGAGTAGACAACATTCCATTAGAACTACTGATGGCCTTGGGAGAGCCAGTCATGACAAAACTCTACCATCTGGTGAGCAAGATGTATGAGACAGGCGAAATACCCTCAGACTTCAAGAAGAATATAATAATTCCAATCCCAAAGAAAGCAGGTGTTGACAGATGTGAAAATTACCGAACTGTCAGTTTAATAAGTCACAGCTGCAAAATACTAATGCAAATTCTTTACAGACGAATGGAAAAACTGGTAGAAGCGGACCTCGGGGAAGATCAGTTTGGATTCCGTAGAAATGTTGGAACACGTGAGGCAATACTAACCATACAACTTATCTTAGAAGAAAGATTAAGGAAAGGCAAACCTACGTTTCTAGCATTTGTAGACTTAGAGAAAGCTTTTGACAATGTTAACTGGAATACTCTCTTTCAAATTCTGAAGGTGGCAGGGGTAAAATAAAGGGAGCGAAAGGCTATTTACAATTTGTACAGAAACCAGATGGCAGTTACCTGTGTAAGAGTCGAGGGGCATGAAAGGGAAGCAGTGGTTGGGAAAGGAGTGAGACAGGGTTGTAGCCTCTCCCCGATGTTATTCAATCTGTATATTGAGCAAGCAGTAAAGGAAACAAAAGAAAAATTCAGAGTAGGTATTAAAATCCATGGAGAAGAAATAAAAACTTTGAGGTTCGCCGATGACATTGTAATTCTGTCAGAGACAGCAAAGGACTTGGAAGAGCAACTGAACGGAATGGACAGTGTCTTGAAAGGAGGATATAAGATGAACATCAACAAAAGCAAAACGAGGATAATGGAATGTACTCAAATTAAGTCGGGTGATGCTGAGGGAATTAGATTAGGAAATGAGACACTTAAAGTAGTAGATGAGTTTTGCTATTTGGGGAGCAAAGTAACTGATGATGGTCGAAGTAGAGAGGATATAAAATGCAGACTGGTAATGGCAAGGAAATCGTTTCTGAAGAAGAGAAATTTGTTAACATCGAGTATAGATTTAAGTGTCAGGAAGTCGTTTCTGAAAGTATTTGTATGGAAGTGTAACATGGACGATAACCAGTTTGGACAAGAAGAGAATAGAAGCTTTCGAAATGTGGTGCTACAGAAGAATGCTGAAGAAAAGGTGGGTAGATCACATAACTAATGGGGAGGTATTGAATAGGATTGGGGAGAAGAGAAGTTTGCGGCACAACTTGACTAGAAGAAGGGATCGGTTGGTAGGACATGTTTTGAGGCATCAAGGGATCACAAATTTAGCATTGGAGGGCAGCGTGGAGGGTAAAAATCGTAGAGGGAGACCAAGAGATCAATACACTAAGCAGATCCAGAAGGATGTAGGTTGCAGTAGGTACTGGGAGATGAAGAAGCTTGCACAGGATAGAGTAGCATGGATAGCTGCATCAAACCAGTCTCAGGACTGAAGACCACAACAACAACAACAAGTATTTGAAAAATGACCCCTTCACATAGTGTTCATTAAAAAATGACGATCATTCCACTTGGGACCTGTGGAATGTTGCAATGGCTTACTTGTTTCAGTTGTAAATATTTGTCATGTATTGTTGTTTTTCTGACATGTTCCAGACCACCTCACTACGGACCAATTGGAATGAAAGTAAATCTAATCTAATCTAAAATCAGATCTCAGTAATATTTACATTGATGGGAATATTTTTATGGTCAATTAATTGCATAATGATACTATCAGCAAGGAAACTATCTGAAGTATGAAATAAGCAGTATCGCAGGCACAGTTCAGCTTTGAATGTTAACAAATGAACTCATGAATAATGAAGTTAACTGCTATACACAATTAGTAATTGATGTTCATGACTGTCGTAACCAAGTAATACACAAACTCAATCCTAGTCACATAAATAGGGTTTTTTTCATAACCTCTGAAGAAATATGGAAATAGCTTTTTGGGACTCTGCAAGATACAGAACAATGAATGGCACAATACAAAACTACAATAGTGGGTCATTCCATGTCAATTCAACGTACATCTCAACCTGACACTCTCGGATTTCTTACAATTTGGTGCATTCAATGACCCAGATAAGTGATGGAAAAATACCAATTTGCAGATATGTGTTACAACTCTGAAGAAAGTTACAGGTCTGGAAAGTTTGGAATTTGTGCTAAATTTACATGCATATGTCACAACATAAATGACTTTAATTCTGGTTTTAATTCAGTTACAGCAATGAAAATAGTACCATTGGAAGGCTAACAAATAGACCTTTAAATTGATACGTCACATGACAGGTTTCTGAGAATTTTCATACTAAAGGACATTGGACTTGACCTTTGACCTTGAATATCTCAAAACAGCCCATCTTCAATTTAGAAAGAAAAGATATTTAATTGCTCCAGTATGTTACTAAAAATATGGTAAATATCAAGATGGCACACCAAAGGCATCATGCACAAAAAATTATTTTGTCAACTTAAGTACACCATCAACCTGCAATGAGCAGCTATGTATCCAGTTTTTTCTATAACACCAGCCAATTGCAGTTACTTTTATTCAGACTAATTCTTTAATATTTTTAGCTGTGAACATCCAATGAGAGACTTTTTATTTCAACCAGTCAACATTAGCCTGTTTCAGTGAGCAGCCAATCAGAAAGAATTTTATTTCAAACAATCAACATTAGCCTGTCATAGTGAACAGCCAATCAGAGAGACTCTTATTTCAACTAGTCATCATTAGTCCACTGATCTCTGTAAATTATGCAAATTTTGTTTTGTATGTTTTATGGCTGTGGCTTGTTTAACAAAAAGAGTGTAAATGTGTCGTAAAGTAATATTTAGTAAAAAATGGATTTCAAGTCAAAATTGTATTGTTGCAATCTGTTTAGGGAAGAGTGCAGAAGAATTTGAGGAATATTCAGGAGTGGATGATAAACAAGTAACCTAATGTATTGTTAGGTGAAAAATTAACCCAACAATCACTGCAGATGTTGCCTCAGTTGTGCCAGGTACTTCCAGAGAAGATTTAAGTGAAGATGAAGTAGCATCATATCTGGCACTCGATGCTTTAAATAGTAGCCTTCAGTATTTAGGTGAATCTGGTGTGAAGGAAAAGAGGCTTCAGAGTGAGGAAAAGTACACAAAGCGAAAACCGAAAAAAAAAAAAAAAAAAAAAAAATAGCCTGTGTGTTGGAGCATACTTATGTGGCACAATCGGAAAAAGAAGAGAGTGAAAATGGAGAAAGTGAAATTATCACCCAGCTGAAAGATGAGTTTCACAATTTAGACCACAGACCGAATGTGTGACAAAACACAAATTCTAACTGTACTCCCAAAGAGTTGGAGTATAAGGAAAACTATGAAAGAATTCTCTGCTTCAGATTACATGGTATGGAGAGCAAAACAGTTAGTAGCAAACATGGTATATTAGTGACACCAAATCCAAAGCCAGGTAAGACATTATGTGAGAAAACTGTTCAATGTGTGCATGATTTTTACTGTGATCATGACATGAGCCGTATGATGCCAGGAAGAAAAGACTTTGTGTCTGTGAAAGAAAATAGAATTACAGTACATAAACAAAAGCATCTAGTGTTGCACAGCCTTAAGGAGATGTATGCATATTTCAAAGATAAATACCTAGATATAAACATTGGAGTCTCCAAAATTTGTGAGTTGCGGCTAAAGCACTGTGTTCTTGCCAAAGCCAGTGAACCCATGCTGTGTGTGTGTGTGTGTGTGTGTGTGTGTGTGTGTGTGTGTGTGTGTGTGTGTCTTGCACTAGAAATTCAAGTTAATGATTGAAGGTTGTAAACTTAAAGCACTAACAAAGAGTGAAAAATGCACATTACTGTCATACAAGCACTGTTTAGCATTTGTTACATGTAATCCTGCACTACCAGCATGTTTCTTAGGTTCATGTCCCTATTGTCCAGGCATGACAAGACTAACTGATTATCTGTATGGTCTGTTTGGTAAGAAATGCATTGAAGAAATTGCATATAAGTGTTGGTTAACTACAGGCAGGGTAGTTCTAGAGGCTATAACAAAGTCTACAGATGATTTCATTGAGGTGTTTGCATCGAGGTTACAACAGCTCCTACTGCACTCATTTATCTCCCAGCAGCAGTCACATTTCTGTAAAATTACTAAAGAAGATCTCAAAGTAAATGAGTTTCTTGTTCTTTGTGACTTTGCAGAAAATTACTCCTTCACCATTCAGAATGAGGTACAAGGATTCCACTGGAATAATTCACAGGCTACAATTCACCCATTTGTTGCTTAATACATAGACCCAAGAACTAATGAAATACAGCATGTATAATACGTGGAAATATCTGACTGCCGTCAGCATTATACAGTATAGGTTTGTTCTTTTCAGACAAATTTCATCAATTTCTTGAAACGTCAGTTTTCAAATCCAAAGCACATTTATTACTTTTTGGATGGATGTGCTGCCCAATACAAAAACAGAAAGAACTTTATGAATCTGTCCTACCATCAAAAAGATTTTGATGTTACAGCAGAATGGCATTTTTTTGCTACAGCGCATGGTAAAGGACCTTGTGATGGGGTAACAGGGACTGTAAAGAGATTAGCAAGACTTGCCACCATCAAGCGACCTTACAAGAATCACATTTTGACATCACGACTGTTGTTTGAGTGGTGCATGGGAAATATTCCTTCATGTGTCTTCCGTTATACATACGGCCAAGCTGAAACAACATTTTAAAATTCAAGGATGATTCCAGGTGCCCATAAGCTTCATTGCATAATACCTGTTAACAAAAGTTTAGTAAAGACAAAGATATATTCTGCTTCTTTAGTTAGTAGAGAAGAGTCAGTGATTGCTATGGTGAATGAAATGCTGTTAACAAAAATACATGGATTTGTTGCCTGTATGTATGACAGTCATTGGTGGGTTGCATATGTCTTACAAACGTGTGAAGAAACAGCTGAAGTAAAGATCAGCTTCTTACATCCATATGGACCATCTCTGCCATGTGTGTTTCCTGCCAAACCAGACACTTGTTTCGTCAGAAAATGTGACATTATCACAAGAGTGGATCCAGTGACACCAACTGGAAGGACATTCAGTCTCCCTGCATCAGATCTGATGAACGTGAACAATTTAGTTGGAGAATTATGAGGAGAGATCTTATTACTTTTCATTGCCTTTTCATTACAACTGTAATGTAAATAATGTAATGTAATCTAAATAATTCATAATACACTATAATAACATAAACCATATTTTTGTACAATATTACTTATGGATTTTACTTTATCATAATTTGTGTTTCATATGTGTGTGTAACCTTCTTCATTTCGGTAGTGTATTGATGCTGACAAAATATTTTTTTGTGCATGATGACGTTGGTGCACCATCTTGTTATTTACCATATTTATAGTAACATACTGGAGCAATTAATTTTTTTTTTCAAAAGAATTGAAGAGGGGCTGTTTTGAGATATTCAAGGTCAAAGGTCAAGTGCAAGGTCAATGACCTTAAGTATGAAAATTCTCACTAACTTGGCATGTAGCATATAAATGTAAAGGTCTATCCATTAGCTTTCCAATGGTACCATTTGTCATTGCTGTAACTGAATTAGAACCAGAATTACAGTTATTTATGTTGTGACAGATGCATGTAAATTTCGTACTAATTCCAGACTTTACAGACCTATAACTTTCTTCACAGTTGTAACACACACACACACCTGCAGACTGACATTTTTCCATCTCTTATCTGGGTCATTGATTGCACCAAATTTGAAAGAAATCTGAGATGCCCAGGTTGAAAATATTACTTTACTGCATTGAATTGACATGGAATGACTCTAGCATAGAGAGTCAGTCAGGGCTGCTCCACTCATACATGCGCATGAGTAGTTGGCAAACGGTGCCTCCAGCAGTCAGCCTGTGATTCAAATGCACACACACAGCTACCCACACTCAGAGTCCTTACACACATATGAACTAGTAGCAGGATACAGCACACCTCTCCCTCATGTGAAGTATGTGCCCGGTTGATGGAGGAGACACTGGCGGCCCAACAAGAGTCACATCCATCAGATCTCGAATGGCAGCAGCCAGTGCCGATGGAGGGGGTAGGACGATGTGCTGTGCGGGCACCAGAGCATGGGGCTAGAATGTGTGGAGAATTGGGCATGCTCAAAGGTGGTGAGCCCACACGGCACACAACAACAGAACTGGGAAGGAGGGTGCAATCACCATCTCTGTTGTCACCAGTGTGGAGGAGATGGGACTGGACCCATCAGCAACAATGGCCAAGGCAGTGGTGATGAGGGTGTCAGTGGAGGTGGCCCAGCCAGAACAGCAGGCTGCGACAATAGACCTGAGACTGGAGACAGACCGATGTCCAGCTCTGGGAAGGTGGAATGTAGAGAACCACATTTGGAGGAGGCAGGCAGTGGAACAGGGCCCTCCACAGTAGGAGATGAGGGGCTCAAGGCCAGGTGGGGTAGCTTGCGGCGATGGGGGCCGCACTTACTAACCATTAGCTTCCAGTGGCGAGTGGGGGCACAACTGATCAATGTGATGTGTCACCAGTCCGTTGGCCTTGGAGATCTCACAAAAATGGTGGCAGGTAACAGTGGCCAGTATCCACTTGGGACGGCGACCAAACCCCCGTGCTCACACCAGTGGCCCTGGCATGAAGTGGCTGCAAGAACTCAACTGCAGCAGGTGCAGCACAGGCTGGAGAAGGTGGAATAGCATTCCAGCCGGAAAGCAACTCAGCTGGGCTCTGCTCCTCCTAGGCTTTAAGTGATAGATGCTCAGAAAACAGAGGAGGGGGTCATCCAGCAAAGAATCCACAACAAACTTTTTCATTTGGGACTTGAAAGTGCACACTACTCATTCTGCCATGCCATTTGACTGAGGATGGAATGGCAGAGCTGTAACATGAAGAATTCTGTGATGGGGACAAAACAATTTAAAGGTGTGACAAATGACTTGGGGCCCGTTGTCGGAAACTTAAGTCAAAAGGCAACCCTTCAATAGAAAATACCCTCTTTAAGTGTACAAATTGTCACCTCAGCTGACACTAACACACATTGTAGAATATAAGGAAACCAGGAAAATGCATCAACAACCAAGAGCCAATAGGAATTCAAGAAGGGGCCCACAAAGTCTACAGGAATGTGTTCCCATGGCTGGTGGGGAGCAGGCCAGGGGTACAAGGATGCCCCCGGAAGCTGCCTGTTGTCGGGCGGACTGCTCAGAAGTTGTGACAAAATGGACAATTACGCCATCAATTCCTGGTCAAAAGACCTGTATCCTAGCTAACAGTATAGTATGCAAAACTCCCCTGTGGCCTTGGTGGAGAAGGCGTAGAATCTTCCACTGTAATGTGGTGGGAATAACTACTCTGGGAGAGAGGTCTTCTGTGGACAACAGCAAAACACCATCACAAAGAGTCGATACTGTAAGGAAAAATGGTTGCACATGGCATCGGAAGCGTGACCCAGCAATTGATCTGGCCAGCCCTGTTGAAGAAACCGAACCACCTGACAGAGAACTGGGTCAGGGCAGTGGCAGGTGCTATGAGTGAGCTCGTAATAGGGAAATCCTCAACTGCAGCCTGTGTTCCAGCATCAAAATGGAAGCAAAGCAATTCTTCACAATGAAAGTTGGGATCAGGATCCACAGGAAGACTGGACAAGGCTCTCACATTGGCATGTTCAGAGAGAGGTAAAAAATGGTTTTCGTAATTGTAGCATGACAAGAACAATGCCCAGCACTGTAGGTGGTGTGCTGCCTTGTCAGGCAAGGAAGTGTAATGGTTAAACAATAAGACCAAGGGTTTATGGTCAGTAATAAGGTGAAACTTGGAGCCATACAAAAAAGTGATATTTCTGTAGAGCATAGACAGTGGCAAAAGCCTCTTTTTTCCACCTACAAGTAACGCTGCTGAGCTGGAGTGAGAGATTTAGAAGCAAAAGCCACTGGTCATTCAGTGCCATCGGCATATCAGTGTACTAGTATCACACTGAGGCCATATTGTGAGGCATCAATTACCAAAACTATGTGCTGGTTCTGAGAGAACGTAGCTACATAAGGGCCAAGAACAGTTTGGATTTCAATATTTGAAAAGTACATTTGCAGTCTGGGCTGATGCAGAAAGGTAATTTCTTGTGTAACAAAGCTTGCTATGGGTGGGCCAATATGGCCATCCCTGGCAGGTATTTATGGTTGTAGGCTGTCTTCCCTAGGAAGGCTTGAAACTCCTTCATAGATGAGGGGGCAAGGCATAGACTTAACAGCAGAGATGAGATCTGGCAGAGAACGAATCCCATCCCATAAGACATTGAACCTGAAATAAACAATAGAAGGCTGAAAAAAACGGACATTTTGTGAGGTTGCACTGTAAGCCTACGGATTGTAAGACAGAAAACAAAGTGTGCAAATTTTTCAAGTGATCGGCTGTGGAGGAGCTTGTGCCAACAGTATCATCCAGATAATTAATGCAACCCTGGACAGGCATAATCAGTTGCTCTAAAAATCGTTGGAAAATTTTGATAGAGCGCAAAAGGAGCATTCAAAACCAGAACTCACTGAGACCCTTCATCCACAGTAACCTGCAGACACGCTTCAAACAAATCAGTTTTAGAAAAGTACTGGTCACTCAGTATTTTTGCCTACAGTTTCTCTTGGCGGGGGGTGTGTGTCCACAGTCAACTGGGTGTTGACAGTAGTACTGAAGTCACTACAGAGGCGAAGTTTCCCCGATGGCTTCTGAACTACAACCAGCGGGGACAACCCTTCACTAGCCATAACATGTTTCACCACACTTAGGGATAGAAGTCTGCCCAATTCTGCTTTCACTTGATCTTTCAAGGTGACAAGAATAGGACATGCATGACAAAAACAAGGCTGAGCCATGGATTTTAAAGAAATACGAGCAGCAAAATTTGTAGCATACCCTATACCTTTTCAAGGCAAGTCCAAAAATTCCTCCCACAGTGTTTCCAAGTGAGGATACGTTACCTGATTGGACACCAGGTGAGCTGCATTGATGACAGAAAATTCAAAGGCCCAAATGCGTCCATGCCGAACAAGTTCCCAACACCAGCAACCACCAAACATGTCATGGAACAAACCACTGATTTCCAAGAGGCAGATGCTGTAAATTGTCCCAGCAGTGTAATGTTCTGTTTGTTATAACTGACCATCTTCCGTGTGACCAGTGTCAGTGGTGGCAAGCCTAAACTGACACTGGTTTTAGAGTTCAGTATTGTCACAGCAACACCTATGTTGACCTTTAGCTGGATCACTTTGCGAAAACACTTAACTTGATAAACAACTTGGAAGAAGTCACAAGTATTGGACTCACATAGTTTACATCCATATCTGTATTCTGAGCAAACCTCGGCAAACAACACACAGAGGCAATGTAGCCTTTCTTGTGGCAAGCATTACAAATAGCCCTGTGTTTTGGGCACACTGAACGTCCATGCTTGAGAAGATGGAAACAGAGAATGATGATGCTGGCACTGTGGTTTTCACAGCTGCTTGAGCTGGCCTTAGTCTGCTTGGCACTGGGCCCACATGTTTATGGCTGCTACTGCTGCTTACTCGTGCAAGCTATCTGTCGTCCTAGTGAGCACATCTTGTGACACTACTGTCTCATCACCCCACACTTATGTTTGGTCACCTGCTGCATGTGAAACTTCAAAAGATTGTGCTATTTGCAAAGCTTCTGCCAATGGTGGTTAAGTCTTCTTGAACACTTCCATGTCTGGAACTAAACAGATAACTGCATCGTGCACCTTACAGTCTGCATAAGAGTCAGTTTGGGCATCAATAATGAATTGACTCTTATGGCTAAGGCTATGAACTTCGGCTGTCCAGGCCATGTATGACTGGTTTGCTTTCTTGCAGCACCGGTAGAATTCAATTTTCACCACTATGACATGCACTTGTGTGTCATAGTAGTTGGACAATAAACTGCACATGTGATGAAAAATGAGAGCTGTTGGTACTTGTAAAGGGGTAAGCTGACACATTAATTGATATACCTTAGGTGGAATCCATGAGAGGAAGAAGGTGTTGCACAAATTCGAGTCCGTCATACCAAAAGCCAAAAAATGCTGTCCGAATCTTTTTTCATATGCTTCCCAATCCTTGGCTGGATCATCATATGGAGCAAAAGTGCATGGATTGACCAGTGGACTGGTACCCTGTCTATTATGGAAGCCAACGAAGTGTTCACACCTGAAGTTAAACTGTTCAATCATGGCTGGTAGCATGGCATCCATAATGAATAAACATGATGAAACATCACTTAAAGATTGCACATGCAGAAACCATCCCATCCTCATTGCAAATTTTGTAGTAACCAAGGAATACACAAACCCAATTCAAGTCATACAAATAGGTCTTTATTCATAACCTCTGAACAAATACGGAAATAGCCTATCAGGGCTCTGCTAGACACAGAACAATGGATGTGCACTATACAAAACTAGAGTAGAATAGAGAGTAGTCAGGGCTGTTCTGCACATATATATGTGTGAGTCACCAGCAGATGGCCCAACGGAGATGCCTCCCACATGTGGCCTCCAGCAGCCAGCCCACGCTGATATAGTTGGCAGCCGATACAAATGCACATACGTGGCAACCCACGCTTGGTGCACTCACATCACATGCACTAGTAGCAGGATGCAGCAATGTCTTTGGTATCATACCCTCCCATTAGATTCTGTTTGTGTCATTCCATTCTGCCATGATACAGTCTCAGATAGTTGTGGTTTTTACAGACTAGTTTACAGCCAAGTAGAAGCTACACCCTTGAGGATGATACATCTAAATGTCATCACCAATGTCACCATCACCCATCATCATCATCAATAATCTGCTGTGTTAGCAGGTCCTTTGAGTGTCCATTTCTTGCAAACCATTGCTTTCTTCTTAAGGGGACTGGTCCATAAATACCTGGGGAAGCCTTGAAAAAATTGCCAGTGTAACTCAAAGAATAAGATTTGTAAGCCCTTATAATGCTTTTTTAAAGAAATATTTTGGGAGCATTTTTATCTATGAACCACAGCTTTAGCTCTCACTTTTTTAATCTTTTTGTTGTTGCAAGTGAAATAAACTACACTAATTATTTATGTACATCATAGGTATACATTACTCAAAATACAAACAAAGTAGAAGGTGTATTTTTTTCCTGTAAGTTCTTTACACTGTTATCTTTAAAGCAGACTATTGAAAAGATGGTGCTGTCATAAAATGTGGTACAAAAAAATTTTAAGTATGATTACCAAAAATGTTAGAAATGAACTCAGATTTTTTCTTCAAAAAAGGATTTCATTTTCAACGTTTAAGACAGTATACTCTATCTGTAACAGTTTTTAGCCAAAGTGTACCAAAGCATGAAATACTTTAACTTGCATGGCACTAATGCATACCAAGTCCATATTTATCTTGTTTCCTGTGTTGTTGTTCTTCCCTTCTCTTCCTCACTCTTCTTCTTCATATTCTTCCTTCTTTGGTGGCGTCCAACACCGATTTTACTGCTTCAAAGAGTCTCCTTTGGTCAATGGCTCTTGCATATTTAGTCCACCAGGCAATCCCATCAGTTTCATATCATTAAACCTTGACATTGCACCGTCATTGAAACATAGAACCATCTAGAACACTTATTTTCAAAGTATTTAGTCCTACTAGAACAGTTTTTGGTATCCATTCCCATACACAGTTGTTGAAACTTCCATTTCGATTTTGAGACCTACCATGTAAACATTTCTCTAATAATCTTGTGTCACGAAGGTCCTTATGTATAGGTTTTATAACTTCCATTATAGCAAATGACAAAAAATGTTTATGATTATAGGTCTCACCTTTAGCAACAGCCCTCTGGCATCTGGGCAGAGTGCATGACATAGGTTGCCTGTCATCTGTGGAGGCTTTATGAAAGAAGGTAGCCCATACTGCCTTCTTCATAACTTGAAGGTCATTTTTATTTTGTCTTATGGCTTGTCCATAATAATAATGTAACCTGTCTTATTTCTTTGTCTGAAAGCCGACCATGTCCACTAATGCACTTACCATCAGCTGATTTCTTTCCCTTCAAAATCCTCTTCACGGTCCTCAATGTTGTACCTAGCTTTTCCTGGACATATCCAACAAATTCCATTTTTTCAAATCTTCTGTCAGCATAAGGTTTGAATTCACAAACTTTTTGGTATCCTTTTGACTCTCCATTTCCTAGGTAATATGTATACATCACACATTTCTCCACGGATCTTCGAAATATCTTCACACCACCTTCAGATTCCATCCCTCCACTATAACCACTAAAATTAATCAAACATTTATGATTTTCAGTTCCAGAAGTACAGCCATGACAATACTTGGTAATGCAGTCCACGTCAGTGACTTTACCATTATCCAAGGAGTTAGCTGTCACTACACCATTTTGGGAACTATGGCCTCTTCATTGCCAGGATGCTTCCAGGGCTGCAGACACACATGTATTGCTGTCATTCACGTCTACACTGTGCTGAACAGCATTTTTCATACTATCATTTGCTACTTCTTCTAAAGTCTGTAGAATAATTTTATTGTACCTGTTGAACATTGCAGGGGGAGATCAAGTCCATAAGAGCATAGAAAATTTGTGCATTTCTCTACCCTTTGCTTATACACCTCATAGCATAAGCAAGTTTAATATTTGTGTTATACACTCTCTGTTTAGTTACTCCTCAAGTATAACCACATTTGCTTTATTTACAAACAATTATTAATTTTGATGGACAACCTCTCTTAGCACGTATCTTCTCAACTACCTTCACACTGCTATTCCCACATTCCTTACACTGAAAAGCTTTATTTATTAGTTCAGATACAACAGAGAGTTCAACAATAGTATAACCTGACTCTGTTGAGTTGGTGTGTGTATATTATTAGCATTAATACTGTCAAGCCCATTGTCCAAATATTTCAGTTTTAGCTTTGAAGCACTTGCAGTTGAAGCTGGTTCAAGTGTTGTATCACATTGTATTTCAGTATTAGCAGAGTTAATCCATTTGGTGAAATGGTTTACATAAAATTTATGTCGTTTAACACTGAACTTCTTAATTCTTCTCATTGCTTTCAAGCGGGATAAGAAACTCATGCACACAATAAGAAACACACACACACACACACACACACACACACACACACACACACACACACACAAATTACTTCACTGTAAACAAAATATTCATGCCAAAACAACAGCAAACAATGACTAAACACTCTGTATAAACAAAATATAAGCAACTATAAAGCTTTTGCAGGTTAGCCAACATAAGGGACTAAAAAGTCATAAAAAGGAAACAAATGAGAGTAAAACTTTATTTTTAAGACAGCTGACTGTGTGCCATGAGAATGTCATGATACGTGCAGCCACTTTTAAATTCCTTTAATTTTGGTACTTTCTGTGGCCCATTTTCTGGAAATAAATTTTTTATTGTTCAGAAAACTACAGAGAATTTTTTAAGACAAAAATTAAAAATCAATTTTTGACAGTTATTCACATACAAGTCCCCTTAACGTATCTGTATGTGATGCCATCCAGCCCATCATCCAGGATCTAAAACTTTTTCCTATTTTGTCTCCTCTTCCCTTCTACCTCTCTACTTCCATTTTTATAAGCCTCTCCTTCTTTGTTAACAAATGTCCAATCCAGTTATTTTTGTTTCTTTTTATTACATTTGGTAATTGTCTTTACTCTCCCACTCTTCTCAGTACCTCCTCATTTTTTTGCTCTGTCCATCCAACTTACTCGTACCATCCTCTGCCATATCCATATTTCAAAATTCTCCAGCTTTGCTCTATCTATCTTCCGCATTGTCCACATTTCAGTACCATGTAGAATGACACTCCATACAAAACACTTTACTAGTCGTTTCCTTAAATCTTGTCCAGATTGCTGCAAAAAACTCAAAGTGTCTTTTTCCAATACTATTCTAGTTTTAATTTTTGTGCTATTTTTCCAGTTGCTTTTTATCCTACTTTTTAGGTATTTAAAGTTTGGCTCATGCTCTAATATTTCTCCATTCAGTGTTATCTTCACCCCTTTTATTTCCTTCTAGGGCCATTATTTTTGTTTTCTTATATTGATTTTCATTCCATAACTCTTCCCTTTAGCTTCAACGGTATCCAGTATATCCTGTAATTTTGTTTCATCTGTTGCTAGAAGGACCGACCGTGTCATCTGCAAACCTCAAATACAATGTTCTTCTTCCTCTAGTTTTTACCCCTTTGTCATCTAGTGGGCAGTGGGCAGTCATATTTGCTAGGTACAGACAGAAAAGTATAAGAAACAGACAGCAGCCTTGTGTTACTCCTTTTTTACTTTTGTCTAGTTGGCAGTCTTTCTTCCCACTTTTACAGATGCTTTTAATTTTAAATATAATGGGTTTATAAGTCATCTTGTTTTCCACCCTACTCTTTTTCTCTCATAGTTGCGAGCTTATCCTAAGTTACATTATAAGACACCTTTCAGGTTTATAAAGCACATATAAAGGTCTTTTCCCTTTCCAGTAAATCTCTCTCTCAAAATTCGCAAGAGTCTTACTGCATCTCATGTGCCTTGTTGTCTGTCTTTTGTCTAAAACCAGATTGCTCCTCTAAATGTACAGTATTTCATAAATGAGCTAGACTTTTTTCAGGTATTTGTGGATGAGCAGTCCAAATTATGTATTATATATTACAAGACTAATATCAAATAGGAAATATTTATTTAGCCAGAACTGGCTTTCAGCTTCTTAAACCATCACCAGATGGAAGAAAAGGGATACAAAAATGATGATGTGTGGAGTGTTTGCACAGAAATGTATTAGATTTGTATGTCACGCAGAAACAGTTACATTTAAATTTAAAAAAAAAATAGTTTTATTTGGAGTTATATTTAACAATATATGAAAATTAAAGTTGAATTGCAATCTAATATTTGTATAACAAAAACTTAAATCAACAGAGGGGAAAAAGGAAACTTGAATTTGGTCATTTAGTACTAAGCTTGCGATATGTGTCATATGCTTATTGATTTCAGTATTTCCCATGGGGTCATCTTTATACTTTTCTTAACAGAATGTGAAACTTACATGCTTCATTGTATGTTTGGTTTTCTGTTAAGATATGTTTGGCTAATGTTGAATCTGCATTTCCTTACCTCCAGCCTCTGTCATATTCAGATAGCTTATTTACTGTAACACTGCGTGACTGGTCACCATGTACTTTACCACAGTGTTTGCATGTAATTTTGTATACACTACACTTTGCAAAAAGTTGCAATTTGTCCTTAATGTTCAATAAAAAATTTGATGTGCTGTTGATAATATACAATGCAGGCCTTTATTTCTGAGACTTTAATGTTTAGTAAGATAATCTGAAAGTTTTGCCAACATATAGGATGGTGCAATAGTTTTCTTAACTATTGACTGGTTCCTGTTGGCCAGAATACTGAAGTGGTGTAACTGTGATTTACTTCTTTCGTAGTATGTTATCAATCATGGCAGAGCTGTAGCCGTTACTGGAATATAAGTTTAATGGTATGTAGTTCTCAGAATGAGATTTCACTCTGCAGCGGAGTGTGTGCTGATATGAAACTCCCTGGCAGATTACAACTGTGTGCTGGACCGAGACGGAAACTCGGGACCTTTGCCTTTCGCGGGTAAGTGCTCTACCAACTGAGCTACCCAAGCATGACTCACGACACATCCTCACAATTTCAAGTTTGGAAGGTATGACACAAGGTACTGGCAGAATTGAAGCTGTGAGGACAGGTCATGAGTCATGCTTGGGTAGCTCAGTTGGTACAGCACTTGCCCACAAAAGGCAAATGTCTCAAGTTCGAGTCTCAGTCCAGCACATAGTTTTAATCTGCCACGAAATTTTGTATGTAGTTTTGTTTGAAAGGCAGATTCAGATAATGGAAGTTAGATGGGGTGGTGTCTCTATGAACCTTGGTAGCCCACAATTTAAGAAGTGCTGCTGGTAGTGATGCACTCTTGTGCAGTGAAATTATTGCATTAAGACAGTTTAAGAAGAAAATATTTGCTGACAGTGTCACCATTGCCAACAATATCTTCAGTGTCTAGCAGCTCATGTGTTAGAACAACATATTGTGCATATGTCGATTTCATAACAAAGAGCAGTCCACTGAACTGCCTGATTTTAAACTTTGGGTATCTTTATAGATCCCTGTGAACATATTTATCAAACAGTTATCTCTATAAAGAAAAAACTTTCACCAGTACTAAGCCAACGAGTCAATACTTGAACATGGGACCAGATATGGCCATCATTTACATTTCAACAGGAAAATCAAAACTGAAATTCAAAAACTCGCTTGCACAATGGAATAAAATTATATAATTGATTTCCACAAGAGATCAAAGAGCATGCTGTCAGTAAAAACCAATTTACTAAATAAAAGTTTCTGGACTGTTGAGGATTATTTAAACTGACAAGCAGGTTATTTAGGCAGGTTTTCATCTGGGCAATTAACTGTTATGATCAAAAGCCATCGTGCAATATAATAGTGACATAAACTATACAAAAATATAACATAACAAACTAATATTGTGAGGATGTATAATTAAAATATTGTTTGAATGATTACTGTGTGTTTGTTGTATTTGTGTATTTTGAACTATGTAGACTTTTGACTACACACAAACAATGCAAATGGTCCATAAATGAATGAATAAATAAATAAATAATTTCAGAGTATGACTTTCTTGAAAAGAAGTAATGATGTAGCAAATGAAGTGGTAAGTGACAGCGTCAAACTGCAAATTTCATAAATGTTTTTAAATTATATGTTTTTATGTGGTTTCTAAAAATGATTCAAAACAGAATGTTTTTCTAGCAATGGAAATTAAGAAATTAATTTTTGTCATTATTGTCAGCAACATGTTATATCCCAAGTGGCAAATCCATGTGTTTTAATACATTGCCTCTATACCATCTGGACTTAACCCTGTGACTACCATTGGAACACATATATTCCATGATAGATTACCATAGAATCAGAGAGAATTTGCTATATATTTTGCTTTGTATCACTGGCCCACAAGTAAAGGGGTCCATGCTCGTGGTTCACAGAATACTTGCATTACAGACTGCACCTGTAGGTTGTGCCATCTTTAAGTTTCGTTGTAAGCCCTCTGCTCTGCATTGTCACATTGAATTAGTTTCTGCCTGCAGATAGGCAACCCAATGAACAGATTTGCAAAATGGACCAGTCGTGCCTTCCTGGAAAATTCGTGTCAATGAATAACACACATGTATTGGCATGTGCCACATCTCAAACAGTGTCCAAGATGAGCACCAGCACCTGTAATGTGAGCTACAACCGTCTAAAAATGCTCTATCTGCTGATGTATGTCCATTTCCTGTATCTCTTGTAGATTTTGTGCAGTCATCTTCTGAACCCCCAGAGGTACTTACAAATGACACTGTGTGCCCTATGCCTTCTTAAACTGGAAAACAAAAGTCAGGAAATATTTTCTCATATTGTTACTTTTCACTAAGACACTAATTAAAATAACCATACATTAATGTCTTACTCATTAAAAATTAGTAGTGAGAATATTCAAGTGCGCCCAAATACGTGTATAAATTTCTCAATCAGTCACACAAAGTATGTATACAAACAGGCGATCAGATTTGGCACTTTATTAATAACTGCCCATCTTGATCACTGTTTATCATGTAATTCACAATATGACTGGTTTTGTCTTTTTGCTGACATTAGATCATTAGGAATATTCTGATAATAGAATCAATTTAAAATGATGTGTATACAGAGATACATTAACTAGTGCTAGTTATGGGCTGAGTGCAGTCAACAGTTATTAATAAACTTGTATAAGTAGTTCATGTTACTGTCTGCATGACATATCATTTTAGTCAGCAATGTGGGTCAAATACTCTGATTCACAAGAAAACAGTTACTTATAGTGTCACTTGTCTGATTATGCTATTTCTTCGCAGACTTTATTCAATGATAATATTTATTTGTGATTACTTACTGGAAATTAGAACAGCAGCCAGTCACTGTTGATTACACCATTTAGTGGTTCCCAAATTGGCTGTTTGCCCGCAGGAGGCTGTTCATGTTTACTTTTATCTTTTGTGCTGTATTTTTGGTGAAATGGCAGCAGTTTCATGGTCACCAACCAAGACAGATAATGGAAAAAATATTGATTTCTTAATAGGCATAATTATGAAAATAACAATGTCATGATCTTCTAGTGGTTTGTGTACATATGTGTATTATGTGTTGATCATTTCCTGTAAAGCTGTATGAACACTGACAGAGAAGTTTTGTCAAATGATCATGGATTCAGTGTTTGTCATTTGAATGAACAAAGCAGTACATTTAGTTTGGAATATACACATATCACAAGAAAGATGTCCACAATCCATAAATGTAATGTCAGTTTGGGAAACAGCATTAATGACTCTTTTGAAACTGTCTACAGGCTTACCAGTTTAGCAGCTATCTTTTGTGCATAATTAAACATCTGCCTGTGGATAGTTGCTGAAAATTGATTGAGATGGATGGAACTTTGGGACAGATCAGTATATAATTTTGCTTGCAACATACAGGAGTGAAGTTAAATGAAGTCTTTTATTTTAATGTTGCAAATTTTAGATTGCTGCACTTACATAATAATTATGTCTCAACGATTTTGAAGTCTCAGTGGTTTTCTCCTTTGACTTCCAGTTATACTCATCCATCATTATGTCGATATCATTAATCATACAATACAAGAGATTTTTTAAACAAATGTCAGCTTAAAAATCTGTACAACAAAGATCTTCAGCTATGCTCACACTTGCGTATATGACAGTATTGGCTGTATGTATCTGCTCGATTTCTCTTGACACATAAGATTCATACTTTCCCATTGTCTTCTCTGGTAATTGTCTATCTGTTGATATTGAAATGTTGACATTGTGATTGTGTGTTACTGTGTTGTATGGCTGCATTATAGCTGTAATATCTTTCTCAACTTACTAATGTTCTTTTGGTTGAAAATGTGTTACTGAATTGACTCTGATTCCAGTTCTAGACAAAACATGTTTGGATAATTTTAATGAAAAATACTGCTACATCATCTCTTCATTACCATGGCTCTCATATAGTCAACTAAGGGTAATAGTAAATGTGAACAAATGATTCATTTTCTTAACCATTGGTTCTTATTCCACTTCTCAGAAATCTCCCATGCAAAACATCACACTGAGCGAGTTGCTGCAGTGGTTAAACATTGGACTCGCATTTGGAAGTATGACAGTTCAAACTCATGTCCAGCCATCCTGATTTAGGTTTCCCCTGGTTTCCCTAAATCACTTCAGATACGTGCCGGGATGGTTCCTGTGAAAGGGCACGGCTGACTTCTTTCCCCATCCTTCCCTAATCTGATAGGACCAATGACCCCACTGTTTGGTCCCCTCCCCCAAATCAACCAACCAACCAATGAACATAAAACATCACCATCTCAGTTACTCTCAAATTTAGGGAACTGTGCGACTAGCATTTTGTATTACTCATGACAGTAATCTCCAGTGGAGAACTGCAGAATTTTCCGGAAATAGAACAATTCACAAAGTCTATTGAGCAAATAAAGTGAAAACTTGGTGTCTTATCTGTTCCTGTGAATTGTCTGACCATGTGGCATCTGGTACTACAAATAGCTCTCATTGATACAGAGAATAATGTTCCGGGTAAAATAAGTCTTCCATGCATAATCTACTGGGCGTTCCCATCTTTTAAAGTCAAAGAGTTGCAGATGTTAGAGGATCTTCAACAGATGTTTTAAAATAAGAAAAGAATGATCACAAACGAATATTCAGCCAGCACAAGGTCTTGAATCATCAATGTATATTATTCATGTTTTTGTAAATTAGTGTTTTCATAAAAAAAAGAGTACCTATTGCATCAATATTGATAGTCCTACCTTGAAAAACAGACAAAATTGTCTGTGTTTGTCCACAGTAGACTTTACCACTGTTTGCAGTTCATGGGTGATTTTTGGAGGTGAATCATTACTCATAACAGGAACTTATATTGATATGCGTTTAATGTGTGGTGTAGCAGAACGCAATGCTCAGAAAGCTGAACGAATAAACAGTGAAAAGTTTTGCAACACGCAATGTTATAAGTGAAAGAAATTTGTTGGAGAAACTGAATTATTCAAGCCACAGGGAGCTGATGAAGATCGTGGACATAGAATTGTTTCCATAATTTAATTTGGGAAGATAGTGTTTGCTCATGTTGGAGGAAATTCTGAGCAATACCTGTTAACTTGGAGGCCTACAATCTGGGGAGTGAGAGTGGAGCAGCAATTATACCCCTATTGTAAACTATATGTGAAATTAATTGGGCCGAATGATTTTGGTTCTAGAAGTCAGTTTTGTTAATGGGATATCCAGTCAACACCACACTGCTGAACACCTCTTTCAGCTGTGATGGTGTTTTCAGCTGCCACTGTAGCAGTGACTGATGTTCATTTGCAATACGTTTCCACAGTTGCTGGAGATTGTATGTCTTGTTGTTCACTAGAAGACGTGGTTTCAACTTGACGGTGCACCATCACGCTTTGACATTAATGTCTGTGAACACCTGAACACACACACACACACACACACACACACACACACACACACACACACACTATATTGGAAGACAGATACGGTTCCATGACTTGCATGATCATCAGCTGTAATTCCTATGAAGTTTTCAAAGTTATTTATGTGTGAGACCCCAACAGAAATTTTAGAGAAACTAGCTGGTAGGGTTCCAGCTGCCTGACCCATCATAAAACAGAAGGCTGTTTGAGAGAGCATGTAAAATTTTGCATTGCTGTTGTGTGTGCATTGAGACTGGAGGTTGCTACGTAAGTTACTATGAGCTGAAGATGTTGATATAAGGTGTGAGTTGGTCATCAATGAAAAACTATGAAATTGTTTTCAGCCAGTAATTCCTGACCTCAAAGAATAAAAACATAGCTCATCAGCCACTCTGCCTACAAATTATCTGAATATCTACATTGAGATCAAACATTTCTGTTAGCTACATGACATGTTGCAGTGTTGGTTAGAAAGCTGTACGACAAATAACTATATAATATAAAAAGGACTCAGTATTTATAGATGTAAAAATATTTTGTCTGAAAAGTACCATTCTAGTCAAGTAAACATTAAGTTACTCGTAGCAGGTAAACAGCATCTATACGATAAAATTGAGGAGACATGTGCTTTTTCAAAGTAGCAGCTTTCTTATTGATTTACTCAATTTTATGTGGCTTAAGCACAGATAGTGTTAAACAGCATAGTGATACTTCATTCTATGCAGATTAAGTTTCTGTGATGTCTTTGTCTCATGTTAATGTATATCTTGACTCATTCCACATCCCAGAAGGATCTCCTACTTGATGATATCTACAGAAAACAATTAATGGTTGCTTGAATGTATTCAATTTATGATCCTGAACCTTATGTATAATTTTGAGCCTAAAAGTTTGGGGCACCATGTATTTCATTTGGCAACTAGTTACTAATATGTAAGTGAAAAGCACATGCTACAAAATAAACTGCAGCTAAGTAGTATAACCTTACTAAAGACTAAATAAAACTGTAAATAATAATCATCAGTAAACAGTTGTGCTCTTTTGATGCCAAATAATGAGACTATTAGTAATTGTTATTAGTATAGAATTCACAAGCAGTTTGTGATAGCTTTGATCTTCTGGCAGCATATTCCTTCAATATGTTCTTGTCAATGAAAGTTCTCTTCTTTGCAAGAAGTCATGCTGTAAAATCCGATGATGACTGAGTGAGATCTAAATGTAACTGTGTGTTTCTGAACTTCCTGCCTTTCACTACTTTTAATTAGTTCATTATTGTTATTTGGTAATTTCATTTGTGTGGAATTACAGGTGAATGGTAAATATGTTGTGAAAAGTGGGACAGATTTTCGGCAATTTTCAAAAATCACTGTTACATTTGATAAAAACAATATTGATGTTAACGTAGAAGAGATTAATGTTTCCTCTGAATATTGTGAGGATGCTATATTGTCCAAAGCTTTGGAGAAATATTCAAGTAAGTGAATCTTTAATTCTAAAACATTATATATTGTGTGAATTGTAGTTCAGCATGGGAAGTCATTTCTTTTGATTTCATTCTTAGGTATCATGGAAGGTAAAATGGATGAAGTTTTAGGATCATTTGCTGTTCCACTGGATGGCAGATTTGAAAGTGTACGAACTTGCGAGACCAATTTGGGCAACTGGGTATGTGATGTTGTGTTAGCTGCAACTGGTGCTGATCTGGTTTTATTGAATTCAGGAACATTCAGGTCAGATATGATCCACCCAGCAGGACCATTTACTATGAGAGAACTTGTTGCTGTAATACCTATGATGGATCCGTTACTAGTTCTTTCTGTCACAGGTGAGATTCAGCAAAATAGCTTTAAAGTTAAGTACTTTGTCAGACGTAATTTGCAGTTGAGATGAAGTACACTTTATGACTAAATAATATCACTAGGTACTTGAGTCTGTTTGTGCTACCAGGGTTGCCACAAGTTCTAGAAATCATGGAATTTCAAATGTGTCTGGGAAATTCGAAAAAATGCTGGAAAATTTCATTTTTGACCCAACAGATGAAATGGTTTGCTTATGGAGACACTATGCATTATTGCTGGCCAGGAGCAGCTGAGTAGTTGCTGGGTGTCAGGTGCTGCCTCCCTGCACCACCTTTCCTACCACTTTTCACCTCCCCACCACTCCTCTCAGCTTGCAGCCAGCGCCACCACCAGTGCTAACCACTAGCTGAACGACTGCCAATGAGAGCAGCAAGGAGGCATGAGAAGTGGTATGTTTGGATCTCAGAGTATTCACACAAGTTATCCGTTGCACAGATTGATCACTGCGGACTCAGTTTATCAACATGCTGTTGGTGACTCATGACTATGGGTGTGAATTGCTGGCCACACACGAGTTGATTTCCATGACAGGCCAGAACCGTGGACCAATTCTATGGGTATCTGATGGATCAGCCCCACTTATCTGAGGCCTGTCATTTCCCACTAAAGTGCAGGTTCTGCCCATTGTATCTAGTCTCTCTGATCTGCCAGCTGGCTGGGTCCATTCGCGTGTGGTGTAAATCAGTGGATTTCCATGATTTATCCAGGGACTCAGGACTGTGGTGCATACTTAATGGGTCAAAAAGTCACAGATACTAGCCAAGGGCCATTGAACTGAGTGGAAATGATGAAGAGATCACTTCTCTCACAGAGATATTTTCACAGGTTTCGTTGATTGATCTTTAATTGTGTGTTTGACTTTTTATTGTTTGACAAAACTAAGTATTATTTGGCAGAGAAAATGTTACTGTAAAAGTACATACCTCAGTGCTATCATTCTTATTTTTGAAACTGTTATGTTATACAAAACATTCCTTTTATGTTTCTTGTCCGATCTGATGGATTATCTTGCCTGGAAAGTTCATAGATCCTGTATGGATGCTCTTCATTCGAATTTTAACTCATTAATAAACACAAAAATCCTTTTACTAAAACTGGCTTTTATTTACACAACTCACCTGTTTACTTACCCTTAAGATCATAAATCCTGTAAAGGTGACAATAACTTGCTCTTCATTCAGAATTAAGAGTTAAAAATACATTCAGAAATGCAGAATTCCTTACTTTATCTGTGAACTTACCTGTTTACTTACTCTTCAGGTGTCAAATTTTGTCAGGGAAAAATACTAAAACTGTGTCTGGAAATCAGAGAGTTTCACTTCAGGGAATGTGTGGCAACTGTGGCTACACTCACATAATTTTCAATATGTATGAAAAATATTATGAGCCTCTCTCTCCTTTCTGATAAAACATTCAAGATGTGTACGACACAGGGAAAACAAAATATAAAAAAAAAATATGTGTGAGTCCTTCAAAGATCATCATGTAGTTTTGAAGTGATGTCAGTTGGAAGTTTAATAGTCAGAGAAAAAGTGAAAACACTGTTGGGTCTATTAACACAGTGGTCCACAAATCAGCAGGGCATTCTTAGTGAAGTGCCTTTTGTTTCACAGATCATTGCTGCGAATCATGTAATGTGTAAAAACCAATATTAATGCCAACCTGATGGTCAAAATAGCAGAAGGAAGAGAATGCTGTTACTGCTAGTAATATATGCCTAAAACAGTACTGATGAGCAAAACCAGAACATATTCAACAACGCAGTATCTCATAGTGTTCCAAGTCAAAGTCAAAAGCCAAGTGAAAAGAAGCATAGAACAGTTGCATTTGGGAACTGGACTTTAGAGGCTTCAGTAACAAGATGCGAACTGCTGATCCACTTGCTGGACCGTATTTTTATTTCTTGCCGATGGCCAATGGCCATTTCAGTGTGACATGTGTGGTGCAATCTTTGGAGTCACATCAACTAAAAGCAGAATGATGTACTGTACAAATAATGTCACGGCCACTTTTAGAGTATTGTATGTCTCCATATATCACTGAGAATCAGAATATTGGAGTGCCTAAACTCTTTGACAGGTACCAGAGATAAGTTTTATGCACTATGTGTTTCCTTCTAATTTATCCTCAAATTTCTGTCATATGCCTACAAAGGTGTTTGTATTTCCTTTTGCCACTTATTAGCGTATAATTATTGAAAATTCATAATTATTAAAAAGAATTGGTTCCTATGGGTGCTGCTATGGTTATGAACATACATATTGCACCAGTAGTAGAGGCAATAATGTGGTATGTTCAAAATGAGCATATACTACTATCAAGCAGAAGACAAATTTCAATAATGCTTCTGCATCAATGGAGAAAAAGAAATGAGTGGAATGTTATCAAATTGAAGCTTATGCATAAAACCGTTATCTGTTATCATATATTTAGAATGCAGCAGATTCCCCCTCTTCCACACTCTTATTTGCCGTATAAAGGTTTAATTCCAAGAAAAAATTTACAGATAAATGAAAAATTACGAAGTGTACAACTTTGCTTCTGCCGTTTGCCGGTAGGTGGCGACAACAGTAAGTAGCGGTCGAAAGAAAGAGATGGCAGACGTCAGGCAGTTAGCTTGGACCTTGATCAACATAACCTCATTCAAACATTAGTCGATTTGTGTCTGCATCATAAAGTTGTTCTTGATTGAAAATGTCAGTTTACGAGCCTAATTCTCATCATTTACAGGAGGTGTTACTGTTTTGTTTCAATATGAAAACAGCGGCCGAGTCTTACCGAGTGCTCTCAAGTACATATGGTAAGGATGCTATTAGTGAAAGAACGGCTATTTTAACGTCGTAGACCAGCATAGTGGTGGAAGAGAGAATGTTTTCGAAGATGCAGAATTGGAGACATTTCTGACTGAAGACTCGCATCAAACTCAAGAAGAATTGGCAAGATTAGTGGGAGTGACACAGCAAACCATTTCAAAATGTGTGAACAGTTGCTTAAGAGGCAAAAATGGAAGGGATTTCTGCATCACATTGTGACTGGGAACAAAAAGTGGGTTCATTATAATAACCCTAAACGCAAGAAATCATGGGAATATCCCAGCCATGCTTCCATGTCAACGGCCAAACGGAATATTCACGGCTCCAAGATCATGCTCTGCATTTGGTGAGACCAGCTCAGTATTGTGTACCATGAGGTGTTAAACCAAGTGAAACAATCATAGATGCTCGTTATCGAACGCAACTAATGCATTTGAGCAGAGCATTAAAAAACAAACGGCTGCAATACAGTGAGAGGCACGATAAAGCAATTTTGCAGCATGACAATGCTCGACCCCACATTGCAAAAGAGGTCAATACGTACATGGAAACGTTAAAATAGGAACTCCTACCCTACCCACCATATTATCAATTTTTCGACGTCTCCCTCTGACTATCACCTGTTTAGATCAATGGCTCGTGGCCTGGCTGACCAACACTTCTGATCTCATGAAGAAGTCACAAATTGGATCGATTCATGGATCTCTTCAAAAGATGAACAATCTTTTCGACACGGGATTCATACACTGCGTGAAAGATGGGAGAAAGTAGTAGCCAGCTATGGAATATACTTTGAATGATACATGTGTAACCTATTTGTTTCATTGAAGCCTCAAATGTTGGGGAAAATACGGCAGAAACAAAGCTGTACATCTTGTAAAACAGATAGTAAAAAGGCAGAAGTTCTGTGTTTGAAGAGTGGTAAATCTTGGATGAAATTTGAGTTTGGAAAATGTCTGTTATATGTATAATTACTTGCATCCTTTGAGACATATGTGCAATATACGAGGATGATTCATAAAGTAATAGCAAACTATTTTTTTGAAGCATGTATTTCACTAACGGATGCAAACAAGATGTCATTCCTCGACATCTCCTTTTCAATACATTTTTCATACCATCATACCAACTTTTTTATTCCATTGGAATAAAAGATTTTCAGTTTTCCCCACAACCAAGAGTGCACCGCATCCTTAACCTCATCATCACCTTCAAATCGTCCTTCAGGGGTCCAAACATATGGTAATCCAAACGAGCAAGATCAGGGCTTTATGGGGGATACAGTATGACCTGAAATCTCAATCTGTGAATGATGACAGGAGTTGGCATGGCAGTGTGGAGGCATGTGTTGTCATGATAGAAGTCCTCTCCGACAGCTCCATATTGCTGGCTTTAGTTCATTCTTCAACATGGCACTGTACTGAGCCCTGTTCACTGTTTCACCCCCTTGCTAACGGTTTTTGGATGACAGGAGACAGTGTGGTACTGGGGTGCAAGACTCACACGTCTCTCGCAGTTGACTTACGAATTGTGTGCAGCCGATCTTCTTCTCGAGTCAGACAGCTGCGTTGATCTTTAAAAACTCTTCTTCTCTGAAGACTCTGGTTCAGGAAATTTCAAAATAGACTTCTTTTCTACTCATGAACAATTCTGTACTCTCAGGATACTTTTGTTTAACTCTGTTATATTTTCATCTCCACAATAAAACAACTTCACAAACACAAGTGTTCAACTCTCGTGAGTCAACCCCATCTTGGACCATTAGATACTAACAGATACAATTACAATATGTTTGGTTTAATAATCCCTATAAAACCAGTTCTTGCTTCTTGCTTCTTGCAAGTCCAACACCAGAAAGTCAAATGTAAATGTCTTTAGTTCAATACATAATTCATTTGTTCACAACAATACAGTTGTTACACCATCAAAGTATAGAGCATGCTTGCTCCTTGTACTGGACATATAGCTTCTATGGCGCGCGCTGCAAACACTTGTCCACACCGATCGACCGTCACTATTGTAGTATTTTCCCGATAAAAATCCATCCTGCACACTCAAAAACTGGCGGTGAGGTAGTCACATCTCCTCTCTCTCACCCTCTTACTTAAAATATCGGGTATTTGAGACAGTGGAAAACCAAGTGTCTCTAGAACGTACACTGAAATTCTCGAGGCACTAGATACCCCTCCCTTTAGCTCGAACACGCGATATTTTATACATATTTATTTTTTATAATTACACAAAATAATTCTTTATGTTTTAACAGTGCCTTTCTTTCTACTAATAACTGTGAATATTTTAGCACAATTATAATACATGACCCTTGCAATCCATGTTGGAGTTATCTCTTTTCAATCTCCAAAAATTCGTGAGTACCAAATCTTCGTTTTCTATTCCTCTTCCAATCATAAATTACAGGTGTGCATAACTCATGAATACATTTGTAACCTGAAACTTAATAAGGCTATTAATGTATAGAATCCAAACTTACCAGACTCTTTCCTTTAAACATGTGACTTCTGTCATGATACTGCCCTTTTTCCCTTTAGGAACAGTACCTATATCTTACATGGGTTGATCCTAGGAGTACCCTTTTTCCTTCTGTTTTGGTAGGTACGCCTCTTTCTTATTCCTATCCTCCTATGGTACAGGTAAACCCCTTTCTTGGTGCCCTCGTCTGTGCAGTATAGGTGAGCTTTTCCTAGGTCTGCCTATCCACGCTTTTTCTCATCCAGTGAATGTCGATTGTGCCCTCCATATCCTTCTTGAGTGGGCCTCCTCATTCATTGCCCTGGCATACATCTTCATGTATACTATTCCTAAATAACCTCTGGTAAAATTACAAATCTACTTTTCACCTTAACTCCACTTTCCAATACTACCTCTAATACCCTTGAGGCCTCTTTCACTCCTCACTCCTACTATATAGACAGATATCATACCCACACATCATAGATGCTATGTCTACCTGTATTTACTAACTCCCTATAGATATGATGCCTTTTCTCTAAGGACTAGCATGGCACATGTAAATATATTTTTGAGAGCAACAAAAATTAACGATGCAGAACCATCACATATCAACAATGCTATATGTGCATCTACTCAGATATATGTATATCTTTACTCCCCTACATCCCTTGGCGGTTCTGATGTCCTTCAGGTTCCTAATTCGTAATTGTTCTGTCTGTGCTTAAGTATATCTTTGCATGTATGTATATGTGTGTTCGTGTATCCTGATTCTTCAGCCTACTTATATGAAATAAGTTGAAGGTTATTGAAACCACGGAAAATAAGAAGGACTTCAGCGATAGAAGTATATGCATGTGGAAAGGGGTAAAGATAGACTGGTACTCAAATTAGAAGTAAGAAAGGAAAAAGTAGAACTGGTTGCTAAGATCGAAGAAGAGAGAGAAGATAGCCCCAAAGACAGACAGGAAACCCTTCCCTCCCCTGTTCCCCAGGATCCCTACTTCACTGGTACTTGAGTGAGAAGCCGGAGGAGGTATGATGTTAAACGTCTCCTACAGAATGGACATTTTCACCTTCAGCTTTGAAGCCACCAAAGAAAAATCTTAGCAATACCTATGGAATGGCAAATGGTGAAGAATCAGTTACTCTTGTCTGCGAGGGTTGTCCGAAAGGTGTGATGTGTGTGTAGTGTTAGTCATGCTTTTACCTACACTACCCTCCCCTTTACATTACATCTCACAAAAGGTATAAAATATTCTTAAAAAATAGAAAATTATACACTACGATAACATAGCTGTTTAGTCATTCACTTTACACTATATTTCATGCACACATAAAGTACTCTGTTCAGTTTATCACGATTAGATATCACTTTGTTTGAATAGTACTAAGATATTATACTTTTCACTCAAATAATATTTTATTCGTTTCATTTCAGGTCTAGAGATCACTGTTCATCTGTGATTCTCTTAAATTGGTCCTAATCCTGTAGTCATATCCAGTTTCCTACGTACTAAAATTATAGGGTAGTTTGAGAATTCAGGAATAGATTACAGAATAGTTTAAGAATTGAAGGGAATTTGGTGCAAGAAAACTAAGTTTGAAGAAAGGCCGAAAACAACTAGGGACTGATGGTCGTCACTCTGTCCGTTAACACAGAATGTTCACGTCCCTGGGGGACAGATGTGACTCTGCCCAGATCCCATGGATCTGATATTAAACTTACTTGAGCAAATGTAAACCAGTACTTTTCGTTAAATTTTGTGTGAAAGTCTACCCACAACAAAACAATCACCACTTTACTACATAACACAACATCAGGTAAAGTATTAGTCTGTTTTATGCCTTGTCATGGACAAGTTTGAATTCTTTCCATAAACTATCCATGTCTTTCTTCGTATCATTAAGTTCCAAAGCTAAATCTGAAGAAACATTGTTAGGGGTTACCCTCTTGGCCACTTTTCTGTCTATTAACTCTTCTACTTGTTCCTCCAGATTGCTTATATTTAAGGTATCTGATGTCGCTAGCTTCTCTTTAAAACCCCTTTCCACAGTATCAACTGTATTGTTGACACCTGCAATTTGCGACTGGACAAAAGGAATTCACTTATCTTGTTTCTCAATATTCTCCTTTAGGGTGTGCAACCTCTGATTTACGACATTGAAGGTAACATTGCGTATGTTTTGAAATGATCCTAATTTTTCAACAAGTCCCATTTCTACATTATTACATTTATCTTCAATGTGAAATTCTAATTTTTTTAATCTTGAAGTTGCTCATCCTGTTTCTGGTTAAATTCAGTAAATAGTCGATTAACATGGGTATTCAAAGAACTAGTGAATTTACTCTTTAAATCTAACTTCAGATATTCTACCTCTTATGTAAAGAGTCAAATTCAGACTTTAATAAAACTATATTTGCTGCTTGACTATTCGGGGTTTCACTTTGATTACTTAAAATTTTCTCTCTGAGCATCTAATTTACTATTTAATTGGGTATTCACTGAATCTAATTTAAGGCTTAAATTTGCACTCAGTTCATCTCTCACTGAAGCATTTTGAGCATTCAGATCATCTCTCAACAAAGCACTTTGAGAATTTGACTCTGTTCTCTGGTCATCTAATTTAGCATCTAATCTAGAATGTACTAAACCTATTTCTCTCCTTGGAGTTTCATTCTGGGCTTTAATTAAATTCACTAATTCAGACAAGTCTGGCATTTCCCTGGTCACTCTAATCAGTGCGACTGGTTCTGCTAGTTGTTCCTGATCCATATTTTTATTGATCTTAGACCCAGTAATCATCTAAAGAAAATTCACCACTGAGTACAATAACTACAATAATAATTTATCATTCCTCCATCCCCTCAACTTCTACTAAATAATTATTGGTTTTCGATCGCCCGGCGTAGAGTTCTAGCTGCGTTGGTGAGCAGATGTGTAATCAGTGCCGGCGGCGTCAGACGTTGGTTTCAGCGTCGTCGTCAGCGAGCGGATGTGGAGTCAGCACCGGTGAGCAGCAGCTGGTGCAGTCGGCATTAGTGGCTGGTTACTGTGTTGGCGTGATGTACATGTGTGAAGACTGCTTACTCTCCACACCCAATCTTCTTAGTCTAAAAGTTGAGGTCTTCTCTCCAGTTTTCTCCGCTATTACTTTCTCACATCTTTTACAGCATTGCACTCACAGCTATCTTTGATTTGTTTATTGGACTCAATACGATTACTGGAAACTGTTCTTGTATGTTGTTAGGATTGGTGCTATGGCAACACCTAATATCTTCTTACCGTTTCTGTCTTTAAATTACTGCTTTCTTTGGGTCCTGTCACTTAGGGGATTACAGGAGACAGTGTGGTACTGGGGTGCAAGACTCACATGTCTCTCACAGTTGACTCACATATTGTGTGCAGCTGATCTTCTTCTCCGGTCAGACGGTTGTGTCAATCTTCACAACTTCTTCTTCTCCGAAGACTATAGCTGGTTAAAGGAATTTCAAAATAGACTTCTTTTCTACTCTTGAAATGATTCTGTACTCTCAGGATACTTTTGTTCAACTCTGTTATATTTTCATCTCCACAATAAAACAACTTCACAAGTTTCACACAAGCGTTGAACACTCCTGAGTCAACCCCATCTTGGACCATTGGATACTAACAGATGCAATTACAATATGTTTGGTTTAATAACCCCTGTAAAACCAGTTCTTGCTTCTCGCAAGTCCAATACCAGAAAGTCAAATGTAAATGTCTTTAGTTTAATACATAATTCATTTGTTCACAACAATACAGTCGTTACACCATCAAAGAATAGTGCGTGCTTGCTCCTTGTACTGGACATAAAGCTTCTATGGCGCACGCAGCAAATGCTTGTCCATGCCGATCGACCGTCACTATTGTAGTATTTTCCCGATACACGTCCATCCTGCACACACAAAAACCAGTGGCGAAGTATACACGTCTCCACTCTCTGACCCTCTTACTTAAAATATCGGGTGTTTGCGACAGTGGAAAGCTGAGTGTCTCTGGAACTTACACTGAAATTCTCGAGACACTACAAGTGATGCACCCAGGTTTCGTTTCCTGCGATGATACATGGCAGAAAGTTTTATCCTTTAGTGTTACATCGTGCCAGAAATTATGTGGCAGCCTGAGCACACATAATCTTGTGTTAACCAGTGAGCGCCTTAGGCACACATCGTGCACACAAAAAATGGTACATGAGAACCTCACTAATAATAGTATCAGCCTATGTGACACATACTTAGTTCCCTGGGTAATGTTTGTACAGAAATACATTGGTTCTAACAAATCATGGTGTCAGCAAGTCCCACATTCATGTCAGTAACAGCTGTGCTGGGATGACCAGAGCATTGCTCATCTGTGCCTGAAGTACATCCACTTTTAAAGGTGTCTACCCACACATACACTCTTCTCTCACTAATGCAGCTATCTCCATACCTTTCTTTCCATTATCCTATGGATTTGTTGAGGTTTTATGTCCTCTGATCACCAAAATCATATCACTGCTCGCTGTTCTTCTAGGGTGCACACAGCTAGGGATGCAGCCATTTTGTTTCAACGCCTTTCCTATTAAGCATGTTGTGCCATATTTTCGGATATGCCAGAACTTCCTCAGAGCATGCATCTTCACTTCCTGGGAGTTTCAAATGCCTGATGTGTTAATTACATTTAATACTGATAGCTTGCTGTTACTTTTTGAATTGCCCTGTAGAAGTGTCTAACCCCTTAAACAGTTGTCTGCTGTTAAAGAGGTAAACCGACAAGCATGAGCACTCATGTTCATTTACCATGTTAGAAATGACTGTTGGTGATAACTTAGTGTGGGCAGATGGCTGTGTTGTCCAAACCTTATTCTCTCTCTTCCCTGTCCACATTATCACATGCTAATTGTGAGCTGACTGTTTTGTTTTCGCTATCGGTCATATGTTTTCATTACTACACACATCCAAAATGTGTGAAATGAGTTGATCGTAAGATATTAGCAATTCTCCATAAGGCTAGGGGATCTTCATATGATTTTCATATGAATTTGAGTCACACATGCACCTTCATTACACACGAGATAATCACTGTAATCCATTAAAGTAACCAGTAAATTTTGAGCAATCTACAGTTAGGCAGAATGTTTGAATGTGGCATAAAAAAATTTAGAATGATTATCAATCCAGTTAGTCAAATGATGGGTAGGAAGACTATTAAAATGCAGGTGCAAAGTCTTTTTCCCTCCTAAGCTGCCATTCAACTGTCCTCCATCTTTTCCTGTCGTGGCTAATGTTTTCACCTCCAGGTAAATATTAAATCCTCTGAAACCTTGGTTTTCATATCGATTGTCATAAAAGCTGAAATTACTCTTATGCATGGTAATGGTAGCATAAGGTAGTTCTCTTCAAACTGTTACTATTTAGCTTAAAAGAACACTGTGATAACAGATAAACTCACAAATTACACAGAAAACTGCAGCCACAATGTTTTCTGTGTTAAATGAAATGGGAAATATATATGAAAGGTATAAAAATGCGCAGCTCAAATTTAAAAAGTGTTTATCACACACTGACCTACAGTTGGATTCTCAGTGTGATGCCTTGTTCGGATAAAGTGTTCATATTATTACTTGCAACAGAAGTTAGATTGCACTTCTTGTTCGTGTTGGGAAGGTAGTTGTGAATGAGGACAACAATGCAGATTCACAATGTCATTTATGACAATGGAGTATTGGTTAGCCACGATCAGAAAAATTGCGTAGCTACGGGGAAAAGGGTGGGGGGGGGGGGGGGGTATGTTTTAAAATTGTGCCAGATTTAGTTCACAATTAGTGCTTTTTGTGATGAAACAATTACTACCACATGCATGAACTAAAAAGCTGAAATGCAAAGCTTTATTGATCATAATTTTATAGTTTTTCTTTAATGTTAATACACTTATATTTGACTGTTTATTCTAGTGCAAGCCACATTTGTTAGTTGACAGGACCATGCTTCAGTACAATTGCATAACATTATTTTCACTTAATCAGTTATTAAACTAATATTCAAAGTTGCAGGAAGAGGGTTAATTTAAAAATTACTTGCCACTTCTCTATGTACTGCAAAAGTCTTGTTAATAAAGCATTGTCATGAATTAAGCAAATAAGGTTTAGCGTTCTTTTAATTTATGCTTCTTTCACTGACATACTCATTAAAGTTTTTATGACATCATTATTTCACTCAATACTAGACTTCTCTACTCACTTGGAGCTGATGTGAAGGGCATTGTGTTGAGACTAGCCAACCCAAATGACTTGGTGACAGCTCCTTGACAGGTTGTACATGAAATGAGAAACTGCTCCACACACAGATGAAATTGTTGCATGTGTTGTCAGGGGTAAATCACGGAGTATTGTTATTATGGATGTCTGTGGCTACACCCATGAATATCAAAATCTGTCTGAACCTCTACCGTAGTTCATTTCATAGTAAGACTAATGATCACTGACAAACTGTGTACTTTGGTAACAAGAATATTTTGTTGAAAATCTGTTCCCTGGTGCTGTAGGTATCTGGGCATATCTTTCAGATATGCCTATTTGTAATGCCAGTTCAAAACTCCACACACTCTTGCATTGTAACACATGATGATTGTTATCATCACATGTAAGGAGGGAACTATTTTTCTTTGTTTTTCATTTCTAATGTTGATACAATATAATTACATTAAATGGATATTCTAAAAATGTCTATTCTCTGAATACCAGCTGTGCTTAAGGATATGAAGAGGTAACAGTTGGTGCAAACTGCATCTTTCACATAATTTGATGTTGTACTCTGTTTAATATCTCTGGAGGCAGTCTTATGATGCAGGCAACTTTTTCCAACTAAACAGCGAAATCAGCAACTTGTGTGATGTTACTAGAAACGTCTGTCTTGCTGAATGCTCATACTGCTTGTAATCCATAAAGATAGTGATGTTATTCATTTTCATTCGTGTTTGGCAGCTGCTTCTACAGATTCATTAGTCAGTCCTGCTTCACAAATGGAACCTGTGTTTATGCTATTCTTAGAGTGGTCAGTGGTGATAAGTTGAGAACATTGTTAGTATATGATTTTATCAAAGTGTCACATTTTAATAGTTACCCCATGATATTTGGAAGTTAGACACAAAATTTATTTTCTTTTTAGGAAATGATATACTCAGAGCACTGGAGAATGGTGTTTCAAACTATCCAAAGCTAGAGGGAAGATTTCCTCAAGTAGCTGGTCTAAGCTTCGCTTTTGACCCATCCAAAGCAGCGGGGCAGAGAGTAGATCCTCAGCTGGTGCGCATTGGAGATGAGTACCTGATTCCAGATCAGCATTATCGCCTTGCAACAAAGTCTTACCTTTATTCTGGCTGTGATGGATACACCATGTTTAAAGATGCCAAAATAGTGGTGAGTTATACACTCAGTTTGAAAGATAAAATACAGGCAAGAATGTTTTGTAAGTTTGTTTGTGTGTGTGTGTGTGTGTGTGTGTGTGTGTGTGTGTGTGTGTGTGTGAGAGAGAGAGAGAGAGAGAGAGAGAGAGCGCGCACGCGCGTGCGTGTTTGCATGGGCGTGTGCGTGTGCACACAGAAGTCCTACAGATAGTTCTTAAAATGTGTATATGTTACATTAATGTCATCTAAAATGTTGGTAAATTTTCATTCCACTGGTTACAATTTCAAGCTCTCAGAATTGGGTTGATTTGGGGGTATTTTCTTCCTCCCCTATTCCAAAAACATCATTTTTTGAGCATCTCCCTCCCTTTACCAAGTTTTGATGTGACTGTAAAGTATATTTTCGGCAGCAATGAGAAATAACTCTTCCATTTGTGTACAGATTCACTAGATATACCTATATGTATCTCACTGACTTTCACCATAACTGAGATTACGTTTGCTTCATGTAGGTGACTGCGATACGAAATATTTCACATACAGGTTTAACAATGTATTAGGGGAATGGAAACCATATTTACAGTGTTTTGAAAATTATCTTTAAATCAGTTAGTACTCTGTTATCAAAAGAAACTTCGAAGTTTGAAGATAAATCAGGGACTGAAGCATAAGAAAAGATACAATATATGACCTGATGAGTGGAATTCCAAATCAGAAATTTATATCAATTCACAGAGCATTCATGGAGGTAATGGACTGTCTACAGTGGAATGTAATAATTGAAGCAGTGAAAGTAGCAACTCACTGTAAAGGCATTGAGTGGCCAGTATGTGCATAAACAAGACCAAAAATGTTGCCATGCCTTCACAAAATGTTCTTCAGTGTGTTTTCAGCCTGGTTTATGTACCTCTTGATGACTGAGCTCCTCAACAGTGTGGGTATGTGTAACCTTTATTGCTTCCATAATTTACAGAAAGATTGTGTGGTGGTTTGCCACATAATACAGTTTTTCTCCCAACCCCTGTCATGTTGTTGGGCAGAAGTGGAGAATAAATTTGTCTCATCTATTATTTTGTAGTTTTTTAATTCTTTTTTTTTAAATGAAGTATTGATTCTACCTGCTGGTATGTTACTCCAAATTTAGTGGATACAGTGAAATATAAATGTATTACTCACACTAAATTAACTGTGACTGCTTAATTTTAGGTAGATGAAGATGAATGTCCTGAATTGGGTTTAGCAATTCAGAATCACTTCCATGCCATAAATATGCGCCTGGGCAAAACTAAACGACATTCAAAACACCGACAAAGCCTTGTCACATTGTCTCGCAGGTAAGGTTACTGATTTTTTGTTTCACTAGGTGAGCTATATCTCCCTTCCTTTAGTTCTTCTGTACTGGCTAAATGTATCCTGCAAATCATTCAGAAAAAAACATATTTTTGTAGCAATAAATGTATTACTGTTTGCAGCATGGATTAAGGAATCTGAAAGTTAACATCACAAACTTTGTAAGATTCAGTCGGTGTAGGCTTGTTAACATAAATAGGAGTTACAATAGAGAGTCAATCTGAGACAGTTATCTAGTAAGTATAATGAAAATAAAACGTTGTTCTCATACTCTTTTCACTCATAAAGTTTATTTTTACCAATGACCATCGACCAGTATGTTACAATTGGTCACCAGACAACTTTTGAAGTCACCCAGCTTTCAAAGTATGGCACTATAGAAGAATTCCAAAGATCATGTATGTTTATGGAGTAACTGATGAAGAGGTGTAGAAATGAATGAAGGGGAAATGAGCTTTATAGCACAACTACAGAAAAGAAAGGATATGTTGATATGCTACATCCTGATGGAATGTTTAATTTGGTAATGGGAGGAAGTGCATGTGATAAAAATTGTAGATGCAGACCAAGGCTTGACTACAGTAAGCAGGTTCAAGGTTATCTATGTTGCAATAGTTATGCACAAATGAAGAGACTTTTCAAAAGATAGACTAATGTGGAGAGCTGCACCAAAGTAGTCTTCAGACTGAAGACCACAACAATAATATTCAACTCTTTATATTTTACAGAGGTCATTTAGATTGTGATTACAATACTGGAAAACATTATATACCTAGAATTTGTATATAAATGTCTCAAAACAGGCAAGTTATATCATTCATTTAATACATAACTAGTATTCAGAAAAATGCAGTAAATGAAGCAGGCAAAAAGGATTACAATCGTCTCAAAAATGAGATCGTCAGGAAGTGCAAAATGGCTAAGCAGGGATGGCTAGAGGACAAATGTAACGACGTAGAAGCTTATCTCACTAGGGGTAAGATAGATACTGCCTACAGGAAAATTAAAGAGATGTTTGCAGAAAAGAGAACCACTTGTATGAATATCAGGAGCTCAGATGGAAACCCAGTCCTAAGCAAAGAAGGAAAAGCAGAAAGGTGGAAGGAGTATATAGAGGGTAAGGGAGTAAGACAGGGTTGTAGCCTCTCCCCGATGTTATTCAATCTGTATATTGAGCAAGCAGTAAAGGAAACAAAAGAAAAATTCGGAGTAAGTATTAAAATCCATGGAGAAGAATTAAAAACTTTGAGGTTTGCTGATGACATTGTAATTCTGTCAGAGACAGCAAAGGGCTTAGAAGAGCAGTTGAACGGAATGGACAGTGACTTGAAAGGAGGATATTAGATGAACATCAACAAAAGCAAAATGAGGATAATGGAATGTAGTCGAATTAGTCGGGTGATGCTGAGGGAATTAGATTAGGAAATGAGACACTTAAAGTAATAAAGGAGTTTTGCTATTTGGGGAGCAAAATAACTGATGATGGTTGAAGTAGAGAGGATATAAAATGTAGACTGGCAATGGCAAGGAAAGCGTTTCTGAAGAAAAGAAATTTGTTAACATCGAGTATAGATTTAAGTGTCAGGAAGGCGTTTCTGAAAGTATTTGTATGGAGTGTAACCATGTACGGAAGTGAAACGTGGACGATAAATAGTTTGGACAAGAAGAGAATAGAAGGTTTCAAAATGTGGTGCTACAGAAGAATGCTGAAGATTAGATGGGTAGATCACATAACTAATGAGGAGGTATTGAATAGAATTGGGGAAAAGAGGAGCTTGTGGCACAACTTGACTAGAAGAAGGGATTGGTTGGTAGGACATGTTCTGAGACATCGAGGGGTCACCAATTTAGTATTGGAGGGCAGCGTGGAGGGTAAAAATCGTAGAGGGAGACCAAGAGGTGAATACACTAAGCAGATTCAGAAGGATGTAGGTTGCAGTAAGTACTGGGGATGAAGAAGCTTGCACAGGATAGAGTAGCATGGAGAGCTGCATCAAACCAGTCTCAGGACTGAAGACCACAAGAACAACAGTATTATGAATTTACCTCTCTGTCTCAAAAGTCACTTGTATAGCAAACAACAAGACCCTGAATCCAACGGTAACCAGTATCTACAAGTGCATATGTCATCAACATGTAGAATTTACAGATATCAGTCATTGTGAAACTATTAAGGAAAAACATTAAACATATATAACCACTTCAGTAAAGACTGGTTTTCATAGGAATTTTTAAAAGTATGAGTTTTCAATAAATGTGTGAGCTCCACCTTGTCGGACACCTTTATCCAGGAAAACAGTGTGCCTCAGGGTTCCGTCTTGAGTGTTGTCCTCTTTGCTATTGCCACTAACCCTATTATGACCTGTCTCCTGCTGGGTGTTTCCGGCTTCCTTTTCGTAGATGAAGATGCGTTCTAGTGCAATTCTCTACGAACTTGTCTCCTTGAGCAGCATCTTCAGTGATGTCTCGATCGTCTTTACTCATGGAGTATCGACAATGCCTTTCACTTTTCCACTGACAAAACCATTTGCATGAATTTCTGGTGGTGCAATTTTCATCCACGGTCTTTACATCTTGGGCCTGTTGCTCTTCTATTTGTTGAAACTACAAAATTCCTGGGATTCATTCTGAATAGAAAACTTTCATAGTCCTCCTACGTGTCTTACCTGGCGGCCCACTGTACACAGTCGCTCAATGTCCTACTTCTCCTCAGCTGTACTTCCCGGGGAGCAGATCGAACCACCCTCCTCTGTTTGTAACAGTCCCTTGCCTGTTCGAAATTAGACTTGGGTGTTTCGTTTATGCATCTGCATATTGGTCCCTTTTACACCATCTCAATACTATCCATCATCATGGCATCCCTTTGGCTACTGGTGCCTTTTAAACTAGCCCGGCTTAGAGTCTGTATGCAGAAGCAGAAGCTGCCGAACTACTGCTGTCATACCACCATGACTTTCTCCTCAGCAGACATGAATGCCGTTTGTCTGCCATGCCTGGCCACAGATCCTATGCCTCCTTCTTCAATGACTCGTTTGATCGCCTGTATAGGTTGCGTCCGTCTCCTCTTTTACCTCCAGGAGTTCGCTTTCGGTTCTTGCTCTGGTAACTTAACTTCAAGCTACCTGTCACTTTCCCGATGAGTGTGAATCCTTCACCACCTTGGTTTCATCTTGCAGCCCATGTTCACCTTGGCCTTCATTCGCTTCCTAAGGACACTACTCCAGGCTTGCTCTAATGCCATAAGTTTTATGGCCTTCATACAGCACTTTGTGATAGTACCTTTGTGTACACTGATGGCTGTCAGGCTGACTGTGGTGTTGGGTGTGCCTTCATCATTGGCACAAACGATTTTCGCTATCAGATTCCAGAACACTGCTCAGTATTTACAGCAAAGCTTTTTGCTCTGTATCAGGCCATGCAATACATCCGGAGACATAGGCTTTTCAATGGCGTCATCTGCTCCCCCTCTCTCAGTGCCCTTTAGAGCATGTGTGTGCTGTATACCATCCATCCCCTGGTGCAATGAGTCCAGGAAAGGTGTCACTTGCTCACTCTTGATGAAGCCAATGTGATGTTTATGTGAGTTCCTGGTCATGTCGGTCTGATGGGAAACGAGACCGCTGACACTGCTGCCAAGGATGCAGTCCTCATACCTTGGCCTGCTAGTTGTTCCATTCCCTCTGATGACCTCTGTGTTGTCGTCTGTCAGCAGGTGGTATCACTTTTGCATCTCTCAGTGGCTTGAATGACTTCCTCTTGGCCCTCTCGCCATGAGTAGTTCATGTCAGTTAGGTTGCATATTGAGCACTGTCTTTTTAGCCTCAATTTTGTGCTCATTGCCCTCAACCTTTGATAGTTCGCCATTTCCTGATTGAATGTCCTTTTTTTTTAAACAACTTACATTCTTATTTATGTTTGCGGTCTGTGTTATCAGCTGTTTTAGAGAACTTCATGCAGGCTATCAACCACATTTTACTTTTTATCCATTGTCATGATGTCCTCCTCGCCATGTCTGGCGACAGCGACTCTGTCAGTCGTTTAGTCCGTATTGTGGCGGGCTTGGATGTGGCATGCAAAATCGAGCTTTACTTTGAAGATCCAGTCACACGAAGTGCAATACAGTTGCCCAGTGAAGTTATACAGACAGATGTAATTAGACTTATCCATTGTAACAATATAACGAAGGACATTTAATCTTTCATTTAGGACCTCCATTTCTCTATGGTGTATTTTTTGGATCTATCTCCAAGTTCCTGTTTTTAGCTGTCTTTCCATCCATTGATTTGTACATGTAGTCGTTTTTAACTCCTTTTTTTTCTTTGTGTTCTACTGTTCTGACATGGTGCACGTGACCTAGTTGTTTTTCATGCCCTAAAACAAAACAAAACAAACAGATCTCAATAGAGGCTAAACTTGGGCATTATAACACAGTGATCAAAACCAAATATCTGTAAACAAGTGAATGTCACAGATTGGCAGGAAAGGTTTGATTGATTGAAGTTGAGAAGTTTGAGTGCAAGATTTTTTGGAAAATAATGGGTCTTGAAATGATACCTGGACACACAGACCACAAGGAAGAGAAGATTTGTGTGAGGAATAATGAAAGGCTAGTGGAGTCAATAAGGCTACTATGACCAGTGTTCTACATACATCTGTTCAAGATGAGTGTGATCTGAGTAACAAAGCAGACTCTTAATGCACTGAAGAATGGACCCAAAGTTTCTGGTAAATGGTTCAGGAAGGTACGAAATGATCTAAAGAGCATTTGAGTACAGATTACGTGATCAACAATTTAAAGGGCTTCCATAATAAACAAAACCAGAACACGGGCTGGATGTAGGTGAGAAGGCAAGCAGCCAGAGAAAGAATGCGATGGTTTTGGGCTGCAAAATGTTGCAACAATCAGAGGAGAACATTAGTGACAATAACTTCTAAAAGGATCGCACTGAAACAAAAAACACCTGTTCATTATCACCAGCTGAACTCACTGTGAGGCTTCCTTCCTTATTTTGTGATAATATAAAATGAGCTGTTCTTCTTTTGATGTCTTCCATTAATCCTATCAGGTAAGGATCCTGTACCCTGTAGTAGTACTCCAGAAGAGGAAACACAAGTGTAGTAAATGCATTGTCTTTTTACACAGTCTTTGTAACACCTTCTGCACAGTATTTTCTGTGTGAGGGTTCCACTTTAAGTTGTTCATAATTGTAATCCCTAAGAATACACAGTGTCCCAGGTGGAATGGTCAGTATTCAGGATATATAGGAATGATCATTTGAAGCAATAAAGTTTAGTAACTTTGGGCTCTAAAATGCGTGCCTTAAGAGCTATGAGTACTTGTTCATCTTTGATACTAAGAAACATCTCTTCAACTGAACAAGTGCTCATAGCTCTTGAGGTACATATTTTAGAGCTCATGTTTGCTAGACATTTTTGCTTTGAATGATCGTTCCTGTCATATCACAGAATATTGGCCTTTCCTTCTGGGATACCCTATGTAGTTGAACTGACAGCCTTTAAGTTCATGTGATTGATTGTGTAACTGAAATTTAACAGAATTTTTCATTGTTTATCTGTAGTACTTAACACTTTTTATTGTTCAAGTTCGAACACCACTCTTTGTACCATGCAGATAGCTTGGCTAAATCATTTTGTAATTTGTTTTGATCTTCTAATGACTTAAGTAGATGACAAAAAACACAACATTATCAGCGAATGATCGTGGGAGACTCTTCATATAGAGGATGTTGTACTGGATGAAAGTAGACTTGTCAGTACAATAGCGGGTTCTTTAATTTGCTCTTGGAGGAGATGGAATGTAAACTATAACATATAAAATATTAGTAAGAAGAATTATTGCATTGTATTATAAGAAGAATTACTTAATGTTGTGCAATCCATTTCCACAGGATTGTCATGGTATTCACAATTGTCTCTGAGTGCATTTAACAATAACTCTCACATAGAATTCTGCCTAATACATTGATCACACAGCTGCCCTACTTGAAGACAATGCTGTCATCTGAGTCGATTATTACAGACTGAGCTAAGTGGTACTGTGCTTGGCCTTAAGTAGAAGACTGGTTGCAGTGGTGTAGCAAAATGTTTTTGGGTGTGGCTATGTGGGTGTAGCTCATTTGTTGATGTGACTTGCAATGACTATCTTCTCTTATGGTCACATAAGTGAGGTACCAACCTTGCTTTGGCACCTTGCTCTTCAGTCGACACCACAGAAGAGATGTTGAGTTGCATACAGGCACAACTGAAAACTGCTAAACACACACACACACACACACACACACACACACACACACATGGGCGAGCACTGTGCCTGATGGCAGAAGCAATCTGTTGGTGATGGAGGTAAGGGGGAGGCTGGGGTGGGGAATAGAGAGGAATATTAGGGTAGGGGTGAGAGAGACATCTGTGCTTGTGGGAGAATGGTGAGAACAAGGTATGGCTGCTAGGTGCATTCATGAGGTTTGAAGTGTGGTGGCGGGGGTGTGGGGAGAGAGGCAGAAAAGAAGTAGAGGGCGGGAAAAAGACTAATGGGTGCTTGATGGAATAGAAGACTGTAGTGCTGAAGTGGGGGTGGGGAAGTGGATAGGTGGGCGAAGGTTATGGACTAGCAAAGGTTGAGGCCAGGGGGATTATCGAAACATAAGATATAATGGAGGGGGAGGTTTCACACGCACAGTTCAGAAAAGTTGGTGTTGGTAGGAAGCATCCAGATAGGAAAGGTTGTGATGCAGCCATTGAAGTGAAGTGCTTGGTGTTGGGTAGCATGTTCAGCAAATGGGTGGTTTGGCTATAGTTTGGTCACAATTTGTATGTGGCCATTCATGCATACAGACAGCTTAGAAAGCAGCAAAGTGGTTGCAGCTTAGTTTGTAGATCATAGGACTGCTTTAACAGCTAGCACTGCATTTGATGGGGTGTGTGATGCATATGACCAGACAGGAGGAGGAGGTTGTGGTGGGAGGATGTATGGGACAGGTCTTGAATCTAGGTCTATTGCAGGGATATGAGCCATGAGGCATGAGGTTGACCTCCACCTCAAAGATGGCTACATCCATACATATCAAATTACCAACTGCCTGCAATACCTCCACTTCAACAGCCAGCACTAGAAATCCCTTCCATACAATCTAGCCATCTGTGTCCATCGCATCTTTAGTGATGAGGGGTCCCTCTCTAAATATGTCAAGGGTCTCATTGAGGCATTCACAACCTTGTACAGAAACAGATCTCCTGTGCCTTCTCTCTCCAGTCGCCTGCCACCTCCCAGATTCCCACCATCCAGTCACAAAGGAGCACTCCCCCCTCGTGACCCAGACAGGGAAAACTGAATCATGTTCTCTGCCAAGTTTTGACTACCTCTCATTGTGCCCTGAAATGGGGAATATCCTATCCACTATGCTTCTCACCCCTCCCACAGTGGTATTCTGCCACACATTGAACTTATGCAATGTCCTTGTCCATCCCTACTCCAGCCCTGCTCCCATCCCCTCCCTTATGGCTCATATCGTTGCAGTAGGCATAGGAGCAAGACCTGTCCCTTACATCCTCTCACCACCTCCTACTCCAGTTGACCACAAGCGTCACCTATCCCATCAAAGGCAAGACTCCCTGTGAAAGTGGTCACATTATCTACAAACTAAGCTGCAACCAGTGTGCTGTTTTCTGTGTGGACATGACAACCAACAAACTGCCTGTTCTCAGGGAGAATTCTCACTGCAATATATGCTACTTTCCCATAACCCCTCTGGCCTCAACCTTCCCAATTCCCTGTCTTGCCCTCTCACTCCCACCCCCATCTATCCTCTTCCCTGCTCGCTCTCTAGCACTATATAGCCATCTATCCTACCAACCCACCCAGCTGTCTTTCTCCCCTCCTCTGCCCCCCCCCCCCTCCTGTAAAACTCCTGACTGCACCTAGCTGTCCAACCCTATCCTCACAATGTCCTTGCATGCTCTTACAAGCAGCACTTTACTGTCCTCCACCCATACCCTGCTATTTCTCACCCCCTCTGCACCAACCGAATCCCTACCCCTATCAGCCACAGATTGCTTCTCCCAACATCTCCTCAATAGGATGAGTAGCAATCTATCTTTTTCTTAATACTGTCATTGTTTCATCCTGGATTTTCCTGTAACACTTTCATGGGAAATCTCAAAGTAGATGACTTCCTGTCAGTTACTAAAGACTGACCTTTCTGCAGGAAATCATGAATCTAATTGCAGAGCTGAGACAGTGCTCCAGAGGCATTCACAATAGCAGCTGCTGGCGAGGACTGGCACCAAAAGCCATCTGAAAAACTAGAAATATGGAATCAACTTGATACCCTGTCAATAGCATTAATTACTTAATATAAATAAAGAGTCAGTTGTGTTTCAGAAGTGCAATATATTCTGAAACCAAGCTGGTTGTAGTCAATAGATTGTTTTCTTCAAAGTGTTTCATAATGTTGGAACACAGTATATGCCCCAAAATGCTTATCGTCCTCATACCACCAACCTGAATTTAAGGTGGCAGGGGGGGTGAGAGGAAAGGAACCAATTATTAATTTATTCCAGTTTTTGAAAATAACTTCTCGCCATACTAACTCACAGGGACTATCTACTCTAGCTCCAGTTTTGCTACAAGTAAAACTACTATTACCTGCAACAATCACACTGCCGTGAACTGAATTTAGTCCATTGTTTCAGCACACCATTAGTTCTTTGGTAAAAACTTTGGCTGAACTTATCTCTGGCTTCAGAAAGCCTTCAGTACATATAACTAATTTTGCTTCAGTGATTTCTATGAGTTCTTGGAGTTGTGGTTCTTTTCCAACACAGGTACAACAGTTTACAATCATAATACAAATGTTTTATAAGCTCACCCTTATCTTGTGTTCGACTTGCTCCCTTTGAGACTGTACCCCTGCTTTTCTGAAGTCCTTAAACCTGAAAAACTGCCCAGTCTGTTTCACACAGCCATTGCTACCTATGTAGTAACCTCCTATGTATAGTGGACACTTAAACTATTAAGGAAATCCAGACCCCTCTCCATCCTGTAATGCAAATCAAGGAATCTGTAGCGTAGACACTCATGGAACTGCCTAAACCTCCCATTTAACCACTCTATTCAGCGCTCTACTGAATATTGGCAGTCGGTCCTGTAAATGATGCTGCAGATGGTGAGATTTAATTTCATCATCTGTCTTATCACTTCAGACAGCTGCAGGAAACCTGAGAAAACCTCTTCTGATCTGAAGCAACACACATCGTTAGTACTGACATGTGCCACCACCTGCAGTTGTGTGCAGCTGTACCTTGTATGACATCCTGAAAGATCAGTTCCACATCTGGAATAACTCTCCCCAGTATGCACACAGAGTACAAATTGGACATTTTCTCCTCATTATCAACCATATCCCTAAGTGGCTTCATCATGAGCATAACATTGGAGCTCCCAAACACCAATAATCCAACCCTCTTTGAAGTCTCAGACCTTGCAGGCCAAGGAGGAGCTCTTAAAACTTTCAGCTATGGGCATGAGCATGTATACGAAATGTAGCAGAACTTTAGTGGAATAAGTGACCAGGCTGTTGATAGATTTGTACTTAGTAAAACAGTTTGTGATGTGAGGGACCATCGATGTTACAAAGTCTCTGTAAAGTAACTTTTAAAGCAACAGGACCTACTACACAGCAGATCTGAAACAAAGCATAGGGCTAGTTATAAATACCAAATGGAACAAGACTGGCTGTCAAAAGCTTCTGTGATATCCTGATTGTAGTGTCGGTAGCTGGACCGACACCGTGATGTGGATTGCTGAAAAGGAATGCTAAACTAACGCTGTGGCCGATAGTGCACGCACGGCAATAAGCATACGGGCGTGAAGTCTGGAACATAAAAACTTATGAATGAATAAGAAGAAAAGTATGTAGATGCTTTTTACTTAACTTTTAATAATTCCTTGGAATACATCTCTCTTGAATACTCGTAAGCTATAGGCACTGATACAAATGGCTCCTTGTTAGTTCGTAGCCATTAACGTCTGATGGCTATTCTGTCTCTCGGCTAATGAGAGAGAAGGCTTCGTACAACTGGGCGATAGCTAGGTTCGCGTACAACTGGGCGGTAGCTTGGTTCTCGTACAACTGGGGTCGAGTCCACTCTCGTATCACGAGACCTGCCTTGGTGGTGGCGCTAGGTCTGCGATCACAGTGGCGACACGCGGGTCCGACATGTACTACATGGACCGCGGCCGATTTAAACTACCACCTAGCAAGTGTGGTGTCTGGCGGTGATACCACATTCCTCCCCCGCAAATCGGCGAACGGTCGTGTAATAAGGCTTTCGCCCGCCGTGGGGAGGACCACATGTTGACGTATGCGATGAGGTGAGGAGCCTAACAACAGGCGAGGCTGTGCCACCCGCACCCGGCCATCCGGTCCGAGGGGAGCTAGGAAACGCCTGCAAAACTAGTCCAGGGTGCACGTCAACATGCGGTGTATGCGCCCGTAAAGAGACAGGAGGTAGTGAAGGGTCGACATCCATTGCGTCGGGGTAGCCGACGCGCGATGACGTCATGTGGTCCGGAGCGGGCGGGCGTTCCATGGCGGAGGACAGCTGGTCACGGGAAGCGATCGGCGGCGCGTGACCCTGGGAGGCGCTTGGCGGCTGCAACGAAGCGTCGAATGCGGTCGGCGGCGGCGGCGGCTGCTGCTGCTGCTGCTGCTGCTGCGGCGGCGGCGGCGCGTCGCCATGGGGCAAAATGGAAGGCATCGTCGGTAACACCTGGGGATGAGGCGAGCCAGTAGATGGGTCCCCAGGGCGCTGACCGGACGGCACCGTCGCTGAAAGCAGACGGGGAGCGGCAGATCCCGAGCGACGACAGAGGCGCAGCTGATTGAGATGCCGACGCACCTCACCAGAGGCCCCCAAAACCAAATACATCGCGCGGCCGAGGCAGCGAAGAATGCGCCCTGCGAGCCAACGCCGTGAACCTCGATAGTTGCGATAAAATACAACGTCGCCTGGAGCAAAAGCAGGAGTCTGCCGCTGCGCAGGAACCTGATGCGGCGGATGCAGCAAAGACATCAAGGTGCGATGAGGACGACCGTGGAGCAACTCAGCCGGCGAGCGACCATCTCGGGGCTGAGAGCGATACGAAGACAAAAAGAGCAACAATGCGTCCTCCCGAGAATGCGACTCTTTCAATTTCAACATCTGTGACTTGAAAGTCCGGACCAATCGTTCAGCGGCACCGTTGGACTGAGGCGAAAACGGCGCGGATGTCAGATGTTGAATACCATTGGCCTGGCAGAAAGACTGGAATTCTGCGGACATGAATTGTGGGCCATTGTCGGAAACAATAGTCTGCGGAAGACCTTCAATGCAAAAGATAGCAGACAACGCTTGGATGGTGGCGGAGGACGTCGTGGAAGACATCCGGACAACAAAAGGAAAATTACTGAAGGCGTCGACCAGAACCAACCATCGAGCATTCCAGAATGGACCAGCAAAATCAATGTGCAAGCGTTGCCAAGGGGAAGTGGCTTTTGGCCACGCAAAGGCTTTCCGCGGCGGTGCGGATTGTTGTTCGGCACACGCCGGGCACGAAGAACACATATTCGTAATCGCAGCATCGATTCCGAACCAAGTACAGTGCTGACGAGCAAGTTGTTTCGTTCGCACTATACCCCAATGTCCTTGGTGAAGAAGCCGTAAAACAGAGGACTGTAACGAACGTGGGACCACGACTCTGGACTGATCATTATCAGAACGCAACAACAAAACACCACGTCGAACAAAAAGTCTCTCCTTGTGAGCAAAAAATCGGCGAACCAACGGATCCTCGATCCGAGACTTTGACAAAGGCCATTGCGTAGCAACAAAACGTAAAACAGTAGCAAGGACAGGGTCAGCAGCTGTGGCTGTAGCGACACGACGAAAATCAATCGGAAACGATTCGACCACTTCATCGGTTTCCGAATCAATGAACATGCAAGCAAGTTCGGAAGAATCGAATGCTTTATCCTCAGCAACAGGCAAACGGGACAACGCATCGGCGTTTCCGTGCTTAGCAGTGGACCGATACAAGATATCGTAGCGGTACTGCGAGAGGAAAATAGACCAGCGAATGAATTTCTGCGCTGTACGTGGAGGTACAGGCTTGGTCGGATGAAAAAGCGATGTCAAAGGTTTGTGGTCTGTGATGATGGTAAAGTGACGACCATACAAGAAATCATGGAACTTAGTAACACCAAACACGAGAGCCAAAGCTTCTTTCTCTATCTGTGAATAATTTCTTTGCGCAGACGAGAGCAATTTGGACGCAAAGGCAATAGGGCGATCATGTGAGCCAACTTTGTGCGCAAGCACAGCACCGATCCCGAAATCCGATGCATCTACCATCAACAAAAGGGGTTTCTGGGGATCGAATGGCGTAAGGCAAGTATTAGAAAGCAACGCCGATTTCAACTGGCGAAAGGCGCGTTCACATTCCGGCGTCCAGACGAACGGAACACCTTTACGGCGTAAGCGATGAAGCGGAGCTGAAATGGAAGAGGCATTGCGCACATATTTATGGTAATAATTAATTTTACCCAACACACTCTGTAGCTGTTTCAGACTTTTAGGGGACGGCAAGTCTTGTATGGCACGGAGGTGCTCTGGACTCGGATGTATGCCTTGGGCATTAATGACATGTCCCAGGTATGGTAAGTCACGAGCAAAAAACACACATTTGTCCTTCCTCAAGCGAAGACCATTGTGCCGCAAGACCTGAAATAATGTTCGTAAATTCGCAAGATGATCTTCTTCTGTCTGTCCGGAGATCACTATATCGTCCAGATAGTTTGCTGCAGTAGGGACCGACGCACAAATAGTTTGTAAATATTGCTGAAACAAGGCAGGGGCGGATGCACACCCGAATGGCAGTCTTTTGAAGCGGTACAATCCAAGATGCGTGTTAACCACCAATACGCGCTGGGATTCGTCGTCCACCGGTATTTGCAAGTACGCATCGGCTAGGTCCAACTTTGAAAAATATTTTCCCGGGCACAGTTTAGCAAAAAGATCTTCCGGGCGGGGCAAAGGAAAAGTAGCAGTCACTAGCTGTGGATTCACTGTGGCCTTCAAAGTCTAAGTCCACAAAAAGTTTATTGTCCTTCTGACGACAAGAGCGACTGTTTTGTGCAATTGGAACAGACACTGGTACAGAATCACTTGCTAATTGACGTGATTTCCGGCGACGTCGACGCACAGTGTTTGTGGGACGATCACAGTCACTGTTAGAGAAAGTGTCACTGGACGAAGTGGAATTAACGACATGAATGTCCATAGGCGAAGGTCCACGAGCCTGAGTGTCTTTGGTTCGATTCCGGCGCGAAGCAAAGGGCCTGGAATGATTGTGATTGTCTGATCTGAGCTTTTTCTGGCAAACACTTTGAACATGTCCTTTCTTATTGCAGAAAAAGCAAATAGCTTGGTGTGACGGGCAATGTTCACGCGAATGTCTAGTAGCACACCGCGGGCATGATTTCACTGCATTTGCGGGCTGGCGCGGCACACCTGGCTTAGCACGCTGCGGTCGCTGTGGCGCCGTGCGCGAGGCCCGATTACCGGGCCGCGCAGCGCGTCCAGCGGGCCGGTTAATGTTACACACGGCTGGCGAAGTTTCAAAAGATTCCTGAGCACAGTCCAGTGTGTCCTGTCTATCCAATATGTCTATCACTTGTTGAAGGGAGGGATTAACTAGTTTCAAAATTTGCTCCCGTATGCGAACATCAGAAACGTTCTGTGCAATTGCATCACGCACCATTGTATCTGAATAAGAAAGACCACAGTCACATTCAAAGGCACAGTCCCTAGTAAGTCCTTGCAATGTTGCTACCCACTCCCTATTAGTTTGACCGGCCGTACGTTTTGTACGAAAGAACGTATACCGTTTTGCAACCACATTAACTGTTTCTTTAAAATAGGCATCTAATGCAGACAAAATTTCCTCGTAGGACAGAGTTGCTACGTCTCGTCGGGGAAACAATTTCACTATCACACGGTATGTGGACACACCGACACAAGAAAGCAAAAACGGCTGCCGCTCATTACCTTGAATTCTGTAGGCAGCAAGGTGAAAGGCGAACTGACGAGACCACTCTTGCCAGGTCTCATCGGCTGCCACGTATGGTCGAAAGGGAGGTGCAACAGCGTTCAGTGGCAGCGGTAGCGAAGAAGCGGCGGCGGCCGCATCGGTGTGCAGCGCACGTTGACCCTGGACGAGCTGTCCAAGGGCATCCAGTAACGCCTGCGTCTGCTGATTCTGCAAGCGATAAAATTCGGACAGTACATCTGGAGAATGTGGCGAAGCCATGACACAATGAAATGTAAGCAATCAGAAATAAATGTAAGCAATCAGAAAAAGGTCCTTTTCCCTCGTCGCCAATAATTGTAGTGTCGGTAGCTGGACCGACACCGTGATGTGGATTGCTGAAAAGGAATGCTAAACTAACGCTGTGGCCGATAGTGCACGCACGGCAATAAGCATACGGGCGTGAAGTCTGGAACATAAAAACTTATGAATGAATAAGAAGAAAAGTATGTAGATGCTTTTTACTTAACTTTTAATAATTCCTTGGAATACATCTCTCTTGAATACTCGTAAGCTATAGGCACTGATACAAATGGCTCCTTGTTAGTTCGTAGCCATTAACGTCTGATGGCTATTCTGTCTCTCGGCTAATGAGAGAGAAGGCTTCGTACAACTGGGCGATAGCTAGGTTCGCGTACAACTGGGCGGTAGCTTGGTTCTCGTACAACTGGGGTCGAGTCCACTCTCGTATCACGAGACCTGCCTTGGTGGTGGCGCTAGGTCTGCGATCACAGTGGCGACACGCGGGTCCGACATGTACTACATGGACCGCGGCCGATTTAAACTACCACCTAGCAAGTGTGGTGTCTGGCGGTGACACCACACTGATCATTGAAAGTTATTTTCATTTTACTCCACTCTAATGGTTTAGTTTCATATTGCAGAATTTTGGTTTTAGTTAGGTTTAGTTTTAATCCGTTTTGATAGAACCAAGAGTCAAGAGTTTCTAAATTATTTTTGACACTTTTTAGAATCCTTTCAGTTGGCTCATTTTCAATGAGAATTGATGTATCATCAGCAAATAAAACAGAAAGGACATCAATAGCAAGTGGTGGGTCATTTATGTGAAAAAGGAAGAGAAAGGGACGTAAAATCATACCATGTGGGACTTCTTGGGAATTTTTTTTCCTGTTTGAGAAGTAATTGCTTGAAGTTGAGATACAATTAGTCTTTGTTTCCTATCTGTGAAGTAAGAGTTGAACCTCTGTAAAGCTTGTCCCTGATTTTTTTATTTATTTATTTATTTCATGTTCCATAGATCCTGGAAGTGAGTGAATTGCAAGGATGTGGAACGTGTCAAATCGTGCAGAGTTCAAGCATAACTTGTATAAATACATACAATAAAGATAAAATGTAAATAAAATCGATAGACAACAGCACAATCTATAAACAGAAAATTGATTTCACATATTAAGGATATATATATATATATATATATATATATATATATATATATATATATATATATATATATATATAAAATAGAGGGAAACATTCCACGTGGGAAAAATATATCTAAAAAGAAAGATGATGAAACTTACCAAACAAAAGCGCTGGCAGGTCGATAGACACACAAACAAACACAAACATACACACAAAATTCTAGCTTTCGCAACCAATGGTTGCCTCGTCAGGAAAGAGGGAAGGAGAAGGAAAGACAAAAGGATATGGGTTTTAAGGGAGAGGGTAAGGAGTCATTCCAATCCCGGGAGCGGAAAGACTTACCTTAGGGGGAAAAAAGGACAGGTATACACTCGCACACACACACATATCCATCCACACATACACAGACACAAGCAGACACTCCTTACCCTCTCCTTTAAAACCCACTTCCTTTCGTCTTCCCCTCTCCTTCCCTCTTTCCTGATGAGGCAACAATTTGTTGCGAAAGCTTGAATTTTGTGTGTATGCTTGTGTTTGTTTGTGGTCTATCGACCTGCCAGCGTTTTTGTTCGGTAAGTCACCTCATCTTTGTATTTATATATATATATATATATATATATATACACACACACACACACACACACACACACACACAATATGGGTTGTGTCTGATTGTACACACCTGAAATATATCTTGCATAAATGCAACAAAAAGATACACTGTAAATAAGATACCAACTAAACAACAGCACATTCAATTAACAGAAAGTTTTTGTTTCACATGTTAAGGATGAGTAATATATACAGGAATCAAGATAAGTTCACTATTCCAAGAGAAATACCAATAAACCATTTTCATATGCCTATTCAAAACAAAATTAATTACAATTTTAATAAATATTTTTGGAACAGCAATCAAAAGATTTAAAAAAAATTTTCTTTTTAAAATTCAGTCTTGATCACACCACGTATGCTACAAGAACATAGGTGACCAGTTTCGGTCATATCATATGACCACCATCAGACCCATGGCATCCTTCGAAGATGGTAGGTGGAGCACTCTTCTCAGCTGCTGTGATGTCAAGTGGTCAACAGTTGACATATTCTTGTAGCATACATGGTGTGATCAATACTGAATTTTAAAAAGAAAAATTCTTTAAAAATTAGTTACACTATTTGTACAACACTTGCAAGTTTAGTGATTATATACATATTCTTTCACATATTCATCAATTGTATAAAAAGATTTCTCTATCAGGTACTCCTTGAGAGTTTGTTTGAATGGTGGCAATCTATTGTTAAGGCATTTGATGTGTGGTGGGGGAGCATTAAACAGCTTAGTACTGGAGTAGTAAGCTCCTTTTTGAACCATAGTGAGACTTTTCAATTCAATGTGCAGACTGTTTTTGGTCCTTGTGTTATAGTCATGAAATTGGCTGTTAACTTTGTAGATAGAAGGGTTATTACAGACAAATGTCAACAAAAAAAGATATACTGTGAGGTGGTGGTAAGGATCCCCATCTTACGAAACAAGCATCTACAAGAGTGATTGACACCACTCATTCCATGTATCTGTAATTTGTAGAAAAGTGATAATAATAGTCATGATAAAAATAATATTTATTGTCCTTAAAAAAATCAACTCGCCAAGTGTCAGCAGGAGAACAAACATATAAAAGGTATCAAAGTTTGCAAATTTCAGAGCCTGTGGCTCCTCCTTGTGGCAAAAGGTTGAAGGGGAAGGAAGAGGGGTGAAGGAAAAGGAGGCAGAGTTTGGTTTCATCCAGTAAGTCTCCCCTGACTTGGGGTTCTGGGCAACTGTTTCCAACTCTAAGTCCTTTTCCTAAACCTCACCAGTCCTTTTCCTTCACCTCTCGTCCTTCCCCTTCAAACCTTCTGCCAAAAGAAGGAGTCACTAGCTTTGAAAGCTTGGAAATTTTAATACATTTTATATGTGTGTTCTCCTATCACTGCCTATTTTTTTATCTGTCTTATTACATTATATTTTCAAAAATTGATTATTTTCATTTATTTGTCCTTAGTAACTTTATAGTGTTGATCATCACCATTTTTTTGTGTGCATTTACGAGGTATGTCCATCAAGTAAGTTCCATTTTGTTATATAAAACAAACGTGTACAGATACAGAAAAAATATTTATTGTACAAAAATCTACAACTGTTAAACTGCTTTTCTACATAGCTTCCGAAATTTTGTAGGCACTTGTCACAGCGTGGCACAAGTTTTTGTATGCCTTCTTCATAGAAGGTTGCTGTCTGTGTATTCAACCATGTGGTAACATGTTCTTTCAGCTCATCATCATAATTGAAGTGTTGACCAACAAGGACAGATTTTAGGTGTAAGAAGAGATGAAAGTCACTAGGAGCGAGGTCCAGGCTGTACGGAGGATGATCAAATGCGTCCCAGCGAAATTCGCGTGAATTGTTTGGTCACATTCGCCGTGTGAGGTCAGGCATTATTGTGGCAAAAAACACCACCACCTTTTGACAGTAATCTTCGGCACTCCTTCTGTATTGTGGAGCGCAATTTCTTAACGGTCTCACAGTAACCATGTGCAGTGATTGTTTGGCCTCGTTCATCAGTAACCACAGTTGAGCATCCACTTCTTTCTTCATCATGCACTTGACCACATCCTTCATTGAACAGTCTGACCCATCTTCTAACCATTGAATCACTCATAGCATTTAGTCTGTAAACCTTGCTGATGAATTTCCTTTGGTTTAACTTTCTTTGCATTTAGAAAACTAACCACAGATCTGATTTCACATGCGGCGGCATTTTCAAATACGGCTGACATTATAAAGAAGCACTACAAAAGACACGTCAGCAGCAGTGATCTGAAAATGGCATACATGTCTTCTCCTGCCACGCATGCTCGGAACTGCGAACATAGCGCTGCTGCAGATATAAATAGGAACGGAACTTACTTTGTGGATGATCCTCACACATCGATATCAAGCAGTAAATATAATGAATGTATACAACACATAGCACTTTAGTTACTATTATATAAACACTTATCACCGCTAATATATTGCAATGTACAACAATTGTGCTATTGATAATGGGGTTCAGAAATCTTTGAGTTAGTTTAAAAATCTTTTACTTAATTGTTTCATTTTGTCCCTAAAAAGATTTCCACAGAGTTGCTTTATATTATTTGACAACCTATTACAGAATTGTCTTCCAGATGCAAGTGGACTGTGATCTGTAGCTCTTTTATTACTGAAGTAATCAATTTTTTGAAAATATAATATAAGGCATGTCCAGAAAGTAAGTCATTCTACTGCCACTGAAGCTTTGTTGTTGCAGTTCCACACATTTGCACTCGTCTCTCTGGTTCATTGTTATTTCCACTGATGCCATTGCAACTGGATTGTGTTGTGTTTACATTTGCTAGTGATTGTTCAAAATACTTAATAAATGAAAAGCACCAGTTTGTTGTTGTTCCACAGTATTACTTTTATTGTTAACGGGTTTTCGGCTTACAAGGCCATCTTCAGACATTTACTGAGTATTATCACCAAAGAAGTTACAATGTTTGCAAACAACATTGGAAGAGAAGTAACATGTCTAGACTGAAGTAGAAACTTACAGTAAGTAACATCTTTGAAAGTGTGGTGGTAATGCAATGAAAAACTAAAAATTGAACTGTACATAAATAACAATGGAGTAGACAGGAAAACCTTTAACACAAAATAGGAATAGCATTCCTACATAACATTTTCTATTCATCATCATCATCATCTTGGACAGTTTCCAGCCACTGGCTGGGTCTGTCGGGAACACAAGCCTCTCCATCGTGTTCTGTCTTTCCACCATTCCCCCTCTTCAACCTTCGTCCAGTTCTCTCCTCTTCTCATCACAAACATTTTCTATTAATAAACAAAATTAATGAAATATAATAAAATAAGTACTAGATAAGGCTACATCAGGAGGTATGAAACATGAAGAGTGATACACAAACCAGTTAAAAGAAGAGACATTTATCAGTGTAACTACAGAATACATAAGGGACTTACACAATATCAGTAAGATAAACAGAAATAAATAAATAAATGCAGGAAAATGGAGGCATTTGAGGGAACCTACAGTAATGCAATCTTTGAGAGTGTGGTGGTACTGCATTTTAACATTAACATTATAATCAAAACAGTGGCTGTGTAACAGTTTGCATTAAATAAATGAACAAAGTAAAATATGAACAAAAGACAACCAACAAAACAAAAGAACTTAATGAATACAGGAAAATGGGAATATGTAGGAAGAGACAGTGTGGGAAGTAATGAACAACAGAGATGATTATATGAAGTTTAGGAGAGGGGAAGTGTTGAGCTGTGTCTGGTCATTTAGGATTAGATCTGGACTGTGAGCAAGATGTTTGTTAATTTCCAGGGCTTCCAGCAGGTTGAGTTTATGGCCTTTGTTTGCTAGGTGAAGTACACGGGACACTGGCTGGTAGTTGTGACCCTCACTCAGCAAATGCAGAGTCTGAATTCTGCAACCTCCAGGTGTGTTCATGTTCAGCCACCCTAGTTGCTATGTCGCTGCCTGACTGACCAATGTAAAATTTGTCACTATCAGAACAGGTGATTTTGTATACCCTACTGTTGGCTAATAACTGGATCTTGTCTTTGCTATTAAAAACACACTGGGCTGTCATGTTCCTGACATAGTAGGAAAGCCTATACTTGCAGGATTTCAGTGCTTTGGCTACAATTTGTGATAGTACTCCATAAATGTCTGAAGATGGCCTTGTAAGCCAAAAACTGGTTAACAATAAAAGTAATATTGTGGATCAAAAGCAAACTGATGCTTTTCATTTATTATAATGTTGTTCTACCAAGAACTGATGGAAGATTCTGTTAACAAATTATTTAAGACAATTTTTGAGCCCATCAGCTGTGAAGTGTGTTCTGTAATATGGTTTATGAATGCAAAGAAAATTAAGCCAACTGAAATTCATTGCCAACTTGTGGAGATTTATGATGCAGTGTAATGATTGAAAGAATGGTGAGAAAGTGGTCGAGATAGTTCAGTGATGGACAAACCAACATGATGAAGCATGGATGGGTGGCCTTCTGTTCTCAGTGATGGTTTAGTTGAGAAAGTGAATGAGAAAATTCATGAAAAGATGGTTCACAATAAGAACACTTTGTGATGAATTTACACAAATTTCAAAAACTGTTTAGCGAGGTGGCGCAGTGGTTAGCACACTGGACTCGCATTCGGGAGGACGACGGTTCAATCCCGTCTCCGGCCATCCTGATTTAGGTTTTCCGTGATTTCCCTAAATCGCTTCAGGCAAATGTCGGGATGGTTCCTTTGAAAGGGCTCGGCTGATTTCCTTCCCCATCCTTCCCTCACCCGAGCTTGCGCTCCGTCTCTAATGATCTCGTTGTCGACGGGACGTTAAACACTAATCTCCTCCTCCTCCTCCTCCTCAAAAACTGTTTTGCATGTGGCTGTCACAAATCTCTTAAAATTTCACAAATTGTGTTCCTGTTGTGTTCCGAAAATGCTTATGCATGTCCACAAAATGAAGCAACTTGGCACTGATTTGACATTTCTTACATGATAGAGTGATGAAGGATACAGAATTGTGACTGGTCATGAATCTTGGGTTTGTCATGTCACTCCTGAATAGAACCAACAGTCGATGGAGTCGAGGCGCTGGTGATCCTCCAACAGAAATTCAAAACAATGTTGTGAGCACAAAAAATCATGTGCACTTTGTTCTGGGACAGACAGGGCATTCTGCTTGTCAATGCGATACAATACCATGAAACATTGAGAAAATTTCAGCACTCAGTTCAAAACAAAAGGCATGGAATCCTTAGTCAAGGCATTGTGTTGCCGCATGACAACGCACATCCTCATTCTGCTGGTGTCATTCAAAACATTACTCAGCAATTTGGTTGAGAGCAGCCTGATAACCCATCATACAGCCACAATCTCACATCTTCTAACTACCACTTGTTCTTGAACTTGAGGTGTGATTTTGAAGGAAGGCGCTTTGACAGGGATGATGCAAAAAGTGGCGATCAGAAGTGGCTATCTTCACTGGCAGCATCTTCCTATGAAAAAGGCATAGAAAAGTTGGTTTTGCAAATATCTGAGCAATGGTGACAACTATGTAGAAAAATATTTTAAGAAATGCTCTTTCTTGTAAAAATAAATTTTGGTTTGAAAAAAAAAATCTTTTTATGGATTTTTTTCTAAATTACTTTCCAGACATGCCTTGTCTGGCATACATAGATAAAAAAATCTACTCATTAAGTATCAGCAGGAGAAAACACATGTAAAGGTTAAAGAAACTTGCAAGCTTTTGGGACCAGTGGCTCCTCCTTTTGCAGAAGGCTTGAAGGGGAAGGAAAAGTGATGAAAGAAATGTACAGGCAATGCTTAGGAAATAGAGAGCTTTTGGAAAAGTTGTACAGAATCTTGGGTTAGCAGACATTTCAATACAAGATGAGAGAGGAAGAGTCTTTCCTTTCTGTCTGATAAGTCTCCCCTGGTATGGAGTTCTGGGAAACTTATCCAAACTCTCCCCATTTCTTAAACCTGACTGGTTCTTTTCCTTCATCACTCTCCCTATCCCTTCAACCCTTCTACCAGGAGGAGGAGCCAGTGGCTCCAAAATCTTGCCCATTTCTTTACCCTTTGTATGTGGTTTTTGCTCCTGCCATTGCTTGATGAGTAGATGCTTTTATCAATCAAGTTATATTATCTTCTCTGACTGAGTATTAATCATAACTGGTGAATGTCTCTATTCATTACTCTTATTTTTTCATTCTCTTTTACTAATATAATTGTTTTAAGGACATGCGGTGATCACACAATCAGGAAATTATACTTGATGAAGTAGTCCCTACAGGACTGGTTCGCTGAAGCGAACACTTTTGGTGGGCCACAGAATACTCCTGTATCCTTTTTTACCTTTACATGTTGTGGAGCATATCACCTGAGAAAACTCATTGATGGCATTCAGAGTGCTTTTACCTTGTTGGACTCCAAATGGTGCTTTTTTGTGTCACTTTTATTACAAATTTTTGAATTTGTTTTGTTGCCATATTTCATTTGATTTATTCATCCAGGGATCATCCTACAGTGATACAGGATTTGTTATTATAACACAATGAAGATAAATAACTCAAAATGTATAAGTATGTTTATATGAGGATAGGACAGGTGGATGGTTATGACCATGTTGAAGCAGCCATCCCAGCATTTGCCTGAAATGCTTTAGGGAAACGTAAAATCAGAATGGCAAAACAGAGTGTTGCTTGTGCTCCGTCTAGTCTGCCCAAGAAACTGTCTCCATGCCCATAAACATGCAGCATGCGTGTCTTCATGTCCTCCCCCCAGTCCACTTGAGAAACGGTATCGGTACCTGCCCACGACGAACAAGATATTGAGCTTAGAGATTGACAAGACACTACTATCTTGCACCATAGATATTGGCACTTGATTTTCATGTAAAAGCACTTTAGACAAGACTGACAGAAGAGAGAGAATTCCCATATCTTCTGTGATCCCTTTTTGAATAATAGTTTTATCTCAGAATATTTCAATACATTTGGAAAACATCCCTGCTCAAAGGATTGTTTACATAGCACTCCAAGAATATGGTCCAAGTGAATGGGTAAAGTACCAAATAGGACTAATAGGGATGTTGAACATGTACAAAGAAGCACAAATGGTGACAGGTTTGCTCGACATACAGGAGGGAATCGTGAAAGTGCATAACAACCTAATCTATTAGGTACTTGAATAAAAAAGATACATATCTCATGAAAGCCTATTTACAAAATGTTGAAGAACTAGTATTAGGTAAAGAATCTAGGGATATAATGCATGCCCATATGTAAAACTCTTGTAGGGACTATGTAGACAAGATTAGACTAATTACAGGATGCATTGGGGCACTTAGCAGCTGTTCTACACATGCTCTGTATACAATTGGAATGTGAAGAAACCATAATTTGTTATACAATGGGAAATACCCCAACCACAGTAAATCGGAGAGTATGAATTTAGACTTAGAGCCATACACTGTTATAAGATGGCATTACACTTCAGGTAGCTCATTATCTGCCTTTACTGCCATCAATGAGTTTTCTCAGGCAATAACCTCCACAACATGTAAAGGTAAAATAGGATACAGAAATATTCTGTGACCTACCAAAAGTGTTCGCTTCAGTGAATTGATTAACAATGAGTTCCCACATTTAGGGCCATGGCATTATCTGTGTTTGCAGATGCATGTCATATGATAAGTGAGAATTTCATTCAGAAAGTGGGCCAACTAATGTGACCATAGATTCACAAAAATTGGGAAACACAGTTGTGCGTCAAGTACAAAATGGAACAAATAAGTAGATGTCAGAAGCATACTCTTACAACTGACATAAGGCTGCCATGAAGCCGAAACCTACCCTGACAACAATAGCTAAATAAATCTAGTAACCCTGTGAAAGAACAAGCAGAACATTGCATGTTGTTGTTGTGGTCTTCAGTCCTGAGGCTGGTTTGATGCAGCACTCCATGCTACTCTATACTGTGCAAGCTTCTTCATCTCCCAGTACTTACTGCAACCTACATCCTTCTGAATCTGCTTAGTGTATTCATCTCTTGGTCTCCCTCTACGATTTATACCCTCCACGCTGCCCTCCAATACTAAATTGATGATCCCTTGATGCCCCAACACATGTCATACCAACCGGTCCCTTCTTCTTGTCAAGTTGTGCCACAAACTTCTCTTCTCCCCAATCCTATTCAATACTTCCTCATTAGTTATGTGATCTACCCATCTAATCTTCAGCATTCTTCTGTAGCACCACATTTCAAAAGCTTCTATTCTCTTCTTGTCCAAACTATTTATCACCCGTGTTTCACTTCCATACATGGCTACACTCCATACAAATACTTTCAGAAATGACTTCCTGACACTTAAATCTATACTTGATGTTAACAAATTTCTCTTCTTCAGAAACACTTTCCTTGCCATTGCCAGTCTACATTTTGTATCCTCTCTACTTCGACCATCATCAGTTACTTTGCTCCCCAAATAGCAAAACTCATCTACTACTTTAAGTGTCTCATTTCCTAATCTAATTCCCTCAGCATCACCCGACTTAATTTGAGTACATTCCATTATCCTCGTTTTGCTTTTGTTGATGTTCATCTTATATCCTCCTTTCAAGACACTGTCCATTCCGTTCAGTTGCTCTTCCAAGTCCTTTGCTGTCTCTGACAGAATTACAATGTCATCGGCGAACCTAAAAGTTTCTATTTATTCTCCATGGATTTTAATACCTACTCCAAATTTTTCTTTTGTTTCCTTCACTGCTTGCTCAATATACAGATTGAATAACGTAGGGGAGAGGCTACAACCCTGTCTCACTCCCTTCCCAACCACTGCTTCCCTTTCATGTCCCTCGACTCTTATATCTGTCATCTGGTTTTTGTACAAATTGTAAATAGCCTTTCACTCCCTGTATTTTACACCTGCCATCTTCAGAATTTGAAAGAGCGTATTCCAGTCAACATTGTCAAAAGCTTTCTCTAAGCCTATAAATGCTAGAAACGTAGGTTTGACTTTCCTTAACCTAGCTTCTAAGATAAGTCGTAGGGTCAGTATTGCCTCACGTGTTCCAACATTTCTACGGAATCCAAACTGATCTTCCCCGAGGTCAGCTTCTACTAGTTTTTCCATTCGTCTGTAAAGAATTCGCATTAGTATTTTGCAGCCGTGACTTATTAAACTGATAGTGCGGTAATTTTCACATCTGTCAACACCTGCTTTCTTTGGGATTGAGATTATTATATTCTTCTTGAAGTCTGAGGGTATTTCACCTGTTTCATACATCTTGCTCACCAGATGGTAGAGTTTCGGCAGGACTGGCTCTCCCAAGGCTGTCAGTAGTTCTAATGGAATGTTGTCTACTCCCGGGGCCTTGTTTCGACTTAGGTCTTTCAGTGCTCTGTCAAACTCTTCACGCAGTATTATATCTCCCATTTCATCTTCATCTACATCCTCTTCCATTTCCATAATATTGTCCTCAAGTACATCGCCCTTGTATAGACCCTCTATATACTCCTTCCACCTTTCTGTTTTCCCTTCTTTGTTTAGAACTGGGTTTCCATCTGAGCTTTTGATATTCATACAAGTTGTTCTCTGTTCTCTGAAGGTCTCTTTAGTTTTCCTGTAGGCTGTATCTATCTTACCCCTAGTGAGATAAGCCTCTACATCCTTACATTTGTCCTCTAGCCATGCCTGCTTAGCCATTTTGCACTTCCTGTCGATCTCATTTTTGAGACGTTTGTATTCCTTTTTACCTGCTTCATTTACTGCATTTTTATGTTTTCTCCTTTCATCAATTAAATTCAGTATTTCTTCTGTCACCCAAGGATTTCTACTAGCCCACGTCTTGTTACCTACTTGATCCTCTGCTGCCTTCACTCCTTTATCCCTCAAAGCTACCCATTCTTCTTCCACTGTATTTCTTTCCTCCATTCCTGTCAATTGTTCCCTTATGCTCTCCCTGAAACTCTGTACAACCTCTGGTTTAGTCAGTTTATCCAGGTCCCATCTCCTTAAATTCCCACCTTTTTGCAGTTTCTTCAGTTTTAATCTACAGGTCATAACCAATAGATTGTGGTCAGAATCCACATCTGCCCCTGGAAATGTCATACAATTTAAAACCTGGTTCCTAAATCTCTGTCTTACCGTTATATAATCTATCTGATACCTTTTAGTATCTCCAGGCTTCTTCCATGTATACAACCTTCTTTCATGATTCTTGAACCAAGTGTTAGCTATGATTAAGTTGTGCTCTGTGCAAAATTCTACCAGGCGGCTTCCTCTTTCATTTCTTACCCCCAATCCATATTCACCTACTACGTTTCCTTCTCTCCCTTTTCCTACTGCCAAATTCCAGTCACCCATGACTATTAAATTTTGGTCTCCCTTACAATCTGAATAATTTCTTTTATTTCATCATACATTTCTTCAATTTCTTCGTCATCTGCAGAGCTATCTGCATATAGGATGATTTTGCTGAAAGGGCTTCTTTACCGTAATGGGTAACCATTAAGGTGGGTGTGCCTGGTACATACACAAGCCTTGGTGGAGCAGGTGTTGCACCCTGTACAAGAAGACTTGAGTATCAGCACCAGGCAAGTGGCCTGCCAGCACGTTACAAGCCAGGCGACTATGTAGAACTTTCCCCACAACAGCTGCCACTATCCATATCACTCACAATTTGTGGAGTTCTTATTACCTGTGGATTCGCTTCCATGACAATGGATTTGTTCTCTCCACTATTCTCAACCTTCATAATGCTCGCCTGCGGGCTGTGGAGTATCCCCATGGTACAGTAGCAGTAAACCATCAGCACTGGTGCATCCTTATCGGAGCAGTTTCAACTCTTTAGATTTATACCTGTGGGGAGAATCGGAAAAATGTCTCGTATGTGGGGCCTATAATGGGCAAGCAGACACTGGAACAACACATTCACACTGCCTGTGATGCCATTCAATTACAGGGTGGCACATTTGAATGTGTGCATCATTCACTGTGTGTCATGTTCATGAAACTTGGAGGCCCTTGGGAGCCACTTCAAATGTCTTGTCTAATGGTGGTCTCGCACAACATGTTGGGCACTGCATTGTACTGTACAGGCACGATGAATTAATAATCACCTTGGTAGCATAAACATCAGTCCATTTCCAATCATACTCCATATGATCTTTTTTGCTCCTTACCCTCTCATGTATTGTTTCCTGCAGTTTGTCTTGATGTAGCAAAATCCCCATGTGTAGAGTACAATGAAGACAACTCTATACATGCGAATAAACTCAAGTGATTAGACCCATATGGAATATATAGTCTGAAATTTTTGGTCAGATTTGTTGACAAATTTCATGTAGCAAGATTCAGTGATATCACATTCAAATTTTAATATGCTGCCTAATGTCATCAAATGTAAGAGGCTAACTGAGGCAAAAAAATAAGTTTGCAGTCAGTTTTGCCATGGTAACATTTCAAAACCAAACAATGCATTGATCTGATCAGAAATTCATCATCATTAAGGGTGAATAAGAGCATGTATTATTTGCCATTAAATTGAGAAGAGGAAACATGGACAGAGAATGAGAATTAAAAGCTAACATTGAGCAACAGTGATGGAATGAACCTGTTAAAATGTTTTGCTGTATGCCTACTAAAGCTTATTATGAGATCATCCTCCTACAGGCCAACCGTAAATTAGAATAGCATTCCACCCTCCACCTCAAAAAACTATCCAATCTCCTGGTTTCCCACCTCCGGAAAGGCAACTCACTCACCCTTCACAACCTTTCCAGCAAACCTCAACCTCCTCTCATTGCACACAAACCCAGTCTCTCCCATCTGCTCAATCTCCCACTTCCAGCTCCACTCCCTCCAAAACCTCAAAATTCCAATCAACACAATCTGGAACCACAACACCCTAATTCAGTAGTTAACCTTTCCTCCTCACCTCTCTCCCAATCCGAAACCTCTGTCCTATCCAAAGGCCTCACCTTTAGCCCCACTCCCAGATTCAACCAAACAGCCCTCGTCAAAGATTTACTGTCCTACACTCGTACTCTCTGCTGGAAATATCACTTTGCCACAAAGAAAAATGATCCTAATCCTACTCCTAATAATCCAACTCCCCAAGACACCATCCAAATTGAACCCTGCCTGGAACAGTTCCGTCCTCCGTCGCAGCGGGACCCACCTCCTCTTCCTCAAAATCACCCTCTCCAAACCTTCCAGGAATTTCTGACTTCCAGCCTTGCATCTCAGTCCCTCTTAAGAAACCTTAATCCTACTCCCAACATCACAACTGCTGAAGCCCAGGCTATCCGTGATCTGAAGGCTGACCGATCCATCGTCATTCTTCCGGCGGACAAGGGTTCCACGACCGTGGTACTTGATCGTCGGGAGTATGTGGCTGAGGGACTGCGTCAGCTTTCAGACAACACCACATACAAAGTTTGCCAAGGTAACCCCATTCCCGATGTCCAGGCGGAGCTTCAAGGAATCCTCAGAACCTTAGGCCCCCTGCAAAACCTTTCACCTGACTCCATCAACCTCCTGACCCCACCGACACCCTGCACCCCTACCTTCTACCTTCTTCCTAAAATCCACAAACCCAATCATCCCGGCCGCCCCATTGTAGCTGGTTACCAAGCCCCCACAGAACGTATCTCTGCCTACGTAGATCAACACCTTCAACCCATTACATGCAGTCTCCCATCCTTCATCAAAGACACCAACCACTTTCTCGAACGCCTGGAATCCTTACCCATTGTGTTACCCCCGGAAACCATCCTTGTAACCATTGATGCCACTTCCTTATACACAAATATTCCGCACGTCCAGGGCCTCGCTGCGATGGAGCATTTCCTTTCACGCCGATCACCTGCCACCCTACCTAAAACCTCTTTCCTCATCACCTTAGCCAGCTTCATCCTGACCCACAACTTCTTCACTTTTGAAGGCCAGACATACCAACAATTAAAGGGAACAGCCATGGGTACCAGGATGGCCCCCTCGTACACCAACCTATTCATGGGTCGCTTAGAGGAAGCCTTCTTGGTTACCCAGGCCTGCCAACCCAAAGTTCGGTACAGATTTATTGATGACATCTTCATGATCTGGAGTCACAGTGAAGAAGAACTCCAGAATTTCCTCTCCAACCTCAACTCCTTTGGTTCCATCAGATTCACCTGGTCCTACTCCAAATCCCATGCCACTTTCCTTGACGTTGACCTCCACCTGTCCAATGGCCAGCTTCACACGTCTGTCCACATCAAACCCACCAACAAGCAACAGTACCTCCATTATGACAGCTGCCACCCATTCCACATCAAACGGTCCCTTCCCTACAGCCTAGGTCTTCGTGGCAAACGAGTCTGCTCCAGTCCGGAATCCCTAAACCATTACACCAACAACCTGACAACAGCTTTCGCATCCCACAACTACCCTTCCGACCTGGTACAGAAGCAAATAACCAGAGCCACTTCCTCATCCCCTCAAACCCAGAATCCCCCACAGAAGAACCCCAAAAGTGCCCCACTTGTGACAGGATACTTTCCAGGACTGGACCAGACTCTGAATGTGGCTCTCCAGCAGGGATATGACTTCCTCAAATCCTGCCCTGAAATGAGATCCATCCTTCATGAAATCCTCCCCACTCCACCAAGAGTGTCTTTCCGCCGTCCACCTAACCTTCGTAACCTGTTAGTTCATCCCTATGAAATCCCCAAACCACCTTCCCTACCCTCTGGCTCCTATCCTTGTAACCGCCCCCGGTGTAAAACCTGTCCCATGCACCCTCCTACCACCACCTACTCCAGTCCTGTAACCCGGAAGGTGTACACGATCAAAGGCAGAGCCACGTGTGAAAGCATCCACGTGATTTACCAACTGAACTGCCTACACTGTGAAGCTTTCTATGTGGGAATGACCACAACAAACTGTCCATTCGCATGAATGGACACAGGCAGACAGTGTTTGTTGGTAATGAGGGTCACCCTGTGGCTAAACATGCCTTGGTGCACGGCCAGCACATCTTGGCACAGTGTTACACCGTCCGGGTTATCTGGATACTTCCCACCAACACCAACCTATCCGAACTCCGGAGATGGGAACTTGCTCTTCAATATATCCTCTTTTCCCGTTACCCACCAGGCCTCAATCTCCGCTAATTTCAAGTTGCCGCCACTCACACCTCACCTGTCATTCAACATCATCTTTGCCTCTGCACTTCCGCCTCGACTGTCATCTCTGCCCAAACTCTTTGTCTTTAAATATGTCTGCTTGTGTCTGTATATGTGTGGATGGATATGTGTGTATGTGCGAGTGTATACCCGTCCTTTTTTCCCCCTAAGGTAAGTCTTTCCGCTCCCGGGATTGGAATGACTCCTTACCCTCTCCCTTAAAACCCACATCCTTTCGTCTTTCCCTCTCCTTCCCTCTTTCCTGATGAGGCAACAGTTTGTTGCGAAAGCTTGAATTTTGTGTGTATGTATGTGTCTGTTTGTGTTTCTATCGACCTGCCAGCGCTTTCATATGGTAAGTCACATCATCTTTGTTTTTAAATGAGATTAGTTATATTCTGGTACATGGCTCATTTTTTTACACAATCTATGCAATGACATGTTGACATACAAATATTGGTCTCTTTGGCTGCAATGGCTCTGCAAACTAGTGGGCTCAAAGAGGCTGTGCCAGTGCTTTCTGATAGCTGGTGCCTTGTTTGCAGCATCAGATGAGTAAAATCATTCTGAACATAGTGTGGCCAGTTATTAGTTGGTGTGGTAAACTTCAAATGTATGCATCCACACCAGATGGAAGACAACAAACCATTTTCACCACTGGCAGACTCTGCCTTATAACAATCTGCTGTTATTTGTGTTAAAAAGGACCCTACGTACCGTATCCGTGATGCCACATCGTAGAGGATGGCATGGTAGCCCGTCGACATCAAGTGGTATTCAGAGCCTGTTCGCAGAGTTTAAGATTCAGTTTTTAAGTTTTTGACATCACTTACATATGTATTGTATTTATGAAAGAAATCAAAGTACACATATCAAAGCACAATTATATCTCGACCTATCTTAAATTGTATGCATTATTGCACTGGAAACCAAAACAAAATTTGTCCAAATGCTTGGAAAAAAGAAACAAAATAGCTAATATTTGTGCATACACTACAAATATGTTCCTACTATACAGATTCCAGACTCATAAATGACTGCTTTCTTGTGTGCACCTAAACCTAAAGATTTTGTACTGATATGCCATGCTGTGTAAATTTAATTTATCAGTAGCTTTTGCAGCATTCGTATTCTTTATTGCCTATTATCAAAACAGCTATTAGAATTTCATTTGCACAGTATTATACAGAGGCAAATAATTAATAAAGATTAGGTGACTTTCAACACCAACCAATTAAGATTTATTTTTATTGTCCAAAAACAAATCAACAGGTTGTGTGCCTTTCATTTGTTTTTTACCTCCAATAAATTAAATGTATTAGTCTCACGATTGCCCCCCCCCCCCCCCCCAATTGTGCAGTCAACATATAAAGATTCTCAGTTTTCAATCTGCATCAGTTGTGACAGTGCCTCGAGGAGTAGTTCTGTCTTATTTGTTAGTAGTAAGACATTGCTACTGAGATGGTCATGTTGTTGAAAAATTTCTCAGTTAGTATATTCTGTTCCTGCAACTGGACAAATATTAATGTGTTATCATGGAGGAGAGCATAAGATTGTTATGCAGTATTCAACATGTAGCAATGAAGTAGACCATTACTTACTCAGCAAGGTGTATCTGCTGCAGTTCAGAGGAATGACATGTTAGCTTTAGTGAAGGGCTGCAGCTCATCATGCCATTATGTCTTAAAGAGGTAACTTGTGTTTAGCAATGTTATGTAAAATTGTATCAAATAACAGTCGTTAATAGGATCCAATATGCTTTCAGACACAGTCTAGTAAAAATGTTGGATGGTGGTGAACTGGATGGACCTACACCACTCCGCCGCTCAACTACTGTAGATGTAGGCTCTGGTGAAGGGCCTCGACACTCCCCGAGTCCACCTCCTCAACCACGTAACCGTCTAACTCGGCGTGCCAGTCTCGATGATCTAGAGCATGAGTCCTGTCAATTGATGCCACGTGTTGAGGGTCGAATAGTGATCCTTACTGATCAGGTCAGTAACTTTCAACAGACATAGTTACTGCTTTGGTACTAAATTATTTTTTATTTTGTTAATTTGTTTTGTACATAAGTATTACTGGAATGAGTATTCATAAATCAAACAGTGTGTTCTTTATTGTAATAATGCTTCAGTGGTTGTGGGTTCTCTCTGCAGTCTGGTACCCAAAGTTCATATCACTGATCAGCCTGAGTGTTATTAAAGCCAACCTACTATCAATATAAGCTTGTCCAGGTGATAGCAGTGTCACCTGGTGAGGAAAGACTGCTAGTGGGACACATGCATGGAGCACGTAATATCAGTGAGCAAGCTGTCTGTGTGTAGAATGTGGAAGGCACATGATCTATCTAAGTTTGACAAAGGCCATATTGTGATGGCCCAGAGGCTTGGCATGAACATTTAGGAAACTGCACAACTTATCGGGTGTTTGTGGAATGCTGTGGTGAGTGTCTTCAACACTTGGCAAAACCAAGGTGAAACCACGTCCAGACATTGTGGGTTTGTGTGGCCACTCCTCATTACAGATGTTTGGTGTCGCAGGTTGGACAGATTGGTAAAAGAGGACGGGCAGTGAACTGTGGCAGAACTAACATCACATTTTAATGATGGGCAGAGTACAAGTGTGTGTGGACACACAGTGCACCAAACAGTCCTAACACTGGGCCTGTGCAGCTGACGACCCACGTGTTAACAACATGACATCAGTAACTATGACTGAAATGGGCTCCTCGCCACCGGCACTATACATTGGCACAGTGGCAGAGCATTGCATGGTCTGATGAATCACAATATCGTCTTCATCATGTCAATAGAAGAGCACAAATCCATCATCTTCAAGGGAACCAGCTCCTTGACACCTCTACTGTGGGATAAAGATATGCTGGCAGCAGCCCCGTTATGATCTGGGGAACATTCATGTGGGCACCCATGGTTCCAGTGGAGATTGTGCAAGACTCCGTGGTGGCCAAGGAGTTTCGCTTACTGGTTACAGACCACATGTACCCCTTCATGATGATCATGTTTCGCATTTGCAGTGGTATTTTTTGACAAGATAATGTGCCATATCACAAGGCCAAGAGTGTGATGGGGTGGTCCAAGAAAGATGTGGCAAGTTTCAATTGACATACTGGCCTGCCATCTCACCAGATCTGAATCCGATCAAACACAGCTGGGATGTGATTGAATGTGGCATCAGAGCTAATCACCCCTCCCCCCCTGCTCGTAATTTACGGGAATTGGGTGACTTGTGTGTGCAGATGTGGTGCTGTCTCCCTCCAGCGACCTACCTGCCATGACGTGTCACCATTGTTATCCATGCCAAAGGTGGACATGCCAGCTATTAGGTGGGTGATCATAATGTTCTGGCTGTAAGCACTATGGGACTTAACATCTGAGGTCATCAGTCCCCTAGACTTAGAACTGCTTAAGCCTAACTAAAGGACATGACACACATCCATGCCCGAGGCAGCATTCGAACCTGCGACCATAGCAGCAATGCGGTTCTGGACTGAAGCGCCTAGAACCGCTGTGCCGCAGAGGCTGGCTGTTCTGGCTGATCCGTGTTAAGGGGTAATCACAAAGTTCCCATTTGAGGATGTTGCTGCAATGTATATGCAATATAGCACAACTCCGATGTGGGTATGTAAGCACTAACATGTAGGCAAGGGATTAGTGTGGCATACGTGTCTTTCTGATGTGATTGCAGTAAATATCGAAACATGAACTATGGCAATGTTATTATTAAATGCATCCAAACAGGACCAATGTTATCCATGTTCTTATTTTCATGGCTGCCAAAGGACAAACACCCATTGACATTCATCAGAGAACAAAGAATGTGCAATTAAGGTAAAACGTCTGGGGAAAACTGTGACAAGGGTGCTGTTGCTTCATGATAACACACATCCCAATACTGCAAATCTCGTAATGCTGAAAATTTGCCAACTCAATTGGGAGATGTTTGAGCACTTGCCGTATTGTCCTGATCTCTCCCCATGCTATTATCATGCCTTCAGTCCCTTGAAAAAGGTCTTGAAGGGTCAACAATTCCTATCAGATAAGGAATATGCAGCAGGCAATTACAGATTTCTTCACACTGTAGGACACCGTGTTATACCTAATGGTTATCTTCAACATAGTGTGTCAGTGGGATGTTTGCCTCAATGCTCTTCGTGATTTTCCCTGATTGGCACAACAATTCTGTACTGTACGGCATTCAAATGGAAGCTTTTTGATCACCTCTTGTATATAAAATCTTGTTATGCAAAACAAGAATTTTTCCCAACATTGCAATTTTGAACCAGGGGTATGTTTGTTGACATTTACAAGATAAATGTAAGTGTGATAGTTTTTAGGCTAGTTTTTATTTGTATCAAACTTTGCAGTTATGAAAAGTATTCAGTTTCATAAACAAAATAATGTTGTATCACTTTTTTCTATAGTAGGCTCGCATTTTCTTCACAAAAGAAACATTTCAATTTAAAATTAGGAGCTATATTTTTATGAATGCCCTTATTGTCCAGACAGAAGTTTGGTGGCAGTACGTATAAATTGCAGACTCTAAATTCATGACTTTGAGGCTCATTGTTACTTGGCAGTTAATGTAATGTTCACTTTTGACAATGCTGCAGTATGGTGCAAACCCTTAATGCTTTTTTTATCTTTTTAATATTCTAAAATGTTTTTGCAGTAAAATTTTGTTTTACTGAAGACAAATTCAGTGTCCTTCATACAATGTGGAAAATGCAAGGTTTCATGTGTCTTTCAAAGCTCTTATCATATGGATAGTGAAGAGTAATTGTGAAATGAGGCAGGAAATTGTAAATTATAGCCAGATTATTAAATACATACAATTTGTCCCATTCCTCCATCAACATTTACTAAATTTTGTCAATATGTTTTTACATTTTTAATCCCTGGTCAAAAATTTGAATACATTCTTGCCGAAATGTAAAATTGTGAACTCCACAAATGCCTACAATAACAATGAGTTACAATTGGAATCAGTCAATTCATACAAATACCTCTGCATAAGAATTTGTGTGGATAGGAAACCAAATTATCGTGTAGCCTCAGTCATGGTTGAAGCAGGTGGCAGACTTTGGTTCATTGGTGGGATACAGGAAAAATGTAGTTGGTCTACAAAAGAGATTGATCTCAAAACTCTCATGTGATTACCCATCCTAGGATATTGTTCAAGTGTGTGGAACCCTTACCAAATGGGACTACCAGGGGATACTGAATGTATGCAAAGAATGATTGGAGGCTAATCTGACACATGGGGGAGCATAATGGAAACGTTGAAAAACCTGAAGTGGAAAAAGCTTGAAGATAAACATCACCTATACCATGAAAGTCATTGTATGAAGTTTCAAGAGCTAGAATTAACTGTGTATGTATGAATATACTACAGCCTCCTATGTATCATCAAAGAAGCAATATCAGACTAATTTCAATACAGAGGGATTTAAGCAATAAGTTTTCCCATACTGATGTGTACTACTTTAGAACTAATTTCTGTCATGTAATTCACAGTAGTTTGCAGAGTATAGAAGTGGGTAAGCTGAAAATTTATTTACACAAGAAATGTCTCCTGTGTTATGCACATTCAAAAATAACCCTTCAAAGGTATTTTCTGGGTGTTACAGACACCAAATTGAATTGTTTGTTTGGTTTTTTTAATTGTTGTTGCATCAGGTTCAGATTTTACTCAATTAGAGTCAAGAAGAGTTTTTTTAGAGGTACTTCTCTGGTGTGTAGCCTTGGGTGAAATATAGATGGTCAGGGGGTCGAACCCGGGACTCCAGATGGCAGATTTAAAGCTAGGACCCACGCGCCATATTTTGTCAGGAGGCCGAGCAAGTTGAAGAGCGTCGAGGGGCAGTGCAGAGTGATACAGTGGTATTCGGTAACCTTTATTTATTCAGCTAATTTAAAGTACTCGATGGGTGAAGCGATATGTCTGCATGCCGCCCGTGCTGTCCCGCGATTCCAGCTGGCTCAGCAAACTCCTGGTATGCCGACACCGCTTCTGCCATCATCAAGGTCGCCCGACGATGGAAGTTGGCCGAGCTCTCCCAGTCGCCGCCCGCTGGGACATTGCAACTGGCACCACTCCGCTTTCCACGATTCCAGAGACTGCTTCAGTCCCTGGACCTCAACCGAGCAAGGTGGTGCAGTGGTTAGCACACTGGACTCGCATTCGGGAGGACGACGGTTCAATCCCACATCCGGCCATCCTGATATAGGTTTTCCGTGATTTCTCTAAATCTCTTGAGGCAAATGTTGGGATGGTTCCCTTGAAAAGGGCACGGTCAACTTCCTTACCCATCCGATGAGACCGATGACGTCGCAGTTTGGTCTCCTCCCCCAAAACACCCAACCCAACCCCCTGGACCTCGCCGCCTACCGCCCCATTTGGCCTGCTCTGTCTGACAGTGGGATGAAGGTGGGTGTACTGGTCACCCATGGCCCTCAGGCCGCCGCTGCTCCCCGGTCAGGGCTGGACTCAAACCCACACCCTCCTGGACGCTGTGCTGCAACTTTCCGCTAGTGGTGCTTGCCGGATGGCAACACCCGCCGCTGTCTCTGGCACTGTTGCAGCGGTGCTGCACCTCCTGGACCCCGGTACGCCAAGTGGGAAATGTTGGGAAACGAACATGGCCCGCAGACTCAAGTGGAACCGGGCCCCTCCTGGTCCCGCTGCAGACCGCTGTCACTGTCCTCTTTCAGGCTGCCATTCTGTCCCATCCCGGTGAAGTGTCCCCGGCAGCAGAATACAGCCCAAACAAGTACATAGAAAACAGAATACAAGTTTATGCATAATACTTATAACGTTGCTGCCAGACTGTCCCCTATAAGCGAAGACCAGCACAGGTCCGTCCCGAATCTCGACTGGCCTGTCACAGTCTGACCCAAGCTAAAATTGCCCGTCTAGTTGTACTGGTTTTTCCCTCACTTCTGACGTAGTGTCAGAGAGAGACAGAAACTACGGCAGGGATAAATTCTCACATGTCAGCCAATTACAAATCGCCACTCTTGGCTCTGGCCTAGTGCCCCCCCCCCCCCCCCCCCTCGTACATTGCAGTAACTTAATGCAACTGCCTCATTGTTTCTCCACTCAAAACAAATCATGCATGCAATACCACTGTTGCAGCTCTGTGCCTGCGAGTGCCATTTTTACCTTGCCTGGCCCACTGGCTTTCGACTGTTACCACACTCTGCCAGCAGCTCCAGATTTCATTGCCCAACTGTGCCTTCATTGAATTTTGATAAAATTTCCCTTTCCCTCGACTAGGACTGACACTAGCACAGCACACCTCCCTCCTTTCAACGAGATTCATCCCAAACTGAGATAAAACAGATGTGGCCTGTGGCTGCCTATAGACATACGTTGTTCACAAAACTTACATTCTACAGACTAAAACTATCGAGAATGTCAGAACATTAACTCGACACCTATGCACTGATTAATCATGCTGTAGGCAACTGATGTGTTGGCACCTCCTCCACTGGTGCACGTTTCCGCATTCTCCACAAAGCTATACTAAAGAAAAATAGAAAAAGGTACACCCGGTGGCTGAAATGCTCACTGTCATTGTTCTGTCGCTCCGATGCTGTTGTAACGTTTGAACGTGTTGCAATACTTTAATAACCATGATAGATCCTTCGTGTGCATTAATAAAGGAATGCAATGTTTCAAAAAACTCTGGGTTTAGCGTGGAGTTCGAATACGTCAGATGCTGCACTGGTAATATCTCCAGCACCCCTTCCGGATAAAACAACGTTCCCTGTGACAAAATTAAAGTTGTTTCACTTGTACGTGATGCTGGAAGATGGAAATCCTCCCCCAAAATCTCACAAACCGTACCATTTGTAATTATTCCACTCTCCCGCAGTCGCAACCTCCTTATTTTATCTGCTCTCTGATTGGTATGACAAGTTACCATCACCCATATCGTTGTAAATACCCAATATAACCAATGCCTCCCTACCTTCAAGAAGTAGGAATGTGTCGATAACACCTCTGTCTCACAATCTGAGCCGTTCATAATCCCCAGGAACAATCCAACTTCGCATGTACTACTGTCTGAAAAAACTGGTCAATTAGGGCAAATCATCACTCATCTTTGTGTACAATGCTCCAACTCTGACAATGGTAGTACTCTGTGAGCTTCTGTGTTTGCCAAAATAAAAAGTATGTCTCGCGTCCTAATCTGCACCCATTTACTGATCTCCTTTGATTTCACTAGGTATGGATGAATAGTGTAACACTCATAACGTGAGTCAATTCAACTACTGGAAAATTGACATTGATGTAAACTCGTCCCCATCTGTCCTCACCTGTATCAACAATACACAGAAGAATATTGGTATAGCGGTCTGTGATACCTCCACTACACACTCTATATCTGGTGGGAATTGTCTCTTTGCTAATTGTAATCCTCTTTAAAGATCGTCTGGCGAGATTGACACTGGACCACGATGCCTGTTTACTGCATGATAAACTGATTCCGGTAACATCGTAACCTCTGTACGTGCATCACTTAATCGGTCTGCTAATGTCCTGAGCAATCAGGCAATAGACAACTTACCATCCAATATGTTCAATTGTTTCTGCAGTATCTCTAAATCACTGTTTATAATTTCCCGTGTCTCTCCCGCATATCGAGTCAACTCCTCCACTAAGGTTCGTATGAGCTTGGTGTTATCAGCATGTTGCGTGCCACTCTATGGTTCCTCTAACCTCACTGACCGCTTGCTACACCTGCATTACCGATTGATTCAATGCTCGGACATCATCATCATCTGCTGTACCGAATACTGTTTTCAGTATCTTTCCCCCTGCATTTATCCATCCCCTCTTGTTCCTAGTTACCGCCTGTGGCACACTCTCCACTATACGAGACAACTGCTCCCTGAGTTTACTATAAGGCAACTGTAATTCTTGATACTCCCCTTGTACTTTTTTAAATATGTGATTCCTTCCCCCCTCACCCCCCCCCCCCCCCCCCTCCCTGCGGTATACAATTCTGAGAATGATTTTTGTAATTTTCGTACTTCATTCCTGATCTTCCATAGCTCTATTGTTGTTCGTGGTGACCACTTATGACTTGTTACTAATATATCTGGCTGCCGTGAATACAGTACCCTTGACTGCAAGGTCTGGATCATTATCTGTTGATGTCCATCTCCACTGTTGTGACCAAAGATCAGCATCCCCATGGCTATCACCCAGCACATCCACATATGTTCTGACCCTGCGAAGAAAAGGAACATGCCTGTACCACCCGTTTTCCACTACAAGATATTACAACATCGTACGACATCCTCAAAAATTCCCGACAGTTCACTCTGCCCCTATCGAATTCTCTGGAAAAAAAAAAGTAATTGTCTCCCCCATAAAACTAAAACAACAAACAAGAAAAATGCAGTTATTATTGGACCCACCAAAACGTGAGAAAAAGAGAGAGAAAACAAAAACCCACACACAAAAAAAAAACAAAATGCAAATTATCCCTTGATACTAAAACACAAAATGTAAACATGCCATAAAATATTACACATACAATAATTTACTCCCTCCATGACCGTAACGTATATGGAAAGTAATGCGTCCGCTGTTGTCCTTCCCCTGAGACCTCCTCCTTCCATTTGCTTTGCCTAGCCTCTGCATTCGAGCCACTTCCTTGTAATTGAGGTAATCCAGCCACCATTCCTTTAAAAGGCTTTACTCTACTCACGTGGATAATGGATGTTTTTGTTGGCAGCTGCACTTTAACATTCACAGGCGAACTCATGTCCACGACCTGATATGGTCCGTGGTACTTTGTCAAGAACTTTTTCGTCTTTCCCTTAGATGTATATGGATTCATGATTAATACCCATTGACCTACCCTATACTGTGCTAAAGGTCCCAACCACTTATTCGGTTCTTCCTGCCTCTCTAACACTTTTGTATTGGCCTTCTGTACCCTCTTCCAGACTTCCCATATTGTTCGTGCAAATTCCCTCACTGCTTCCCCTTTAGCTCCCGATTTCGGACATAGAACGTCAAATGGTGATGGCATCTTTCGTCCATAGGCCATCTCGAATGGTGATATTCCGATCCCCGAATGTATTTTAGTGTTATAACTCGATACCTTGTATGGAAGATAAACGTCCCAGTTATCATGGTTTCCATTCACATAATAACTTAGCATTTTCGAAATTGTCCTATGTACTCGCTCTGTTCTCCTATTCGCCTGCGGATGAAATGAACTGGTCTGTAGTTTTTTAATTCTCAATAGATGACACAACTGTGACATTAATTTAGACATGAAGTTCGTTCCTTGATCCGTAATCATGGTATCAGGCACCCCAAACTTCATTAACCAGTTATTGACTAAAGCTCATGCTACCGTACTTGCCTGTTGGTCTGGTATTACAGCCATGGCTAGAAACCACGAAAAGTGATCAATTATAGTTAAAACATAACAATTCCCTACCGGTGTTTTGTTGTATGGCCCACAAATGTCTAGCCCGATAAACTCGAATGGTTTCGAAGCCTCTGGTAACCGCTGCAATGGAATTTTTGCTCGCGTCACATCTGCACGCTGTGCACACAGCACGTAATTTGCTACGTATTGTTCCGCATCCCTTCTCCAAGTGCACCACCAAAATAATTCAGCTACTCGTCTTCCTGTTGCTTGATGACCACCATGCCCTGAAAGCACATGATCAGGGGCCTGCTTTAAGACTTCCTCTCTCAAACTCTGGTACCACTACCCATGGTCTGCACCTGGTAACTCTAAACAACAAATTTCCCTCCACAATGAAATGTGGTTGAGTTCTAAAACCCTCGCAGTCCTCATCTTCTGCTTGTGCCCTTTGCCATTCCGCGACACTCTTACCCATTACTTCTAATACGTCTAATTTGCAACATAACGCACCTGTCTTCCCGTGTTTCTTCCCTGGCTTATGAATTACTTCAAAGTCAAATTCGCTTAATTCTAGAGCCCACCGTGTTAGCCGACTAGAAGGATCCTTGAGTCCCAGTAACCATCTTAATGCTGCATGATCTGTCATGACCTTAAACTTGCTACCATAATGGTAACAACGAAAATAAGTTACTCCATATATTACAGTCAACATCTCCTTTTCCATTGTGGAATAATTCCGCTCTGCCCTATTTCACTGTCTAGAAGCATATGCCACCGGATGCTCCTGTCCATTCACCATTTGCCCCAAAATACATCCTACTGCGCCATTTGAAGCATCACATGATAAGATGAAGTCTTCTTCTAAATTCGGAAACACCAATACCGGACCAGAAACTAATCTCATCTTTAATCCATCAAAAGCTTCCTGACATTCCTCCATCCCTCACATTCCTCTGTTCACTGAAATTTAACCCCTTTCTTTAAAATCTTTGTTGGCTCGGCTATTGTAGCAAAATCTTTTACAAATTTACGATAATATGAACGTAATCCAGTATACGATTGTAACTGCTTCGTTGTACGTGGTGTCAGAAAATTTTGAACTGCCTCTGTTAATTGAGGATCAGTTTGAACTCCTTGTTCACTATTACATGACCTAAATATTTGACATGCATCTACGCAAAATTACATTTTTCTAAATTTAATGTTAACCATGCCGACTGCACTCTTTTAAAGACTTCTCTTAAACATGATACATGTTCTAGTATATTCTTTGAAAATACTATAATGTCATTTAGGTAAACCATATACGTCTTTGGTTTCAGTCCCCTTAAAATTCCATCTAATAATCGCTGAAAAGTTGCTGGTGCATTTTTCAACCCGAATGGCATACGTATATACTGATAGTGTCCCCCAGGAACAGTAAAAGCTGCCTTTGCCCTATCCTCTGGCACTACTTCCAACTGATGGTATCCGCTCCATAAATCCATTGTATAAAATACTTACATTGCTGCCCCAGATTGTCCCATGTGTCCGTGATATTCGGAATCAGATATGCATCCGAAATGATTTTCGCATTCAGAAACCTATAATCACAACAAAACCGATATTTCCTTGCACCATACACCAACTTCTTAGGTATGAGAACTACATTGCTTGAATATGGACTATCGCTATGGTCTATGATTCCATCTCGTAGTTGTTGTTCTACAAACTCCTCTAGTAGCAGTTGCATATGACGTGCTATCCTATATGGTTTCCTAAATGCTGGTGTATTATCCTCCATTGGTATGTGATGCTTTGTAATTGGTGTTGCTGGTAACCTACCCTCCGTTGCGAATAAATCGCTAAATGTCAATAACATTTCCTCCAACGCGACCCTGTCGTCTCCCTGCAAATGCTGTAATTTTTCCCTTAATTGTGCTGCATTGAGGTTTTGCTTATGGCTCACCTCTAAATCCTCCCTATTAGGTCGTCTTCATCGAAAACCCCCAACGTGGCCAATAACAACCCTTTCGACAAGCTAAAATCTGCTCTGCTGCAGTTATCTATACTTACTGGAACTCTATAATCTCCTTCCACATAACTTGTATGAGCTAAACTCCTCTGCACAAAACAGTGCGCATATCCAACTCCTCATCACTCGAGAGTGGCTCCATCATGTACAACGTATGCTTTGGTAAGTCCGTATTTATTGAAACCCAAACTACCTTCCCTGTACCTGCCAGTATTTTATCCTGCTGATCGACCTTTAATGAATCCGTTCGCAGTTTAGCTGGCTTCACCTTCATGTTATTTGTCCATTTGCAACCGAATCCCCCATGCAAAATATTGTTCCACTGTTTGTTGCCAAAGATCTATCCTTGCACAATGTTTTTCAAGGAAGTCCAGTCTGAGAATCACCGAATACCCCTCACCCACACATGGTAACACCTCTACCTGTTCACTAAACTTAGTTCCTGTGATCATGAATTGAAGTACTGTCATACCAATGACTCCACTTTATTATCTCTCACCCCATGTAACCTATAACATAGTGGCTGAAGCCTTCTCTTGCTAACCAGGTCCAGACTAATAACAGACACTTGTGCCCCTGTGTCAACCAGAAACCTTTGTTCCCTCCTGTTTACCAAGCCTAATAAGCAGCATTCTGTCTGTGCACATACAAGCGCATTACCTAATTTGACCGGGACTGCCCTCCGATGGTTGAAACAATCCCATTCTCATTTAACGGCTGCTGCCGTCGAGGTTCCCCCCCCACTTTTACTCCTGCAGTTCACTGCCGGTGACCCATTTTCCCTCATGAGTAACACTGCAACTGATGTTGACATTGCCTCCTAATGTGCCCTACCTGGCCACAACCAAAACACTTAATTTCCGCTGCTAGAACTCTATGCTCCACCCTTTGCTTCGTTGCATACTCTACCTCCTCTGAGTATGCGGCAATCTTTAGAGCCGCCGCAAGATCGCTGGGATTCTCCATACTCACCTGACGTGACATCTCTGTCTGTACTCCCCGCAAAAGCACATCTGATGTCCTGTTCTTGGCCTCTTGTAACAGCACTCTATTAGTCTCCCCATTCTGTGACAGTTTGAACGTTTGTGCTTTCAGTTTTCGAATCCTGTCTGAGAAAACCTCCACAGTCTTATTGCTCCTCATAACTAATGCACTTAATTTTTCACGAAAAAACCTGGTACTATTCTGTCTTTGGTACCTCTGGCGTAACCCAGCTTCAAGCTCTGAGAATGTCCCCACATTGTTCAACGTTTCATGGTACAATATGTACGACTTGGCATCCCCTATCAAGTGTAACTTTGCCACTCTCAACATTACAACATCTGACCACCCATTGGCCTCAGCCATTGTGATAATGTCATTAAGGAATACCAACACATCCGCCATTGCTTTACCCGAAAAGGGGTTAATCAATGCCGCGATTGCTGGGTCAAATGGTCTGTGACACTCCACGACCTGTAATTTACTTTCACCCGACGTCCCTTCCCCTACTCGCAGTGCCTCAAATCTCCCTGCTAATTCTTCATATTTTTCTAGTTCTTGTGGCGAATCATCGCCCATCTACATTCTGAACAATTGCACGCCAAATGACCAAATCTCTTACAAATAAAACAATTCTTTGGAACCCACATTGTACACAGTAAACTGTGGCCTGACAGGTTACAAAAATTACATCGGTTAGGCGCTGTGTCTCCCATTTCCCCTGAATCCAGGTAAATCTACAGGCCCCTCCACCCCTACAAAAGACAACTTTAAGAAGTCCATCCTAATTATCAGAAGAATGACACATAAACCATAAATCAAATGTCACTCACCCCTCCACATCGTGCTCGTGTGCAGGTGAACAGTCCTGCTTTCCTCCCTATACTGGTAAGGACGAACAGCTGCCGAATGACAAGAAGTGCAAGACCAACAGTCACGAATGCAACCAAACACCTCAATTACCCCTCCACACAGGCACACCTCAATGCTACTTGCTTGACATATAAGATGTGGGAGTGGAAATCCGGTATCAGCGTTCTAACCGGCACCACTTCCAACACCACTGTTGTGGGGTCGGTGTGTCAAATCCGGAACTCCAGATTGCAGAGCTGAAGCTGGGACCCACCGCGCCATATTTTGTCAGGAGGCCGAGCAACTTCAAGAGCGTCGAGTCGCAGTGCAGAGTGATAGAGCAGTATTCTGTAACATTCATTTATTCAACTAATTGACGGTACTCGATGGGTGAAGCGTAATGTCAGCATGCCGCCCGCGCTGTCCCGGCTCAGCAAACTCCTGATGTGCCGACGCTGCTTCTGCCATCATCAAGGCCGCCCACTGATGGAAGTAGGCTGTGATCCCTTGGTCGCCGCCCGCCAGGGTGTTGGGTCTGGTGCTGTTCCACTGTCCGCAATTCCGGAAACTGCTTCAGTCCTTAGACCTTGACCGAGTGAGGTGGTGCAGTGGTTAGCACACTGAACTAACATTCGGGAGGATGACGATTCAAATCCACGTCTGGCTATCCTGATTTAGGTTTTCCATGATTTCCCTAAATCTCTTCAGGCAAATGTCGGGATGGTTCCTTTGAAAAGGGCATGGCCGACTTCCTTACCCATCCTTCCTTAATTCGATGAGATCGATGACCTCGCAGTTTGGTATCCTCCCCCAAAACAACCCAACCCAACCCAACCCCCTGTACCTCACTGCCCTCCGCCCCGTTTGGCCAGCTCTGTCCGACCATGGGATGAAGGTGGGTGTACTGGTCACATGTGGCCCTCGGGCCACTGCTGCTCCCAGGGTAGGACTGGACTCGAACCCACGCCCTCCTGGACGCTGTGCTGCAACTTGCCGCTAGTCGTGCTTGCCGGATGGCAACACACGCCACCATCTCTGGCGCTGTTGTAGCGCTGCTGTGCCTCCTGCAGCATACGCCTCGCCCGGACCCCGGTATGCCAGGTGGGAAACGAACGTGGTCTGCAGACCCGAGTGAAACTGAGCCGCTCTGGGCCCACTGCAGACCACCGTCGCTGCCCTCTTTCAGGCAGACCGTGCAATCTCCAAGTTCCAGGCTGCCATTCCGTCCCACCCCAGTGTTGCGGCCCCGGAGGCAGAATACAGCCTGAACAAGTACATAGAAAACAGAATACAAGTTTATGCAGAATACTTATAACATTGCTGCCAGACTGGCTCCTGTAAGTGAAGACCAGCATAGGTCCATCCTGATGCTCGACTGACCAGACACACTTTTGACCCAAGCTAAAATTGCCCGCCTACTTATACTGGCTTTTCCTTCGCTTCTGCCGTAGTGACAGAAACTTCGGCAGGGATAAATTCCCACACATCCGCCACTTACTAATCGCCACTCTTGGCTCTGGCGTAGTGCCTCGCCTCATAAATCACAATAACTCAAAGCAACGCTGCAGTTTCCTGCCTCGTTGTTGCTCTACTCAAAACGAATCGTGCGTGCAATACCGCTGTTGCAGCTCCGCACCCGCGAGTGCCATGTTTATCTTGCCTGACCTGCTGACTGTCGACTGTTACCACACTCTGCCAGCGACCCTAGATTTCATCGCCCAACTGCGCCCTCATTGAATTTTGATAAAATTTCCCTTTCCCTCGACTAGGACTGACACTAGTGCAGCAGGATGATAAACAATTGAGATAAAAACAGAACAGAAATTCTGAAGTTTGGTGCTACAGAAGAATGTTGAAGATTAAATGCACAGGTCAAGTAACTGATGATGAGTTACTAAGTAAGTTTGGCAGTGAATGAAATTTATGGCACAACTTGACAGAAGAAGGTGGTCAGTCGACAGGGCATATCCTGAGAGATCAAGGAATAGTTAAACTGGTAATAGGAGAACTGTGGGGGCTAAAAATTGTAGATGGAGACCAAAGTTTGACTACAGTAATCAGGTTCAAATGTATGTTGGATGTATTAGTTATGCACAGGTGTAAAAGGCATGCAAAAGAGAGACTAGGATGCAGAGCTACTTCAAACCAGAACAACATTCAGTTGTTCACTGAATAGTGTTCTAGTTATAACTTTAAAGCTTTAGGTTGGAATTAAATCTTGAATGTCTTCAATGGTAAATGATTGTACTACATTCTAAATGATTGATTGGCTTATACTATCCTAAAAACTGAAGAGGTAGGTAGAAGAAAGTGCTAGTCCAACAAGCGTCAGTTTGAGTTATTGGATATTATTTGTTTGTTTAAATTCAGAGGCAAGAACATGAATATAATACAGTATGTGGCACAATTGAAAATATAACACGTAATGATGTAATCATGCTCATGCTTACAAAATTGAGAGTTAGCAATTTCGTCTGCCCATCTCTTCAGATGTTTATTTTTACGGAAAATTTTTAAATTCTAATAGACTAACAATAGCTCTGGTGAGAAAAAAAAAAGACAATGACTTTCAAGATTCATAGGGCTTGGGAAATCATGAATTGCCAATGGATGAAAGAAACAACATAGAAAAGTCAAGCATCTTTAAGCTTTATCTTTTTACATAAACATGTGATTGCCTATTGTTGCTGGGAGTTGGAGGTTCTGTTGGTAACTGTTGGCTTATTAAATTGTGCAGCTTCTGTTACTGTATAGAATTTTTACTGAGATTTTAAATAAATTGCGGTTTTTGTCTCATGCTTTTGTAGAAGCGCCAGGAACTATTATTGGAGCGGAAGAGGCTCGAGGAAGACTCAGTAATACCAGAAGTAGAAGATGAATGTTCACCTCAGGGAAGCATTGATCAGTCGTAGTTTATATACAAATACTTAAAGACATGTTAGTTCAGTATGTGATTAACTATAAATTTTAATACAGAGGAGAATTAAATAAATGACAATGGCTGTGGACGTATTGCACATTTACTGTTGGACTCACTCAGTATCTTTTTCCTTCTTTTGTACACAGTATATGTGGTACCACTGATAATACTCAATGTATAGGATGTACAATATTTAATATAATTTTAATTTTATTATCTATTTGACTACCTCCTTAAACTAGATAGATTTTGTTCCAAACTTCAGTTTTTGAAACATTTTCTAGGTAACTGATGGTGCTGTGTGTTATAATCGTACATTAAATTGTCAAATTATGCTAATGTTTACCAGTATTCTTGTACAAAAATCTTGCACTTGAAATCCTAAGTGCCAGAAATTGCCATAATTATATTATTATCACTGATTCTTTTATTTTATCACTTTTAATTTATTAATTGTAAATAATGTGTACAAACAAGAAATATTTTATATTTGTTTAATAGTAGTTAGAGAGAATCTAAAATGTGAGAAAAAAAACAAAATTGTGACCTATTTGCTTGTGCATAGACCTATATTGAATTTTAATTTCAATTTGCTTTTGCAATTTGGAACATACATGTAAAGCACAGTGGTAACAGTACAAAATATATTTATACCTTCAAAAGACAATTCTTGGGATTTAGATTTCTGATGTCAAATATTACTCTCAAATAATTGTTTGTTTGTTTTCCTTGTAACAAAATATGGTATATAAAAAAATTATAATTATATTTGATTTTTTCTCATTATATTTTAGTGATAGTAGCTGAGAATTTTTCTCAAAAAATTTAATTTCATGTATCATTTCAATTAAAGTGCAGAGTATGCCATGTGAAACAATACAGGACTCAGTGAAAAAAAAAAAAACTTTTTCTGTATAGATAAAAATTATCATCATGATATTTGTTGGTAGTAAACATTATATTTTGTACTTGAATTATTGTGATTTTAGTAATATCCAATACGTCATTTTTTGTGTCATCTTTTCACTGCATATCTTCTTTAAAGCTTATCATGACACACACACACACACACACACACACACACCCTGTGCCCTCAGTACATACTTTACGTTGGTTGCAGTTTTTGCACAGTGTTAGAATTTTAAATACAAGAGCCATGTTACAGGCTTATTAAAGAATATAAAATGATGGTCTGCAGTCTTGTAATGTGTCTCCGTCCATTTTTTGTAACTTTCTGTTAATAATATCAAAACATATGTACTGTTGTAGTAATACAGTGCAGTAATGAATACATTAAAAAGTAGTGACAATTATACTTGCTGTTTATTGCAGCTTTTAATGTAGTCCAGACATGCACAGTCATCATTGTGTCTTGTCCTGTTTGAGGAATTCTTGCTCATTATTATCAATGTAAGAAATTTCTTATCTTTGAAGTGATCACTTATAGGACGCTATTCTGGGAGCATCTCACTTGGAGAAAACAATTTCATTCGCTGGTGGTCACAAGTTTTCCTCTCACTTATTGAAACTGAAATATATTTCAAAACAGCTTTTTGGGTGTCCTAAATTTGCATTGTTTACCTGTTACTCGTTTTTAAAACCTCACAAAAATACATGGAACATTAATTGTTGTATAAGCTGGTAGCTTACTCTTATTATTTTATCCTAGGAGAAGCTATTATAAAAAGAATTCTCTTTCTATATAATGGCAGAAGCCTAAGCACATAAATCTGTGTTTCGTGCATTCAAACTTGCTTAAGAGAGCCCTCTGTATAATGAGAAAAATAGTAATTTTACTCTATTTATTATGGTTCACATGCCTCCCCCCCCCCCCACCCACCCCCCACCCCCTCTCCCTCCCCCCCCCAATTAGCAGTCATAACAACTTTATTTTCTTCGCATCATTAAGTTCATTTATTTATTGTAATTTTTTTTCTCTCTCCTTTTCAAAATTAAATCCGAGAACATGCAGCTTGCATTTGCCTTGTATGTACTGCATAGTGCTCGAGTAAATGTCATTCTAAAAATGACGATTGGAAATGTAGCTTTGGCCTTTCGTGAATATAAATTAATAGACAAGAATGAATCCAGGAACATTGTTTTATTATTATTATTATTATTATTATTATTATTATTATTATTATTATTATTATTATTCTTTTATCTGTCTCTGTTAGTGTATTAATTTTTATTATTATTATTTTTTTTTTCAAAGTTACTTTTAATTTTTGTCACTGTTTCACTTTTCAGTGTAAATTCTAATAACTTAAAACAAACACATTAAAAGCCTGCTATGTTTTCAAATTTTCCATTCTTTGATGTGTTATTTCTTTGTTTTGCAGATCTCCATTTCTTTCTACAGGCTTCCATTATAACTATTTCCAGCATATACTGTATACATATTAATTTCTTGTATTACAGATATCATTAAGCCATAATTTAATAGCTTCATGAGAGCTTAACATTATGTCAAGAGGAGATGATATGTGACAACCCAATAAAAATATTCTTCTAATACGATTTTAACATCTTAATTCAGAGTTTGAAAGAGAAACGCGAGCTAATATATTCAATATAAGAAGAATGCCTTGGTAGTGACCAAAAATAATAACTAGAGTAACACCAGAAGACAAACAAACAAACATAAAGTAAAGTACATATTTCAGATTCATTTCGGTCTGTGTTTTTCCTTACTTCAGCAGATCCCACTCTTAACACAATACCAAATTCTGAACTTCCTAATTGTCTCTTTCTCCAAACAAACAGCAGTGTATACTGAAGTATCTTAATTTACTCTACTTATCTCTTTTATATAGTGTATGATAAACATCCCCAATAAACACTATTACATATTCAGACTTTGCAGCTTTCTTGCCCTATGAGCAATTTAATTAATCCTGAAACACTGTGGATATGTCCCAGCAATGTCATTCTTCTTCCAGTAAGATTTTTCTTCTGGTGTATTTCCAACTGTTCTTCAACCACATTTTCAACATTATTGTTTATTAGTACAGGTGATAAACAAATAATCCCCATTGTAATCATTATTTAGCAACAGATCCATCAGTAACTTTGATTTGTTACACATCATTACTGTTACAGTATGTTTTTACATACATGGGCTCCATTATGTTGGCATTAGATGTCGGTATCTGCAGAGTGTATTGTAAGTTCTGTGTTCCCGTATTGCTAACATGGCCATTAGAAACGGGGGTGACACATGACCAAACTTCACTCACTTGTGTGAGAGAACAGTCATAGTTTCATGTCCTCCTTGACAGACAAAAAAGACATGCTGAAAGTTCTGTGCTCCACCAAACAAGAAGCAGTCTGTGTAATGTGCAGATGTTTGAGAAAATGCCCATTGTTAAATCTGAGTCTAGCTATTAAAGAAGCCAAGTAGATGAATTGCATGACTCTTGCCATTGTGCCTTGTTGTCTGCTTCCATTCATGTTGTCAGTCTTCTAGTTAGCACTCATTTGCAGTCTGCACTTTAGATTTTAGTCCAAGTAATCCATATTTGGAATTTTAATCTGAGTAATGTCTCCTTCCATAGCATCTATAGCTAAGTGGTCAACAATTTCATTACCGTTAATCATACTAAGCAACATCACCCAAAGAAAGGCAACAGATTTATCTTCTTCTTTCATTGATACCAACACTTCAGTTATTCTGTACTTACCACTTTAAATGCCACAAGGCCACCACCAGCTATAATACAGAATTACTCCTGAAACTGTGTGCTTGCCGGCAGCCACAGCTTCGTCATGCCTGATGCTATGGTCTGTCCTGGCCTGGCAGTGAAATGTCCGGCACTGTGTGTGTAGCAGTCAACATGTTAAAAAAGAGTTTTCCATCATGGTGACACAAAATGTTTCAGCATTGTTTGAGCAGACAATTAATTGCTGATTACAATGGCGAATCTTTTGTCATCTGCAAGTATAAATTTAGAGCTTCTATATCTCCTATTTGACAGATTGTAAACAAAAAGATGAAAATCTATTCCATCCTCCAACGATTTCATCCACTTATTCATTATTTTATCACATCTACCTTGGTACTGTATAATTTTTGTTCTTTTGAATGTAGCTGTTGTTATGCTGATGCTTACTCATTATTGTTAATTTTTCCAGCAGCATTTATTTTGGCCAAAGTATTTCTACAGCCTTTGAAATATTGATAAATAACCTTCATTGCTTTATAATAATTGTTTGTTGCTTAGAGGAATGGAAGTAAAGCTGCTACAGAAATTAAATTGGTTTAGACCATTAGAACAGTCTGAAGGGGAAAAAGGAAACCACTAAAAGTTAGATAATTTACTCATCTGCCTAAGTCGCTATATCAACTTTTGGAGGGTTGCAGGTACCCAGCTGTAGCGGAAAGGTTTAGCATACTCATTGGTTATGTTATTCAAATAGCAAGTTTATCACTTGCAAATGAGTGTCAGAGGAGGGAGGTGGTGGGGGGCTGGGCAAGCATGCAGATTTTTAAAGTTTCTGTTTATATTTACAGACATGTTTTATTTGCATTGTGTTCATAAATCATCTTTAGATGAGCACTGCCTATAAAATACTATATCCAAAGAAAGTATAACTTGTATGAATTTATAATACAGTACAGTTGCTGTTTCTGGCAATGGCCTTGCCACAGTGGATATACCGGTTCCCGTGAGATCACCGAAGTTAAGCGCTGTTGGGCGTGGCCGGCACTTGGAGGGGTGACCATCCAGCCACCATGTGCTGTTGCCATTTTTTGAGGTGCACTCAGCCTTGTGATACCAATTGAGGAGCTACTCGGCAGAATAGTAGTGGCCCCAGTCAAAGAAAACCATCATAACGACCGGGAGAGCGGTGTGCTGACCACACGCCCCTCCTATCCGCATCCTCAACTGAGGATGACATGGCGGTCGGATGGTCCTGATGGGCCACTTGTGGCCTGAAGACGGAGTGCTTACAGTCGCTGTTTCTGCATTAAAGCAATTTTGTTCCTTTCTCACTTTTCTTTTTACATTCTACATTATCATATTCTCTTAGTTGCTTGTCTCCCCCTCCCTCCCCCCCTTTCCTTTTCATTTCATTTAAGTGTTTGTTTAATTTTGATCTCGCATCCATGTCCATGTTTTGGAGCACTTTCTACTTCTTTGCAATGCTTGTACCTTTTATCTGTTGCATATCGCAATGAAATTTTTAAAAATTCTGCTCAATATTTAATCATATTTTTAAACTGTCTCTGTGACTTATGCCAGTTGCTGTTGTTAGGCAACTAGTAAGTGGATTTTCCGCTTGTATCATGAGTATTTTTGATATTACTATTTTTAAAATTTAAATTGGGTTATGCTTTGATTGTCAGATTCTGATTTCAGATACCAGTGTAATATCAATCACCACCTAGCACTATAAAGAGCCACAGTCTCTCAGCAGATGTCCTTATGTTTCCAGGCACAAGATTACAAAATACACAGTGTAATAATGTTTGTGTCTGCCTTTGATCTTTATCTTTTCATTCCATACTTCTGAAGTACAGTCAGAAACTGTCATCTTCATCACACAAAATTAGTTTGATCAAAGAAACTGTGTATTTACATCTGGATGTACTGGAAGACACAAAATCAAGTTGTAAAATATTGAATTAAAGCACACATTTGTCATTTAGTTTGTATGGTATGTTTACATAATCTGAATTTTGAAACTGTAATGTGTTAGTGACTATTTTCTCAGTATGGCAGTTCAAGAGTAGAAACCTAGGTCCCACGCTGTGACACGTTTCAGCGAGTCAGATGGCAGGGGCCCAGTGCCATATGCAAACTGTGTTGTCTTTTTTTGTAGTTATATGTGGCGCCTTGCAAAGCACACTGGCTGCACACTGGCAACACTGCCCCCACCACAACAGTCTGTCAATCACAAAGTTATTTTTATTGGAATATAGTACTATTGTTTTTTAACCATCTGCTACCAAAAATTGTTATAATAATTTTGTTTATGGATATTCTACTTCCCATTATGACCTTCAAAGAGAACAAGTTTGGGATAATGCAGAAATGTTATCAGTGTTCAGTGATAGTCTTTCTAGCCCATATCTCCATTTGCAGACAGTGAGAAATGTGTGGGAGAGAGTTTTTGAGATGAAGAGAACTGTTGCTGAAGGTTGATAGCAATTGTGGCCTTTATATGGAGAAAACTCAAAATCTGTTGCTCTTATTAATGAACCAAATTAGCATATAAAATGGAACCATTGGTTCTAAGTGCATTTTTCTTCTTGGGGAAAAATTTATGCATCTTTTTATGCAGATATAGTTATGTGCTGCTCTCACATACAACCTTCCAATGACATGAAAGAACGCATTAACCCCTATTGTGCCCTTGACTTCTAACAGTGAGTTCCAGGACATTCGACTTTTACTGTTAAGCTTTCAGGAATCTGTTCACAGGAATACTAAGGAGTTTTTTCGATGTATAATTACTGTTTTTTCTTCTAAGGAATTTCTCTTGACTGCAAATAAGTGTCAATATAACAGCTTTACATTTCTTGTAGACATCTTTTGGAAAGTAGCACACACAATTCATAAGTAGTCAAAACAATTGTCTTTCTGTGTGAAAAAGCACTTTTTAGTGTAAGAATGTCTTATTAATATTGTCCACACTGAAAATATGATAAATTATTTATTAAATTACTTTACTTTACTTTATCTACTTTTTCTCTCTGGAATGTATGATGATATATTTCAGTAATTTCACTATTTCAAGATGAAGATATTTAATTTAAATAAATCATAACCAAAGAAAGCACTAAAAATTATGTGAAAGATTACACACAATTGCAGTTGATAGATATTTTTTGTGTTATAAATTGTGGGTATTTGTAACAAATGTGCTTATAGGTTCCAAAATATTGGAATGAAATGAGTATGTGATAAAGAGATTATTATAGTTAATGGCCTAATTTTGACAAAGGTATGTCATTGACTGGTAGATTTGACTTGTGTCAAATAGCATTGTCATTTTAAATATTTGCACATGTTTTTATATGTATGCACTATTTGCTTACATAATTTTATTGCTTTATTGGGTAGTGTGCGTGAATCACATTTTGCTTTTATTGTTATGTAATGCTACCCTATAAACTAGAATGCCATGTTACCAATAAAGGGCTTTTCTTGTACACTTGTATATTTTCTTGGTCTCCTTGCAAAGTTATTTGGTTCGAGATGTAATATGCAGCACAAATCACTAAAGTTTAGTAGCGGTATTACAGAGAGAAATAAAACAGTGGAAAGCCCAGGATGGAATTAGAATAATATGGAAAGGATAGATTGCCACTCACCACACAGAGAAGGCATTGATTCGCAGATGGACACAATGGGGAAAAAATGCCAGAAATGTTTCAGCTTTCAGACAAAGTCCTTCACTCGAAGAAAATATACACAGGGCCACTGTCCATAAGCACTAAGGTGCGATTGCATCCGGCATGAGGAGCAATATGGATGGGGTGTGTAGTGGGGGTAACAAAGAGGTGTGTGGGGTGGCAAATGGGAGGGATGAGTATGCATTGTATGCAAGTGGGAGCAGTGAAGAGGATAGGGCATTGTATGCGAGTGAGAGCAGTGAAGGGGATAGGCAGGTGGAGGGTAGCAGGTATGAAGGTTGAGGCCAGGGAGCTCTTACGAATGAACATTACGCAAAAGCTGGGGTCCATGGGAAGAATCCAGATGGCATAGGCTGTTTATTGGGTGGCAAGCTCAGCAACAGGGTAGGGCAGCTCTCTCTTGGCACAGTTTGGCAGTGTCCATTCATGTAGACAGATAGCTTGTTAGTTGTCATGCCACATACAATACAGCACAGTAGTTGCAGCTAAGTTGGTAGATTGCATGACTGCTTTCACAGGTGGTCCTGCCTTTGACAGTTAAAGTAGTGCCAGTGACAGGACTGGAGTAGGTGGTAGTGGGAGGATGTATAGGACAGGTCTTGCAGGGGTATAAACTGTCAGGCAAAGGGTTTTTGGACAGGGGTAGAGTAGGGACGGATAACGATATTTCATAGGTTTGCTGGGTGGCAGAATATCACTGTGGGAGGGGAGGGGAGGATATTTCTTATTTCAGGGCATGATGAGAAACATGTGGAGGTTAACGTCTAGGATGTTGGGTTGACAAGGATCAGGTGAAGCAAATGCAGGAGAAGATTTTGAGGTTCTGGAGGAATGTGGATAGGGTGTCCTCACACTCAGTCCAGATCATGAAGATGTCATCAATGAATATGAATTGTTAAGAAAGATTCCTCTAGATGGCCCATGACGAGGTTAGTATCTGCTGTGTGGGTGTCCATTGCTAAACCACAGATTTGTATCCAGGTGATGCCTTCAAAGGAGAAGTATGGGTGATGATATAGTTGGTAATGGTGACCAGGAAGGAGGTTGTAGGTTTGGAGTCAGTCAGTCGCATGTTGGGAAAGGAACTGTCCTACAACAGCAAAGCCATGGACGTTGGGGATGTTAATGTAGGGAGAGGTGGCATTGACAGTGATAAGCAGGTTTTCTATTTCTGAAGAAGGAGTTTTTCTGAAAGCTGAAACATTTCTAGCATTTTATATTTACCTTGTCTTAGAAGAAAGATTCAAGAAAGCCAAACTTATGTTTATAACATTTGTAAACTTGAAGAAAGTTTTTGACACTGCTGACTGGAATACACTATTTGAAATTCTGAAGGTAACAGGGATGAAGCAGAGGCTTGTACAGAAACCAGACTGCAATCTTAAGAATCAACAGACAGTAAAGGGAAGCAGTTGTTGGAAAGGGAAGCAGTTGTTGAAAAGGGAGTAAGATAAGGTTGTAGTCTATCCCTGATGTTATTCAAACTGTAAAGTGACCAAGCAGTACAGGAGACAAAAAAAAAAAAAAAAATTGGAGAAGAAATTAAGTTAAGTTCAGGGAGAAAAAATAAAAATTATAAGGTTTGCCAATTACATTGTTATTCTGCCAAAGACAGCAAAGGACTTGGAAGAACTGTTGAACACAATGGATAGTGTCTTGAAATGAACTAATGGAATGCAGTCAAATAAAATCAGCTGTTCCTGAGGGAAATAGACCAGGAAATGAAACACTGAAAGTAGTAGATGAGTTTTGCTATTTGTGCAGCAAAGTAACTGATGGATGAAGTAGACATGATATAAAATGCATACTGGCTGTAGCAAGGCAAGCATTTCTGTAGAAGAGGAATTTGTTAAAATCCAATATAAATGTGTCTTTTTTGAAGGTATTTGTTCAGAGTGTGCAGACCTGTATGGAACTGAAACATGGTTCAGACAAGGAGAGAATAGAAGCTTTTGAAATGTGGTTCTAAAGAAGAATGCTGAAGATTAGGTGGGTAGATTAAATAACTGTTGAAGAGGTACTGAAGAAAAAGAAATGAGGAGAAGAGAAATTGTGGCACAACTTGCAGAAAAGAAGGGTCTGGTTAACCCAGATGCCAAGTCATCAAGGGATAATCAGTATGGTAGTGGCTGGAAGTACAAGTGATAAAAATTGTAGAGGGAGTCCTAGGGCTTGAATACAGTAAGCAGCATCAAATAGATGTAGGTTGCAGTAGTTATTCAGAGCTGAAGAGGCTTGCACAAGCTAGTCTCGTGTGGAGAGCTGCATGAAATCAGTCTTTGGATTGAAGACCATGCCAGTAACAATGCATACATTAACCCCTGACAGACAGACTGGTTTCCTTGTTCATGCAAACATGTTAATTTTCAAGAGTACCCAGCACACAGTTTTAACGATCTATGGGGCTATTCACTTTCAATAGTGTTTATCTGAAATGATTAACATTTGCTGCAAACTCATACTCATATAAGCCATGCCTTAGAACTACACACAGTACCTGAGCCTTTATACTTTGCAGCCTGCACAGTGTGCTGTACATTTAATTGTTTTACCCCTAATTCACAGATTTTTTTTGTAAAATGTTACAACAACATAGCATCATAGCTTCCATTGTTAGTATCAAAGAAACCAAATGCTTCTTACTCAACTCATGAACAGTACCATAGCTCTTAAATGTATCCTGATATAGGTAATTGTTTGATATATTAGTGGCTGAATTCAAAACTGATTAAGACATTACTTGTATCATAAGTAATGTTTTTACGCTTCTACTAACAACAAAATAAAGTATGAACTTGTGTTGCTCAAAGGAAAGCCTCGTCTTAACCCTTCTTGCTGCATTCTGCTCACAGCGTGTGTGCACCTCATGTGACCTTATCCATTAGTTGAGAGAACATTATACTACAATGCAGTGTAAGAATGGCAATGACAATTTTTTTCCCTGGGGATACTGACTGTCAAAGAGCTAGGGTTTTTACTCCAATTAACATTAGTAGTACATGTGATAATTGGAAATGATTATTTGTTTTGAAATGAAATATATGCATAAATTACTAAAAAGCCCAACATAAAACCACTTCAATGTGTGAAAATGTACATCATATTTAAGTGATATGAAATATGATTATCTGCATATTTACAAATAAAATACACATATGATATTTGATGAAATTGTAGTAAAACCTACACAGCATCCTAATCCATCTCTATGCAACTCCCATTCCCAGCCCCTTGCCACAGGATCATATCCTTGTGGAATGCAGCCATGTCATATACAAACTCTGCTGCAATCACTGCACAGCAATTTATGACGGCATAAACAACCAGCTGTCCACCTGAATGTGAATGGCCACCACCAAACTGTGGCCAAGAACAAACTAGACCACCTGGTGGTACAACGTGCAGCTGAGCCCAACATGCTCAATTTAAATGGCTGCTTCACAACCCAGGCAATTTGGATCCTTCCCTCCACCACCAACTTTTCTGAACTATGCAGACGGAAGTTATTCTTGCAACATTTCCTTCGTTCCTGGAACCATCCTGGCCTAAATCTCAGTTAACTGACTGTCCCCACACCCACCACCCAACTGCTTCCCCTTCCTATGTCCTATCACCCCCTCTCAATTCATCTCTTCACATCACCTTCAACATGCACTTCCATTAGCTCGAACCCCCTTGGTTACATGCTGAGCCCATGCACCTGTCATTCCTCCCTCCTGCATTTCTAGCCAGCAAACTGGCTGGCTCCTTCTGTTCTAACCCACCCTACCTGACTCAACCCCACTGCAACCTAGTCCATCCGCCAAACTGCACTCCTGGCATTGTGCATCCATCCAGCACTAGGAAGGGGCAAAGGCGTGTGCATGTAAGCGCATGTGTTTCTGTATGCACGTATAGTCTTAGGTCGAGAAAGGAGCCGATTTGAAAGTTAGCAAGTTTTCTGTCTTTTTGTGTGTTCCTATTGACGACTCAGTGCTTCTGGTTATCACTGACTCATCTCCTTTACTCCTAAAGTAATTACATTTTTAATATAATTTTTCCTGTAATATGTCACTCCTGTGCAGGGCCTATATGAGAGCTGTTTGATAAATCTGCAGTAATACTAAACACAGTTGTAGCTTATCCATTTTCTTTGCACAGATGGCCTCAGTAGCATTGCCTCTATCGAAACTGTCTGAAAAGTTGGTGGTGGGAATACTCTGGTGCCAATAATGTAGTAGACGCCAACATTGCAGTTCATACATTTTAATTATACTTGGATGCTGTACAAACTGCTGTTTATGGCCAATTCAAGCCTCATCTGCTTTAACCCTTCTAGAACCACTAGGGTCAATATTACCCCATAAGCACGTTTGGGTATGTATTGGACATGTATGTCTCCTTTGTTTTCAAAACTATTGTTTTCAAAATACATGACGTTCTCCCTGTGAGTCAGTTGAATCCAATGATCTTTCATTCTTTTTTATATGTAGAACATACTAAAATTTATTATTGGTTTTTGCACAGAGTCAGTTGGTGTCAGTATGACTCCAATTTGAACTGTTTGTTTCTTGAATATAACATTTATGAAAGTAGATTGATGACTGTGACACTAAACAGCTGTTATACGAGACACCTGCAACAATTAGTCTATTTTTGTTTCTTGCCCCAGTTTCCTCAACTGTTGTACCCTTCCTAGTACTACTGGGAGAAAAAAGTGTATGTATAAATATATAAAATCCATGGATTTCACACGTTTATTTATATTTAAAAGCCAATTTCAGGATCTTCCTTCGTGAGAGACCGCATGTGCAAGATTTGTGTGTTGATTTGAAATTCTGCATCTTTCATTGACTATATCAATATCTGTTTGTATTGTGATGTACTGTGAAATTTTGAACATTCTTGAGTGCCTCGATAAACACCTTCTGTTATAATCATCAATTGTAGGCTTAAACTTATTTGCACTCTTTAAAATTTTTTAAAACAGTTGGCCTATCCTCGTTCAAAACAATCTTTCTGTGATTTCATTGTGTAATAACATGACAAGTAGCTTATTTATAAAAGTATATTTCATAAATTATCAGTACGAGTGTTTTGAATAAATACCTGATTTCATAACAAATCAGTATTTGAGGTTCACAGTTACTGCCAAAGAATAGATCACTCCTGAATTTTGTTGTATATCAAAGCAAGTAAATATGCATTTTCGAGAATTTTCGGAAGTTACCATTGGGCTGTGCATAATTTAATTTGTAGTTAATTGGCGTTTGTGATTTAGTAACTGTAGTACATATTCAAACAAACATGTTACATCTGGTTTTCCCTTAAAGAGGAGTATATTTTATCTACATACATTATTAATTAATTGTATTAAGTTTGCTGATAACTGTAATTAACCTCAGTTAGTTTTAGGAAATTGGTAATTATTATCACAGGTTTTTCTCTCGCCTTAACAGAAACCTCATTTTGTGTATTTGCTTCAGTTCTTATAGGGAATTAGTAATTTTCTAGATCAACAGATATTAAAGATAATCAGCAGGCTTAGTTTCGAGTTATTTGTTCACCACCCTGTAGTACATTGCACCAGTCAAAATGTAGTCTCACTGTGAATGCTATTCTTGAACACAGGATGAGTTGACTTGTTCATAAGCAGCTGGAAATCGCCCTGACTACTGTCAAACGATTGGCAACTGCTGCAAATCGGTGGGTGGTACCGGTACCAAAGGTACCTCAGTTACTATCCTTCTCTGTGGATCATGTCTCCTCTGTAAAAAGTACGGGTTCTGTCATTACTTGTCCACTGGACTGTGAGTGGCATTTCAACGCTAGATCTAGGTGTCCTGTACAGCATGGACAGGGCACAGGGAGGACTCAAGGTGTTATACTGTCCCCCCTAACCAACAAGTTTGAGGTGCTGCCTTTCGCTGAAACTGAGCCCATGGGACTCACTCCAACTGTTTTGGGGAAACATGTTTTGTCTGGTATCAAGAGGTGGCAAATGCAAACGGGTAGGGGTCCATTAATTGTCACCAGTTCAAATATACAGAGGAAGATTGTACCCCTGTGGGAAATGGCAGCAAGGGACAAAAAAGGTCACTGGGTGCACTCAGTTTGTATGCCTGGGGGCCTCATTCAACATGTCGAAGAGGCTACTCCGGCAGCCATTGAGGGAACAGTGTGCAAGGAACTGCAAATCGTGTCACACATATTGGAACAAATGATGACTGCCAATATTGCAATGCCTGTGTTGAATGTGCATGTGTGGCTAAAGGAACAGGCACTGCAGTGACTATAGCCATTATGAAATACATTAAATGAATTCAATTGTGAATAAGGAGAACCATCAGCTGCAGAATGGAATGATAACAATGAAAATTTGTGCCGGACTAGAACCCGAACCCAGATTTCCCGCTTATCATGAGTGGCTGCCTTAACATTTGGCTATCTGCACGACTCACGGCCAGATACTTCCATATGTCGTCAACCATGTAGCATCGTAATCAGAATAACACAGGCACTGCAATATCATATTTATCTGCCTTACTCAGCCAGCGACTTTCAAGTACGTCTGACCTGTAGGGGAATATACATAATGGATGTATGAGTACAGGTCATAGATGCACGGTTGACGACATATTGAAGTTTGGGTCTGGCTGTGAGTCATGCACGGATAGCCAAATGGTGAGGCAACTGCAAGCAATTAGCGGGCAGTCCGGGTTCAGGTACCAGTCCGGTACAAATTTTCATTGTCATCATTCCATTCTACAACTGATGATTGCCCTTATTTGCAATTGTGAATTAATTTAATTTAATGATGACTGTTGTCTGGGCTTTGAGGTCATACTTGTATCATTCCAGCATCTGCCAGAGAAGACAGAGAACACCAGCCTTGTGCACAGTTTCAACAAAGCTCATAAATTGCACCATTGTCCCCACAACTGATCATGGCCCCTTGGTTCTGAGTTGAGTGGAAGGAGTGAACCAGTGCCTTCAGAAGTTCTGTGACAAGCTAGCTGCAGCTTCCTGGACTGACGGCACAGGGTTGAGAACTGTATGATGCCCTTAAATGGGTCAGGTGTGCACTACATATTGGAGGCTGTTTTTTAAAAAATTGGGTGACTCTCCATCCAATCCAGATAATGGTAGCTATAGGAAACCCAGATGTACCAGTGTAAGTTTGGAAGAAATGCCTCCCAAACGAGAGTATTAAAATCCTAGTAGTTAGCTGCCAATGCACTCACACTGAATTGATAGCCGTGAGACTTTTAGGGAAAATTTGAGTTTATATCGAAAGGATAGGCTAATTGGAAATGGAGGTTGTGTATTTGTTGCAGTAGACAAGAAACTCACAACCACTGAGGCAGACATTGAAGCTGCATGTGAGATTATTTGTGCAAAAGACTCAGCATGAGGAGGTGGTAATAAAATGGAAACTGGGTCTTTTTATCACCCACCAGATTCATATCTTGATGTAACTGAAAACTTTAGAGAAAACCTCAGTTCTCTTGTATGTAAGTTCCTCAATCAACTGTAATCATGAGTGAATTTTTCTTAATTGTGGGCATGATAAGACATCCTGTGAAACATTACTAAATGACTTCTAAGAAAACCACCTAGAACATATAGTTAATCCCACCCATGATGCAAATACATTCGATCTAATGGCAAACAGACTTGACCTCTTCAGGATGTCCACATCAAAACTGGTGTCAGTGATCATGATGCAGTTGTGACAGCAATGATTACTGAAGTACAAAGGACAACTCAAACACGCAGAAATATATATATGACCAGTCATCATCATCATCATCATCAATTAAGACTGATTATGCCTTTCAGCGTTCAGTTTGGAGCATAGTCCCCCTTATAAAATTCCTCCATGATCCCCTATTCAGTGCTAACATTGGTGCATCTTCTGATGTTAAGCCTATTCCTTCAAAATCATTCTTAACCGAATCCAGGTACCTTCTCCTCGGTCTACCCTGACTCCTACCCTCTACTGCTGAACCCATGAGTCTCTTGGGTAACCTTGCTTCTCCCATGCGTGTAACATGACCCCACCATCTAAGCCTGTTCGCCCTGACTGCTACATCTGTAGAGTTCATTCCCAGTTTTTCTTTGATTTCCTCATTGTGGACACCCTCCTGCCATTGTTCCCATCTACTAGTACCTGCAATCATCCTAGCTACTTTCATATCCGTAACCTCAACCTGATTGATAAGGTAACCTGAATCCACCCAGCTTTTGCTCCCATACAAAAAAGTTTGTCGAAAGATTGAACGGTACACAGATAACTTAGTCTCGGTACTGACTTCAGTATAGTATACGACCAGTAAACTAGATAAAAAAAAATCAGCAGTGTCAGATCTCCATAAGGAAAATGAAACTTTCAGCACAGGGAAGGAGCATGTAGTGAAACTATGGCCCAAGCTTAAAAGAATAGTTCACAATGCACTGGACAGATACGTAGCCAGTATAAAAGTTCATAATGGGAGTGACCCTCCATGGTTTACAGTAATTTCCAAAGAAACGGGGACTGCTGCATAATATGTGTAAAACAAAGCATAGAACTATAGATAGAGAGATGCTGAATCGAATGTGTTTGGCTGTCAAAAGGGCAATGCATGAGGCATTCAGTGACTACTATAGCAGATGACTGTCAAAACCCAAAAAAATTCTGCTTGCATGTAAAGGATGTTAATGGCACCAAAGTTAGTGTCCAGTCCTTAGCAAATGACGCAAGGACTGAAATTGAGGACAGCAAAACAAAAGCTGAAATGCCAAAAGTATGATCATATGTGGTATCAAGTGAAATTTGTGCCTGGTTTGAGGACTTTTTGTAGGGAGGACACACAGTGTGCTATCTTGGGTGGAGAGTCATTTTCAGATTTAGAAGTAACTTCAGATGTGACAGAGGGAAATGAGTTGGAACCCTTACTGTTCATGTTGTATATTTATGACCCAACAGACAATAGTAACATCAATCTTTTTGCAGATGATGCAAAGCTGCATAGATGTTCAATCAGATCTTGGTAAGATTTCAAAGTGGTGTAAAGATTGGCAACTTGCTTTAAATGTTAAAAAACTTAAAATTGTGCACTTTGCAAAATGAAGAAACATAGTAGCCTATGACTATAATACTAATGAGTCACTATTGGAATTGGCCAACTCTTACAAATACCTGGGTGCAACACTTTGTAGGGATATGAAATGGAATGATCACACAGGCTCAGTTGTGGGTAAAGCATGTGGTAAACTTCGGTTTATTGGTAAAATACTGGGGAGGTGCAATAAGTCTAAAAGAGTTTGCTTATAAATCAATGTGACTGGTTCTAGAATATCCTGTATGTGGGAACCATATCAAATAGGACTAACAGGGGGTATTGAATGTACGAGGGCGGTTCAGAAAGTAACCTCCGATTGGTCACAGTGCGGGTTGTGGGGGGAGTAGCGACGCCATCTGTGCGTTCACGCACTCAACAGGTCAGTCGGCATCAAGCCGTGGTCGAGTGAATGTCGTACCTGCGCTAGTTTAGTTTTTGTGGCAGTTTGAAATGTGTGCTGCAATAGAAAACCCCGCCAAATGTGAAGTGCGTGCTGTCATAAGGTTTTTTACAGCCAAAGGATATTCTGCAGCAGCTATTCATCGTGAGCTTTGTGCCGTGTACGGACCAAGAGTTATGAGTGAAGGAGTTGTCCGTGAATGGGTACGTTTATTTAAAAGTGGACGAGAAAACGTTCATGATGAAGAGAGGAGTGGTAGACCATCATTGGTGACTGACGAACTCGTTCAGACAGTTGATGCAAAAGTTCGTGAAAATCGACGTTTCTCAATGTCGGAGTTGTCTACTGGTTTTCCACAGATTTCTAAGACTCTCTTGTACGAGATAGTGACAGCAAGATTGGGTTACCGTAAGTTCTGTGCACGATGGGTGCCCAAAATTCTTACCGACCACCACAAAACTCAAAGAATGGCCTCTGCATTAGACTTTCTGTCACGTTATGAGGACGAAGGAGAACCATTGTTAAACAGAATCGTGACCGGTGACGAAACCTGGATTAAGTACGTGAACCCTGAGACACAAGAATAATCAAAGATGTGGGCACATTCAAATTCGCCTACCAAACCAAGAAAAGCCTCGCAAGATTTTTCTGCCAGAAAACTGATGGCAACGGTGTTTTGGGATGCCAAAGGGGTGTTGTTGGTTGAATTCATGGAACGTGGTACGACCATTAATCAAGACATGTACTGTGAAACAATAAAAAAGTTACGACGGGCTATACAGAGCAAACGCCGTGGTATGCTGACTTCCGGTATCGTTTTTTTGCACGATAACGCCCGTCCTCACTCTGCTCGCAGAACAACGGCCCTTCTTGAGTCCTTCAAGTGGGACGTTATCAACCATCCACCTTACAGCCCAGACCTGGCGCCAAGTGATTATCACCTCTTCATGCATTTGAAGAAATGGCTCGGGTCACAGCGGTTTGATGACGACGAAGAGCTCAAAGATGCGGTCACAGGCTGGCTCCAGGCACAAGCGGGTGATTTTTATGCAGAAGGAATTTCAAAGCTTGTGAAGAGATACGATAAGTGCCTCAATCGCTATGGAGACTATGTAGAAAAATAGTGCAAAGATGTAGTTGTAAGATGTATATATTAAAATATTTTTATTTAACTTGGTGTATTTTTTTAAATCAACCGGAGGTAACTTTCTGAACGGCCCTCGTATAAAGAGAGAGACAGCAGGAATTGTCATAGATTTGTTTGGTCCATGGGAGAGTGTCATCGAGATACTAAAGAAACTGAAGTGGCAGACTCTTGAGGATAGATGTTAACTATCCCAAGAATGACTGTTAACAAAGGTTCAAGAACAGATTTTAAGGGATGACTCTAAAATATATTACAACCCCTACGTATTGCTCACATAGGGATCATAAGGACAAGATTAGAATAATTACAGCACACACAGAGGTGTTCAAACAATTGATCTTCCCATCCTCAATATGTGAATGGAATGGGGAAGAATATCTCCCTTGTTTTCAAAGCTATTATTTTCAAAAGATATGGTTTTCTCCCACTGAGTCAGTTATATCTAATAACATTATGTTCAGTCTTATATTTACAACATATTAAAATTTATTAATAGTTTTTAGCACTTAGCACCACTGGGGTCAATATGATCCCAGTCTAAATTTCTTTTTGTTTCTTGAATGTAACATTTATAGAAATAGAATGATGGCTTTTGCACTGACAGATGTAATGCATATTTTTATGTTAGCTCATTATGCAAATACACAGCCCCAGTGGTACTCAGTGAACAAACAAATCCTGGTAGTACAAGGGTCAATTATGCACAGATAAATGAGTAATTATGTACTACATTCAGTTGATATCCCATTATATTGTTCAAGTGCAGTAACCCAACTAAAACATAATTAAGCACGATTCTTTGCATGGAACAAATAAACACACAATACAGTTCGTAAATAAATCACTCTTTACACTGGCCTTCGAAGCAGATCATAATATCAGAATGAATAAAATATGCACTGTATCAGTTTTGAAAGCAACACTGTTCATTGCCCAGTTCTCTTGTCACAATCAGTGATAATCTTACATTTGTGTGTCCCATGAGAGTAGAGTAATTACACTTTCACAGTTCAATCAATCATTTATAAAAATTCATTAAATTATTGAATAAACTTCTGGAATAAAAATTTGGAAAAAATGCACAACATTTTCTGACTTTTAATCTGTACTACATAAACTGAGGTACATTCCACCATATTCATGGACAGAGATGCTGCTCCATTCAAAACTCACAGTAGGCTGACTTAACATGGCTTCCAACATGCTTCTTTCATAAGTTTGCAATAATTAGAACTGATTTTATCTATTACTGTTTGCCAGATTTTCACAAATTATGCTTACAGATTTACATTTCTGATAACAATAGTGGACAGATATTTCAATAATTTACTTATTTCTAGAGTTCTTTCATCTATCAGGAACTCAGTAATCATATATTTGTTACACACAAACAATTATAATGAAACTTGAACAGTCCACGGGTGTACTGCCTATCCGTAGTGTCCAACGGGCACAATACTTCGGTGATCAGACATGTCGCCATCGTCAGGTGCTCTGACAAACTGAGCTCCTGAGGGCAGGCAGCCGTCCTGAATCCCCTCCCCTCATGAGGCGTTCTCTCCACGGTCCGCGCCCATGCGTCAGCAGTAGGTGAGATGCTGGCATCGGCGTCTGTGGTGGCGTCGGTGTAATTGCCTCGTCCGCCCAAGTCGCCCGTTCGTTTCCTGTGCTGAGTATCTTTTTAATTAGACTCAGTGCTGGGTCCCATGTACTGCGGAGGTTGTAGCCACAATCTTGGTTGACGAATCTGTCCCTGGTACAAATTTTGATAGCCTCTCGAACGACGCTGTCCCAGTATTTAGATGTCTGTGCCAAGACCCTGGTATGTTGGTAGTCCATTTCATGATTTTCGGACAAACAGTGCTCTGCGACCACTGACTTGTTGGGGTACCCGAGTCAAGTGTGCCTCTGATGTTCTCAGCAACGATCTTCGATGGTGTGCAATGTCTATCCAATATAAGTCTTCCCACATTGACATGGAATCTGGTATATGCCAGCCTTCCGCAAACTGAGATCGTCTTTGACACCTCCCAATGATGCTTGTGTTTTATTTGGTGGGCAAAAGACAGTTCCTACTCGGAGTTTCCTCAATATTCATCCTATTTTCCGTGATAGTGCGCCAGTATACAGTATATAGGCAGTGGCTATCTTTATAGACACCCTAAAGCCCACAAAGAAGGGGTGCCATTACGCCCAATTGTCAGCAACATTAGGGCACCTACATATTTGCTGGCCAAATAACTGGCAGAATTACTAAGCCCTTATGTGGGTAAATGCCATCATCACTTTCATAATTCTGTGGATTTCGTAAAACGTCTTGACAGCTTCAAGCTGAAAGACTCAGAGATCCTGGTGAGTTTTGATGTTTTATTATTCACCAGGGTGTCTCTTCAAGAGTCAGTTGAGCTTATTGCACAGAAATTTGACGAGAAGATGACCGACCTTTTCAAGCACGTTCTGACCTCCATCTATTTTCTCTTTAATGGAGAATACTATGGACAAACAGAAGAAGTTGCAATGGGGAGCCCACTCTCACTTGTGGTCACAAATTTCTATATGGAATACTTCGAGGCGGAAGCTTTGGCATCATCCAAATGGAAACATACTTGTTTTCTACGTTATGTGGATGACACATTCATGATCTGGCCCCATGGCAAGCTCGTAGACTTACCTGAACTCCATACATCCGAACATCAAATTCACTATGGAGACCAAAGCAGAAGGAAAATACCATTCCTGGACGTCATGGTCAAAATAAGAGTGGATGGATATCCTGGGCCACAGGGTATACAGGAAAAAAACACACACCAACCTGTATTTGCAAGCAGATCGCTGCCACAACCCTGCGCAGAGGAATGGGGTGCTAAAAACACTGGTGCACAGGGTGCGCACTATCTCTGATGCAGAGAGTCTGCCCAAGAGCTGGAACACCTCAAAACTGTATTCCGGAAAAACAGGTACTGGGAATGGCAAATAAGACGCACTCTCCACCCCACCTCTACAGTACAGTGTGTGGAGATGGAAGAAGTCACGGAGAAAGAGAGAGCCACTGCCTATATACTGTATACTGGCACACTATAGGGGAAAATAGGATGAATATTGAGGAAACACCGAGTAGGAACTGTGTTTTGCCCACCAAATAAAACACGAGCATTATTGGGAAGTGTCAAAGACGATCTCGATTTGCAGAAGGCCGGCATATACCAGATTTCTTGTCAATGTGGGAAGACAGTGCATACCATTGAAGATCATTGCTGAGAACATCAGAAACACACTCGACTTGGGTACCCCAACAAGTCGGTGGTTGCAGAGCACTGTTTGTCCGAAAATCACGAAATGGACTACCAACATACCAGAATCTTGGCACAGACATCTAAATACTGGGACAGTGTCATTAGAGACGCTATCAAAATTCGTACCAGGGACGGACTCATCAACAGAGATTGCGGCTACAACCTCAGCAGGGCATGGGAACCAGCACCGAATCTAATTAAGAGGACACTCTGCAAAGGAATAAACGGGCGACTAGGGCGGATGAGGCAGTTACACCGACGCCACCACAGACGCTGACACCAACGTCTCACTGGCCGCTGACACGCGGGTGTGGACTGCGGAGAGAACGCCTCATGAGGGGAGGGGATTTAAAACGGCCGCCTGCCCTCAGGAGCTTAGTTTGTCAGTGCACCTGACGATGGCGACATGTCTGATCACCGAAATATTGTGCCCGTTTTCAGAAGTTGCAGGGGCGATAGTCTGGATGATTGACTGATCTGGCCTTGTAACACTAACCAAACTGGCCTTGCTGTGCTGGTACTGCGAACGGCTGAAAAGGGGAAATTACAGCCGTAATTTTTCTGAGGGCATGCAGCTTTACTGTATGGTTAAATGATGATGGCATCCTCTTGGGTAAAATATGCCGGAGGTAAAATAGTCCCCCATTCGGATCTCCGGGTGGGGACTACTCAGGAGGACGTTGTTATCAGGAGAAAGAAAACTGGCGTTTCTACGGATTGGAGCGTGGAATGTCAGATCCTTTAATTGGCCAGGTATGTTCGAAAATTTAAAAAGGGAAATGGATAGGTTAAAGTTAGATATAGTGGGACTTAGTGACGTTCGGTGGCAGGAGGAAGAAGACTTTTGGTCAGGTGAATACAAGATTATAAATACAAAATCAAATAGGGGTAATGCAGGAGTAGGTTTAATAATGAACAGGAAAATAGGAATGCATGTAAGCTACTACAATCAGCATAGTAAACGCATTATTGTGGCCAAGATAGATATGAAGCCCACTCCTACCACACTAGTACAAGTTTATATGCCAACTAGCTCCACAGATGACGAAGAGATTGATGAAATGTATGATGAGATAAAAGAAATTATTCAGGTAGTGAAGTGAGACAAAAATTTAATAGTCATGGGTGACTGGAATTCGTAGTAGGAAAAGAGAGAGAAGGAAACATAGTAGGTGAATATGGATTGGGGGGAAGAAATGAAAGAGGAAGCCGACTGGTAGAATTTTGCACAGAGCATAACTTAATCATAGCTAACACTTGGTTCAAGAATCAAAAAAGACAGTTGTATACATGGAAGAAGCCTGGAGATACTGACAGGTTTCAGATAGGTTATATAATCGTAAGACAGAGATTTAGGAACCAGATTTTAAATTGTAAGACTTTTCCAGGGGCAGATTGGACTCTGACCACAATCTATTGGTTATGAACTGTAGATTAAAACTGAAGAAACTTCAAAAAGGTGGGAATTTGAGGAGATGGGGCCTGGATAAACTGAAAGAACCAGAGGTTGTAGAGAGATTCTGGGAGAGCATTAGGGAACGACTGACAAGAATGGGGGAAAGAAATACAGTAGAAGGAGAATGGGTAGCTTTGAGAGACGAAATAGTGGAGGTAGCAGAGTATCAAGTAGGTAAAAAGATGACAGCTAATAGAGATCCTTGGGTAGCAGAAGAAATATTGAATTTAATTGATGAAAGGAGAAAATATAACAATGCAGTAAATGAATCAGGCATAAAGGAATACAAATGTCTCAAAAATGAGATCAACAGGAAGTGCAAAATGGCTAAGCAGGCATGGCTAAGAGGACAAATGTAAGGATGGTGAGGCTTATCTCATTAGGGGTATGATAGATACTGCCTACATGAAAATTAAAGAGATCTTTGGAGAAAAGAGAACCACTTGCATGAATATTAAGAGCTCAGATGGAACCCCAGTTCTAAGCAAATAAGGGAAAGCAGAAAGGTGGAAGGAGTATATAGAGGGTCTATACAAGGGCGATGTTCTTGAGGACAATATTATAGAAATGGAAGAGACTGTAGATGAAGATGAAATGGGAGGTATGATACTGCTTGAAGAGTTTGACAGAGCACTGAAAGACCTAATTCGAAACAAGGCCCCGGGAGTAGACAACATTCCATTAGAACTACTGACAGCCTTGGGAGAGCCAGGCCTAACAAAACTCTACCATCTGGTGAGCAAGATGTATGAGACAGGTGAAATACCCTCAAACTTCAAGAAGAACATGATAATTCCAATCCCAAAGAAAGCAGGTGTTGACAAATGTGAAAATTACCAAACTATTGGTTTAATAAGCCACTGCTGCAAAATAGTAACACGAATTCTTTACAGATGAATGGAAAAACTGGTAGAAGCCGACCTCAGGGAAGATCAGTTTGGATTCTGTAGAAAAGTTGGAACACATGAGGCAATACTGATCCTACAACTTATCTTAGAAAATAGATTAAGAAAAGGCAAACCTATGTTTTTAGCATTTGCAGACTTAGAGAAAGCTTTTGACAATGTTGACTGGAATACACTCTTTCAAATTCTGAAGGTGGCAGGGGTAAAAAAAAGGGTGCGAAAGGCTATTTACAATTTGTACAGAAACCAGATGGCAGTTATAAGAGTCGAGGGACATGAAAGGGATGCAGTGGTTGGCAAGGGAGTGAGACAGGGTTGTAGCCTCTCCCCGATGTTATTCAATCTGTATATTGAGCAAGCAATAAAGGAAACAAAAGAAAAATTTGGAGTAGGAACTAAAATCCATATAGAAGAAATAAAAACTTTGAGGTTCGCCGATGACATTGTAATTCTGTCAGAGACAGCAAAGGACCTGGAAGAGCAGCTAAATGGAATGTACATGGTCTTGATAGGAGTATATAAGATGAACATCAACAAAAGCAAAACGAGAATAATTGAATGTAGTTGAATTAAATCGGGTGATGCTGCGGGAATTAGATTAGGAAATGAGACGCTTGAAGTAGTAAATGAGTTTTGCTATTTGGGGAGCAAAATAACTGATGACAGTAGAAGTAGAGAGGATATAAAATGTAGAATGGCAATGGCAAGGAAAGCGTTTTGGAAGAAGAGAAATTTGTTAACATCGAGTGTAGATTTAAGTGTCAGGAAGTCGTTTCTGAAAGTATTTGTATGGAGTGTAGCCATGTATGGAATTGAAACATGGATGATAAATAGTTTAGACAAGAAGAGAATAGAAGTTTTTGAAATGTGCTGCTACAGAAGAATGCTGAAGATTAGATGGGTAGATCACATAACTAATGAGGAGGTATTGAATAGAAATGGAGAGAAGAGAAATTTGTGGCTCAATTTGACTAGAAGAAGGGATCGGTTGGTAGGGCATATTCTGAGGCATCAAGGGACCATCAATTTAGTATTGGAGGGCAGTGTGGAGGGTAAAAATCGCAGAGGGAGACCAAGAAATGAATACACTAAACAGATTCAAAAGGATGTAGGTTGCAGTAGGTACTGGCAGATTAAGAACCTTGCATAGGATAGAGTAGCATGGAGAGCTGCATCAAACCAGTCTCAGGACTGAAGACCACAACAACAACAAATGTTTTAGTAAACACAGTCCAATATGGAGCACTTCAGTCTTTACTTAGTTCACCAGCTCATTCTTGTAGGGGGTTTTATGTTTATGTTTGAGTCCCAAACCCAACTACACTCCTGGAAATTGAAATAAGAACACCGTGAATTCATTGTCCCAGGAAGGGGAAACTTTATTGACACATTCCTGGGGTCAGATACATCACATGATCACACTGACAGAACCACAGGCACATAGACACAGGCAACAGAGCATGCACAATGTCGGCACTAGTACAGTGTATATCCACCTTTCGCAGCAATGCAGGCTGCTATTCTCCCATGGAGACGATCGTAGAGATGCTGGATGTAGTCCTGTGGAACGGCTTGCCATGCCATTTCCACCTGGCGCCTCAGTTGGACCAGCGTTCGTGCTGGACGTGCAGACCGCGTGAGACGACGCTTCATCCAGTCCCAAACATGCTCAATGGGGGACAGATCCGGAGATCTTGCTGGCCAGGGTAGTTGACTTACACCTTCTAGAGCACGTTGGGTGGCACGGGATACATGCGGACGTGCATTGTCCTGTTGGAACAGCAAGTTCCCTTGCCGGTCTAGGAATGGTAGAACGATGGGTTCGATGATGGTTTGGATGTACCGTGCACTATTCAGTGTCCCCTCGACGATCACCAGTGGTGTACGGCCAGTGTAGGAGATCGCTCCCCACACCATGATGCCGGGTGTTGGCCCTGTGTGCCTCGGTCGTATGCAGTCCTGATTGTGGCGCTCACCTGCACGGCGCCAAACACGCATACGACCATCATTGGCAGCAAATCAGAAGCGACTCTCATCGCTGAAGACGACACGTCTCCATTCGTCCCTCCAATCACGCCTGTCGCGACACCACTGGAGGCGGGCTGCACGATGTTGGGGCGTGAGCGGAAGACGGCCTAACCGTGTGTGGGACCGTAGCCCAACTTCATGGAGACGGTTGCGAATGGTCCTCGCCGATACCCCAGGAGCAACAGTGTCCCTAATTTGCTGGGAAGTGGCGGTGCGGTCCCCTACGGCACTGCGTAGGATCCTACGGTCTTGGCGTGCATCCGTGCGTTGCTGCGGTCCGGTCCCAGGTCGACGGGCACGTGCACCTTCCGCCGACCACTGGCGACAACATCGATGTACTGTGGAGACCTCACACCCCACGTGTTGAGCAATTTGGTGGTACGTCCACCCGGCCTCCCGCATGCCCACTATACGCCCTCGCTCAAAGTCCGTCAACTGCACATACGGTTCACGTCCACGCTGTCGCGGCATGCTACCAGTGTTAAAGACTGCGATGGAGCTCCGTATGCCACGGCAAACTGGCTGACACTGACGGCGGCGGTGCACAAATGCTGCGCAGCTAGCGCCATTCGACGGCCAACACCGCGGTTCCTGGTGTGTCCGCTGTGCCGTGCGTGTGATCATTGCTTGTACAGCCCTCTCGCAGTGTCCGGAGCAAGTATGGTGGGTCTGACACACCGGTGTCAATGTGTTCTTTTTTCCATTTCCAGGAGTGTACAATATGATTTTTTATTTTCACATGCACAAAACATTACACAGATGAGTGTCTCATTCAGTGCCAGAGAATATCTACATCTATACTATACAAACTTCTGTTGTGCATACAATCGTATCAGCATTACTTTTATCCGCTTACCATTCCATTTGGGAACAGTGCATGGAATGATAAATATTGATACGTCTTTATGTAAACCTCAATTTCCGTAGCTATTATGCCATGGACATTATGTGAAATGTATATGAAAAAGACACACATGTGGGAGTTAGACTCTGAGATTTTTAAAGGTAAGCAAATCTATGGAACACACAGTCTCTCTGCGTTTTTCTCTCTCTCTCTCTCTCTCTCTCTCTCTCTCACACACACACACACACACACACACACACACACACACACACACACACACACACTAAAATTATCTGTGATGAATCAGGCCCCAAAATGGAACATAATTTTCTTTTAATCTAATACACTACAAGGATTGTTATTAGACCATGTTGCAACTTCACCCCCCACCCCTACTTCCCTTGAATCAGAAACACTTGCCCTTCTCTTCAAGTGTGCACCTCTCTCTTTGCCTTTTAAATGATAAGTGGATTTTTAAACTATACTACAACCTGGTGATTCACTGATGGCTTTAAATTTGTATTTATCATACTAAAACAGGTGCTTCTGTTTGGGCAATGTGAACAAGCATTTCCTCTGTTACAAATAGTAATATTTAACTTCTTCTCAAATTAGACATGTCTGCACAAAGTAGTCAGGTGTCAATCTTAATTTATCCCTATCATGCTATAAATATATGGGGTGTTGCATACTGACAATACAAGGGTAAGTCAATTATTATCAGCAATTTAGTTATATTTTTTTTTTATTTTGGTAGTACTGTTGTTTTATGTTGATGACGCATGCTTTGTTTATTTATTGTTATATCTTTGCAATTTTCAAGCTGCTAGGTTAGTTTCGTTATCGTTGCCATGCTGTTAATCATGGCTCCTCTGCTATCTATTTGCACCAAAGAAGAGCAACATTCAGTGATCCGTTTTTTGTGGTCAGAAGGCGTATCAGGGGCCAAAATTCATCAAAGACTTTTGATACAGTATGGGAACAGTTTTTTGCCACAACAGAGTGTCTACGAATGGATTGAAAAATTCCGAAATGGTCGCACAAGTATTACGCATGATGTAGGAGCTGGACGACCATTTACCAACACAAATGAGGAAACCATTAAACGTTCATTTGAAATGATTCTCTCAGACAGATGATTAACTATTGATGAAGTGACACTCATCTGCAAATTAGTCACACTTCTGCCTATGAAATCATCCATAACAGACTTTGATTTTACAAAGTTTGTACAAGATGAGCCCCAAAACAACTCACACAGTTGCATAAACAAACACACTTGGAAATCTGCAAAAAACATTTGGATTGCTATGGTAACAAAGGGGACAACTTCTTAGACAGGATCACTACTGGTGACGAAACGTGGATCCATCATTACAAGCCAGAGAGTAAACAGCACAGTATGGAATGGAAACATCCAGATTCACTGTGCAAGAAAAAGTTCAAGACCCAACCGTCCGCAGGAAAACTGACGTTTACAGTTTTTTGGGATGCAAGGTCCAGTACTGGAGCATTATGGGGAAATGGACACAACAATATGCAGTGAGATGCATACTGCCAGGCTAAAGCCTGCAATTCGAAGCAAACGCTGAGGATTGCTGTCAAAAGGTTTTGTGTTGTTGCACGACAATGCCCGTCCGCATCCTGCTGCCCTCACTGCTGAAACACTCCAGAAATTCAAATTTGATGTACTGGATCATCCTCTATATAGACCCAACCTTGCCCCTTCTGACTATCACTTGTTTGGTCCACTCAAACAGGCATTAAGGGGCTGCCGATTTGCCTCAGACAAAGCAGTGAAAGAAGTAGTGTGTTCCTGGCTTACAGCTCAACCGAGAATTTCTTTTATGGGGGCATCAGGAAGCCTGTAAAGTGATGGACCAAGTTTGTTGAAATGCAAGGAGACTATGTCGAAAAATGCTGTTCTTGTAAGTTTCCTATTTGATTACAATACAATTTTATAACTACTTTGCGGATAATAATTGACTTACCCTTGTATATGGGCACTTAATGTGAGCCTGAATGATGCATTGCAGCAGCAATGGCATTAAGTGAGCATGAGATGTTGTCACTGTAATAATTCAAGACCAAAGCAATGTTACAAGACAGTTTAGCTTACAGAAACAGAGAACTCTACAGGACTGTGCAGACTGCAGTAAGGGGCACAGCAGATTTACCCACTGACAGTGGCAGAGGTGTTCTAGGATATGTGACTAGTAGTGTCACATATACACAAAATGTCCGCCAATGCAGACTATAAGTGTTGGATATTTTGTAACAAAATTATTCTCAGTCTAAAGCCTTAGCAGTGTGACAGGCAGTGCTGGACGAGGTCACCACATGGACCTGCTAGTAGAAGTCACCAGTTTGAGGCCATGACAGGGCAACAGCTCTACACACTACCCCCTTGGACTTTGTGTCATGGTGCGTCTGGCATTCCATGTCAACTCCAGCAGCATGGCTGACTCCTGACCATGGGCAACAGGCCAATCCCCGTGCACACTAGCCATTGTCCGCCATCGAGGTGGGCACCTCTGCCATGACACAGCCAGGCATCACCCACGTCCATATAATATATGTAATCATCGAGTACACTTGTTGCTAGTGCAGAGACCATTCTACTGGCTTACAGAATGAGGCCACCAACACTTGGAGGAGAAACCACGTCAACATTGTGGGGTATACAAGCAACCATCCCAGCTGAATTCAGCTACCAGCTGGCCACTGACACGGTGCACTATGTAGAGTAGATGCTTCAATAAAGAACTTGTTACCTTTGTAGATGCCTTTCTCTGGAGCTCCCTGGACTCTCACCTCACTTCCACCACCCACTTGTACCATCCTGGATCACAGCTACTCCTTCCTTCACCGTGGTTGCTGTGATTTGGTGTCAAAATATGTCGCATCATCTTCACTCAGCACAGTGCAGTGAGTGATGAACCATTTGCTTGTTTTGGAGGGCATAATAGACATGAAAGTGAGGCGTGAGATTTTATTTTAAATTTTTTTTGTTATGGTTTTAGGGCACAAAACTGCTACGGTCATAAGTGCCCATTCTGTGGCTTAGGGAAGCGTAAAAAACTGAATGTTAAATCAGCAGCAGTGGGAGCAAAACTCAAAAGGGGGGGAAACTAAAAATGGAAGGAAATCTTAGAAAACTACTATTGAATGGGGGGTTATTGCCCCCAAAAAAGAGCTTCAAATGGCCGATGTCATCTCACTGACACTGATAAACTCAAGGACGCAATTGGCTGCTAAAAGGGAAGATGTATCAGGTGACAGCTGTAACTGGGCATGTAGCAGATTAAAATAGGGGTACTGAAGTAAAAGGTGTCTCACCATGCAGAGCTGAGAACAGTGGGGACAAAGCGGGGGAGGATCACCACTTAAAAGATGTTGATGGCTAAAAAGACAGTGCCTAATGCAGAGTCTAGTTAAAATTACCTCCTCCCAGCGATGAGGCTGGGAGGAAGAGGTCCAAGCACAGGGAAGCGGTTTTACGTTTCGTAATTTATTATCGGGACATATAGACCAATGTGTGTGCCATAAAAGAGCAACACGACGACATAAAATGCTCTGTAGATCCGCTTAGGGAACTGTGCGAACAGTGGGTCAAGGAAGGGAGACTGCAGCCTTCTTGGCTGCTACATAGACTGCCTCGTTTCTGCAGATTCCAATGTGCCCTGGGATCCAGAGGAATGCCACAGAGATGCCCCCCAAGTGCAGCAAGTGGAGGCAGTCCTGAATCCGGTGGACCAGAGGGTGGATGGGATAAAGAGCTTGGAGGCTGAGGGGAGAGCTGAGCAAATCTGGGCGTATAATACAGGGTGTTTATAAATGAATATCGGGGTTTTAATGCTTTATAATATTTATTATATTAAACTTACAGTTATAAATGATATGTCAAATGAAAGAGCAACTCAAACAATTTTACCAAGAACCTTATAAACGTTCAATGTGAGCACCATTTGTCACAAGGCACACATCAAGTCTGTAACCAAGTGCTAGATAGGCCACAAGGGGCCCAATGACAGGGCTTGCTTTGCATGGCCTCCACTTTCATCCGATCTAATGCCATGTGAGTTTTTCCTGTGGGGCTTCATCAAGGATCGTGTGTACATGCCTCCGCTACCAGCAGACCTCCCTGAATTAAGAAACTGGACTGAAGCAGCTGCTGCTACAATAACTGAAGTCACACTTATCAACGTTTGGGAAGAACTTGGCTATAGATTTGATGTGTACTGTGTGACAAATGGTGCTCACATTGAACATTTATAAGGTTCTTGGTAAATTGTTTGAATTGCTCTTTCATTTGAAATATCATTTATAACTAAGTTTAATATAATAAATATTATAAAGTGTTAAAACCCCGCTATTCATTTATAAACACCCTGTATACTGTAGCCGCTTATAGCAACGGATGTATTGGACAGCCTTGAGAACAGCGTAAAGCTCTGCAGTAAAAACCGAACACTGGTCGGGAAGCCGAAATCAATAATGGGTGTTGCCAACAATACGGGCAGTCCCAACACCAAATGTGGTTTTTGAGCCGTCAATGTAGATAGATGTGACATCCTCCGTTTGTGTGCATAGAGCAGCAAATGCCCGAAGATAAACTATAGGGGGTGGAGGTGGGGGTGGGGGTGTACTATCCTTGGGAAGCTGACAAAGGTCTCAGAGCAGGCAGGTCCAGGGATGAAGCCAAGGTGACACCGTACCCCCATTTGTCAAGAAGGTTTTGGAAAAGTGGAAGGAAAGAGAACGTAGCAGTTGACGGAAGTGGACTCCCAGTGGTAGTAGAGAGGAAGGGCAGCCTGCATACCCTAAATTCAAGGAGGCGTTGAAAAAAAAAAAGGGCATAATCTGTGGTGGTGGACAGAGACGAGACACCAAAGAACAGACGGCCGTGCAGAGGAGAAAACTATGCTTCCATAGTCCAATTTTAAGTGCACTAAGGCCGATTAAGTGGAGGAGGACCACTCGGTCCGCTCCCCAGGAGGTGCCACTCAGAACATGGAGCATTTTGAGGGATCGCACACAGCAAGCCGAAAGATGTGAAATGTGGGAAGACCAGCACAGTTTTCGGTGAAATACAATGCCCAAGAATTTTGCAACGTCAGCAAATGAAAGGTCGGCAGGACCTAGATGTAGGGAAGGTGGAGGAAACTCCATACGATGCCAAAAATACACACAGATGGTCTTACTGGGAGAAAAGCGCAAGCCGGTTTCGGTGTTCCATGAGTGGAGGTGATCGAGACATCCTTGAAGACGTTGTTCAAGAATGCTGGCCCATTGAGAGCTGTAGTAGAGCACGAAATCGCCGCCAAAGAGGGAGCCCAAGACATCGGGAAGGAGACAACCCATAATTGGATTAATGGTGATGGCAAATGGTAGAACACGTAGCACGGAGCCCTGGGGCACTCCATTTTTTTTTGGGAGAAAGTACGGGAGAGAGTAGTGTTCACCCGCACCTTAAATATGCGGTCTGTCATAAATTCATGAAGAAAAAGGGGTAGCCAACCTGGAAAGTCGCAAGAGAACAGTTTGCGGAGGATGCCTGTCCTCCAGCAGGTATCATATGAGATCAAAAAATATTGCTAACATTTGGTGTTTCCTGATACAATTGTTCATGATGTAAGTGGAAAGAGCAACAAGATGGTCAACTGCAGAACGATGCTTTCGGAAACTGCATTGGGCTGGTGTTAAAAGGTTTCGGGACTCCAGCCACCAGCCTAAATGGCAATTCACCATATGCTCCAAAACCTTACATACACTACTCGTGAGTGATATGGGGTGATAGCTAGAGGGGAGATGTTTGTCCTTTCCAGGTTTTGGAACAGGAATGACAATAGCTTCCTGCCAGCTTATGGGAAAGGTACAGTTGGTCCAAATTCGATTATAAAGGTGAAGGAGGTAACGTAGACTACAGTATGATAAATGCAGCAACATTTGGACGTGGATGCCATCCAGTCCTGGGGCGTAAGAGGAAGAGAGCGCGTGTTGGAGTTCCCGCATAGAGAAAACAGTAATAATACTGTGTTCACTATTTTGAAAGGCTGGTGGGTAATTTGAAGAGCTTGAAATCTCAATGAAGTGTTGACCCAATGAGTTAGAAATTGTGACTGGGTTCACTAAGGTATCATGCGCGACAGTTAGCCCAGTGATGGGGGGCCAAACTAGACATGTTGGATAACCGTCGAATGTGACTCCAAACTACAGAGGAGGGATTGAAAGTGTTAAAGGAGCTGGTAAAGAAGTTGCAGACTGCCTTATTGCTATCGCGGATGATGCGACGGCATCGTGCTACAGTTGACCAACGTAGGACGGTGGCGGAAAATGTGAAGATCATGTCTCTGCTCACGTATTGTGTCATGGTGCGTCTCGTTGCACTAAGGAACTAGGGGGCGCTGGGGCATAGAGGAGGTACGAGGTATTGAACGTTCTGCAGCTGTAAGAATAACTTCTGTAACATGAGTGACCTGATTGTTAATGCTAGGAAATTGACGGTCATCGAATGTCACTAGAGAGGAGAAAAGTGTCCAATCGGCTTGGGAAAACTTTCAGCATCTTGGGCGCATAGATGGCAGTTGTGGCAGTAATCAAAGGACACATGTAAAATGGTCCCTCGAGTGTGTATCAGCAAGAGCAAACTATTCAAAGCACCGAGCTAGCTGAAAAGTACCGACCGAAAGGTCCAAATGAGAGAAGTTTGATGTGGAGGCAGACAAAAATGTAGGTCCCCAGTGTTGAGGCAAACAGGATCCCCTTGGTGGAAGAGGTCAATCAATAGGGAACCACACAGATAAGGGCGCAGTGATCCCCAAAGCGGGTGGTGGGCATTGAAGTCCCCAACCAGCAAATAGGTGGGTGGGAGCTGACTTAAGGAGATGGCTCTTGCCATTGGTGAGGATGATGGGATGTATATGGTACAAAGAGAGAAAGTGTATCCAGAAAGGCAAAGACGTCCAGCAACAGCTTGGAAGGAAATGTTTAAAGGGATTGGGTGATAATGGACAGTACCATGGAGAAGAATCATAAGTTCCCCATGTGCTGGAGTACCATCAACAGAGGGGAGATCAAACTGGACCGATTGGAAATGAGGGAAGGCAAAGGGATCAGGGGGATGTAGCTTTGTTTCCTGAAGACAGAAGATGACCATGGAGTACGATCATAAGAGGATCGACAATTCATCCCAATTGGAGTGAATTCCGTGGGTATTCCAACGGATAATTGACATAGGGCAGACAGAAAAGGGAAAAATCTCATCGCGGTTGCCGTCAACTCAATGACTGCTAAGAGGCAGCGGCCAATGGCGTGGAATGGCATTTAGCCAAAGGCAGAAGATCCTGATCCATCGGCTGTTTGGGGATAACTCCTGCTGCCAGTGATCGACTGTTTGATCGGCTGCCAGTGGTGCGTCTTGGCGACACGGAAGACGGCCAAGGGCGGCTACTGTTGGGTAGCGCTGTAGAGGAAACACTCCGTGGTGGAGAAGAGGAGGAACTTTGTTTCATATGAGCCTTCTTGAAAGCAGGATGTTGAGATGAGATGAGGAAGGAATCAATGGTTCTGAGGTCGGGGTATGTAAAAAATCTGTGCGAGTAGGCTCTTTTTTGGAAGTCCAGGCATCCAATTTTGGGGCCTGTGATTTAGTAGGAGCCAATGAGGGGTGAGACTTGTGTAACATTCTCTTCAGATCATTACACTTAACTTAACTTAAATTTCTTCCACCTGGTCCATTGATTAATGAATACCAAATTTTCATGCTTCACAAAATTTATTTACATTAACTGACAACTGAACTGCACACTCGTCATGTAAACAAAGCACAGACAGACTTCACTGATCTCTTTGACTTCCAAACTGACTTCTAGCAGCATTGCTTTATATAGAATTTTAACAATAAATTTCAAAATAACCCATTATTCTTTTGTACAATTTTGAAGTTACAAATAAAATTTACAAAACGTAAAGAAACTAATGTTACAGCTGAATAAGGTATAAAATACACTCCTGGAAATGGAAAAAAGAACACATTGACACCGGTGTGTCAGACCCACCATACTTGCTCCGGACACTGCGAGAGGGCTGTACAAGCAATGATCACACGCACGGCACAGCGGACACACCAGGAACCGCGGTGTTGGCCGTCGAATGACGCTAGCTGCGCAGCATTTGTGCACCGCCGCCGTCAGTGTCAGCCAGTTTGCCGTGGCATACGGAGCTGCATCGCAGTCTTTAACACTGGTAGCATGCCGCGACAGCGTGGACGTGAACCGTATGTGCAGTTGACGGACTTTGAGCGAGGGCGTATAGTGGGCATGCGGGAGGCCGGGTGGACGTACCACCAAATTGCCCAACACGTGGGGCGTGAGGTCTCCACAGTACATCGATGTTGTCGCCAGTGGTCGGCGGAAGGTGCACGTGCCCATCGACCTGGGACCGGACCGCAGCGACGCACGGATGCACGCCAAGACCGTAGGATCCTATGCAGTGCCGTAGGGGACCGCACCGCCACTTCCCAGCAAATTAGGGACACTGTTGCTCCTGGGGTATCGGCGAGGACCATTCGCTACCGTCTCCATGAAGCTGGGCTACGGTCCCGCACACGGTTAGGCCGTCTTCCGCTCACGCCCCAACATCGTGCAGCCCGCCTCCAGTGGTGTCGCGACAGGCGTGATTGGAGGGACGAATGGAGACGTGTCGTCTTCAGCGATGAGATTCGCTTCTGATTTGGTGCCAATGATGGGCGTATGCGTGTTTGGCACCGTGCAGGTGAGTGCCACAATCAGGACTGCATACGACCGAGGCACACAGGGCCAACACCCGGCATCATGGTGTGGGGAGCGATCTCCTACACTGGCCGTACACCACTGGTGATCGTCGAGGGGACACTGAATAGTGCACGGTACATCCAAACCGTCATCGAACCCATCGTTCTACCATTCCTAGACCGGCAAGGGAACTTGCTGTTCCAACAGGACAATGCACGTCCGCATGTATCCCGTGCCACCCAACGTGCTCTAGAAGGTGTAAGTCAACTACCCTGGCCAGCAAGATCTCCGGATCTGTCCCCCATTGAGCATGTTTGGGACTGGATGAAGCGTCGTCTCACGCGGTCTGCACGTCCAGCACGAACGCTGGTCCAACTGAGGCGCCAGGTGGAAATGGCATGGCAAGCCGTTCCACAGGACTACATCCAGCATCTCTACGATCGTCTCCATGGGAGAATAGCAGCCTGCATTGCTGCGAAAGGTGGATATACACTGTACTAGTGCCGACATTGTGCATGCTCTGTTGCCTGTGTCTATGTGCCTGTGGTTCTGTCAGTGTGATCATGTGATGTATCTGACCCCAGGAATGTGTCAATAAAGTTTCCCCTTCCTGGGACAATGAATTCACGGCGTTCTTATTTCAATTTCCAGGAGTGTACAATATAGATTGACAATCTTTTGTAGTATTATCCTTAGTTTTCCATAAGAAAATCAATCTGAACTTTAATTAGAATAATGTCTCTTGTATTGTATTATTTTAGTGACAGAATTAATTACAGTTTGGATTTGGTTACTAACATTCAATGGTAGTACAGAACTCCTGCTTTATCCGATTACATACATAAAATTTACATACAAGGCCTCAAATTCTGGAAATTGGAAAGTTGTGTGATATAAACAATTGGAGAGTTAATTAGAGATGTAATTACAAAGAATATTAATTACAGAGGACATAAAAATAGATAACAAATGAAAATACATTGCTTAGTAATAAATTTTAAGCTGTTTCTCAAGATAATATAATGAGGTTTACTCGTTACTCAATTGCAATTATGGGAATTAGAGGCATTAGTTACTTATGCCAACATTTCCACAGCCTCTTATTATCTGTTGCTGAATATTTATTACTTCAGTTTCTTGATTAGATATTTAATGTACCATATGTACTTAATTTTATTAATGACAAAAGTCTTTTGACAATCACGATAACGCACGTCCTTCTAGAATATTCTATATGCTTTCACAATGAATATCAAGTGTTTTAGCAAAATGGACAGAATGATACATATAAAGACACACATACAAGGCCTTAGGAAGCACTGAATTGTCCGATAACTATCCGGATGCATATAAAAAAAGGTGGTATCAGACGTTTCATACGAATCTTGGGAAAGGCTGTACCGTTATACTTAGAGTGAGCAGATGATAATGGGGAGGTCGAACGGGTGATCTTTGGGCTGGCTGATCTGATGACCATGGCGCTAAAGGTGAGATCACAAGTCTGCATGTGTACCTACTTAGTATGCGGAGGAGATGCAAGGACAGTGCTGTATTTACCCGCTGGGAGCACAGTGTGCTTTCTACTGGCAAATAACTTATGAGTAGCAGATGTAGACACTGTTTCCTTCACTCAGATTTCCTGAATAATTCGTTCATCTTTGAAATAGGGCAATCTCAAGACGAAGCAACAAGGTCACCCATACAGTTGATGCAACGAGGAGATGGAGGTGGACAAACACCCTCATGGGCATCCCTGCCACATGTAATGCATATGGCTGTATTGGAACACGACTGGTTGGTATGATTAAACCACTGACACAGATAGCAATGCACAGGGTTGGGGATGTAAGGGCGAACTGAAATTATCTCATAGCCCACTTTAATGTTCGATGGAAGTTGAACTCTGTCAAACGTCAAGAAGAGTATACGGGTCAGTACCAAATCCTTGTCAACCCTTTTCATGACTCGATTTACAGCCGTTACACCCTGGTCAGACAGGTAATTTTGAATTGCCTTGTTGGATAATCCATCACTGGAGCATGTATAAACCACCTGGACAGGGAAGGTGTGTAGCAGTGTAGTTCGCAGCAATTTTTGTGCCTGTAGGGCACTGACTGTTTGTTTCTAACAACAAGGTGTCATGTTGTAATCGGGAACAAGACTTTACAGGACCTGCAATTGCATCAAAATCTTTCTGAATAATGGAAGGGTTGACTGTGGAGGAGTCTTGACCTTCGTCAGACCGAGAAACAACTAGGAACTTTGGCACTGATGGAAAAATTGTCCGTGGCTGAGACTCATCTAACTTTCTCTTGTGGGCAGAAGTTGGAGACATAAAGGAAACCATTGCAAAAACATCCCCCATGATTACTGGCGTCTCCGATGGCGTGCTCCTTCCTTGTGGGGGTCCTCTTCGAGGGCACTCCTTCCTTAGGTACTCCCAAGAAACAGACGGAGGGAGCAATCAGCACGTTCAGAAGATACCAGTTCGGGTAATCCCCCCTCCCTGGGCCTGGCCTTTACCAGGGGGTATGTACGTGTCTTACCAGTCTACCCGGGGCAGCGAATTACGTGTTACCCCGTCACCGGCTACATGTGGATCGGCCTTCAGACACGCACAGAGAGGAAGAGAAAGGGAGGAACAAAGAAAAGGAAAGAAGAGAGGTCTCAAACGCCGCAGCGGAGAAGAGGGTAAAGAGAAGAGGCAAGGAAAAAGAGAAGGACAAAGGGAGGATACAGACTTTCCAGCATAGAGAGCAAAGAAGAGAAACTGTGTCTTACAGTCACAAGTGTCCGTCTCTGGACGTAGGCACAAAACATACTCTCAAAGAGAGTGAGAAGGGGACAGAAAGGAGCAGGGGGAAGGATCAGGGATGGGGAGGGATGTGCACTAGCTTGGGGTCCCGTGCTTGCCACGCACATATCCACAAAAGAGTTGTGGAATCCCTGGGGGGTGGGGGTGGGGGTGCGGGGGGGGGGGGGGGGGGGGGAAGGCATGAGGTGTCATCATAATTTAAAGGTTATCATGTTTAAGCTGGAAGAGCTGACTGGTTTACTTGAGTTTACGGGTCGTTTTCCCCTTGCGCAATCCATGAGTGGAACAGAAGGGGGGAAATATGACTTTGGCGCGAATTGTGCCCTCCGCCACACACCACTTGGTGGCTAGTGGAGTATATATATATATATATATATATATATATATATATATATAGAGAGAGAGAGAGAGAGAGAGAGAGAGAGAGAGAGAGAGAGAGAGCAATGTAACTTGCTTGGACACACTGCACAATGCATGAAGTCAGTGCCTCTAAAAAGTTACACAAGTTACAGATGATGTTGATCTGGTCATATTGCAAGTCAGTGTAGAGAGTCTAGGTAGGTCATGGTGCAATGTAAATAGTTTGTGATGATTTTTTTTGGAGCTATGATTTATTTTTGTATGTAGTGGAGAGTGTCACATAGGCAGTGCCTCTAACAAGTTACACATGTTGTTGATACGGTCACATTGCGAGGCTGTATAGAGAGAGTAGGTAGGTCATGGTACGATGTAAAGACTAGTTTGCAATGAGTAAGAGTATCACAGTGGCAGAGTCAGAGACGCAAAGAGTATCAGAGCCAGAAGCAATATGGGTACTGTTAGGAAAAGTAGTGCATCTACATGGGCATTTAACAACTTGAGCCAAATACTTAGCATTGCTTCAGGTACAACATGAGGTGGATCCAGCTGCCACAGGATTGTTTCCTTTCCTGGAAAATCATCTTAGGATGTGCAGTTGTTCTTAGCGGTCCTTAAGACACTGATGGAGATAGATAGTTGGACCAATAGTCAAATGTTGCAGCTAGTGCAGTTATGGCTAATGGGAAAAGGCAAAACATATGTGAGATGTATGGAGGTATTATAGAATGCAGCAAGCTTGAGCAGTTGGTGAAGGGGCTTTTGCAAATATACAAAAAACCAGAATAGTGCAAAGTGTTTTTGGGAGCAGTTGAGCACTACTGTGAAGAGACATGGGGAAGCTGTGGAAGATTTCACAGTCAAGATAAGGAAATATAATGAGCAAGTGCAGTTTCGCTGCAGAAGCTGAACAGAGGGCACTCGATGCTTTTCTGGGGTGTTTCTGTCAGACATGTCAAGTATGGTGTGTACAGTGGAAGGAGTACAGCTGTCTTTGATGGCAATAATGAGAACAGGAGCTTTATGTCTAGTGACTGAGATGATGACCAGTGATCTGAAAGCAATAATGAGATTTAATTGTGAAGACTAGAGCTAAAAGTCTATGTGCAGAGAAAGTAATATAAGTGCATCATTGCCAACAAAGTGTGTAAAATGGAAGTCTACAGCGTTTTGGATTCCCATAGTTCGAGATGACGATCTCAAAAATACGAAGGGCGCAGTTTGCAGCTTTACAATACGTCACAGCAACCAACACAACAGTCACTGGAAAAAAAAAGTTGCAATAATGCAATTGTTGCTGTAGGCAAAACTTTAAAATTGTATGGTGTGTGGAGAATCTCGCAAGGAAGAAATAAGTTAGGCTTGTGTTTTGTACTTTTGATTTCATGGGTTTGCTGTTTTTCGTAGTGGCCAAGTGGACTTCGCACCACAAGCATTCAAGATGATGTTGACCAAGTATGGCTTACTGCAGTTATTGTTCGCATCAATTCTGCTCTACATTCATCATCGAGTAGTTTGGAGAATATCCCACAGCGAGATGTTACTGCCTACAGAACATTTATGATCAATCAACCATGGGCTGCGACGAGAATGACACATCTGTAAATTTTTATATTGTACCAATAGATAGTGTTGCTATGGTAGCTCAGACTAGAGAACAGGAAATATGCTGTAAGAGCAAGTCAAGAGAATATTTTTATGAAAGAATATAGAAAATAATTCAAAGAACTTCAGGAAGGCCAAAAAGAAACTTCAAAGGTAGCTGCAAAAGAAATCATGAAGGGACTAAAAGAATTAAAAGGAAATCAAGAAAACAAAAACACAAAATAAATACATGAAATTGTGAGGGAAATTAGAGACAGTTAAAAAAATTAATAGCCAATTTCTTAAAGCGCAAAAAAAGATAACTGAGGAGCTCAAACAGGCGCATGATAAGAGAATGGTGAAGATATTCAAAGAGAGACAAGAAGAGAAATGCAAAAACATATATGAAGATATGCAAAATTCGAGTATTGTTACAGACTGTACACTACCTGCGGAGTCACAATTAAAAGCAACTTCAGACACTGACTTGTTAAATGAAACACCCAGACCTGACCTTAGCAGAATGCTAGCTAATATGATCTTAGGTGACCAAATGTCTAGCACATGCCACTGAAGATGACATGACTCAGTGGGATGCACACATTCTTGGTATGGATGCAGATGTATTTTCAGTAGATAATGAACAAACTTCAAGAGCAGAGTATTCAGGTAGAGGATGTGAAGACTGTTGGTGCAAAGAGGGTGGAGCAAAACAATACGAGACAGAAACAAGATGTAGAAGAGAAATGTTAGATTCATTAAGATCTTGAGAAGAAAATTGTTTGGGAAGAAAATGTGTCATTTGAAGAGGTTGAGATGGTGTTTTTGGATGAATACTGATCTAAAAGTGTGAAAGTTGAGAGTTTACATTTTATTTTCAATAACCTGGATGACCAGAGATATGACCAAATGCACATGTAATTTTTGCAAAAAGAATTTAAAAAATCATATTCTGAACAGCAGTATATGGAGAATAATATGGTACACAGGGTGACGCAACGGCTGACACTGAAAGATTATGGTCTTCTGCCTACCTTAATAATGAAAACAGTACAGGTGCTACGACGAAGAATCGCACAAAGCAGAACAGAAAAGAAGTGATGGGAATCAAGAGGAAAATCAGGCGAAAGAAACAAGAGAGGACGTGATTACCATTGTGAAGAAGTGTGACATTACTATGGCTTCCCAACTTACAATAAGAAACATAGAAAGAAGTGGAATGAGAGTGGAGCAATTGGCCAAGGTCAAACGAGTGTGCACAAAACATAAAGTCAGACCTGAAGTGATATATTGTCATTTGATCGCTTAAATGGATGTAAATATTATGCAGTGGAAGAGCAGAAGAAAGAAGAGATGGGGAAATACATGTTATATGGCCCCAAATAAAGGAACTGCCAAATATTTATGAACGGTGATTTCTTTGGTGATTATGTATTGTTTATGTTAAAGTATTGTGCATGTGCAAGTGCATTTGGTTAGAACCAATGTAGACTCATTATAATGAACGATGAAACTGAAATTTCATTTTTTACCATTCCGCATGTAAACACATACAAAAGTAAGAGTGTTATATGTGCTATGCACTTTTTTCATTTTTTTACCATTCCACATGTAAACACATACAAAAGTAAGAGTGTTATATGTGCTATGCACTTTTTTCATTTCTCGACAAGGGTACATATGCTGAGCCACATTATTGTTTCCATGTTAACTGCATTACGTCACAGAGTGGGTGCCAGTGACGCAGCATCACTACTATCACGCCCCGCCTTATCTGCAGCCTAGAAGGTGGGGTTGCACCAGTCCAGGTGCTTGCTCACTCTGGTACTCCTCATCCCCTACTGTCTCAACAGAGCCGTCTGAGAACACTGACCTCCGTTCACACAGGCAATGCCAACATACTACCTGGCCTCAAGCCACAGATCACCGACCAGGCCCTAGTGCTGCCAGCAACCCAAACACCTGCTGCCTCCTGCAGTGATCAACAGCCATGCTGTTGGCCACTACGCAACAATCAACATTCAGCCATCACAATCAGCTCCTATGCCCATCTGCCAGTGAGTGCTTGCATTGCTAAAAGTGCTGTGCGGCAAAGAAGGTGCCAAATACGAGTGTGTTTGGTAAGTGCCCTGTTTTAAGAAAATGTCCTCCAATAATTATTAATTGCATTTCTTGATGTCTTTCAACCGCAAATACCACATTTTCTACCTGTTTTACATTACTTACACACAAACAAGCCTTTATCTACTACTTTATGTAATGCGAACTAATATTCTTGAAGCTGTTATTTGTACTATACATGATGTTGACATGTTGTTTACTATTAAGACATAAATATTATGTTTTTTGCTTCTGTGCATACAGATATGGCAATATACAGGAAAACTTACTGACTGGAAGTATTGAAGTAGGTAGTAATTTGAGCAGGAGTAATATGGGGTTGGTGCGTAAGTTCATAGTGTTAACTTCGTAGTGTTTTTCTAAAAGTGTAATAAACATGACAGATACACATAACAGATACTTTAGTCATCAATACTATGTTCTTCATTATTTACAACAGTCTGTCAATGCTGCAGTTACTTTTTGATTCTGTGACTGTAGAAATCGCATAGCTTTGAGGCAAAGAAATCATCAAACCAGGTTCGGAGCGCATTTTCATATGGAAAGATGGGTAAGATGGTGCAAGGAGGACTTCCCAACCCAGCTCCTGTACAATTTTTTTTGTCAGTCTAGCAGAATGGATTAACATCACATCACACAGTCTTCCTAGTTGTTGCTCTTGGACCGCATCTGCAAGAAGTCTCAGTTGTTGACAATAAATGTCACTAGTGACGGTTACATCTTACGGATCCAACTCAGTACATCACACCATTACTCCTCCACCAGATGCACAACATTATCATTTGTCGAAGTGCGCGGGTCTTTATACTGGGAGCCGATTCTTTGTTAGGGCTCAACCATTCCTTTCTTTTCCTTATGTTAGTGTAAAGACACCATTTCTTGTCACCAGTAACAACACAGGACAGGAATGGTTGGGGTTTTTCACGAGCCAACTGGTGACGAGCAAGCAGAGATGCACATATGGGCACCTGCTGAGTTCTGTATTTTTAGATTAGAGCATGTGGTACCCATATGCTCAATTTTTTAACCTTCCCCGTTGCAATGCAAGTGTTGCATGATGGTGTAATGATCAGAGTTCATCACACCTGCCAACACTCGAGTACACTGACAAGGAACATAGTGTCTTAATGCGTTTCAACAACCTCTGCCAAACCCCGCACTTCTTCCTGAATGTGGAGAGTCACTAACGTCAAAATGATTTTCCTTAAAATGAGAAAATCATTCTCTTGCCATGCTCTCTTCAGTGGCATTATCCCCATCTAAGTCACAAAAGTTTCTGGCTGCCTCCATTGCTGTTACCCCCTCTATCGAAGTCAAACAGAAAATCTGTCAGAAATATCCTGATTTCCCCATGTGGTACTCCACTTTCTAGCATCCACAGCCTCACACACTACCTCCTAATGACAATATGTAAACTCAAATAGCAACCGTGAACTACAAATAAAAAACGACAGTTACTAAAGAAACCCATAGCAACCAGGATACCAACACACAATACAACACTATGAACTTATGCACTAACCTAATCTGTACGTAAAAATATTTCTCTGCATAGACTGATGAGTGTTTGAATACAAAATACTGTTGAGGTATCATGATTTTTAGTCTTGTGGAATTATATTATTACAGTATGTTATACAGTCATAAGAATTACTTTCAGTAACATGATGATTTGCTCATGATACTGTTTTTTTCTGTGCAACCTGTGCATGTAACTTCTGTAAGTGTATATAAATATGCATTAACAGCAGTATGATTTGGATGTGCTGTATGCTGTGGAAGAATTTTAATATTTTTGCTGCTATTTAATCTATAAGGAATGTTAAAAAAAGAAAAGAAAAAAAAGGTGTGAGACAACACTGTGGGTGTAACTGAAGTATTTATTCAAACGTGATCACCAGAGACCAGGGCACAACCATCCCATTGTTCCATGATCCGAAGGATTCCGTGTTCCCCAAATTCCTGTTACTGTGACAGGAGCCAGTCCTCCACTGCCATTTAGTCTGTCATTCCAGCTGAAGTGCTTCCATTTGCAAAGATATTTTTTAGTGCACCAAACACATGGAAGTTGGCAGGGCGACATGTCCAGGCTGTAGGATCTCACAACACACATCACTATTAATGGTTTGTCCATGCTTGAGGAATTCAATGAGTATCGGACCTCAGATGCTGAAAATAATGGTGATCGCCACCTTGCCTGCTGAGGGCACAACTTTGAATTTTTTAGGGAGAGGTGGTGACGCTACATTCACGCCCATAGATGTCTCACTAAATTATCCCAAAGTGACATACACAAATTGCAACTGGTTTAGTTGTTACGAAGTTTTGTATCTTTTCATTCGAACACTCCTTATAGTTATATGACAAATTTGTTTTCTACATATTTTCATTGCCTCCTTATAACATATACAAACTAATTGTAAAGATCATAATTATTGGTGTATGGATGAGAGTGTGTGAAGTGTACATGATATTTCTGTTGTATTACAGTATAACAACTCATGAGGGAACCATTGCTGGGTTGTTTGTTTGTTATTTGTTTCCATGAGAATCTTGCTGCTAGCTCAAAATTTCTGTGTGAGTTTTATTTTCTTTTTCTTTGATTTTCAAAAAAACATCTTTCTGGAGTTTTTACAAAAAAATCTACTAGCGGGATGTAGGGTTGCTATTTTTGATGTCACAATGTACTGATATTGCCGATCGCTTCTCTTCTCTGAGGGAACATTGCCATGCTGTATAATGACAACAATGCCCCAGCAGTTGTGGTCAAGTGCCATCTTGGCATGTGCACAACAGTCAATGTTGGGTTCCCACATGGAGCAGTCATGCACAGCTGATCAAGAATAAATAGTATGAAGGATTTGGAAGAATGTGGAATTAATAGATGAAAGTGTTACATCAGTTTGTAGAAGAAAAGTATTTTTGTACTTCAGTTATTTTGCACGGATTAATAATGAGATTTATGGTTGATAGTGTCATGTTTGAGAATCAGTAATTGTTGTGGAGAAACTTATTGGTAATAGAGTGTAAACTAAAGTGCTTGTGTGATCAGTGAATACTTGTTTAATTAATGTGGAAATGCAATGTAGCACATGTTACTTCTCTGTGAATTTGAAACAAACATAACTGTTAAACGAGTCTAAATGAGCAAAGGCGTTGTTAAGGAAGTGTGTTACATGAAAAAGCAACAAGCAAAAAGTAATTTGACTTGTACTTTTATCATTCCAAAGTGAGATTTTTCATTCTTCAATTGGGTATCTTTAATATTTGAAAAGTAAGAGAGACCTATATGCATAATAGGCATGTGATCAGGTTTATTTTGCAATAAAGCATGCTCTCTATGTAAAGCTCCCATAATTGAGTCCAATAACTACAAAATTTAATTAAAAATAAACAGAAAAGGCATTAATAATGAGAGAGGAGCTCTACAAAAGGTGCACCTATGGATTTGCATTCTGCCATTAGGTTAGTGATGGAATGTGAAGAAACTGTCATATCTACAGGGGTACGGGGTAGACGTGGGGTATTTTCTGCGAACATTGTGTTATAGGTGTGGATGTAAGGGAATTTGCAGAGGCAGTGTCACCAGCCACATCAAAATAGAGGATATAGAAGCTATCAGCAGCAGAATTTTGGTAATGGATGTGGGGGTGGACAAGGAGGTGGTAAAGTGCCATTAAAGCAAGGGGGAACCCAAAGTCCACCTACAGGCATTCCTGTCAAATTTAGATGAAAGAAATATATATACAGAGGTGGAGTGTGCAGTAATGGGTTTTGTAAGAGGTAAACAGTACAATATTTTGTTGGACACAGAGACGCACAGAAACAGTGTGTCTGAGGCAATGGAACTTGTCACACTATAGGTTATATGGGGTCAGCGATAATGATGTGAAGCCATTGGGGTCAGTGACGTACAGTTTCCTATACAAGTGTTTCAGTTTACACAGTGTGTAGAGGTGGTGCTGGACCAGGGCTACAGCTTGATCCTAGGGCTAGGCTTTTCGTATCAGCATTGTGTTAAAACTGATCTTTGGTGACATACTGTAGAATTTAGTGCAACGATATTCCATCTAGGGTAAGCTGTTGCCAGTGTAGAACTGCCATGAGGAGCAGCTAGTGTGTAGGACAGACCAGTTGACATGTACTACTGCATTAAGGTTTGATTTGCTTGATTGTTTGCCAGTTGGCACTGGGAAGTCACTTTGGATCAATGTGGTGCCAGAAGTACCTGTGGGTATAGAATGATATATTGGATCCAGCAAGCTGTTTTATTAAGGGAAGTGTTGTACCTGTAGAAGAGAGGAATGGCAGGAGAATGGTACCCGTAATTACAGATAATTTTGGTGATGAGTAAGTGAAGTTAAGGAAGGTGGTGTTAATAGTAGGTTTAGACATTCTGGTTGAGAATGAGTGGTGCACAAAGAGTGTGAGCCAAAAAGCAGTCACAAGCTGCCATTAAGACTGCATTACATACGAAAGTGGAGATGTAAAGGAAGTATGCAGAGAGAGAGAGAGAGAGAGAGAGAGAGAGAGAGAGAGAGAGAGAGAATGGAAGAATTGCTGTTAGAATTTCGGACTTTATTTTTTCCATGGGGTTCATTGCCACCAACGCCTGTGACTCTACACCGAATGGTACAGGGAATGAATCATCAGTGTATTGCAAGCCATATTGCATACCTAGATATTTGCAACTGATCATGTAAGATTTTATTAACCAGCCATCAGCTAAGAGAAGATAGTAATAGACCATGGGGTGCAGGAATTGTGGTCATTAAAAAATCTATAGATAATTTGAGACAATACAAGTTCTGCTGCAATTACTATCTCCTGAACAGCAGAACCATAATGGATGCATACGCCATCCCCAACATTACTGAGAACATCTGTAACTTGGGACCATGTCAGTACTTTTCCACCATGGATCTCAGAAGTGGTTATCATCAACTGGAGGTTGTTCCTGAAGACAGCATTTTTGGTACCATGTGGGAGCTATCCATTCAAGAGAAAGTCATTTGGATTGACAAATGCACCTGCAACATTGCAGAGGTTAATGATGGTGCATTGAGGAATTTGAAACCGTATCAGTGTCTAGTTCACTTATATGGTATCATCGTATTCTCAGGAGAGACAGAGCAGCATAGACAGCATCTGAAAGACATGTTTAAGAGATGGAGGGCTGCTCATCTGGTGTTGAGCACTGAGAAATTCCATTTTACACTAGAAGAGGTAGAGGATTTATGCCACATAATTAGTAAAGATGGAATAAGGACAGACTCCAAGACAACTTCAAGCTTATGATAGTTCTTAAGTTGATGAAGGAACTGCAGTAATCTTGGGGATCTTAAAGTACTACAGAAATTTATGGAAGGGTTCGCTGATATAGCACAACCAAGTACGCAGTTGTTAAGGAATGGTGTGAAACTTGTTTGGACAGAAGAGTGGTCAGGAGTGCATTTGAAGAACTAAGAGAATTTGAGATCCAGCAGAGTTCTTGTATTTCCAAAATTTCATAAGGAGTTTATCCTTTTCTATGACACCTCTAATCATGCTTTGGGATGTGTTTTAAGCCAGGAGCGTTCTGTAGCCTACATGTCAAAACTGCTGAATGCAATGGAGAAGCACTATTCAGAGAGAGAGAGAGAGAGAGAGAGAGGGGGGGAGAGAGAGAGAGAGAGAGATCTTGAGCCTCATTTATGGTGTCACATATTTTAGATGTTATCTTTACGGGAAAAATTTGTGGGTAACTGACAAAGTTGCTTTGCTTTGAAGTTGTTATTGGGACTGAAGGACCTATTTAGTAAGGTCCCTGAGACTCAACTATGAAGTAATACATAAGCCATGGAAGAAACACATTAAGCAGAGTTGAAAGTTCTTGCCAACTGACTAGCACATTTACCGCAATATAAAGTAGGACAATGGGTGATGTTATCCAGTCCTTGCATGCTGAAAGGGAAGATGAAGTTCATCGCAAGGCATTAAGCACTTTATCAGGTGGTGGAGACTACTTTACCAGTCAACATGAAGATACAATTGTCAACAAGAATGCCAATAGTACATTTTGGGCACCTGAGACCTTTCCTAGGTAGTCCATAGTCGATTTCTAGAGTTTCAGGGGTGACGCTGGAGAAGAAGGAACTGGGGGAAGAGACAAGAAAATGCATTTGAGCCTGTGCACAAAGTAAGAAAATGAGGGGTGTTTCTCAAGGATTTCTTTTTATTTTTTTATTTTGCATGACTGTAATGGATAAAATACGTTAGTGTAAATATTATTTTCTGTTATTTTTGTTCGTGAGTAGGCTTGCCAGTAGCAGCAGCCTTCTGAGGAGGGAGGAAGGGCAATGTTAGCTTGTCCTTAGGTTGTGAGATACTAAGGGCAAGAGTGGAAGTCATAGAACTATTACATTATGTCATCTGAACAGTAATCGTCAGGGCTATAGGAAGCATGGAGCAAGCTACTGCCTGATTTAAGCCTGATCAGGGAACCACTAGACAAAACACATCTTTCTACCACCACATAACATCAGTAGAAGTGAAAAATGACGAAGCATGATTGTGCATTCTTCTAATTCGATTCCAGATAACAGAAAGATGTGCACAGTGTAAGTGTTACACCTTTCACATGTACCCAGTGAAGTGGGTAGTTCATGGAAAATTCATGCAGGTGAAGATCCAAGGGATTTTGGAAGATGGCAGCAGGCATGCAGTAATGACAAAGGAAGAGTAAAGCATTGTCAAACAGGGAAGAGGAAAGGTCATGGTTTGTCCGACCAAGGTAGCACAAAGCACAATGCATTGTAAAGTTGCCAGAGGGATATCGTGGAATCCAGACTGCATTTCCAGCAAGCAGGATTTCATTGGATTTATTCCATTTATGAAGACATGGTAATAATGGTGAGTTGTCAGAAGCAGGGGAAGCTCATGGAGGTCAGACAGACTGAAAGTAAGTTATTAATCAATGGGACTACATGTTACATAACAGGGCTAAAGTTCCATCTACCACCAGCAATTACAGGAATCATGAAAGTGAGCATCTCACAACCACAGTTTTATTGGCCAGATGTACTCTGGAATTATTGTCAGTGTTGAATATAACGTTCCTAAACCAAACTCTAGAACCTGACCAAATCCATTCCCTGGATCAATTTATTTCTGTGCAGGAAGGAAGCATTTCAAGCAGCACTCAGAGCAATTCAGAGAAGGCTGACACATGATGTCGATTTTGAGTGCTGCAATACCAAGTGACACAGTGGAACTAACTCTGCTGTGCATAGGTTTCTTTCCTTCTGAGGTTGGAAGTCAGCTGTCAGCATAAACCACCAACAGCCCCGATTCCTGGATTTCTAGAGCATAAGAGAGAGAGTTAGAGTGAAACCTTGTAGTGTCAATATGCAAAAGATGTAAATTTAAGTTTAAGATAAAAAGAAGCAACAGGACAAGCTATGAAGGTTCAAATTGTGAGAAGTGTAAAACATGTGTAATAAATAGACTCATAAGTAAAGTAGCAATAAGATTGGATGTGGTATATGACCCATGTGGGCAAACCGTCAGTTGTCTTGGTTAAAATTTGCCCGTATTTTGGTACGAACATGAAGCATGAGACTGTTTTTAAAGCTAACCTGAAGGACTGGGTCTTGTTCATATAGAGGGCTAATGAAGTGTACCAGTAGTACATATTAGTGCAAGCCTGAGTGATGTATTGCAACAGTGCTGACAGCAGGCAGTTGCGGGATGTTCTCACTATAATAATTCAACAATGCCTACACAATGCTGCGAGGCAAGTTAGCTTGCTGAAACAGCAAACTTGTGCAGTAAAGGGCAAGTCGGATATGAACAGACAGTGGCAGCAGTGCTTTATAGGATATATGACTGGTAGCGGCAGTTAAGCACGAGTATGCCACTGCCAATTACAAATTGTCAACTGCAGCAGGACAGCCAACTCCCGCTGCCAACACAGAACAGGTGTCTCGAAGAGGTGGATACCCCTTGCTGTGACGCATCTGCTCACGGGTGCAGCAGATACACGTTCATAGAGCACACACGTCGCTGGTATGGGAACTATGCTGCCAGTTTACATAATGAGGCCACTGGCACTTGGTGGAGAATATGTGTCAGCATTGCAGGGCATGCAAGCAAGCAGCCCAGCAGAATTCAGCAACCAGCTTGCCACTGCCCTATGCAGCACAGATGCTTCAACAAAGAACTTGTTACCTTTGCAGCTGCCTTTCTCTGGAGCCATGTGGGCTCCACCACCCACTCACACCATCCTGGCTCATAGCCAACCCACTTTGCATTGGAGGCACTATAGAGGATTTTCAATTGCCTGACTGATGTGTACGAGCAGTCTGTTTTAGACTTTTGAACTGAAATATAAAATTCCACTCTGGCCTTGGATAGGGACACACAGTCTGTATGGGAATTATTTTTACTTCTAATATTGTGGCTGTGAATTGCTCAGCAGTTCATACCAAATTCATTCTAACAACAAACAACAAATACCATTATGGAGTGAATAAACTGCACACAAGTAGAATCGTAGCTCCCTGAAGAGACTACTGCAGGTACCAACTTTAACTAATATTCTTGCTGCACATTTTGTATAACAAATACTTTTTGATTGTAATAGTATTACTTTAAAAAATTGTGCCGTAGGACAGTATTGTGTGAAGTGATTTTTAAGTGCAAAGCAGGCAAAACTGATATTTTTGGTGAACTTATATACATGCTGTGGCCACTTTGGTTTATTGACCATTTGGATGCCTAAGAATTTCAATAGACACAAACTGGATGGGGCTTCATGTGTGATATCCAATGCTTGCGCCTGTAAATGATTTTAATTTGGAATTATGTAACACAAATTTTTCTAACATTAATGGTTAAGCTGTTTGTCTGAACAGTTGTTATCGTGTTCTATTACTATCCTGGCTGTTCCATTTTTCTCCTGGTATGGATGTGTTGGTGCTTTTCAACAGTATGTTTGTTTTGTAAGTGAACATTGCACGTTTTCAAAATTCTTCTGGTGCCCTGGGCAAATTGTTCCCGTTTGTTTTATTGTCTTGCCAGTGTCTACATGACACACTTCAAGCATCAATATGTTCACCAATCACCAAAGCACAATGATAGGATTATTTTGTGGCTGCAATATGTAGATGATGTATCTACGCTGTACAGAGGTTCGAACAATGATTGTAACCAGTTTGTAAATTGTCTGAACACTCTGCAGGATGAAATTCGACTTTCAATAGGACACAGTATAGATAACTGCTTACCATATTTAGATCCATGTGTAACTATGGAAGGTGTTACTTTATCTTTCGATGTTTTTCAGAAGCCGACTACCAGCATGACTATCCATCAGTCATCACAGCTTCATTTCTGCCAGTACCTCATCTCCTATCTTCCAAACTCCACAGAAGCTTTTCTGTGGAGTTTGGAAGGTAGGAGATGAGGTACTGGCAGAACTGAAGCTGTGAGGACGGGTTGTGAGTCGTGCTTGTGTAGCTCAGTTGGTAGAGCACTTTCCCGCCAAAGGCAAAAATCCCGAGTTCGAGTCTCAGTCTGGCACCCAGTTTTAATCTGCCAGGAAGTTTCATATCAGTGCACACTCTGCAGCAGAGTGAAAATCTCATTCTGGAGACATCAGCTGGTTATCAGTATATCGGAAGTACATACATTATGTGGGATTTTAAGTAGTACTTCACAGTTTCTATATAGTTGGTATCTACCGGATACAGTACTTTCCCTAGACATTAGTTATTTTTAGGCATTTTACCCCAGTTACATTCATTATTAGTCTCCCCCCCCCCCCCCCCCTCCCACACACACATTTTTACACTTTTTTTAGACCAGTTCATTCAGCTGTCATGCTTTGTACACTTTTATAAGCATGTTTTGAGTGTATCCAATTTTATTCGGGCAACCCATCATTGTGGTTTGACTTTTAACATGGATACCTTCCCGAAAGCTGGGACTCTATAACTGTCCATCTACATTACAGAAATATTAGCTTTGTGAACACTCGTCATTGTTATTTGTTGAATGTCAACACTATGGTTCTGTATTTTGACCACATCAATAATTTCATACATCATACGTATTTCTGACAGATAAACCTGAAGATGTGTCTATACTGACAGGAAACCCACAGTTGCAAATAAAAGCACCTTCATACAGCTATGCGACATCTTAGTCAAAATAAAATGTAAACAAAGGTGAAAGTGAGGTTACAGTATAAAAAACGGGCACCAGTCAAGTACAATAAAAAAAGTTACATAAGTGAAAACATAAATAATGAACTAGCAGCATATTCATCATAACAACAGTCGGAAAAGAGTGTAAATAAAATTTTAATATTATTAATGACAAAAATATTTAGGGGAAATCGTCCGGCCCAATGCTTCAGATAAAGAAGGAAATAAAACAAGAACAAGAAAAATGGAAATGGCATTCCAGCTAACAAAGAATGTGTACAACAAGAAGTCAGTATCAATTAACGCAAAAATAAGGCACTACAACACTGTGATTAAGCCAGAGTGTCTGTATGCATCTGAATGTTTAGCAATGAACACTAACAAGGAAATGGAAGCTATAGAAAAAAAGGAGCGAAAAATCATTAGAAGAGTACTTGGGCCGAGGTTTAAGAATGGGACTTGGAAGCTTAGAAGTAATAGAGAAGTGTATGACAAAATTGAGAAAGTGGGAGATACTATGAGGAAGAGAAGAGTAAGCTTTTACGCCCATTTGAAAAGAATGAATGATGAAAGACTGACAAAGAAAATATTCATGTTTTTTGACAAGAACCCCAGAACCCAAATTACCTGGTTCAAAGAAGTCAAAGCAGACTTAGAGGAGACTTAATGAGAGACAAAATTCAACATTTTGAAGGATTTGAAGTGAAGAAGAGAAGAACTGGAGGAACAGTGTGGACAGAAGACTGAAGGGAGCAGCACAGGGAGAGGATGAAGACATATTGGCAGAAGAGAAAAGAGGAGGAGCGCAATAGGAGAAATGTACATTGAAAAATAGTTGTTTAATGTGGTCCCTAGACGGCCAAAATCGGAATTAAAAAAAAATGACAAAAATGAGATGTAGGTAATGTCTGTACCAAAGTAAAAGCTTTATGAGTACATAAATACATTAACACACAGAAGAAGGAAAAATAGACCATCAATCTTATATAGTTAACCCTCTTCAGTTGATTAAGTGCCATGATCACATGTTAAGTGATCCTCATATCAGGTGAGAACCCTAATTGAATGCATGAAATTTCAGCTAATTATTTATATTGCAAAAGTGTCTTCACACTGTAACATCACTTTCACCTTTGTTCACATTTTATGTCAACTAAGATGTCTCCCACAGTTATTCTATCTAGCTATTGTCAGCTGTCAACCCATTCTAGACATGAACTTTCATATACAGTCATGGAAAAAAAGTATTCAGTACCATTGTTTATGTAGAATAACTTCATTTATTAGAACTGAAGATCAAAACCAAATATGTTATTCAGTAAATTAACAGTATTGTGTTTTCTTCCTAATCTATACATGTTAAAAGGATTAACTAAATTAGCCTTCTTCAAAAAGTAAATAAAAATTCTGAACCAGCTAGCTTCGCACAGTGGGGGAGGGGAGGGGGGGGGGGGGCGGGAGTCTTCCTACACTACTAGAAATGTAAACATAAAAATGACCATAAAACCACTTGCAGCAAGCAATGCCTTCAGTGGCATGCTGCACCTCATGCATGTTGGTTTTCATACACGGTGAATGCTGTGCAACAGAAAAATTGGGCCACAATGTGTAATAGCTTCAAGTTGAACAAATATATTTCAAGGAAGATGCAATACATGAAAGTCACAGATCAAGTAAACAAAGTAAGACGTGTGTACACTTTAACAGTCAAATCATAACTGAGTCCAAGTCTAGCGGCCGCTGGCTGGCTGGTCGCTTAGGTGGCGCTGCTGCTGCATGGCTGGCAGACAGCGCCGCATGTAGAGGACGTGCGTAACTGCGCGGCGGCACTTTGAAAGATCGGCGAGTCACAACACATTTCCCCCCTTTGAATTTTTGGCACAGGTCTTGATGGAGGTGGCCTGTAGATTGCTAACGTCCATAGGTGTTGTTTGACTGGCCGTAAGGTCTCGAGGAGGCGGCTTCCCGTACAGACAGAAGTGTCCCCGATGATAACGGGTCGAGATGACAGGAGATGTGGGGGCCAAATCTGTTGGGGCCCGTTGCGGCAAGTCCTGTTGTTATAACAGGAGACATGGGCGATGTGTCCGCCTCTGTAGGAGAAGGAGGCGAGTAGAGTTGCTCAGACAGATGATGGTCATCTGGTTCCTGCATGGGCACGTCTCCTGGTGGCGTCAGTTCTTGTGCTGATACCGATATGATGGTGAGAGGACTTCGTTGTGAGTAATGAGAAATTCCAGTATCCCGAGCATCAGGTAGAGCCGAAGATGGTGTAGCGACATCCGGAACAGGCGTTGCCGGAACATGAGGCCGAAGCTGGTCCGAATGACGCTCTGCAACACCCGTGTCCATCTGGATTTCATACAGGCGTTGGCCACGGTGTCGTAAGATGCGGCCAGGACTCCATTTTGGCCACCTGCCATATCCCCGTACCCATACAAGGTTGTCGGCGGTGAACCGGCCAAGTGACAGCACCCGCGGCTGTGAGGCGGAAGGCCATAGAAGATGAAGTAGCGTGTGGCTCTGTCGGCCATGTAAGAGCTCAGCCGGGCTGTGGTCGCCCGTGGGAGTGAAACGGTAAGAAGCCAGAAATTGAAGAAGCGCTTCATCAGCAGAAGAAGTCAGGAGTTTCCTCATCTGAGCTTTAAATGTGCGGACCAGTCGTTCAGCCTCACCGTTTGACTGTGGATGGAATGGAGGGGCTGTGACATGCATGACGCCGTGACAAGCACAAAAATCCGCAAAATCGGAAGAGGCAAATTGCGGACCATTATCAGTAACAAGAGTAGAGGGAAGGCCTTCCAAAGAGAAAATGCGAGCTAGAGCATTGGTGGTTGCCGCGGTGGTAGGCGAGGTGCAACGGACAATGAAAGGAAAGTTAGAGTAGGCATCAATAACAAGAAGCCAATAAGTACCTAGAAAAGGTCCCGTGAAGTCAGCATGAATACGCTCCCAGAGCTTCTCAGGCGAAGGCCACGGTGACAAAGATGACTTCGGGGCAGCGGCCTGTGACACCCAAGGACCGCAAGCAGCGACCACGTCTGCGATTTCAGAGTCGATGCTGGGCCAGTACACATGACAGCGTGCCAGAGATTTTGTGTGAGAGACACCCCAGTGCCCTTGGTGAAGGAGACGCAAGACCAAAGCACACAAAGAAACAGGTACCACAACACGCGGCTGAGCATTTTCGGTGGAAAGGAGGATAACACCATCCCTAGCAGTGAGGTGGTAACACAAAGCGTAGTAGTTCCACAACGGATCAGAAGTCTTAGTGGACGGATGATCTGGCCAACCCTTCTGAATACAGGGTAAAACCTGGGAGAGGGTAGGGTCAGAACCCGTAGCAGCCACCAGCTGATCCCCGGTGATGGGGAACCCGTCCACAACCCGCTGCTCGGCAACATCCAGGTGGAAACACAAAAGTTCGTCCCTATCGAATGACAGATCAGGACCCATGGGAAAGCAAGACAGTGCATCAGCATTTGCATGTTGAGCCGTCGGCTGGACATGAATCTCATAATTGAAACGAGACAAGTAAAGTGCCCAACGCTGGAGGCAGTGTGTAGCATTGTCAGGAAGTGACGTTGATGGATAAAACAAGGAAACAAGTGGTTTGTGATCCGTAACAAGATGAAATTTAGATCCATAGAGAAAAACACCAAACTTATGAAGAGCATAAATAATGGCCAAAGCTTCTTTTTCAATTTGAGAATACTTTTGTTGGGTATCCGTGAACGTTTTGGAGGCATAAGCAACGGGTTGTTCAGAACTGTCAGAAAAACGGTGCGCAAGGACTGCACCGACCCCATATTGAGAGGCGTCCGTGGCAAGAACAAGATGTTGGCCAGGTCGATAAGTATCCAGCCACGGGGCCTGTTTCAGCAGTATTCAAATACTGGAAAGCCGCATCGCATAACGTGGACCAGTGAAAAGGCACGTTTTTATGCAACAGGTGATGCAACGGCTGAGCCACCGAAGCAGCAGATGGTAAAAACTTGTGATAGTATGCTACTTTCCTCAAGAAGGCCGGCAGTTCCTTAACAGATGTAGGGCAAGGAAGAGCATCGATCACAGAGACAGTTTGCTTAAGCGAACGAATACCATCCCGAGAGAGTTGTAACCCCAAGTACGTGATAGATGCCTGAAAAAATTGTGATTTCTGAAGATTACACTCAAGACCGGCAGTCTGTAAGACATGAAAAAGTGTGCGGAGATTTTGAAAATGTTCATCAGTGGTGGAGCCAGTGACAACAATGTCGTTCAGGTAATTTATACACTTTGGGACAGTGAGCAATAATTTTTCCAAGAATCACTGAAAGAGAGCAGGGACGCTGGCAACCCCGAATGGCAATCGTTAGTATTCATAGAGGCCGAAAGGCGTGTTAAAGACCAGAAACTGCCGGGAAGCAGCGTCGAGAGGAAGTTGTTGATAAGCTTCTGCCAGGTCAAGTTTAGAAAAATACTGGCCTCCAGCAAGTTTAGTGAACAGTTCTTCAGGTCGAGGCATAGGGTAAGTGTCAAGGCATTGAGCATTTACAGTGGCTTTGAAATCGCCACAGAGACGAATATCACCATTTGGCTTAGCAACGACAACGACAGGAGAGGACCACTCACTGGAAGTGACAGGAAGCAAGAGCCCTGAAGCAGTGAGATGATCCAGCTCCCATTTGACCTGATCACGAAGGGCCACAGGAATGGACCGAGCCCGAAAAAACTTACGCCGAGCAGTGGGTTTGAGCGTGATATGGGCTTCAAAGTCGTTTGCACGGCCTAACCCAGGAGAAAAAAGGGATGAAAATGTCATCAACAAGGAATCCAATTGAGCATAAGGAATAGCATCAGAGACGATATTGACATAGAAGATATTGACAGAGTCATCTATGGAGAACTCAAAAACACGAAAGGCATCAAAACCAAAAAGATTCTCCGCGTTACTATGGTCGACCACAAATATGGGAACAGTGCAAACGACAGATTTGTAAGATACCTCAGCATCAAATTGTCCCATGGGAGAAATCTTCTGTTTATTGTAAGTCCGTAATTGCCTAGTGACAGGTGACAGGATTGGAGAACCCAACTGAAGATACGTCTGAGAATTGCTGATAATAGCAGCAGAACCAGTATCCACCTGCATGCGAACATCTCGACCAAGTATTTGGACAGTGAGGAATAACTTCCCTGAAAGGGAAGAAGTACAATTGACAGACAACACAGAATCAGAATCAGCGTCATTTTTGCATTTGTGACACACGGCCTAATGTTGTGGACAATCTTCTCGTGAATGTTTCGTAAAACACCATGGACATGAAGGAAATTGCCGTGGGCTTTGCTGCAGTTTCTTAGTGTTTTGTTTACGGTTAGGCCGAGGCTGCGCTTGGGAGTGTACTGTGGCCACGTCGGCCGGTGGGGACACGGCACACACTTCGTCAATATCGCACAGAGGTTGTATTTCCCCGACGTCGCCCCATGCCTCTATTTGCGCTCCAGGGGCGCGAGAAATTTCAAAAGACTGAGCGATGGATAGGACTTCATCTAGAGTTGGATTTGCCAACTGAAGGGCATGTTGCCTAACTTGTTTGTTGGGCGCCTATTGGATAACAGCATCCCGTACCATGGAATCGGCAGAAGATTCTTTGTGAACTTCAGTAACAAAGTGACACTTTCTACTGAGGCCGTGATCAGCAGCCTAAGTGCGATAGGATTGATTTGGTAGTTTTTGACAACAATAAAAAGCAACACGAGGGGCCACCACATGTGTTTGCTTTTGAAAATAGACGGACAGAAGTGAGCACATTTCAGCAAAGGACAAAGACGCAGGATTTTTCAAAGAAGCCAATTGCAACAATAACCGATACATTTGAGGTGAAATCCATGAAAGGAACAGAGACTTACACGTTTGTTCGTCTGCGACATGAAATGCCAAGAAGTGCTGTCGAAGACGTTTTTCGTACTCAGACCAGTCTTCCGCCATCTCGTCGTAAGGAGGAAAAGTAGGTAGAGACAACGACGAGAGACGCCCCGCATTTGAAGCTGCGACGAAATCACGAATCGCATTTGTGAGAAGCGTTTGCTGTTCTATGACCTTGCAATAGTTGCTCTAAAGTAGCCATGGAATCATGTGGGTCAACGATGGAAAAGAAAAATCACTACCTCGTCGCCAATTGTAATAACTTCAAGTTGAACAAATATATCTCAAGGAAGACGCAATACATGAAAGTCACAAATCAAGTAAACAGAGTAAGGCATGTGTGTACACTTTAACAGTCAAATCATGACTGAGTCCAAGTCTAGCAGCCGCTGGCTGGCTGGCCGCTCAGGTGGCGCTGCTGCTGCGTGGCTGGCAGACAGTGCCACACGTAGAGGATGCGCATAACTGCGTGGCGGCACTTTGAAAGATCGCCGAGTCACAACACAATGGTAAGGAAACAACTGTAGAGGAAAGACAAATAGTTATCTCCCAATATGAAAAGAGAAAATCATTTTCAGAAATAACTGATATTAATGGAAGCACCTGGTCAGCAGTGCAGTCAATAATATTGTAATTTAGAGAAAGAAATACTCTCATTAATAGTGAAAGAAGAGGTCAACCACAAACCAATGTAAAGAGAATGGAATATGTCAATAAGGATGGTCAAAAAAGATCCTAAATTGACAGCTTCTGCATTATCTGCACATATTAATGATCAGTTCAGGAAGGAAACCACAATAAAGGCTGTTTGCTATATTTTAAGTAGTGCATGTTACAGAGCTAGTATGACGAGAAGAAACCCATACACCAGCAAGAAGAACAAGAAATTAACACTCAAATATGCTTGAGACCACATAAGCAAGATCACAAGTTTCTAGACAAGGTACTGTTCACAGATGAAAGTAAATTTAATATATTTGTAAATGATGGCAGAAGAATGATGTGGAGACAACCAACTGAACTGGATCCCAAACACATTCAACCCACAGTAAAACACAGTGGTGAAGGAATTAGGGTATGGGGATATACGGCCACACCTGGTAAATAATTTGTTTTTGTTGAACGTAATGGGGATAGATTTCAGTATTCAAATATCCTAAAGGAAAAACTGCAAAGAAGTGTTCATAGCTTCGATTTAGCCACAGATTACTACTTTCAACAAGACAATGACCCAATGCATACAAAAGAAACTGACTGACTGTGTTTGATGTACAATACTCCCCATATTCTCAAGTTTTCATCACAAAGCACAGACCTTAATATAGCTGAACATCTTTGGAGTACATATGAAAGAATAGTCAGAAAACATGAAATATTAAGTAAGACTGCTCTGAAACAATGCCTACAACAAGAATTGAGAAATATTATCTCACAGACCACAAAAATTTGGTTCATTCCATGGCAAACAGGTTAATGGAAGTGATGCATTCAAGACAAATGCTAAAAAAGTATTAACATTGTCATTACATTTATGTACATTGCAATTTTCTTTGTATGAATGACTACTTTTTTCCCCAATGTGTAAAGTTAGCTGGTCCACAATTTTTATTTTATTTTTGCAGAAGGGAAATTTTGTTTATTCTGATCGAAGTAGATTAGAAAGAAATCCACATGCTGTTAGTTTACCAAATAACATCTCTGGTTGTGATCTTTAGTTCTAATAAATAAAGTTATTGTACATGAACAACAGTGTATGAATACTTTTTCTCACGACTGTATATCGATAGAATGTGCTTTGATATTTTCCTTGACTTATACTACACAGGTTACACTGTATAGCCCTAAACTGTTTCATTTCTTAGCCATTTGTACATCATTACATTAACTGTTGCTACATTGCCCACATCTCTATTAGAATTTTGTGGAAAATGTTGTGTTCTTTTCTTGTACCTATTAAGACATTTTGGATTTTCTGTTAGACAGAAATCAAAATTATTTATTTATGTACCTGATCTATTTTTGCCTTTTCAGTATTCATGAACAGATTATGCTTATTTACCTGTTACACACCCCCCCCCCCCCCCCCCATGAACCATGGGCCTTGCCGTTGGTGGGGAGGCTTGCGTGCCTCAGCGATACAGATAGCCGTACCGTAGGTGCAACCACAACGGAGGAACGGAGGGGTGTCTGTTGAGAGGCCAGACAAACGTGTGGTTCCTGAAGAGGGGCAGCAGCCTTTTCAGTAGTTGCAAGGGCAACAGTCTGGATGATTGACTGATCTGGCCTTGTAACAATAGCCAAAACGGCCTTGCTGTACTGGTACTGCGAACGGCTGAAAGCAAGGGGAAACTACAGTCGTAATTTTTCCCGAGGGCATGCAGCTTTACTGTATGATTAAATGATGATGGCGTCCTCTTGGGTAAAATATTCTGGAGGTAAAATAGTCCCCCATTCGGATCTCCAGGCGGGGACTACTCAAGAGGATGTCGTTATCAGGAGAAAGAAAACTGGCGTTCTACGGATCGGAGCGTGGAATGTCAGATCCCTTAATCGGGCAGGTAGGTTAGAAAATTTAAAAAGGGAAATGGATAGGTTAAAGTTAGATATAGTGGGAATTAGTGAAGTTCGGTGGCAGGAGGAATAAGACTTCTGGTTAGGTGACTATAGGGTTATAAACACAAAATCAAATTGGGGTAATGCAGGAGTAGGTTTAATAATGAATAGGAAAATAGGAATGCGGGTAAGCTACTACAAACAGCATAGTGAACGCATTATTGTGGCCAAGATAGATACGAAGCCCACACCTACTACAGTAGTACAAGTTTATATGAAAACTAGCTCTGCAGATGACGAAGAAATTGAAGAAATGTATGATGAAATAAAAGAAATTATTCAGATAGTGAAGGGAGATGAAAATTTAATAGTCATGGGTTACTGGAATTCGAGTGTAGGATAAGAGAGAGAAGGAAACGTAGTAGGTGAATATGGATTGGGGCTAAGAAATGAAAGAGGAAGCCGCCTTGTAGAATTTCGCACAGAGCACAACATATTCATAGCTAACACTTGGTTTAAGAACCATGAAAGAAGGTTGTATACATGGAAGAACCCTGGAGATACTAAAAGGTATCAGATAGATTATATAATGGTAAGACAGAGATTTAGGAACCAGGTTTTAAATTGTAAGACATTTCCAGGGGCAGATGTGGACTCTGACCACAATCTATTGGTTATGACCTGTAGATTAAAACTGAAGAAACTGCAAAAGGGTGGGAATTTAAGGAGATGGGACCTGGATAAACTGAAAGAACCAGAGGTTGTACAGAGTTTCATGGAGAGCGTAAGGGAACAATTGACAGGAATGGGGGAAAGAAATACAGTAGAAGAAGAATGGGTAGCTTTGAGGGATGAAGTAGTGAAGGCAGCAGAGGATCAAGTAGGTAAAAAGACGAGGACTAGTAGAAATCCTTGGGTAACAGAAGAAATATTGAATTTAATTGATGAAAGGAGAAAATATAAAAATGCAGTAAATGAAGCAGGCAAAAAGGAATACAAACGTCTCAAAAATGAGATCGACAGGAAGTGCAAAATGGCTAAGCAGGGATGGCTAGCGGACAAATGTAAGGATGTAGAGGCTTATCTCACTAGGGGTAAGATAGATACTGCCTACAGGAAAATTAAAGAGACCTTTGGAGATAAGACAACAACTTGTATGAATATCAAGAGCTCAGATGGAAACCCAGTTCTAAGCAAAGAAGGGAAAGCAGAAAGGTGGAAGGAGTATATAGAGGGTCTATACAAGGGCGAAGTACTTGAGGACAATATTATGGAAATGGAAGAGGATGTAGATGAAGATGAAATGGGAGATACGATACTGCGTGAAGAGTTTGACAGAGCTCTGAAAGACATGAGTCGAAACAAGGCCCCGGGAGTAGACAACATTCCACTGGAACTACTGACGGCCTTGGGAGAGCCAGTCCTGACAAAACTCTACCATCTGGTGAGCAAAATGTATGAAACAGGCGAAATACCCTCAGACTTCAAGAAGAATATAATAATTCCAATCCCAAAGAAAGCAGGTGTTGACAGTGTGAAAATTTCCGAACAATCAGTTTAATAAGCCACAGCTGCAAAATACTAACACGAATTCTTTACAGACGAATGGAAAGACTAGTAGAAGTCAACCTCGGGGAAGATCAGTTTGGATTCCGTAGAAACACTGGAACACATGAGGCAATACTGACCTTACGACTTATCTTAGAAGAAAGATTAAGGAAAGGCAAACCTACGTTTCTAGCATTTGTAGACTTAGAGAAAGCTTTTGACAATGTTGACTGGAATACTCTCTTTCAAACTCTAAAGGTGGCAGGAGTAAAATACAGGGAGCGAAAGGCTATTTACAATTTGTACAGAAACCAGATGGCAGTTATGAGTCGAGGGACATGAAAGGGAAGCTGTGGTTGGGAAGGGAGTAAGACAGGGTTGTAGCCTCTCCCCGATGTTATTCAATCTGTATATTGAGCAAGCAGTAAAGGAAACAAAAGAAAAATTCGGAGTAAGTATTAAAATCCATGGAGAAGAAATAAAAACTTTGAGGTTCGCCGATGACATTGTAATTCTGTCAGAGACAGCAAAGGACTTGGAAGAGCAGTTGAACGGAATGGACAGTGTCTTGAAAGGAGGATATAACATGAACATCAACAAAAGCAAAACGAGGATAATGGAATGTAGTTGAATTAAGTCGGGTGATGCTGAGGGAATTAGATTAGGAAATGAGACACTTAAAGTAGTAAAGGAGTTTTGCTATTTGGAGAGCAAAATAACTGATGATGGTCGAAGTAGAGAGGATATAAAATGTAGACTGGCAATGGCAAGGAAAGCGTTTCTGAAAAAGAGAAATTTGTTAACATCGAGTATAGATTTAAGTGTCAGGAAGTCATTTCTGAAAGTATTTGTATGGAGTGTAGCCATGTATGGAAGTGAAACATGGACGATAAATAGTTTGGACAAGAAGAGAATAGAAGCTTTCGAAATGTGGTGCTACAGAAGAATGCTGAAGATTAGATGGGTAGACCACGTAGCTAATGAGGAAGTACTGAATAGGATTGGGGAGAAGAGAAGTTTGTGGCACAACTTGACCAGAAGAAGGGATCGGTTGGTAGGACATGTTCTGAGGCATCAAGGGATCACCAATTTAGTATTGGAGGGCAGCGTGGAGGGTAAAAATCGTAGAGGGAGACCAAGCGATGAATACACTAAGCAGATTCAGAAGGATGTAGGTTGCAGTAGGTACTGGGAGATGAAGAGGCTTGCACAGGATAGAGTAGCATGGAGAGCTGCATCAAACCAGTCTCAGGACTGAAGACCACAACAACAACAACAACCTATTACACACTTTGCAGTCTGTATTTTTCATGTGCACTTACTAGTTCTATTTTGTACTTTTGATAGATATCAGCTGAAGGTGGTCCATGACCAAAACTGGTTGATATTAGGGATCAAATAAAAACAGCTGAGGGTTAAAGTATCTTTTTCTACATCAAAAGCAGTCTTATTCCTGTGGTATCCATTACCTCATGTGGCACTCTGTTTTCTGGTATATATCATTCTACAGCAGCGAGATTTTTGGGGACAATTTAAGTGTATGTCGAAACGACAGGGAAATGGGAACTGGAGGTGGTGTATTTATCACAATAGACAAGAAACTCAAATCCACTGAGACAGAAATTGAAGCTGCATGTGAGACTGTTTGCGCAAGACTCAGTATCAGGGGTGTGCATAAAATGATAACCGGATCCTTCTGTTGCCTCCCAGAATCATATCCTGATGTAACAGAAAACTTTAGAGAAAACCTCAGTCTCTTGTACGTAAGTTCCCCAATCAAACCATAATCATCAGTGGAGACTTCAATCATTCCACAATCACTTGGGAAAACTACAGTTTTGTTAGTGGTGGGTGTCATAAGACATCCTATGGAACATTACTAAATGCCTTCTCTGAACACTATCTATAATAGATAATTTGGAAACCCGTTCCTGATGGAAATGTATGGGGTCTAATGGCAACAAATAGACTTGACCTCTGAGTATGTCCACATTGAATCAGGTATCAGTGATCATGACATGGTTTTGGCAACAAACAAAGTACAAAGGACATCTAAAACAAGCAGAAAGATACATCTGTTCAGTAAACTTGATAAAAATCAGTAGTGTAACATTTCAATGAGGAACTTGAAACTTTCAGCACAGGGCAGAGCATGTAAAGGAACACAGGCGCCAACTCCATGGGGCCTGAAGGGGCCCAAGCCCCCTCAAAAATTCGTTTGTGGGAGGGGGAGGGGGGGTGGGGGTGGGGGGCGGGGGGGGCGGGGCAGAGCCCCCCAATAATTTAATAAAATTGTTAGTTATATTATGCTTTGTAAAATCACAAAATTATGTTGGAATTTTTTATTTTCCTTGTTTGATGATAGCTACCTTTCAAAATACATTCAGTAATGAGTTTAACAGAAAACGAGTGGTGTGAATCATGATAGTGTTACAGGGCTGCAGGCACACTTAGAATTTGTCCTAGTGCACGAACCTTCGAGAAGTCTGGTGCCGGTGGGCCAGCGCTGCAGCCACAATGACATCAAAAAGACTGGAGCAGAAGCACCTGGAACTCTCCACCTCGCGCCGCCTTGATGCTTTGAGGCATTACGACGCTGCAGCTATATAAAGCCCACCCTGCTGTCACAGTCATTCAGTGAGGATAGTTTTGTTCAGTGCATGCTGCAGACGTGTTTAGTGTTCCAACTTTAGTGTCTAGTGGACTATTTTATATGACCGTATTTTATTCGTTTACTTTAGTCTCTTAGTGTATTGTGAATTAAGTTTGCAATGGATAAATTTGTTACCAAAAAGGTGCACTTGGAAGTTGTTGATACTGCAAGTCAATCTCCAACAATTATTATGTTGTCAATTGCTTTATTGTCTTCAGGCAAGAACTGTTCACAGCCGAAACATGGACAACCCGATAAGGGAAGATCATTTCAGAAGTCTTGGTTGATCAAATATACAGGGCTAGAATATGAAGCATCTACCGAAAAGGTTTTTGCAAAACCTGCAAAGAGGCAGATACTAAAAATCTATTACACTTTTCTTCAAAAAAGGAAGATTCATTTACTTCCACAGGGTTTTCTAACTGGAAAAAGGCTTTGGAAAAATTCTGTCTTCGTGAAAATACGTTACGCATAAAGAAGGTGTTCTGAAACTAATTTCTATCACTAACCGAAGTGTGGCTCCCAACTGAATGAACAGTTCGATAGTGATATGAAGCAAGGCTGTTTAGCTCCTGAGACAATTTTTACTACCGTGCTATTTCTATGCCGACAAGGACTAGCAATAAGAGGGCATGAAGAAGTAAACTCAAATTTTTTTCAATTGTTGGACCTCCAAAAGAATGACATACCTGAGTTTAAAGATTGGTTAGGGTGTTCAGGGTATAAGTGGATGTTCCACGATATTCAAAATGAGACCATTGACCTACCAGGAAAGTCTGTGTTGAGAAAGATATTAGCTTCAATCAAGAAGGTGAACATATTTCTATTTTGGATGACGAAACAAGTGATTCTTTGATTCACGAACAAGTGTCATTTTGTATTCATACTGCTGATGATTCCTTAATCATCATGAAAACTTTATTGGCTTATACAAGACCCCAATAACTGAATCTCAAACTCTGTTTATTATTTTAAAAGACTTTTTTGCTCATCTTGATTTGTCAATAGATAACTTAAGAGGACAGTGCTATGATGGTACCTCAAGTATGAGAGGTAAGTTCAAAGGACTGAAGAAATTACTTTTGGATATACAACCAGAAGCAGGTTATGTGCACTGCACTGCTTACAGTTTAAACTTGGCAGTTGTAGACAGTCTCCGCCATCTTACATCTATGAGGGATATTATGGCTTTAGCCAAGGACTTAATAAATACCGTAAGGGAATCCAACAAAAGGATGGGACTTTTCAGAATTACACACTGTGGGAGTGCCAACGACCAAGCTCGTGTACAACACCTTTGCCCAACTTGATGGACTATGCGAGCTTCTAGTATCTTGAGAATACTGAAAAACTGTGAAGAACTTCTAGAGTTTTTTTTAAACATTTTCTGCAGAGGACAAAACAGAGGCAGGTTACAAATATGCAGGCTACCTTGAGTCAATGTTACAATTAAAGACTTATTTTTTTTTACATCCTTATTGGCATGCAATGAACCCAGCAGAGAATGTCAATGAAAAAATTCAATGCCTTCATCTAAATGTTGCTAATCTGGAAAAAATATATGAGGTTTTTATTTGTATATTGAATGGAAGGCATGATAGTTTAGAACACTTTTGGGAATTGTGTTTAAAAGAAAAACCTTCAAAAGTTGATGATCCTTTGCTTCCTCGGAATTGAAGTATACCAAAGAAGTATGAAAACAAGAAAGCCAGCTCACTGCACACTTTCAAAACCCCAAAGGAATCCTACAAAGCTATTTACACTGAAGTTTGTGAAATGATGCACTCTTGAATTACTGAGCAGTTTGCTTCAACTGGACTCACATAGGTCATTGCAGTTGAACAAGAGTGCTTGCTTTTAGTAAACAGAGGTGAAACAAATTTGGAAAAATCAAATGAGTTTTTCAAAAATGACCTAGACATTGAGAGGCTGTGCTTACATTTGAATATGTTAGCTGATATCGCTAATAAAAAACAGCTGGTCTTAACAAACATGTGTGATGTAAGAAGGTAAATTACACAAGAGCCTACAGTTGGAGAAATGTTATGCAAAGTAGTGAAGTGCATTAAGCTTCTCCAAGTAGTTCCAATCAAGATAACAACAGCAGAATAGTCATTTAGCGCCTTTAGACATCTGAAGTCATATCTCCAATCAACAATAGGACAGAAGTGATTGAACAACTTGGATGTTCTTCATGCCCACCAAGATGTTTTGGATGAATTGGATATTCGACCAGTCATCAACGACTTCATATTCAGTAATCCAGTCAGACAGTTGACATTTGCACCTTTCTAAAGATACTCTAGCCCTAATAATGGCATTTAGAGCAATATTAAAAAATTTTATAAAATAGAGAATTAAATATATACATAATGTTAAATTTTCAGTTTCAAAATATTAGTACCAGTTTAATACTGTATTACTATATTACTGTAGTACTGTATTAGTTATTTTCAAATACCCAAATATTTTTAGGGTGTAAGACCCAATTAAAACCTGCTATTTACATACTTTTTGAATGAAAGTATTAGGCATACTGTATTAACTTCATTAACTGTATTAAAGCATTAACTTTGAGATATTGCTTTTATTCAAAGTAAGCTTAAATTAGCTATTTCACTTATTAATCAAAGTGCTATTACTGCACAACAGCAATATTTTATGTTTTATTCTTTTAATGATAGTTTTAGGATTTATTTAAATATAAATTATAGTTTAGGATTAATTTAAATATAATTTCAGTCTTTTCAGAGCTATATATTCACTGATCATATGACTCTAAAATGCTTAAAAAGCTTTGAAACTCACTATTTTTCATCTAAAATTTAGAAAATTTGCCAGGGCAAGACCACCAGTATGGCCCCCCCAACCCCAAAATTTTTTATATGTTGGCACCCCTGTAGAGGAACTATGACTAAAGTTTAAAAGAATAGTTGGATATGTATCCAGTAGAACAGTTCATAATGGAAAGGGCCCTCCATGGTATACAGCCACTGTAAACTAACTTAGAAACAGATATTAATGCATAATAGATGTAAAAAATAGCATACGGCTACAGATAGAGAGATGCTGAATGAAATGCATTTAGCTGTCATGAGAGCAATGCATGAAGCCTTCAGTGATTAGCCTAGCAGAACACTGTCAAATGATCTGTCACAACAACTAAAGAAAATCTGGTCATCTGTAAAGGCTGTTAGTGGCACCAAAGTTAAGTGTCCAGTGCCCAGCAAATGAGACAGGAAATGAAACTGAGGATAGCAAAGCAAAAGCTGAACTTCATTTTCAAAAGTTCTTTTGCAAAGGAGAACCCAGGAGAATTGCCCCAATTTGCTCCTCATGCCACTGAAAAGATGAATGCAATAAGTATTAGTATCAATGGTGCTGAGAAACAGCTGAAATCATTAAAATTGAACAATGCTCCACGGCCCGACAGAACCCCTATCAGATTCTATAGTGAATTTGCAACTGAGGTAGCCCCCCTTCTAACTATAATCTTTCGAAGATCACTCTAACAAAAAACTGTGCCCACTTCTTAGGAAAAAGCAATGGAAGTGGAGTAAAATTGATCCACAAAATTACTGTCCAATATCTTTGACATCGATTTGTTGTATAATCTTAGGACATATTCTGAGCTCCAACATACTGATCTATCTCAAACAAATTACCTTCTCCGTGCAACCGGAATGGAATCTGACAACAATGAACATGTGAAACCCAACTCCCACTTTTCCTACATGACATACTGAAAGCACTTGGGTACATGATGTATTTACTGATTTTCAAAAAGCGACTCAGTACCAAACCTACACTTATTGTCAAAAGTATGGTCATACAGGGTATCAAGTGAAATTTGTGACGGGACTGAGGAGTTTTTGTTAGGGAGTATGCAGCATGTTAACTTGGATGGAAAGTCTTTACTAGATGTAGAAACAACTTCGATTGTGACCAAGAGAAGTGTGTTGGGACCCTTGCTGCTCATGTAGTACATTAATTACCATGCAGATAATACTAAGAGTAACATCAGACTCTTTGCGGATGATGCAGTTACGTATAATGAAGAACTGTCTCAAAGAAGCTGCATAAACAATTACTATTAAAAACAGTCTTGACCACAATTTATTTAATAAGGTGACCGGTTTCGACCACTACTGTGGTCATCTTCAGACCATTGAGTAGGAACCTCTTAAATAAATTGTGGTCAAGACTGTTTTTAATAGTAATTATTTATAAGACATTGATCACTGCTGTTCCCATAATGCATTCAAAAATAGCCGCATAAACATTCAGCATTCAGACAGATCTTGATAAGATTTCAAAGTGATGCAAAGATTGGCAATTTGCTTTAACTGTTCAAACACATAAAATTGTGCTCTATACAATAATAATAACAATAATAATAATAATAATAATAATAATAATAATAATATTGTTGTTGTGGTTTTCAGTCCTGAGATTGGTTTGATGCAGCTCTCCATGCTACTCTATCCTGTGCAAGCTTCTTCATCTCCCAGTACCTACTGCATCCTACATCCTTCTGAATCTGCTTAGTGTATTCATCTCTTGGTCTCCCTCTATGATTTTTACCCTCCATGCTGCCCTCCAATGCTAAATTTGTGATCCCTTGATGCCTCAGAACATGTCCTACCAACCGATCCCTTCTTCTAGTCAAGTTGTGCCACAAGCTCCTCTTCTCCCCAATTCTATTCAATACCTCCTCATTAGTTATGTGATCTACCCATCTAATCTTCAGCATTCTTCTGTAGCACCACATTTCGAAAGCTTATATTCTCTTCTTGTCTAAGCTAATAATAATAATAATATCAATAATAGTATCCTATGACTATAATATCAATTAGTTACTGTTTAAATTGGCCAACTCCTACAAACACCTGTGGGAAACACTTTGTAGGGATGTGAAATGGAATGATCACACAGTCTCAGTTGAGGGTAAAGCAAGTGGTAGACTTTGGTTTATTGGTAGAATACTGGGGAAGTGCAATTAGTCTACAAAGGAGTTTGCTCATAAATCAATCATGTGACTGGTTCTAGAATATTGCTCAAGTGCGTGGGAAGGACTAACGGGGGTACTGAATGTATACAGAGAAAGGCAGCACGAATGTTCATAGATGTGTCTGATCCGTGGGAGAGTGTCACAGAGGTACTGAAGAAAATGAAGTGGCTGACTCTTTAAAATAGATGTTAACTATTCCAATAATGTCTACTAACAAAGTTTCAAGAACAGACTTTAAATTATGTCTACTAACAAAGTTTTAAGAACAGACTTTAAATTATGATTCTAGGAATATACTACTGCTCACATTGGAATTGTGAGGATAAGATCAGAATAATTATCGCACGCACAGAGACGTTCTTCCTGTAGTCCATATGTCAATAGAAAGGGATGAAACACTAATAAACAGTACAATGGGCTGTACCCTTTGCTATGCACTTTATGGTGGTTTGCGGAGTACTGGTGTAGGTTGTTGCAAGTGGACTGCTGGAAGGTTGTGACAGGACATAGAAAAGGTAAAGGTCGACCACAACTGAATTTGTGAAATCATTTATGACTCTCTCTGAAGAGAATCCTTCATGAAAGCCAAACTGAGCTGCTGTTAAAAGATTATTCTCAGAAAAATGGTTCAATATCCTGTTGTAAGGTACCTTCTCAGACAAAATGGGTGTTACTACTGCATACTTCAGTCTTTTAAGAAATACACATTGATTCATTGATGGATTAAAAAAGTAACTCAAGGAAGGCAGTATCAAGCCAGCAAATGATTTTAACCCTTCACTGTGTTGCTTTGCAGATGTGCAAAGCAAAGTTTCAACTCTCTTTTCGCCGTTGTTCTTGAAGTTTAATGCTTGAAACTGCTTTGCTGATGTGCTATGTAATTGATAAGATTCTGCCACTAGAATGCGCTACTGAGTGTATGACGTGACAATGTGTGTTGCTGTGAGTAGCATTGTAAGTCAGGCTGACATTGCTCTCTTTCGGCAGTGATTGTTAGTAGTTGAATGGAAGAACACGTGAATGCAAAAAAATTGTAGTGTTTCTACAACCTTTGGAGAGGATTCTGCTCCGATCATCTTGTATTTCTGCTAATAAATATATGAGTAGTATACAAATCAATTTCGTTTGCATATGTGCAGTAGTGCATAATAATACTTCTATCCACAATCGAAGGATGAGGAAGTAGTGTTTCCTTCTTTCTGCTTTTGCTTAGTTTATCGTGATAGTTCGAGTGCTGTAATGGAGTCATTCTCATATTTCGACAATGGACGACGTAAAGTGATGACGTATGAAGAATTCATGGCCCTGGAATGCACTTCTGGCAGTGAAGATGAGTTAGATTTTGACGATTCAGATGGAGACCCGACAATAAACGTAAATGATCTGGAATCTGCAGATAGTGATAGCGAGCCTGAGGCTACTGTAGTTAATACACATAATTCAAATAATTATTGTTTGAAGGATGATGAGAATGAAGCTGTTGCTGATGCACAGGTACCACAAGCTTCTGAAAAACACCAAAAGGTTCAGATAAATCGAATCATCTGGAAAAAACGAAGTGCTTCCTTTGGAAATGATAAATTTATATTCAAAGGAAAGTCCTCACTGCCACAGTCAGCGCTACAGTTGCCCACGCCATATCAGTTTTTAAAATATTTTTTTAATGATGAATTAATGACAAAAATTGTTGATGAAACTAAATTTTACAGCACACAAAAAAATCCAAACAAACCATTTAATTGCAATGTTCATGACATTCATGAACTTACAGGCATATGTATTTTTAGTTCTTTGGCTCCACCTACTGCTGTTCGTGATCTCTGGAATGATGTTATTGGTGTTGAGGTAGTAAAACAGACAATGTCTCAGAGATACTTTGAGAGTCTGATGGCCACTTTGCATTTCAATGACAATACAAAGCGGCCAGACCCTGAGAGTCAACATCATGACAAATTGTACAAAATCAGGCCTATAATTGATCATGTGAATAAAAAATGTCTTTTGATTCCAATGAGTGAGCGTCTGTCAGTTGATGAACAAATCTGTGCAACCAAAGCAAGGCACCACATGAAGGTTTATATGAACGACAAACCACATAAATAGGGGTATAAACTATTTGTTTTGTGTCGGGATATGGGGTTTGCACACAAAATTGTAATCTACAGTGGGCAAGAAAATAATCCAAAATTCAGGTTAGATAATGAACCAGATATTGTAGCATCTGGAAATGTGGTGATTTGCCTCATAAGGGAAGTTCCAAGGTATCAGAATTACAAGATCTACTTTGACAGATATTATACGTCTATGGATCTAGTTGTATACCTTTTCAAACTTGGGATCTGGAGTGTAAGAACAGTACAAAGGAATAGGATAACAAAATGCAAATTTCAAAGTGAAAAGGAACTGAAGAAAGAAGCACGTGGCTATTCTGAGGAATACATCACTACTGTTGACAATGTGGACATTTCCTCTGTTTTGTATAAAGATAATAATATTGTCTGTTTCCTGTCTACATTTGTTGGTGAGCTGCCAAAATCTGAAGTGACAAGATTTGATAGAAAGAAGAGAGAGCACAGAATGGTGCAGTGTCCAGTTGTTGTTTCTGTTTACAACTCACATATGGGAAATGAAGATTTGTTGGATAGCAACATTGGAAGATGTCATATAAAGATTAGATCCAAATGCTAGTATTTACATTTGTTTTTCCATCTGATTGATATAATTGTAATAAATTCGTGGATTCTGTACAGAAGGGTACTAATGGAAAAAACAACAGTAAACATGCCAATGAATCAGAAGAAATTTAGAACTGAGTTGGCTCAAACTCTTTGCCAGATTGGTCCTTGAGCAAAAAAAACGAGGTGGACCAGCTAGCACAGATCCAATAGAGATAAACAGGATGAGATATAAGGGATCATCAGTACCTCCAAAGGAAGTAAGGTTAGATCCTTATGATCACTGGCCAGTGCAGAATAAGAAGAGAACAACATGCAAACGCCCTAACTGCAAAGGCTATACCTTTATCATGTGTGAAAAGTGCAAAGTGAATTTAAGTTTAAATAAAGACAAAAACTGCTTTCTTGCATTCCACAGCATTTAAGACATGTGTCTTTCATTATTTTTGAATGTCATTAATTCTTTCATATCTGTTGTTAATTTGACACAAAAAAAATATTTTTTACAGTTAATAACCTTTTTGTGTGAAAAACTTCGCATGGTTTTGCATATGTGCAAAGTGTCACTTATGAGTGTATTGATAAGTTTCCCACAGTTTTGCATAAATGCAAACTGAATAAAAATAATTTTTTTTTCTGAATTAAAAACATCTTATTTTTTCAACAATTTTCCTGACATCTTTGAACAATTTGAAATTTAAAAAAAAATTAACTTCTAAAAAAAAATGTGTAATGAAGGGTTAATACTTGGGTTGAAACAGCATCGTAATCACAAGAATCACTGCTTTTCAGTGACCTAACGATTTTTCTAACCTTTTTAAAAATTGACTTATTAAAACAGTGTAAGTTACTGTGTTGCACAAACATATCACTTCACTTTGGGGCCTGACAGTACAAATTCTTACAATATTATGACAAGGATAGCTGCTCCTCACCATACAGCAGAGACGCTGAGTCGCAGATAGGCACAACAAAAAGATTGTCAGAGAGTGAGCTTTCTATCAGCAAGGCCTTTGTCAAAAATAGACAACACACACACACACACACACACACACACACACACACACACACACACACGACAACACACTCTGGATGCGGAGGTTGGTCTCAGCAGCCAGAGACTGTGATCACGTGTGTGAGATATGCGTGAGCATGAGAGAGAGCATGAGCATATGCGTCTGTTTTGTCTATTTTTGACAAAGGCATTGCTGGCCAAAAGCTCACTCTCTGACAATCTTTTTGTTGTACCTATCAGCGACTCAGCATCTCCACTATATGGTAAGTAGCAACTACCCTTTAATAATATTGTTACATTCCATCCACGATTTTCCTTTATTTGATAGTACAAATTCTTAAGTGTGCATAACCGCTATTCTACCTGAGTACTTCTTGCTGTAGACTTACGCTGCTAAGCTTACAGGCATCGCTTTAGTTATGCTTGCCTGGCAGCTGCACTCTCAAAAACATCTGTGGAGCGAATGCCTTCTCAGTGTCTGGAAAATTAACTGTAGCTAATTAAATCTTGTCTTGCAGGCTAATATTTCAATGATGGAACAGGATATCCTATAACATCTATAGCAAAAGTCTAAAGACTTTGAGCTTTAAAGGGGTAAGAATCACAGCAAAAGGGCAGTTATATGAAAAAAATGGATCATATGTAAATATTTCTATCTTTATATCCATTGGTATTTCTGATTAATTGTTGATTTCTCCACATGATATCACAGTCTGTTATATGTCCATATCAAATTTCATGAAATGCATTTGCAGCTGTAGAACATTTTTATTTTTAAGACAAATGTTACATTTCTCCTAGTAAAACGAGCACAAACATGGAAATTTAAAGTCATCTGTTGCACCATTAATCATCACAGGTCTGCTTTAGGTCCCATATTTAAAGGAATTGCTTGTAGTTCTGTCCTCATGCAAAGAAATTCTCCACACACACACATGATTGTGAGGCACACTATATTCAACAACCACCATGAGAAAGCACTTGGGAAGTGGCTGTTGTAGTACCAGCATATAATGAGGTGTATTAGGTGAGCTGTACAAGAAAAATCCAAGCACTGCTTTGTACGCTGCACAATAAACCACAGTCCTAGAGCACTGAAAAGAAATTAAAATCAAGGTTTATCATCATACCAAAAGGGGTTGTTGATGTAAGACAAGAATATGTAAGTGGCCATCAAAATGTTTCCATCTGAGGGCATTGCTGCATCATATATGCAATGCAGCGCGACTAATGTGGGTATACAAGTGCCAACATGTGGGCAAGGGATTAATGTGGCATTTGTGTCTTTCTTATGTGCATGTGGTAAATGAGAAAACAAATTATGGAAGCATTACCCCAAAAAGGACTGGTGCTTCTCTTGGCCGCCAAAGGACACACACCTGTACACATCCTTTGGAGAAAGAAGCATGTGTACGGGGCAACATGCTGGCCAAAAACCACAGTTGTGGAATGGTGTGCCAAGTTCTGTGCTGATCGTAATTCAACACTAAATGCTGGTTGATCTGGGAGGCTAGCTTCATCCATTACAGACAGCAATTCAAGGAACCTGGTGTCTCCATCACTGGGGAATGGTACTGACCAAAGCTGGAGAAATTATAGCATGCAATTAAGGAGAAATGTTCAAGAAAACTATGAATGGGCTGTTGCTGCTTCATGATAACATATGTCATATTGCAAATGTTGCAAAGCATGCAGATGTTACACCAATGTAAATAGGAGACACACTAGCACCAGCCCTACAGTCCTGATCTTTCCCAGATGGGATTATCTTGACTTTGGTTCCTTAAAAAAATGCCCCAAAAGATTTGACAATTCCTTTCACATGAGGATATGCAGCACACAGTTACAGACTTATTAATGCAGCAAGACAGTGTTTTACCAAATGGGTATCTTCAAGCTGGTGCATTGGTGGGATGAGTGTGTCAGTGTTCATGGTAATATTGCCCAATTGGCATACTGATTCTGGTCTGTGTGGCCTTCAAACCGAAACTTTTTGATTGCCCCTTATATTTATCATATTTCATTTTTATTGTATATCAGTATTTTGATTATTCTTACAATATGTTAACTAAAGATATAACAAGATCATACTCTTTACAAAGTTCAGTTTCAGTCTTAATGTAGTAGGGAAATGTGCATTATATAGCATCAAACATAAGACAAATAATTATAGTAGAATTTGTACCTTCTTTGCGGCCTCCATTATTCATTGTGCAAAATAATAGATCACAAAGATTTTCATCAATTGCAAAAGAAAGAAAAAAAAACTGGTGATAAATGGACCAATTAATGTTAAGAGTAAAAGCCCACGTAATATTTGAAGAGAAACTAGACGTGGTTTCAATTGAAACACCCAATTGTTTATGTCTGTTTCCATTTTGTGTACTGCAACTTTGGCTTCAATTTTAACATGAATAAGTGTTTTAACATGAGTAAGTACCTCCAATGTTTTTTCAAGTCTTTTGGTTTTCTTCTGATAACTGACCTGTCTATTTCTCTGCTTCCCAATTCTGATGTTACAACATGTTTGTGAATTTTTGGCAGACACAAATATGTCTCACAAAGGGAGAGGAGGTGGGGGGAGGGGGGGGGGGTTGCGCCAGGGGGGGGGGGGGGAGAGAGAGAGAGAGAGAGAGAGAGATGACAGTCAAATTTTTCAAATTTTATATTTCATGATGAACAGTGGTACCACTGTGTTGTTCCCAAAACACAATGATGTATATTCACAAATAAGAACATCTTAGTCATCTCTCGATTAAAGAAAGATCTATAAAGACGCCACACTAACTCTATCGGAGCAAAAGTATTGAAAGGAAATAGCTGTGTCTTTACTGGTGGGGTTATAACGACATTCACCTGTACTGATACGTGGAAATAGAAATTACAAATATGGCTGCTCAAATACAAATCTAGTAATTAACTGTGTGCTTCCTGGTGTTGTATCGAGCTGTTGTTTCCATTTTATGCACAATATTTCAACAAGTGATCCAACTGTCTTCTTCACATGCTGTGAGTTTTGTTTTTACGTGTACTTGCTGCCTAGACTCCAACCATACTGTAAACTATTGTTCATAGTTGAGTTCGATTCCCGATGTCCACTGCTCTGTTTGACACGTTTGTTTCTTAGACCTTGCTCTAGTATTCTGTGAAACACAAAAGTTTCTCAGCATTTTTCAACTTTGATGGATATGATGACCAACAAGATTGTAATAAATTGGGTGCCTGACCCCAAGCGTTATTCAAATTGAAACCACTGTCCTTGTTCATGACAGACACTAACTATGCTGCACCACAAACTTAGAATTTACATCACAATACTGGCCTCATTGTATTTAATTTCATGATTATATTCGAGGTACTGCCTCTGGGACAGCATAATTAAGGATTCTGTTGAAATAAAGATATCAGAAAACCAAATAATCAGAGATGGTAGTGTTAAGTTAAATAACGCTTGAGGTCCAGCACTCAGTTTATTAAAATCTTAACAGCCATCATATCCGCCAGAGTTTGAAAAAGCTGAAAGAATATGTGTTTCACAGAACATCAGTGCGAGGTCTGAAAAACATAAAGCTATACACATTGAGGTGCGACAACGATAGTTCACAGTCTGGTTGGAGCCCAAGCAGCGAGTAAACATACCAATAAAACTTGCAGCACCTAAAAGATGATGACTGGGCTGATTGTCATACTATTGTGCATAAAATGGAAAGAATAACGTGGCAGAACACCAAAATCACATTATTAAAATCATTCGCACCAAGAAAACTTGAGAATCACAAATCTAGTGTCTTAACCTTGTCTGGATTCGGATCTTGCAGATATGCTGCTGGATTATACAATAATTCACATTCATTGTAATTGACTACCCACAGAATGGTAAATAAAAGAATGTGAAATCATTCCAGAGTGTTACCAATTTTCTTTCAATACATGCTGGAAGGACAGGTATATCAAGCGTCACTAGTCTAATCATATGTGGGTAACGGACAAAAATGTGATCATCTGTCAAAGAACTCACGATGTTTCATGTGTGTTGTTGATTTCAGTTTTAAGCATTTAATCGCATGTTAAGGAGTGCATTAATAGATTTTCATCCAAGCTTATATCTCCTATCAAACGAATGTTGGTCACTGCCCAAAACAGATCAAAACAAAACCAACCTGATACATCAAATGCCAGAGTAATGTGTCAATTCTGCCTAAGTTGCTGTCAAATGTTAGAAGACAAAGATGTTTTTGGTTAGAGCTGTTTTTATCACAAACCTGAACTTTTATCAAACAGTAAAAATTTCATTCTGGTATTTCCAGTATTACAAAAATATATTATACAAAGAAAGCATAGTTCCACACAGAAAAGTACTACAAGTAATATCTTGGCTGTAATATCCATGTTCAAAGTTGAGGTCACTAACACGTGCCTGTGCAGTTCTTGAGATAGGCTGCTGGTCTGAATCCTTGTGGTGCACGAAATTTTTTTTGCTGGCATGGGGAGAAGAGGCGGTAGCAGTACTGTCTCGTGAAGTGAGAGCATGTGACACTATTGATGTTAATTCATCTGTAGGATTGGGACATATAGCTGAGCTGCTCCCTTGGTGTTATTAAAGGGGAGTAAGCTATGTGCCGGCACCAGGTATCACCCTCTCCCTCTGACTATAATCACACAACACAAATGTGACACTACACTATACACACATTCATTACACTCATCTACACTCCACAAATACATATGACACATCTCTCACTTATCTGTAGGAAAGGGGCCAATGTGCGTAGAGGAGAAACACCCTTTTCATCAGGGCAGCTGAACCCACACCTTGGGATGTCCCTGACCAACAGTGCCACACGAAATTTAATTTAATTTTTGGCTATAATCTTACTGGTTTTATGGTTTACATTATTATTATTATTATTATTCTTTCTGCCAATGCAGGTCATTTAATGGCTTAAAATAAATAAGTATTTTTTTTCTCTTATGGGCAACGAATCAAAATACTTTTCGTTACAATACCTACTCAAACATTAAATCATATTCAACAATGTAGTCTGGAAGATGTGTCTTTGGTACTGACAGCTCAGTATTGTTACTGTATTGTCTGGTGACCACTGCACGCCAGCCAGTAATGGACTGGGCTCGAGCAGGTAGCACAAGCCACATTGCCATGTTGTAAAATTGACATGCATGTGTTTCATTGTTTGTGTAACTAGAAATCTAGTTCATAGTTTATTTTGTTTTTATGAGTTCATTTACTTCAATTAATTTCAAACTATGTCCACTGTGATGAGTTATGCTTGCATAACTTGCAAGACCAAGATGTGAAGTGAAACTGGGGAAGAAAATCGTGCTACACAGCCAGGTTTGTGAATCTGCATGTTCAGTGAAGGACTATGTAGACAAAGAAAAGGAGAAAAGTGAGCCCCTTTATCCTGTCAGTCAGGTTGTTAAGGGAACTGAACAGCTTTGAAAGTAAGTGAACACTGTTGTAAAGATATGGGAAGAACAGTACAATATAGATTGTGATGAGAGTGGCAAATCAAGGCTGCAGACACCAGGAAAAAAGCAGCGAAGGAAAAAGTAAGAGATTTGACCGATTCCTACAAACATGCTATATGTCATCAGGCTATTATAACAAAAGGGAAAATCCCAAATTAACTACATTGCTCCTCCATAAAGATGATCTTTTTAAAGGCAGTAAATTTTCACTGCATACAGTGCACAAAGACATAGGTTTCAGCTTCTAAGTGTTTAATGGATGTGATATATTAATGGATAGGACTGGTGTCGTTGCATGGCATTGCAGATTTCTGTGCAAAATCATGGCTGCAACATGGTGAGATGAAACTTGGAGTAATGCCAGCCATTCTTCAAGTAGTGGCTCGAAAAATGAAATGTCCAAGGATGCAATGGCAGTGCCTGTTGGAAAAGGGGGGAAAATTATTGATTTATGCGCAGGTACATCAGGCATTTTGTTCCAAACTGTCTGTTAATGTTTCTTTCAACACAGACAGGTGATTACAATGAAGAGATGAACAGCACAGTTTTCTCAAAGTGGTTCATGACACTGCTTATGACAAATCTGACAAGGCCATCAGTGCTCATTATGGATAATGGATAATGCCCCACATCATTCTATTGTTCACATCTAAGACATAAACTTCGAGGGAGGGGGGGGGGGGGGGGCACTGTGACCTCATTCAGTGGATGAAAAGACTAAATGGAGATGGCAGACAACTTTCAAAGACGGCTGAACTGCTCAAAATTGTAGCACAAAAGGAACAATTTCCAGCATACAGAGCTGATGAGATTGATAAAAGGCAAGGGCATGAAATCATTCAGCTTCCTCCATGCCACTGTCATTTCAATGAAATTCAATGGGTATGGGCACAAATAATAAATTACACTGCAAAAAAAAAAAAAAATAACAAACAGAATTGATCTTTATAATTAAGAATCTTCCAGTAAAAGCTGTAAACAGTGACAAGTAAGATTTGGACAAAAACTGTGATCATAACCGCATGTGTCATTAGATAAGCAGCCACAAAGATGTCATGGAAAAATGCACAGAAAATTTAATAATACATCTGTGAGAGAGCAGTCATAGCTCAAGCAGAAGAGAAAAGAGCTATTCTAAATCAGATCTGACAGTGATATGAGTGGTGTTTTCCCATTAGCATAACTGCAACACACTTGAGAATTTAAAAAGGCACCATGGCAGCATCCTGTCATCCCACTGAGTAAATTATTTAGCTGCTCAATGCAGAACTAGTTCATAATGCAATTATTTAACAACGAAAATAAAAACTGTGAATGTTTGCTGACATTGTGAAAATAGTTTTCATTTCTACAGTTAAGTATAACAAATATCTTTATGATATTTTGCCTTACTAGATACTAAATAACACTTTTCAAGTTTTGGAGTTTATATATTACAAACAGCAGCTCTAAATAAATTCATGCATTAACTGCATGTTGTCGAGGCTTTTGTTTTTGCCATTTGAGAATGTGATTAGTAGTGACTGGGTGTGGGGTTGCATAACCCATGTCTAGCAACACTGCTGTCTGCCTGCCTGAACTGTCAGTACCAATTATTTGTCCCATGGATTATAAATTCAGCATTCAAAAAATATTGTGCTTTCTAAATGACGGTTTCTATAACTGTTGCACAAAGCTGTTCTATCAAAGTGTACACCCCATTGCTCCAAGTTGGTCCGCCTCATTGTCAGATTTCAAGAGAAGGTCATGATAGAAAATAATGACTTGAACCATGTTAAGATTATTACTGGGAGTGACAGTCACCTGAATGTTACCCAGCTAGTCACAGGCAAGCAACGCCCTTAACTGGGCAGGGGATGCTGTTTTAATCAAAGAAGAATCGCCATCTGTCCTTGTATAAATCAAATATTGGAGGGAGTATTTCTATGGAGGGAGTATTTCTATACTGGTCATTTGGCCCTACATTCCTCCCATGGTGTAGCAAGCCAAGGAAACATTTTGTGGCCATCTCTCTGCGCTGAATAAGTTTTTTTCCTTCTGAGTAGGCTGATGGGGCCGTATGACCACAAGTGGGAGAAAACTCCATCAGCTTCAAATGCAAGTCATCCACCACAGTGCCACAAGCTCGGAACAGGTGCTTCCCCCGTGGGAGCCACCCACCCTCAGCAATGGCTACCAGGTTAGTAATCTGTTGCTTGGAGTCCCCATGCCCCAGCACCATGGGCACATACTCCTTGGCATACATGGGGAAGTTTCAGCTCAGGCACAATATTGCAGTCCCTGCATGGTCAGGGGCTACCAGCATGCAAGTACTAGATGACCCCCTCACAATGGGATGGCCACTAAGCTGTGTTTCAGCATACTATCTCATTGGAACAGAAAGGTGCTAAGGTGGAAAGGCACGAAGGTGGAACACATATCACACTGGGAGACTTTACCTGCTTGATATGCACTTCTGAAAAATTTGGAAAAGTGGTGGCAGGTCAAACCCAACAATGGGGACCAAGTATTTATTAATGAAAAGTGTAGACAGTATTGGAACTGAAATGGAAAACTAAGGTCATAAAACATGTACCAGGGCCAAGCAGGAACTGCACCAGAAAGACATTCTGTTAGAAAGACAGAGGGAAGACATTCTGTTAGAAAGACAGAGGGGGGAAAGGGATAGTGGAAACATAAGCTTGTACCACAGAAAGGGAAGTTGTGGTGCAAAGTTGTAGGCCCCATGGTAGCCAATCACATACTCAAAAAGATTTGTGATCCCTGTGGGGGGTGGGGGGTATTGTACCAAGCTCAGTCTTCTAGACAACAACTGTCTGTTTACAAAAGTGAATGATTTCAAAATGTCTTTAGATCAAGATCTTAGATTAATAATTCTTATAAAACTTTCTGAATCATGTGTGCATCAGTAGTACTGTCCTTGCAGTAGTTTAGTTCAGTCTCAAAAACTTGCTCTTTAACATGAGCATTATAATGTGTCAGCACACAAACTGTGGAAAATTTAAACAAAACTCTCAAAACTACAATCTGTCAGGCACTTCTAAAATGTGACTTGATCTTGTGTGTTATACTTCCAACTTATTTTATACTTCCAACTCATTATCTACGTCTTGTTTCTCATGTGAACCACATTTCAGGGTTATTTTCCATCTCCCTAAATTCCTCTATGTAAATTTCTTTTTTACTTCTCCCCATTAAATTTTGTTTTCTCTTTTATGTTAAAATTGATGAAGTTCCAACAGTTGTCCAACATTACTTCTTCCACCTCAACATCCCCCCCCCCCCCCCCTCTTACTGGATTTTTCTATGTTTCGGCATCTGGTAGGTAGGTTTCCTTCTGCTTCAAACATTTCCACTTCATTATCATTTATTGATAAGCTTTGTAAGGTACACACTTTTCACACAAAATTGATTTTAGGTCTTAATATTAAAACTGGGGGGCGGGACTGTGGTAAAGGTGGTAAAGCTGCTTGCATCTGTAACAGTACGTACTCATGCTGCCCTCTCCATCATTTAATACTGCCAAACTGTCTTTTGATCTCCTATCAAACACATTGTGACAAGAAAGAAGCAAACAAAACTCTAAGGACCATTTGATAATTGCCTCCAAAATTAGAATATGCCAAATTAATGTACAAGGCATGAATTGTAGCAAAAGTGAATAGCTTTGCAAGCTTTCAGGCAAACTCAAACAGTTACATGCCATCTTTATGGTGAATAGCAATCTATCCTTTCATAACTGTTGATATTCCAACATGTCCTTTCCACTGTTTAAACTTAAATTTGGCATTATCTCTCTCTCTCTCTCTCTCTCTCTCTCTCTCTCTCTCTCACACACACACACACACACACACACACACACACACAGGGAGAGAGGGAGATTTTTAACTCACACCACCAGCTCTACAACTTCTTTTAATTTTAAACAGAAACCTATCTTCAAATCTGCAAGATGGTGGAAAGGATGTAATCCTGACAACTTTTTTTAACCACAGGCACACAGCTTAGCCATGCTATTAGAGAAAAATGACATGACTACTGAGATTTGTTATTATTTATCTAAAACTGACAAACTTACTTTGAAAATTAATGATGACACAGAATGTGAAGGGGATGGAGACAATGCTGATGATGAAGAAGAGGATGAAATACAAATGGGTAGTCATAAAACATAAAGTTTACTTGAGAAGAAGATGGAAAAAGATTTTGATTTAGGAACAAGAGATAAAAGCAAAACACTAATCTCACTGCATTCACAAGATCAATGTAAATTTACTCTGTCATTTAGTGATGTCGAGGGTGCAATTAAGTCATTTAGGGCACTGGAAGATGACCAGTTAAAAAGTGGATCATGGACTTTTGAGTAAATGGCACTTTTAATGGATTGGAGTGAACTGCATATGCTTGTTTTTGCAAAATCACTTGAAGGATTGGCTAAGATTTCTACTCATGGTGAGAAGGGTCTTACATCGTGGGCTGCATTTAAGAAAGCTTTGCAGGAAGAGTTTGGCATGAAAACAAAAGCTGTGGAGGTTAACCAACTGCTGGCTCAATGAAATAAGAAACAAGAAGAGTCTCTTCAAGAATATTTTCCTGTAATGAAGGAAATTGCCAGCCGTGCCAATAATACTTGACTCCTTACTTCAGTATGTGACTGATGGAACAGAAGCTGACTCCAGCATAAAACTTCTACTTTATGGCACTGGAAGTGTGAGAAAGTTTAAGGAAAAAATGAGGCATTATGAAAGAGCTGTGAAATTGTTGCTGAAAAGAAATTAAAAGAGTTGCAGCAGTGAAAATTTAAACTCCGTTAAGAAAGAGGCTAAAGACTCAAGTAACAGAAATACTACACGCACAGCTTGGGATCCAAACAAAAAGTGTTTCAACTGTGATGCAAGCAGTCACAAGTCAAGTGACTGTAACCACAACAACAAGGGACAAGAAGAATAATCAAAAGGCGATTATGAATGCAAACAGTGTTAAGAATGCAAAATTAAATACGTACGAGTAACTAACTGAGAAGTGAAGGCAATAATTAGCTGTGGCAACCAATTTAATTTATTATGACATGATGTTCATTAGTCTGTGGATGCTCCAATTTTGCAAGAAACAGATGGAGTCTTGATAGGTTCTGGAAAAAACTTCATCTCTCCACATGCGTATTTTACAGGCATTGTCGAGACTGATTGTGTGAAAATTGAAACATATTTGTGTGGTTTCCAGAGCCACAATGAATTTAGAAATGGTAGATGGAATTGATTTTCTAGATCAAATTGAAGTTTTAATAAACAAGGGTGGAGTTACAATTAGAAAACTTGAAGGGGAAGCTCATCTTCCATGTATCCATGTAACACACAAACTAGAATTAGACACTGAAAACTCTGTCAGTGATGAAACAAAGAAAGACATTGAGGATTTAGTGACTAATTACACCCCAATGAAGACAAAGTCCAGTGATGTCAGGATGAAGATTACTGTGAGAGAACAACAACCGGTATGTAGAAGACCCATAAGATTGTCACCAGGAGAGAAACAAATTGTTAACATCCATGTCCAGAAGTGGCATGATCATCGAATAACAGAACCAAGTTTATCTGAATATGCTAGCCAGGTGTTAGTTGTAAAAAAGAAAAATGGAGATTATCACAAATTAAACACGATCGCAGTGAAAGATCATTATCCATTGCTCCTCATACAAGATCTTTTAGATAAACTACAAGATACCTGGGTGTTTTCCATGCTAGACCTCCAGAATGGTAAGACAGAGATTTAGGAACCAGGTTTTAAATTGTAAGACATTTCCAGGGGCAGATGTGGACTCTGACCACAATCTATTGGTTATGACCTGTAGATTAAAACTGAAGAAACTGCAAAAAGGTGGGAATTTAAGGAGATGGGACCTGGATAAACTAAAAGAACCAGAGGTTGTACAGAGATTCAGGGAGAGCATAAGGGAGCAATTGAGAGGAATGAGGGAAATAAATACAGTAGAAGAAGAATGGGTAGCTTTGAGGGATGAAGTAGTGAAGGCAGCAGAGGATCAAGTAGGTAAAAAGACGAGGGCTAGTAGAAATCCTTGGGTAACAGAAGAAATATTGAATTTAATTGATGAAAGGAGAAAATATAAAAATGCAGTAAGTGAAACAGGCAAAAAGGAATACAAACGTCTCAAAAATGAGATCGACAGGAAGTGCAAAATGGCTAAGCAGGGATGGCTAGAGGACAAATGTAAGGATGTAGAGGCCTATCTCACTAGGGGTAAGATAGATACCGCCTACAGGAAAATTAAAGAGACCTTTGGAGATAAGAGAACGACTTGTATGAATATCAAGAGCTCAGATGGAAACCCAGTTCTAAGCAAAGAAGGGAAAGCAGAAAGGTGGAAGGAGTATATAGAGGGTCTATACAAGGGCGATGTACTTGAGGACAATATTATGGAAATGGAAGAGGATGTAGATGAAGATGAAATGGGAGATATGATACTGCGTGAATAGTTTCACAGAGCACTGAAAGACCTGAGTCGAAACAAGGCCCCCGGAGTAGACAATATTCCATTGGAACTACTGACGGCCGTGGGAGAGCCAGTCCTGACAAAACTGTACCGTCTGGTGAGCAAGATGTATGAAACAGGCGAAATACCCTCAGACTTCAAGAAGAATATAATAATTCCAATCCCAAAGAAAGCAGGTGTTGACAGATGTGAAAATTACCGAACTATCAGCTTAATAAGTCACAGCTGCAAAATACTAACACGAATTCTTTACAGACGAATGGAAAAACTAGTAGAAGCCAACCTCGGGGAAGATCAGTTTGGATTCCGTAGAAACACTGGAACACATGAGGCAATACTGACCTTACGACTTATCTTAGAAGAAAGATTAAGGAAAGGCAAACCTACGTTTCTAGCATTTGTAGACTTAGAGAAAGCTTTTGACAATGTTGACTGGAATACTCTCTTTCAAATTCTAATGGTGGCAGGGGTAAAATACAGGGAGCGAAAGGCTATTTACAATTTGTACAGAAACCAGATGGCAGTTATAAGAGTCGAGGGACATGAAAGGGAAGCAGTGGTTGGGAAGGGAGTAAGACAGGGTTGTAGCCTCTCCCCGATGTTGTTCAATCTGTATATTGAGCAAGCAGTAAAGGAAAAAAAGAAAAATTCGGAGTAGGTATTAAAATTCATGGAGAAGAAATAAAAACTTTGAGGTTCGCCAATGACATTGTAATTCTGACAGAGACAGCAAAGGACTTGGAAGAGCAGTTGAAGGGAATGGACAGTGTCTTGAAAGGAGGATATAAGATGAACATCAACAAAAGCAAAACAAGGATAATGGAATGTAGTCTAATTAAGTCGGGTGATGCTGAGGGAATTAGATTAGGAAATGAGGCACTTAAAGTAGTAAAGGAGTTTTGCTATTTGGGGAGCAAAATAACTGATGATGGTCGAAGTAGAGAGAATATAAAATGTAGGCTGGCAATGGCAAGGAAAGCGTTTCTGAAGAAGAGAAATTTGTTAACATCCAGTATTGATTTAAGTGTCAGGAAGTCATTTCTGAAAGTATTCGTATGGAGTGTAGCCATGTATGGAAGTGAAACATGGACGATAAATAGTTTGGACAAGAAGAGAATAGAAGCTTTCGAAATGTGGTGCTACAGAAGAATGCTGAAGATAAGGTGGGTAGATCACATAACTAATGAGGAAGTATTGAATAGGATTGGGGAGAAGAGAAGTTTGTGGCACAACTTGACCAGAAGAAGGGATCGGTTGGTAGGACATGTTCTGAGGCATCAAGGGATCACCAATTTAGTATTGGAGGGCAACGTGGAGGGTAAAAATCGTAGAGGGAGACCAAGAGATGAATACACTAAGCAGATTCGGAAGGATGTAGGCTGCAGTAGGTACTGGGAGATGAAAAAGCTTGCACAGGATAGAGTAGCATGGAGAGCTGCATCAAACCAGTCTCAGGACTGAAGACCACAACAAACAACAACACCTCCAGAATGTTTTTTTCCACATTGATGTTGAAGAAGAAAGCTGAAAATATACCTCGTTTGTGGCACACTCAGTGTAGTTTCAGTTTAGAAAAGTTCCACCTTGCTTATCAAATTCACCTGTAGTGTTCCAGCATTTTACGATTTTTTTGGGATTGACTCAAGAGAACATAATATTTATTTACATGGACGATACTATAATATCAACAAAGAGTGATCATGAGGCACTTCAGTGGCTTGATTTAGTGTTAGAAACTGCAGAAGAATACAGCTTGGAAATTAATTTTGTAAAATGCCTGTTCTTGAAGAGGAATGTTGAATTTCTTGGATGTGTTATACAGATTAGACATATCTGACCTCCACCTGAGAAGACAATAGCTGTTCAAAATTTTCCAGAACCAAAATCTATTGCAGCAATACAAAACTTCCTATGTCTGATAGGATCCTTTAGGAAGTTTTGCTCAACTTAGCATGCAACTGCCAAACCCCTGAGTGACTTATTGAGGAATAATCGAGAACATAGGATTGAAGAGTAGCAGAGGCAAGTATTCAAGCTCAAAGATATTCTTTCATTGGGCCCAGTTTAAAAAAGCTACAGCCCAACATGCAAAACTGAGTTACACAGGGACACAAGCTAAGAATGTTTTGGAGAAGCATTTTGCAAAAATCTACAGACAATGACAAGTTCCATCCAGTCTCATATGAGTAAAAACACCTCAAGAGCAAAATGCAATAGATATGAGCTTGAAGTTTCAACTATTGTTAATGCCTTAAGGAAATTCAGTGTGTCTTTGTGAGGAATACATTTTAAAATTTTAATGGATTGCATTGCAATCAAAAAGATTATGGATACATAGGGTTTGTCACCAACAATAGCAAGATGGGCTTTAGCCTTGGAAGAGCATTCCTACACTATTGAATACCACTCTGATTCTAGGCTGAAACATATAGGTGCCTTAAGTCAGTGTATGAATGTACTGCTTGGTTTTGCAGATGGTTTAATTGCTAGAGACAGTAAGCTCAAGAGAAGGATGATGGTTTAGCAGCAGTCAAGAGCATTCTCAAAGAACGGCCTTATGAAAACTGTTGTGTCTAGGCAAGACAGCCTAGACACAATGAGAGGAAGCCGAAAGGCACGCGCTTAAACTCATGCAGGCTGGCGTGAGGTCTGAAACAGGATACGTAATGAATGCTATAAAGAAAAGTACGTAGCTTCTGGAATACTTAACTTTAATCCACATTTGTAGAACATCGCTCTTGATGATACATTAATATCAAGTGAATATGGCGCCATGCTAGGTCGTAGCAAATGTAGCTGAAGGCTATGCTAACTATCGTCTCGGCAAATGAGAGCATATTTGTCAGTGAATCATTGCTATGAACGTCGGCTGTACAACTGGGGCGAGTGCTAGTACGTCTCTCTAGACCTGCCGTGTGGTGGCGCTCGGTCTGCTATCACTGACAGTGGCGACACGCGGGTCCGACGTATACTAACGGACCGCGGCCTATTTAAAGCTACCACCTAGCAAGTGTGGTGTCTGGCGGTGACACCACAAAAACCTTATAATGAGATGTGGAATTCTTTTCAAGTCTTATGACAGAAGAGATACTCCGACAATTTCACATACTATGCAATGTAAAATCATCAAGCTTGTGCATAAGAACTGAGTTAAGCAAACTGAGGAGGAAGTAAAACAAAATTATAGACCGAATTTGACTAAAAAGATCAAAAGAAGGGTCTTAAATTATGTAAAATGTTTAATTGTAAGTAAGAAATCAGGAAAGAAAGTTTCTTTCATCCCTTATTCAAAGAAACTGAGCCATTATCAAACAACAGAAAATACAGTGGAGATGCTGACTCACAGATAGGCACAACAAAAAGAATGTCGTAAAGTGAATTTTTGGCCAACAAGGCCTTTGTCGAACACACACACACACACACACACACACACAACTACAGTCTCTGGCAGCTTAAGCCACAGTCCGAGTTAAGCTGCCAGAGACTGTGGTCGTTTGAGTGTGAGTGTGTGTGTGTGTGTGTGTGTGTGTGTGTGTGTGTGTGTGTGTGTGTCAAAAAAAGACCTTGTTGGTCAAAAGCTCACTTTCTGACAGTCTTTTTGTTGTGCCTGTACATGACTCAGCATTCTCCCCTACATGGTGAATAACAACTATCCTTATCATAATAAAAGTGAACCATTATGGGCTTATCACATGGATCATATTGGACCACTTCAATCAAAGTACAAAGGATACAACCACATTCTAAGAATTATTTAAAATTAATGAAGGACAGTCTAGATTGAGATGGTTATTTTATTTAAAATAACCAGTTTTGGCCTGGTCTCAGGTCATCTTCAGAATAGCACCATTAACTGATGTTGATGACATCTGGAACAGTCCTACCTCAGTTGCTGAAACTGCTCTGCTTCAGCAACTGAGGTCTACTGACAGTTCTGGATGTCATCAACATCAGCTGTGGGTGTTATTCTGAAGATGGCCTAAGACTAGGCCGAAACCAGTTTGTTCACATAAAATAACCATTATGCTCTAGACTGTTTTTCACTAATTTTATAGCTTACAAGATCGCTGTTCTCCAAAAATGTTAGCAAAAACAAAGAATTTTTGATGCATTTATCAAGTTTATCATGTGTAAGACTACAAGATCAATAGAAGCAACTAGCAAGATGGACTTAACAGAAAGCCAATTTTGTAAATCCAGTGCAAGTAATTACTGACAGAGGGACTTGCTCTACTTCTCAAGAATTCAAGGAGTACTGCACTACAGAAGGAACACACTTTAATAATGGCAGACTTCCTACAGCCAGTGGACAGGTTGAGAGGATCAAGTCTACTTTGACTAAAATCACTGTTAAGCTTAGTATTGATAGCTCTAATGAGTGGTACAAGGTGGTACTATCAGTTCAACATCCAACAGAAGTACTGGGAAAACCCTATTTTAATTTGTGATAGGAGTTACGATGCATAAACAGACTGATCTTCACAACATAAAATTATTACAAGGTGTACAACTTTGCTTCTGCCATTTGCCGGTAGCTGGCAACAACGGTAAGTAGCAGTTGAAAGAAAGAGATCGCAGACATCAGGCAGTTAGCTTGGTGCCTCGGTCAACATAACCACATTCAAACATTAGTTGATTTGTATCTGCATCATAGAGTTGTTCTTGATTGAAAATGTCAGTTTACGAGCCTAATTCTTGTCATTTGTGGGAGGTGTTACTGTTTTGTTTCAATAGAAGAAATCAGCAGCTGAGTCTCATTGAATGCTCTCAAGTACGTATGGTAAGAGTGCTATTAGTGAAAGAATGTGTCACGAGTGGTTTCAACGCTTCAAGAATGGTGATTTTAACACCGTAGAGCACCATAGTGGTGGAAGAGAGAATGTTATAGACGATACAGAATTGGAGACATTGCTGAGTGAAGACTCATGTCAAACTCAAGAAGAATTGGCACAATTAGTGTGACACAGCAAGCCATTTCAAAACATCTCAAAGCCATGGGCATGATTCAGAAAGAAGGAACTTGGGTCCCATGTGAGCTGAAACCAAGAGACGTTGAGCGGTGTTTGTGAACAGTTGCTTCAGAGACAAAAACAGAAGGGATTTTTGCATTGCATTGTGACCGGGGATGAAAAATGGGTTAATTACAATAACTGAACGCAAAAACTCATGGGGATATCCCAGCCATGCTTCCACATTGATGGCCAAACTGAATATTCACAGCTCCACAATCATGCTCTGCATTTGGTGGGACCAGCTCGATGTCATGTGCTATGAGGTGTTAAAAACAACTCATGGGGATATCCCAGCCATGCTTCCACGTTGATGGCCAAACTGAATATTCACAGCTCCACAATTATGCTCTGCATTTGGTGGGACCAGCTCGATGTCATGTGCTATGAGGTGTTAAAACCAAGTAAAACAATCACAGGTGCCTGTTATCGAACGCAATTAATGCGTTCGAGCACAGCATTAAAAGAAAAACAGCCACAATACAGTGAGAGGCATGATTTTGCAGCACAACAACACTGAAGCCCATGTTGCAAAAGAGGTCAAAACGTACTTGGAAACATTAAAATGGGAAGTCCTATCCCTGCCACCGTATTCTCCAGACATTGCTCCCTCTGACTATCACCTGTTTAGATCAATGGCGCATGGTCTGGCTGACCTACACTTCTGATCTCATGAAGAAGTCAAAATTGGATCGATTCGTGGATCACTTCAAAAGATAAACAATTTTTTCGACATGGGATTCGTACACTGCCCGGAAGATGGGAGAAAGTAGTGGCCAGCGATGGAAAATACTTCGAATGACACATGTGTAACCAGTTTGTTTCATTAAAGTCTCAAATGTTGGGGAAAAAAACGGAGGAATCAAAGTTGTACACCTTGTAGAAGAAGAAATTTGTAGTTCACTTTTAGAGAGATGCAGTCATTTGAAGGAAGATGCTAAGCTACAGATCAGCAAGGTGCAAGAAGAAAACCAAGCTAACTTTCACTGACGTCAGAAGAAAGCCTTGAAGATTGAAGTTGGTGACCTGGTGGGAGTATAATGAACACAAACTGGACCAACACTAAAGCTAAAGGCCAAGAACTTAGGTCCCTATTGAGTCACAAAAGTTAAAACTAATGATACCTATGACATATGCCAAGAACATGATAACCACAAGGGTCCTAGAACTGCAACAACATGCACTGATTTTATGAAACCCTGGCCAAGTGACTACTCATAATCTGAGTTGGATGATATCAGGATGGCCAAATGTGGGAATCGGATTGAGGGTTAAGGGCTCCCCCTGATGAGACTGGTGATGTGCTCCAGAGAAGCTGAATACTGGACAGTAATTTTGTGTGTTTGAGGAGAAACAATATTCACAGAAAAAACACAAATTTGTTGATTAAGTTCTTTTGTTTCTTTTGACAGTTCAGTATTACAGTTTATAACTAAGATAAAAATAAATAATTCTTCATGAAAATCAGAGCTTGTCAAAGTGAACGAACTCAATACTGCAATCAACTTTTAAAAACGCAGAAAAGCTGCACAGTTAGACAACATATATACTGAATTAATGGAACATGTGGCTGCAAACATGTGGTACTGGCTTTTAAATCTTTACAATGATATTCTGCAAGAGGCAAGTTAACAAAACCTTTCAAGAGCAGCAAAGTTATTATTACCCATAAGCCTAAGGAAAACATCACTTTGCCAGACAGCTACAGACCAGTTGCACTTTTAACCAATTGCTTCAAGATACTTGAAAGAATGCTTTATGCATGTCTAACACCATTTGTGAACAACAGCATACCAATAAGCAAGATGGTTTTATGACAGGGAGAAGCTGCTGCAATCAGGTCCTCTTGCTCATAGCCTACATAGGCAGAAGATTCCAACAACAAAAAAACATCAGTTGCATTTCTTAATTTAAGTTCAGCCTATGATACAGTTTCGAAAGGACTGACACTCATGGTATAACAGCTTACTCCTTGCAGACACTTTCTTCATCTACTCAACAAGATGTTCAGTGTCAGACTTTTCCAAGAACACATCTATGGAAAGTCATGTATTTTCCATAGTCTACAAATTAGCCTACCTCAATGATCTATACTAGCTACTCTAATGTTTAACATATACATCACAGATACATTACCAACATCTTGGAAATTCATGTACGCAGATAACACTACCATCGGTACTCAGTGTTTGAGTTTGGCCCAAACAGATGATGTACTGACAGAAGACCTTGTCATAATTAGTGAAGATGGTTTCCAGCTGACTTCAAACAAAAATAAAGTCACATTGTTCCATCTTTGCAGCAGAGAAGCTCAAAGAACTCTTGTTGTTCACTATGATGGAGTCACATTGAAAGATAATCCACATCCTACATACCTCTGTGTCACTATTGAAAGAACACTCACCTTCAAACAGCACTAAAAAAAATCATCTGATTCAGAAGCTGGGCAGTATGTTGTGGGATTCTACTGATGAAACTTCAAGAATTACCATAACAGCCCTCATACACTCAACTGCAGAATTCTGTGCTCCTTTGTGAATCAACAGTTGCCATACCAACATTGCCAACAAATAACTAAACCAGGCAATCCAAACCATAACAGAAACTATTAGAACAACTGGCCTCCAATGACTACCACAATCTCTTACCTCTCCAAACTAAATGGCTGGCAGCCCTCAAATCACAGTTGGGAAAATGTAATGTCAACCATCCCTTTCCATTTGTGTTGATTTCCCCAAATGACAGCAACTGAGACTGAAGTCAAGACACTCCCTGTAGCATTTGCCAACCAGCTCAATGACTTCAACATCAATGATCACTGGAGATCACTCTGGCAAGATCAGAATGTCATGAACCCTCATCTCATGACAGGTCCAACTTTGAAGGTACCAGGATTTTCTCTTCCCTGAAGACAATGATGTAAGACTGTCAGTATAGAAACAGGGATTAGCGATCATGATGTCATTATTGCAACTATACTTACGAAAGTTAATAAAGCAGTCAAGAAGGCTAGGCGAGTGTTTCTGCTAGGTAGAGCATATAAGCAGTTGTTAGCATCTCACTTAGAGAGTGAATTAATGTCACTTAGTTACAGTAAGATGGATGCAGAGGGATTATGGGCAAATTTCAAGGACATTGTAAGTCATGGTCAGGAGAGTTATGTGCCTAGAGTAAGTGGATAAAGGATGGTAAAGAACCATCATGGTTTAATAATGAAATTTAGAAAATGCTGAGGATCAGAGGCTGTTGCACTCTTGGCTCAAAAGAGAATGCACAAATGACGACAAGAAAAGGTTAGTAGAGATTTGTGTCTCTGTGAAAAGATCTATGTGTGACGCATACAACAACTACCACAGTCATACCTTAGCAAAAGATCTGGCAGGGAACCCGAGAAAATTCTGGTCCTATGTAAAATTGCTAGGGCTTCCACTCAGGCCCTTGTTGACCAGTCTGGCATGGCAGTTGAAGATTACGAAATGAAACTTGGAGTTTCAAATTTCGCATTCAAGAAATTGTTCATGCAGGAAAATAGTGCAAACATACAGTCATTTGATCATCGGCCAGACTCCCATATGGACGACATAAGCATTCCTGGCATAGAGAAACAACTGAAAGATTTGAAAGCAAATAAGTCACCATGTCCGGATGGAATCCCAATTTGGTTTGACAAAGAGTACTCTGTGGCACTGGCCCCTTACCTAGCTTGCATTTATCATGAATCTCTCATCCAGCACAAGCTCCCACGTGACTGGGAAAAAAGCACAGGTGACTCTAGTATATAAAAAGGATAAAAGAACGGACCTGCAAAATTACAGAGCCAATATCCCCAACTTCGGTTTGCTGCAGAACCCTTGAACATTTTCTCTGTATGAATATAATAAATTTTCTTGAAACTAAAAAGTTTACGTCCACGAATCAGCATGGTTTTAGAAATCGTTACTCATGCAAAACTAAGCTTGTCCTTTTGTCACAAGATATACTGCAAACTGTGGATGAAGGGCAACAAGCAGATTCCATACTCCTAGATTTCCAGAAAGCATTTGATAGTGTGCCCAACTGCCGGCTGTTAACGAAGGCATGAGCATATGGAATAAGTTCATAGATATGTGAGTGGCTCAAAGACTTCTTAAGTAATAGAACCCAGTTTGTTGTTCTCGATGGCAAGTGCTCATCAGAGCCAAGGGTATCATCAGGAGTTTCATACGGAAGTGTGACAGGACCACCGTTGTTCTCTACATACATGATTTGGCAGATGGGTGGGCAGAAATCTGTGGTTGTTTACTGATGATGATGATGTGGTGTACATAAGGTGTTGAAGTTGAGTAACTGCAAGAGGATACAAGATCACATAGACAAATATTCTAGTTGGTGTGATGAATGGCAGCTAGCTCTAAATGTGGGAAAATGCAAGTTAATGTGAATGAGTAGGAAAAACAAACCAGTAAGGTTCAGATACAGCATTAGTAGTGTACTGTTCGACACAGTCACATTGTTTAAATATTTGGACATAACGTTGCAAAGTGGTATAATAGAACAAATATATGAGGGCTTTGGTAGGGATGAAGGGTGGTCAACCTTGGTTTATTGGGAGAATTTTAAGAAAGTGTGCTTCATCTGTAACGGAGACTGCATATAGGGCACTGGTGCACCCAATTTTTGATTACTGCTCTAGTGTTTGGGATCTGTACCAGCTCAGATTGTAGGAGGACATCGAAGCAATTCAGAGGCAGGTTACCTAAGTGTTCAGGAACTTGAATTGAAACCACTGGAGGGAAGGCGACATTCTTTTTGAAGAACACTATTGAGAAAATTTAGAGAATCGGCATTTGAAGCTGACTGCCAAATGATTCCACTGCTGCCAACATACAGTGTGCATATGGACCACGAAGGTAAGTAACGAAAAATTAGGGCTCATACGGACAGTTGTGTTTTCCCCATTCTATTTGCAAGTGGAACTAGTAGTGCTATAGGATACCCTCTTCCTCTGCTTTATGCTGATTTTCAGTGTATCTACGCAGCTGTCGGTGTAGATTCACACAAACCATGGCATCTGCAACAAAAGCTTGACTCAGTGGGCAGCTTCGGAATGCCCCCAATGTGATCAATGTGGAGCCAAAGAGCAATCAATCACCCACCTGGCCCTGGTTTGCCCCAATACCTCCTTCAAGGGTGTGCTACAAGACATCCACAACCTCACCAGTGAATGGCTGGGGCCCATAGTGACCTGCATTTGTAATAAAGAAAGGGCAATGAACGAAACAGATATATGTTCCTTTTGTTTAAGTTTTCAATTGCTATTGTAACTTTTAAGTTATCAGTTACAATGTGTTCAAGTTCATTTGAATATTACTCCCACCAAAAACAGACATGTCATTCAATGAACATGACACTAAATAAATTTAACAAAATGAAATTAAGTACTAATACAAATGGTGGAATCAACTGTGTTCACCAAGCTGTGGACTCGAAAGTTTTACAACACTGAAATATTAACTCATGAAAGATCTTAATAAAATACCTATCAAACAGAAAAAAATCTGCAGCAATAATGACCTACCCAACAAGAGCATTTAAGACAAATGCAGTAATGATTAATTTTCCATTAACATCTCGTACATGAACCTCCTGAAATAAAAAGAGAGCAAAATTGTTAAATAGACATCATAAAAGCTACAGAAAAACAACTTAAAATAATTAAATAATACGCCACTGGGCAATAATAATTTTCCACTGGCATGTTAAGAAGATAAAATAAATAACATGTAAAGCCAATTTAATGTAATATCTAGAATTTCAATTTGTTACGAACAAAATAAATAATATCTGTGCAGTTCCAATGCATTGCAAGAGACATAGTTTAATTCAACGGTGTTACAAATTGTAGTACACTGTGATAAAAATGTCTTACTACTACACAATTCCTAACACTGTGAATGTGTCACGACTTTTGATCTATTATTTATCCATAATACTGTACATGAACTACAGAAACACACCCCGTCAGCAATTTTTTTAATCTATTCTATCTACATTTAATCTGAATTTTTTCAAACTTTCACATTCATAGTGTCTCTTTTCTGCATAGATGGTCTGCAGCTAAGCATGCTGTTTACTTGGGCTGTGGTTTATTTCTCTGTTCAACATCTATCATGAATGTTGTTCTGTCACTAATTTCTGTTACTTTTATACTCAACTATTTATTTGTGAAGCTCTGTCCAGCAGCAAATGTTTTTGCACTTCTCCTAAAAATTGAGTGATCTGTATGTTTGTGGCACACAGTCACACACATTAGAACACATTATTTACAGCTTTCAAGCTCTGGCTATTTTTCTGGGTGAAAATGAACACAATCACACACACACAACCACACAGGCATCCAACAGCACATATTGCAGACATGAAGACATTGACTATTAAGGAACAGTTGCCTGATGGAGGGGCAGTGGGATAGGGAGGGACACATGCGGCAAGGGAGGAAATAGCTCAACGCAGCAGTGGAAAAGATAGATGACTCAATGTCTGCACAATGACAACAAAAGGTGTTCTGAGGGGACAGAGCATACATGAGATATAGAGAGGGGAAGGTGAAAGGGGGGGGGGGGGGGGGCAGAAAGAGGAAGGCGGAGATAGAGACAAGGAGAGTGTGGAATTGGCAAACAGTGGCGGGACAGGGGGGAGAGGGAGGTGGAGGGGGGGAAGAGAGAGAGGGGGAGAGGGAGAGGGAGGGGGAGAGAGAGAGAGAGAGAGAGAGAGAGAGAGAGAGAGAGAGAGAGAGAGAGAGAGGGGGGGGGAGGGAGGGAGGGAGAGAGAGAGAGAGGGGGGGGGAGGGGGGAGGGAGAGGGGGAGAGGGAGGGGGGAGGGAGGGGGAGAGGGAGATGGAGGGGGAGAGGGAGGGGGAGAGGGAGAGGGCCAGTTGGTTGAAAAGAGGGGAGAAGGAAGCAAATTATGAGGTCATCAGTCCCTTGTTCCAAATAAAACAATGCCCCAAGTGTGAGAATAAAACGGACAAGAATATAACACAAAATGGAAAGAAAGAGAAAACCACAAGAACGAAGGAAGGTCAACGAACACTAAAAGGAACAAAAGAGGACAAGAAAACAACAAAGAGATGCTAGAAAGAGAAGAGAGTAAAACAAGAGAACAGATTACAGTGGCTGGCTGACCACAAGAATAAAAAGGAAAAGCCAGCCACTCTGCAATACACTAAAACCTCCACTCTAAAAGCACTAGGGTGGAGGACACAGAGGGACAAATGACGTGCTAAACCTAAGATCAAATGATAAAACCCACCCTCAAGAATGAAACATAAAACTAAATCAGCCAATGAGGCAATGTCAGATAAAATGAGTGGCAACAAGTCTGGTAACCCAAGATTTTATCGCTGGGCAGTTAAAGTGGGACAGTGCACCAGATTACGGGCCACTGTCAACTGGGCACTGCACCGACACTGAGGTGGGTGCAGGTAACCATGGGTCGCCCAAGTGTGGCCAGTGTGGAGCCGGCAGAGGACAACTGATTACCTGCGAGAGGCCCGCATGGAAGACTTCCACACATTCATAGTCTCCTTAATGACACACTGGTTGTTGTGCATACTGTTATGCCATTCTGTCTCCCACAGCTGAAAAACCCTGCGGCGTACGTCAGAACGCAGGTCATGTTCAGAGATGCCAATCTCCAGAAGCGGTTTCCGTGTAGCCTGTTTGGCCAGCCTGTCAGCAAGTTCGTTACCTGGGATGCCGACGTGTCCTGGGGTCCACACAAACACCATTGAATAATGGGACCGGTCCAAGGCATAGATGGACTCCTGGATGGTCGTGGCCAAAGGAAAGCAAGGGTAACACTGGCTGATAGCTTGTAAGCTGCTCAAGGAGTCTGTACACAGAAGAAACGATTCCTCGGGGCATGAATAGATACACTGAAGTGCACGAGGTATGGCCACCAGCTCTGCAGTGAATGTACTGCAGCCATTGGGCAAGGAATGCTGTTCAATATGGCCTCTGTGGGGAAAGGCGTAGCCAACATTACCATCAGCCATCCAACCGTTGGTGTAAACCACTTCAGAACACAGAACACTTCAAGAATCGAGGCAAAGTGACTGTGGAGAGCTGCAGGATTAACGAAGTCCTTAGGGCCACACCAAAGGTCCAGGCAAAGCTTCGGCCTACAGCTAAACCACGGTGGTGTACGTGAATTGATTTCGAGGAGACGTGGTACAGGCAAGGACTTCAGTTCAGACAGAAGCGATCGCACGCGAACTGCAATCATTAGTCCTGACCTGGGCGGCCTATGCCGGAGGTGAACTGCCTTGGTTGGGAAAAGAAGATGGTAATTAGGATGTTCAGGAGAGCAATGAATGTGTGCAATGTAACTGGTGAGCAGTTGTGCACGTCTGATCTTCAGTGGAGGGGTGGGGGAAGAGAGGAAGGTGGAGCTGGAGAGAGACAGGGTGTGAGGGGGACAGGGAAAGATAGGAAGGTAGGGGTTAAGACACAGTCAGGGACAAGGACAAGGAGGGGGAGGGTTGGGGGAGAGGAGAAGGAGGCAGGGGAGAAGGGAGGAGAAGAGAGGAGAAGAGAGGAGGGGGGGAGAGGAGAAGTAGGGGGGGGGGGGCGGAAGGATTGTGAGAACACATAATGTGCTTGCAAGACTATTTCCACATGCATAGTTCAGAAAAATTTGTGCTCGAAGGGAGTTTCAAATGGCATGCATAGTGAAGCAGCTGAAGTCATTTATGTTGTGGTGTGCAACATGTTCGGAAACTAGGCGGTCAAGTTTGTGGTTTGCCATAGTTTGGCTGTGGTCATTCATGTGAGTAACCAGTTGGTTATTTGTTAAGCCAACATAGAATGTTGCACAGTAACTGCACCATAGCTGATGTACAACTAGGCTGCTTTCAAGTGTGGCCCTGCCTTTTAAGGGGGCAGGAAATGTCTGTGACTAGACTGTGGTAGGTGGTGGTGGGTTCGTGTGTGGAACAGGTATTGCACCTGGGTTGTCCACAAGGGAATGAACCATGGGGTACATCACTGGAATAGGAATGGACAAGAATATTCTGAATTTGGTTCAGGCAGACAAAGCATAAAGCTAGCTGTACACCATCATTTCAGGATCAGTAACACGGTTTCACAATCAATGAATTTCATATAGACAAATAATCCATAGTTTCTTAGCAACAATTTCCAGAAATAAAACCATGGGCAACAGAATAAATCAGTTATGGAAATTTGTCAATAATTGAACAAATCCATCAAAGTTAAGTAGCATACACTTATACAGTGGAATCTTGCATAGCAAGCATAATTTGTTCCAGAATCTTACTCGTAGTGTGAAACACTCATTAAGTGAAACAATTTATCCCATATAAAAATTAATGTGAAATACAATAATGTGTTCCATGCTAAAAGTTTTATCTTATTCATGCCATTTATTCAAGGAAATTATAAACACACTACTATGCACTTTATTATTCATAATACATAACCTAATTCTTCTTCATTAGGAAGCTATCTATAGTAATTTGTTTCTGCTAATGCTTCAACACTTGGTGAAAATGCAACAAAGCATTTTTGTCAAACTTGTAGTGCACATAGCCACTGCTTTATTGGGGTGACGATTTTCAACTGATGCAACCAATCCCCACACTTTCAGCATTTCTCTTATTGCGCCAGAAGACTGCTGCTTTGCTGTTAACTGCCTCTTCCTCCTCCTCCTCTTTCTCTGAAGAACTCCTCTCCACAGCTTCCTGCTGTCAAACACACTGCAACTCCATAAGCTCTTCAGTGGTCATTTCTTGGTTATGATCTTCTACAAGCTCATCGATATCATTGTTATCAATTTCTAGTCCCATGTTCTTGGCCAAAGACACAATCTCATTGACTACAGGCTCCACAGGTACTGACTCAAATGCCTCAGAGTCACATTCGACAAAGCACTGTAGCTAAAGCTTCTTCCAAGCAGACGTGAGGGTTCTTTTGGTGACCCCTTTCCAAGCCTTTCTGATCATCTTTTTGCAGGCGGTGACGTTGAAGTGATATTTCCAAAACTCTCTGAGAGTGAGATTGGTAGCTTCAGTCAACTTAAAGCAATGCTTAAAGAGCACTTTAGTGTAGACCTTGAAGTTAGAAATACTGTGCTGGTCCATAGGCTGGAGTAATGGAGTAGTGTTGGGAGGCAGAAATTAGATTTTGATGAATTGAAATTCTTCTAGGAAGTAGTCTTGTAGCCCTGGAGAACGGGCACAAGCGTTGTCCATAACAAGCAAGACATGGAGTGGCCGATTCATCTCAAGCAAATATTTTTTCCCCAAAGAACCAAACACTTCATTGATCAAATCACAAAATAGATCACATGTCAGCCAAGCCTTGTTGTTGGACCTAAACATCACATTCAACCTGCTCTTCTGGACTTTACACTTCTTGAAGTATCATAAAGTTCCTGAATGGTAAACATGCAATGGTTTAATTTTCAAATTGTCACTTGCATTGGCACAGAATAGCAGTGTGAGACAGTCTTTCATTGGCTTGTGACTGGAAAATACATTCTCCTCTGTCAAGCTTTGAAATCTTTTTCCACAATAGACCCATCTCATCACAATTAAAAGCATGTTGCTGCAGATAACCCTCAGAATCTATGAGCATCTTGAAGTTGCCGATGAATTTCTCTGCTGCCTTTGTATCGGAGCCAGCTGACCGTTGTTCTCTTAAACTCGTCAAACCACCCATGGCTTCCCTTAAACATTTCTTTGGATGCTGATGATCCTGGCGTCTTCCTAACAAGGTCAGTAAAAATCATTCTTTCCTTCTCACAAATGATGTTCTTGTTAATAAATTGCTTTTCATTTATCCATATAAGGAGCAACCTTTCGACATCGTCCAGAATAAGAAACCATAGTTTAGATACTCTTTCACTCCCTTAGAAGCATGTCTCTCCTTAATCTTGTACTTGTTCTTGTGGATAGTGGAAATAATTGATGTAGACAGACTACATATATGCATGTTAAATCAGCAACACTCACACCATGTTCGCATTTTTCAGTGATTTTATGTTTCATTTCTAAGGTCATTTTCTGTCTCTCATGGTTGTCTTCTTGTGGCTTTATCTTCACGGACATTTCTATGAAGGTTATTAAAAATATGCACACAAAAAAACACAAGTATAGAAAAATGTGTAATGACCAACTGCACTAAGATGGTAGCAGAAGAAGCACTACATCCTGACTGGAGTATGTACTAAAGACATTGTTCATATGCTGCTGCTGAAAATGAAAGGTGTTCATAATGTTGAACATTTCCCCACTGCATGTGAACAGCTGGTGACGTCACTTCAAATCGTCATCACTCATCAGGCGAAACATCGCTCATTAAGTCAGTAATTTTTTTAAAATTTGTTTTGCTTGCTACGTGAATTGTGCATTATGAGAGGAGCTCATTAAGCAAGGTTCCACAGTACATCATTAAAGCAGATTATGCGACTGTATAAAGTTGTGTGTTAACTAGCCCTACCAGTCAAAATAGACAGACATTCAGTGAGGACGGTGTAGGGCTGAAAAGAGATTTGTTACTGGTACTCTGATTTGCTTATTCAATCTGAGTTATGGACAAATTTTAGGCACCTAATTCAACAGCGGCTTTTGTGAAATAAAAATGCAAGGTAGATAGGTAAATATAGAACCACAGTCTCAATCAGAGGAGTGAAGAACATCAGCAGACAAACTGTTCTGACATGATTACAAATTTAAAAGTTTTGTAATAAATTGCTGTCACTGACCTCCAGAAAATGGTGCCACAACTGTTCCAAACTTTGGAGTCGAGAGACGTAAGCAAATGGATTACAGGAATATGCTGCTGGACACAAACCAAGTGTGGCAGAATGGAATGCTTGCTATCTAATAAAGTGATTGAAAATGTATCATCAACACAATCTAAAGTAGGGGAAGGAATTAACTGACCCTATCGACATCAGTTGTCGGCTTCGTCTTGTGATGTAATGATGCTGTGGTGTTTGAGGTCATATATGCACAAACAGGAAGACAAGAGAACAGTGACAATATTTCTTTGCATCTCTGTTTTTCTTTGGACTGTAGAATGGAGTAACACACTGATCTATAGCACAGCCCAAGGTCTAGGTAAAGTTGATAGGTGACTATTTGGTTGTGAGTTGGCTAAGTTGACAAATGTGAATACAAAATGTTAGTCGTGGCGAAATACCAATCTGCAGAGTAGCTCAAGGCATAGGTCAGTCTGGAAGGTGACTTTTTAGCTGTGAGGTGGTGAAGCAGCATCAAGGGCTTCAGTTAATCCGAAAAAACATGAAATGATAAAAAAAACATTGTTTACAGTGTTCTTAAATATTTATTATAGCAGCCTCAACTGCAAACAGTCACACTTGGTAACTAGTTTCACAAGTAATGATCACCTTCAAATGTAAAAATAAGGCATAAGATTTGATATTGCATTACATTCAAGGAAAAAATTGAATCTGTTGTTCACCAGCAATCTCACTGAAATTTAAGTATTGTTTCTTACATCACAATGCAGTGTTGCAGTTCTCAACTTCATTACATTAGAATTGGCCTATTACTGTGCTGTGTGTTTGTATTAGGTAGTCACAAAACGGAAGGCCCCCAGAGAAGAACATTGGATGATGCTGCTTTCAAGTGTAAAGTAATTCTTTATGCTGAAAAATATGGTAAAAGGAGAGTGAGACGAGTTTAATGTAGCTTAAAGAAGAAAGAGAAATTGGCATTATTTGCAAGTAATGCTACTAGAAATAAATCCACTGGCCCTTGCAAAGGAAGACATCCTGATGCTGAAGTAAAAATTTTGGAAGTCATCCATGAATTGAGAAAGAATGGGAAACCTGTGACTAGTGACACCATAAGGAATGAATCAAAACAGGTGGTTGCAGTTGTTAATACACCAAGGCTAGACTGGCTTCTAAATGTATGGGAACTCTTGTCTTTGTGGGCTTTCTAAGCTACCATCAATGCTTTGCCTTGATGCATTTCACGATCATCTCACCGATGATGTAAACAAAGAAGCCTAGCCGGTGACATTGTTATTATTCCTGGAGGAATGACTCCCGTGTTACAACCTCTGTACATTACTATAAACAAACATTTGAAAGGTTATGTTCAGGAACACTAAAAATTTTTGTATGAGCCAACCTGTGACCAACTCCAAAAGGAAAAATTAAGCATGCTGCACTCCACATTATGGCATACTGGGTTTTGGCTGCCTGGAAAGGCAGCACTAACCACAAAATTCCAGAAATGGATGGCAGTGAAGATGATGTGCTCTAGAATGACACTGAGGATGATGGGGAAAAAGGAAATGAACCTGTTTCGGATGTAGACTCCTCTGAGGATATCAGTAATGACGACATTATTGAATAACGACTAATAATGCCTGTAATTTACAGTATGTTTGTTTGCATGTCATGTAGGTAATCAAATTAGGCATTCATTTTTAATACTGACTGTGTCATTTAAGACTGGATAACTCAAAATATGATGATGTTTTGATATTTCATATATACAACCATTGTTGTGTAAAATAAGTTTAGCCTACCAGTGATGCAACAATGAAGTCTTTTTTTATGATTTTAATCTTTAAAATTGGGATGCACATTACATTTGACGGCACATTAGTTTCGTGTAAATACAGTAGCAATTTCAGTGGCAAACAGATGAAAAAAATTTAAAAATTTTTAAGTGTACTTGAATTAACAGGTAACAGATTGACAATATTTAAAATCCATAAAATTGTATCTGATTAGTCAAAGGGTGGAAAGTCAAAACTATTTAAAATATAACATAATCAAAGCTGTAAGAAACTGCTAACAACATGAAAGTATGATTGTGGCAACATTACATGGTGACTAGCATTTTACTAAATTGACTATGCATCATAGAGGTCAATGTGTCATGGATGATGGATAGCAGAGGGAGAAAGGTGGGAAGACGAGAGGAAAAAAATACTGACTGTGCAATATTAAAATGTAACAAAAAAATGGCTCTGAGCACTATGGGACTTAACATCTATGGTCATCAGTCCCCTACTACTTAAACCTAACTAACCTAAGGACAACACACAACACCCAGTTAAAATGTAACAAAGAACTGTTTAAACGTCATAATACTAGTAATTTAAAATTAAGAAGCAATTTAAGTAATGATGCTAACATTAATACATGAAACTTTTTTCCACTTTATAATTAAATTCACTCATTCTGCCTGTGACCATGCTGCCAGCAAGTGTGGTGAGCTACTAAGGTAGTACTGTACTAAGTGAGGCTTTAGCAATGTTGGAGACTTTCTGCTGATTGGCCCATCTGAGTATGTCATTAAAAATCTTGAAGTACATTGAATTCTGGAAGATACATTGAGGATCGGGTATGTAATCTGTTTTTTTCAAATGATATCTGCATATTTCAAGTTCTTACAAAATGCTTAAAAAATGTCCTTTAGGCATAGCATGTAAAATTTCAAGATGGGTGGCCCTAGGTCCTCCCTAGTGTTTACTATCAGTTAATGATCTTCAGATGATGTGTTATTGCTCTCTACTACAATTTGTTCTTTAACTTGGGCCTCGAAAGTTCTACCAGTCTGACCCATATACTGTTTATGACAGTTGTTGCACTTAATCTTATAAGCACCCAATGGACTAACTTTACAACTTAATTTATTAGTATCATGTTTGAGCTTAAAACAAAGTGTTTATTTATGCAGAAGCCTACTCTCAAACCAGTTTTCTGAAACACACAACACACAACAAACAGAAAAAAACTACTATAAAGTCAACATAACAAAACCAAAATCGTTAACTCACTGAAAAATATTCTTCTGAAAGCACAGTTACTACCAATACCACACACGTGCAATGCTACCATGCAAATGAACCCCATATGCTGCATAACACACTACCCATAAACACACCACCAGAGAGAACCACCGACCACAACAATACACCATCTATAAACACGCCACACCTGCAAACTAAATCAAAAACATCGCCTAACACACCACCAGAGAGCAACACTGAGCACATCAAAACGACACCTACAAACACGCCACTCTCACAAACCAAATTCCGCACCATCGTGGCGTCACACACCAAAAGAAGCCGATGTGTGGAATCAGACACTTCCATTGACCATGCAAGTGGACTGAGTTGAATGAACACAAGCATAACACATCTCAAGACACCCTCTGGGGAAATTGCATGCACTCAATGTTTTAATTTAACTAGAAAATTTTAAAAAGACATTTCATGCATTACAGTCCTTTGTTACATTCTAATACCATACAAAAGCAGTATTCTTCTTCTTCTTCTTCTCCTCCTCCTACCTTCCTCTCTTCCCTATCCATCATCCATATTACATGAGTTTATGTGATGCATAGTGAGTTTAGTAAAATGCTAAATGCCATGGAATGTTGTCGCGAGCACAGTATTTTGTTGTTTCCTTTACATTACAGTACTATGCCCTTTTAAATAATTTTGACTTTTCACAACTTGTGATTAATTAGGCACAGCTTTAAGGATTTTACACATTCTCAAAATGTTACCAGCTTATCCAGGTACAATTTAAAAAAAATAAGTTTTAAATATTTGCAGCCATTGTTATTGTAGAAACAGCTATTTCTTAATGTTTTATTTAATTTTTAGATTTAAGTATGATTATTACATGTGACTGACGTTGAATATCAAGAGTGTGTGTGTGTGTGTGTGTGTGTGTGCACTGAGCTGATGTAAGTAAACTGTTCCGCGAGTGTGACCATGTCGTACTACAAAAGACTCCAGTACTTCAACTTCTGCAGCAGGTAACTTTGATCATTCTCCCTACATTGCACTTCCCTGCATTTGTTACCCCAAGACAGTGACAAATATTATTAATGTGTACAGTGTTGAAGGGGCTACCGTGCTTTACTGATCACAAAGTTAATTTGATCCTATTGTGCAGTGAAGCAGAAGACACTGCTGCCACAATACCAGGATGTGTATCACAATGCCATGTGCTTTCACTTTTGATGTTTAATGCTCTGCTTGACAGGGGTGTTCCTTAGTTAATGAAAAAATTATTTTGACATGGACAAAAAGCATTAGAAGTATGTCCCATATCACTATAAAGGAATAAAGTATTATTGTGATAGAAAATATCATTTGGACAAAGTACAACAGAAATGATGTTCAGAATTAATAAGATAACTACACACTATGTTGAATCCTTTTCCATTCTGTGGTTACTTGTACTCCAGATCTTGGGAAAAAACTGGCAAAGTAGAAATTCTTAAGAAGACACGGTCTCATTTGAATTCAGTTCCAAAAAGCATTTTTCCGAATCCACCAGATTTGTCTGAAATCAAGCAAGCAAGCTTGGGTTGATCTTCTGATCACAGAAGCTTTCTAAAGGAAAGAAAGTTTATAGTTTAACGTCCTTTCAAAAATGTGGTCATTAGAGATGGAGCACAAGCTTGAGCCAGAAAAGAATGGCAAATGAAATTCACCATGCCCTTTTCAACGAAACACCTTGGTATTTGCCACAGGAAAATCATGCAAAAACTAAATCTGGGAGGCTAACAATGCTTTGAGCTGTTGTCCTCCCAAATGCGTGTTCAGTGAGAAGGTATTGATGTTAGTGAGAAGTGGAAAGACTTTAGGAATAAACATCCACCTTGGAACACGTATCTAATTCAAAACCCAATGAAGATGATTGTGGGGTTGATATTTTCATCGTGAATGATCAAGACTCAACCATATTCAAATAAGACAATGGAGATGTGGTCACATTCTGAAATGAGGTTACTTTGAAAATGCTGCATCTGAAAATGTTCCAGAGGAACACACAGAAAGACATATTGTGGGAACTGCCCACTTTACACTTTCAAAAGTAGGACCTAGTCTGAAAGACTTGCACGAATTGACACTAAGTATTATGACCTGATTGACAAACTTAAACACCAAACTGTAAATATGTTATCAATGTATATGTATGTGTTTTGTAATGATGATAACAACACCACAAAATGCACACACACACACACACACACACACACACACACACACACACACACGGAGGGAGGGAGGGAGGGAGGGAGGGAGGGAGGGAGGGAGGGAGGGAGGGAGGGAGGGAGGGAGGGAGGGAGGAGGGAGGGGGAGGGAGAAAGAGAGGGAGAGGGAGAGAAAAACAGGCAGAACATGGCCAGAGAAAGAACTGGAAGTACCCATAAACCAGCCAACAAGGAGACAGTCCAACCAGATTAACCAAGATTTGGAAAGAAGACAATCAAAACAGAGCCAGGGCATTATGGAAGATGTCTTTCAAAACAGACCAAAGTGGAGAGCACTCAATCATCAGATGCAAAGAGATGATCAAGATGATGAAACAGAAAGCTAAGTTCTTAGTAAATTAATTATGATCCATTCCTAGCGGCACACAATCAGCTAAAAGATATAACATAGAGGTTCATTTCTGCAAATGACATATTACTGAGTCAATAAACCATTCTTTATCTATGGTAATGCCGAAGAATATGATGTAAGTACACACTTCGATCAGTGACACTATCAATGAGTATGGTGGCCTCACACAATCACTTATATTTTACCTAACAAAGCACTGGGTCTCTCATGGGAATATGAGGGCTCTGATGACGCTATTCTTGTTATTACTACTTTCAAACAATAAAAAACTGAAAATGTCATATCACAGTGGGAAACTAAGGATTTTGATCAAGGATGTCTATATAAATACACTGCATGATAAAAAGAAGTGAAACACCCAGAAGACATGACTGGATATCAAAGTAACTTTGTACACTGCACATCACTGGTGAGTGTGTTAATGATTACAGTTGTAATTCCCTATGACAGATAGAATGCCCACCGGAGTGGATACATGAAGTTCATGCTTAGTGTTGTCACCATATCTGGTAGGATATATAAGAGGTGTGAAGAGCATAAGATTTTCAGTGATCACAGAGTGAAGATGCAGCACATTTGTGTGAGACAAACATTTGTGTGAGACAACGTTATCAGCACCTGACGAGTTTAAAAGGGCCCTCATTGTGGGTCTCCAATCAGCCGGTTGACTGAATTGTACAACATCAAAATTTTTGGGCATTTGGATGTGATAGTGGCCCAATGTGGACTCCATGGGAACATGAGGGCAGGCATACTTGTTATAAGGGTCTGGTTGATCACAGTATTGTGCACCATGCAGATCACAACTCTTCACATCTGTGCGTGACATCTTGTTAACAAGTAATGGACTGCCTGCAACATTCTGTGCCAGTTCTTTGGAGGCAATGCAGTGTTACGCCTTGCGTCATGTTGCGGGGAGTCATAGAGCATGACGTAAGGTCATGGTCAGTGAGTATAATAGTGACTTTGGGAGAGGTCCCATTCTTCCCATTATTTGGAGAGGTATTGTGGTGTTACTCCTGATGTTACACTGTGGGGAGCCATAGCACATGACATCAGGTCATAGTCAGTGATTGTAACAGTGACCTGGTGAGAGGTCTTATTCTTCCAATTTTTTTTTTGGAGAGCCGCTCTGACATTACTCCTGGCATCATGCTGCGGCTGCTTTAATTATTTCTTTTTTTCTCCAGGCAATGTACAAACTCTCAACCAAACTGTCATCTTCCAATCTAATTTGGAGTTTGGACTCCACTAAAAGTCAGTCCATCATCACAACCTTCATTTTCAAAAACTAGCTGTTGCCGTGATAAATTTGTTGGTTTCACCAACTCTCAGCTGAAGTATCACCTCCTAATTTGGACTGCAATTTTAGCATGCTAAGATTGAGTCCATCAACAGAACATTCTTCAAAATACAGACAGGCACTACTGTGATCTTCAACAGACCATTATGCTCACCATGTAAGATAACTTTGTCCCAAATTCTTACTCGGAGGCTAAAAGGAAACTGTGTAACTTCGGTTACTCAATAAATCAGTAAAATGTAAAGGCCACAAGTTCAACTAAATAGTTAGGAATTACAATTACGAGAGTACTGCCAGGTGGTCTGGCATCCTTACAAGATAGGATCAACAGACTAGATCGAGAAAGATCAAAGAAGAGCAGCACATTTTGTATTATCAAGAAATAGGGGAGAGTGTGTCACGGACATGATAAAAGATTTGGGGGTCACCAGAAGGGTCCGATAACACGCGTCGGCTTTGACCCGTGATGTAAGTCTGTTGTGGTGTGTGATGCCATGGCGGCGCAAAGTTTAGTTTGCGAGTGTCGCGTGTTTGTGGATGTCTTCTTGTGTTGTCGGTGGTGCTCTCTGGTGGCGTGTCTGTAGGTTGCGGATAGCGTTTTGTTGTTGGTTTAGTGTGTGCTTGTGATGTGTTTGTAGGTGGCATGTCATTGTGGTTTGGTGGTGCTCTCTGGCGGGTTCGTGCGTTGCGTGGTGTTTGTCGTATTTGGTTCATCTGAGTTGTTGACGTTGTCAGCTGTTGTTGTGCTTGTAAGTGAAGATTGGTGGTGTATTGTGCAGTGAGCTGATGGTTTAATTTTTGTTTTGTTTTATAGTAATGTAGTGTTGTATGAGGGTTGTCGTGTTTGAATTTTTGAGATCACTTTTTTTTGTCTTTAGGAATGGATATGATGGATAAACTGGACAGTTTTCGGCTGTGGGGAATGATGGGTGACACAGCTATGTCACTCAGCTCTTTGGACTATTGGCTGAGCTAGTGAAGTGCTCTGCGTGCGGAGAATATATGAAGCTGACGAAAGTTTCGGTGTCTCGGACGCTATATGTGGAGGTGCCGGCGTGACAACGTTTGGCGCTCCATTCGCCTGGGTACCTGGTTCGAGAAGTCTACGTTGGGCATGCGTGAAATTGTTTTGTTGAGTTAACATTTTTGTTATCAGTTCTCACACGGTTTTTGTGCACATGAGGTGGGTGTGAGTGAGTGATGGTCCTTGATTGGTATTCTTTTTGTTGGGAGGTCTGTTCAGAGTATATTAAATACAGGGATAAGTTGGGTGGGCCTGGAGTAAAGGTTGAGATTGATGAGTCACAGTTTGGTAGAAGGAAGTATGGGAGGGGTAAGCCTGTTGTTGGTTTATGGGTGTGGGGGGCTGTGATATCGGGATCTGGTTGTTCTGAGTGTTTGTTTAGGGTTGTGGAAAATCGTACCAAGAGGGAGTTAGTGGGGTTGATTGAAGATTATGTAGAACAAGGTACTACAGTAGTGTCTGATGGGTTTACGTCTTATAGTGGGTTGGGTCGGGAGGGTTACAAGCATCTGATTGTTAATCATAATGTAGAGTTCAAGAATTATGATAGTGGGACCTGTACAAATACTATAGAGGTTTTGGGGGCTGTTAAATCTGTAATAGGGAGGGGGAAGAGGAGCTCTTCCAACCTTAAGGCTCATTTAGATGAGTACTGTTGGCGGAAGAGTGTCCCTGAGGGGTACTGTATTTTTAGGGTTTTCTTAAGGGCTGTTAGTAATATGTACAGGCCTAGGGTTGTGAGTTAGTGAGGTTTTGGGAGGGGGGTTATTGGTAAGGTTTCGTGGGGAGGAAGGTGGGTGATGGTTGTGGATTTTTGTTTTTCTGTGGAGGATTCGTTTTGTTGTAGTTTTTTTAGTTGTAGACTGTGAATGGTTTTTTTACTTTGTTTGGATTTTTTTTTTTTTGGGGGGGGGGGGGGGGTTGGTAAGTATGTTTAGTTGTCATTTATTCTGTGTGTGTGTGTGTGTGTGTGTGTGTGTGTGTGTGTGTGAAAGAGAGAGAGAGAGAGAGAGAGAGAGAGAGAGAGAGAGATTGTGGTGTTCGATCTAGAAGGCAGTGCCGGAGCTTTCATGTGGTAAATTTTGTTTTTTTTTTTTTTTTTCCTTCATGTTTTTATCTGGTTAGATGACTTGTGGATCACGTGTGGGGGGTTGTGTTGCTGTTATTGGTGAGTTGGTTTTGTGTGTTGTTGTTGTTGTTGACCCTGTGAGGTTAAGGGAAGTGTTCGATTCCAGATTTGGTGTTTTCTTGTGGTTTTTGAGGTAGTGATTATTGTGGAAATGGTTGTAGGCTTGTGGTTTCTGAATTTGTATTGATGCTTTCTGTTGACCTATATAGGTCAAGGGCTATGTTTGATTCCAGATTTGGTGTTTTCTTGTGGTTTTTGAGGTAGTGATGATTGTGGAAGTGGTTGTAGGTTTTGTGGTTTTTGAACTGGTATCGATACTTTCCATTGACCTATATAGGTCAAGGGAAGTGTTCGATTCCAGCTTTGGTGTTTTCTTGTGCTTTTTGAGATAGTGATGATTGTGGAAGTGGTTGTAGGTTTTGCGGTTTTGGAATTGGTATCAATACTTCGTTTTGACCTATATAGGTCAAGGGAAGTGTTCGATTCCACATCTGGTGGTTTCTTGTGGTTTTTGAGGTAGTGATGATTATGGAATTGGTTGTAGGTTTTGTGGTTTTTGAATTGGTATCGATACTTCCTTTTGACCTGTATAGGACAAGGGAAGAGTTTGATTCCAGATTTGGTGTTTTCTTGTGGTTTTTGAGGTAGTGATGATTGTGGAAGTGGTTGTAGGTTTTGTGGTTTTTGAACTGGTATCGATACTTTCCATTGACCTATATAGGTCAAGGGAAGTGTTCGATTCCAGATCTGGTGTTTTCTTTTGGTTTTTGAGGTAGTGATGATTGTGGAAATGGTTGTAGGTTTTGTGGTTTCTGAATTGGTATTGATACATTCCATTGACCTAAATAGGTAAAGGGAAGTGTTCGATTCCAGATCTGGTGTTTTCTTTTGGTTTTTGAGGTAGTGATGATTGTGGAAATGGTTGTAGGTTTTGTGGTTTCTGAATTGGTATTGATACATTCCATTGACCTAAATAGGTAAAGGGAAGTGTTCGATTCCAGATTTTGTGTTTTCTTGTGATTTTTGAGGTAGTGATGATTGTGAAAGTGGTTGTAGGTTTTAAGGTTTCTGAATTGGTATCGATACTTCCCATTGACCTATATAGGTCAAGGGATGTGTTTGATTCCATTGGATATTGTTTGTAGTTGATTTTGCGAATGTTATGGTCGGTTTATTTAACCAGTTTTATCATTTGGTTTAGCAACGTGTGTTTGTTACGAGTTTGTCTCCACCCAAAAACCCCCAATTTCCCCCGCTTGTCCCGTGAGGTTCATTATAATATCGGAGGAATATGTATTTGATGGTTTTTCGATCAATTTTCATGTTTGTTGTCATGTTTACGTAATGACGTCATACTCGCAATATGGGAGTTGTTGTGAATGGTCGTTTCCGCCATATTGGTGACGTCATTGGTCAAAGCTGATGGGTGGAATCGGATGTTCCCATAAACCCAGATTTGGGGTGAACATCAGTAAAACGAAAGCGTTTATTGTTGCGGTGGAATCTTCTCACAAAATTCACCACATTTTTCTTCCGGATGCAAAAATATTTTGTTGGTAATGACCTGCATGGGAAGAAATAAACATTATAATAAAATAAGGGAAATCAGAGCTCGCACAGAAAGATACAGGTGTTTGCTTTTTCTGCGCACTGTTATTGTGAAGGCGGTTCGACGAACCCTCTGCCAGGCACTTAAGTGTGATTTGCAGAGTATTTCAGTAATGGTACATGAAATTACATTCATTGTAACCAGATCATTTGCAGAACTAACTGCAGTTTATTATTTGAAAATTTTCAGCTATTAATCTTTATAAAGATTTGCGACCATCCAACAATAAGGAAACCAAGCATAAGAAAGGCAGTGGACCTTTATTCTACGTTCACAAGCAATGTGTCAGTGTTTGGTTATGAGATATTTCCAGAAATCCCCATAGAGTTTAATACCCAGAAGAACTCCACTACTTCGTTCATCTTCCTGACTAGAGTGTGATGGTGGAAGCACTCCCCCTCCTGAAATTTTGATTGTGGTGACAGACTGACTGTAGTGTACCCTGAGTTCTAAGCTAGGTTTGAAGGTTTTAATTTGGTTGTAGGTGGCAAAGCCAATGAATGTGAAGCAAGGATGTGGTAACAACAATCTGCCGTGTAGCCTGCTTCCTATGTTTGTGCTATATTTAACACTTTTTGTTATAACAACAAAAACTGCTTTCAGAACCTTCATTATTCAATGAAGACGTCTCAAAATTCAACAGGTCCACTAGGTAATGTTTACCTTTCTGAAGCCATTTAAGAAGTTGTGAACATTTCGGTGGTTTTGTCTAATTTGTATTTTAATGCTTTAAACAATGTAAAAAAAATCTCTGACAAGTCAAACCTGGATGTTAAACAGGGATCTGACCTCTCACCAATAATTAAAAAAGGCTCCAGCAACTTAATCATTGTACCTCACTCTGTCTCTTAGAAATGCCACAAGGTAATTTTTTGTGTAAAACACCATACCTTTACACTCCAATTATAATCAATGTATGGTTGACATTTCAGCAAGTCGAGTAGTATGTAAGGCCCAACCAAGTGTAGTTCATTCTCCAGCACTGTGGCTCACTGTGTTGCCTGCTGTGCAGATATGTGGAGTGTCTTGTGAAATGTGGCTGGCTGTACACTGGAAATACTGCCATCCTCCTCCCCCCCCCCCCCCCACACACACACAGCTGCAGTCTATCAATCACAAAGTAACTTTATTCAGAACTGCTTGATTGGTGCCTTGTTTCAACACAAGTCATTTTGTATTGATATTAAATCTTGAAGTTTTGAAGAGAGAATCACAAAACTAACTAAACCACTGGGAGGATTTCCCTACACAGTTTTGGTAACACACACTAGATCTGTAATCCTTAGCTAAAATAAGATTTAAACACTCATGTATATACAAGTGGACTACAATACAGACTTTGCAAAATGTAATGAATCTCATTGGAACCACATTGTTTAAAAAGTGTGTTCCACACTTAGCCTAAAAGTGTAAATAAATTTATAGAGCTCTTAATGTAAATCTCAAGGGAGCTTTCTTTCAAATATGTGACAGCTAACCTCCACACTGCAGGTGGTACACTCCGGCTTTCCTCCAGTATTTAACTTACTTAAGCAGCTAATTATTAACAGTTTAACATGAACTCTGAGTCACGACTTCATTTGAAATTTTCCATATATACTAATCATTGCCAGAGGTGAAAGAAACAATAACTGCCAGAAGAAAAGCTCTCTGGATTGACTAAATATTGAATCTTTATTGTCTACTAAATGAGTCACATTTACTTCATACACACAGCTGTAACAATAATGCAACTATGTCCAATACCTTTCCAGAATGAAAACAGCCAGTGCACAAATAAAATATTCTTGTGGGGCTACCATCTCCCATAATAAGTCAGAGAGAAAGCAACAGTCTAGCAGTTTTCTTAAAATTTATTTAGTGTTACTTAAAAATGCAACAACATATTACTATGTGGTCAAGTAGGGATTGTGAATCTGACCACTGGTTTTGACTGGTGACATGACAGAACATATGTGGACTGAAGATTGGTGTGACTGATCTACAGCTCAGTCCAAGAGATACATTAAGTGGAAACGCTGTAAGTTTATCTGAAACCAATAAAAGTGATACCAAAGCCAGATTGCTACTGTTATTAAACATTTCGAATGGTGAGTCTCAAGTCAGTGTTCACAGGCAGGTATCTCACAAGGATGGTCATTATTTTGATGGACATGGGTCATCTAAACCTTCCGATACCAAATGCTGGCTTCATCCCATAACCTGATTAAGATGTGTCATGTGACATAAGACATACAGAAACAGAAAGTGAATAAAACTCCGTTAACACTTCTTTTATAACTATATTATTTTTTGCAGTGTAGTTTATAATGACAGAATGATCTGCGTTGTAGCCTGAAGCCTTGGTTAGATTGAAAGGTGAGAGTTGGTGGAGCTGTATAATCGATTCTTGGATTAATGGCGCACGAACTTTGTGGGATCGTATATTACTATTGAACTGATAAACTATTTCCCTAGCACTAACATGACTTAGAGACGAAACTTCATAACATATTTCACTACGTACAACGTTTCAAGGAACGTTTATAATCACCTGCTACACTGAAAACTACATCACTTCACACAAGAATATAGAACATTTGTAACATGAACAGTACTCCGGTAATGATGGGCAATACACATAGAACAAACGGGTACGAGTCGGTAATAGGAATTATAAACGGGTTGTCCCTCACCACACAAGCACATTACTACTAAAACTGTTCTTATTATTAATTATTCACTTGGTGATTTGACGAAACATGCTCGTCCTTTGATACTCAACCTGATACTTAAATATGTGGTCTAATGAGCGAGATGATCCGACGATAAAATCTACGATGGTGATCCACAGTCCGAGACCAACATACATTACACTTTGTAAGGCTACGATTTGCGATATAATCAGTATTGGATCCCACGTTGTGTTGCGGAATTGACCTGTCATTTTCTTCATTTTTCTCAAAACTGATACTGAAAAGTCACGGAAAAGGAACTAAACAAGCACGTAATCCTATACTGCGCTCTGTTTCATACGCCTTTACCACCAACACCACAGCCGAGAAAACTCTTCATCGCTTCGCTTAACTTTCATCATAACAAACTCCGACGTCAACACACATGACGCATTCACCAAAACAAATATCTTTGGTTTCGATATACCTCACATCTCTGGGAAATAAAGGGAAGAGAAGAGAAGCATACCTACATCCTTTCGCTTCACAAAATAAGTAATGCCACAACGCTGTGATTTCGGCAGCACTTTAGAAGGCAGAAGGGAGAGCAGTGTAGAGGAATGCTGATGAAGATAGAACATGTAAAAGAACAACCCATTAATTCAATGTTTTAATTTTCAACATATTATATAATGTTAATTTTATGTGTTTGATCGAAATTTGTAATATTCTGCTGCGCATATTCTGGACAATATTATGACAGTTCCTATATCATGTAAATGATGAAAAGGACGATAATAAATGAAATGAAAATGAAATATAGATAGTGGCTTAAAAGACACAAGGAAAGATAACGTGTAAAAGAGAAATTCACACTGACCATCACGTCATGTCATGTCCCATACCGTCAAAACGTTCCTTAATGCATTTCTAGTGGCTGCATTCACACAGCCCATCAACGATTCGTCACGTCAAGGTTTCTTGGGAAAAAAGTTTTAACGGCGTCGTCATCTGCTAACATCTTAAAGCCTATTTTCTCCACGCCGACTCAAGTGATAGTAGTGAATCTTGTTTTGTTTCATCTTAATTTTATTATTGTTTTTTGTTTTAGTGACAAATTGCAACTGTCCCGTGACAGTTTGAATATTTTTTCCGTTGAGGTTTACTCCACAAGCGATGTCAGATATCTAAATGCGAAGAATTATTTAGGTTTAGGCCTTACAGTAACAGAATAGAGCTGTCACCCACACTGAATATAAGGGAGAAAACAATTTTCATTAAATAACGTTTTAAGTGAAAAAGTCAGCTACAGTGAAGGAGAAAAATATATTTCCTTATGACGGTATTAGTTTCGTAAGGAGGAAACACGATGCTTAAGATAAAGAGACTCTTTTTGTTCAGTTATAAGTATTGTTTGAGATGTTTGTACGTAATTTCGTTAGCAGATAAATATCGATGTTTATTGTTTATAATGGAAATGTTTCCCTTCACAGTACAGTAAAGTTCTCATAGAGTACTTGAACGATGCCCCTAGATTGTACAGAACTGAATAATACGCAATTTTGAATCCAAATCCGACGACGACGAATATTGTATGCTTCGTGTGGCGAAGAAAAGCGAAATGATGAATTTTGCTTAATTTTATTGCTTCACAACATCAAATGGTTGGGTGTGCAGCTCCAAAATGCTCAAATAATAGCAGACTGATGGTTATAAGTTTTATTGGTTTCTGTCATATAGATGGGCGTAAGAGGTGCCTTATAAGTTTAAGACGCCAAGACTGGACACCAAAATCGAACAACTACCTGTGTATTGTAAGTAAAAGCATTTTTCTTTGTTTTGGGAATAGGCACGTTGGCAGAGTGTTGGGTTGTTTTGGGGAAGGAGACCAGACAGCGAGGTCATCGGATTAGGGAAGGAAGTCAGCCGTGCCCTTTCAAAGGAATCATCCCGGCATTTGCCCGGAGCAATTTAGGGAAATCACGGAAAGCCTGAATCAGGATGCCTGGACGCGGGATTGAACCGTCGTCCTCCCGAATGCGAGGGCAATGTGCTAGCCACTGCGCCACCTCGCTCGGTGAGACACATTGGCAGAGGGACGGTAATGAAATAATCATATAAGGAGTGTGTTTATTATAATTTTGCTGCAGGTTATGTGTATATAACGCGACGTAACATTGTAAGTTTAAAGTAAGCTACTTCTCTTGATTTTATTTAGAACAACTGTATAAAATCACAAGTCGCCTTAAGGAGCTGTTAATTTAATAGGAGTAAATTAATATTCCTTAATGACAACGTTTTGGTGCTATCAAAATATTTGCAATTATTACTCGATGTCCATTTTGAAGAAAACTAGTTTGAGCAAAACCAGGCAGACAAGAAGAACCTGCAACAAAATGTCATCCCTACTCTTCTTTGATGTGCCCTATCCTCAAGTTCCAGTTGAGAGCCAGAGATCAAAAATAGTTCAAATAGCTCTGAGCCATGGAGGCTATTCTTACCTCCATGCTCTGAGCACTATGGGACCTAACATCTGAGGTCCTCAGTCCCCTAGAACTTCGAACTGCTTAAACCTAACTAACCTAAGGACATCACACACATCCATGCCCGAGGCAGAATTCGAACCTGCGACCGTAGAGGAGAGCCAGAGTAAAAGCATATATAAGAAATGGTGAGTTAGTGAATAAAAGATGTTAATCCTACAATAAATTCAGTGTTTCCCAGATTGTTTCCTCACTGTGCTATCAACTGCAAGTTTTCCAGCGTAAACATTTCCATAAACATGATAGGAGAATATGTTAAGCAAGTTCCAACTAAACATTTTAAGGGTTAGAGTGTCTGGGCATTTGGGGGAAAAAAGTGTTAAATATTCCTTGTGACACAAAAATGAAGGCAATTACTGCAGATTCCAGAGTACCTGGGATATCCTGTACAATATCATTGTAGGAGGGCGCAAGAATGAAGTGTCGTGCGTGTGTGTTTTGTACCATTGGATATATACCAGTCACAGTGGCAAGGTATGAATTGCATGTGAGCTGGTAATTAATGCCATTTGTTGTTCGTAGGATAGCCTGAGAGTAGGTTTAGACTGTCAGGGTATCTCATTAGCAAAGAAGGCAATTAGTTGTGCGTTAGACATTGGTTATTCACCACAACAAAAATTCAGCTGCAAAATCGTGATTACTGAAGTGTCCGATTCCACCCGTCTGCTTTGACCCATGACGTATGAAAATGGCAGAAATGACTATTCTAAATGTCTCCAATATCGCGCCTATGACGTCACTACATACACACGGCAAAAACCACAAAAATACAATAAATAAGACAATAACATCTACCTCCAAAAAATACAATCACACTAATGGGGCAACCGTGAGATATTGGGGGTTTTTAGGGTGAGGACAAGCTAAATATAATAATAAAAAAATCACACACCACGACCCAAAACACAAAATGACGAACAAAAACAAAAAAAAATTACAACATTCCGCCACACCAACAAAATCTGCAGGAACCGGACACTTCGCTTGACCTCTATAGGTCAACCACAGGTGACAATACCAAAACACCAATATGTACAACTAAAACTATGAAAGTTGGAATTAGACATTTCCCTTGACCTATATAGGTCAACCACAGATGACGATACCTAAACACCAGTACCTGCAACTAAAACTATAATATAGGGATCAGACATTTCCAGTGACCTATATAGGTCAACTACAACTATTGATACCAAAAAACCAACACCTACAACTACAAAAAATAAAACCAAAACCACAACCTAAAAAATCCACAAATCAAACATCCATAAATAAAATAAAACACATTCAAGACACCAAAAATACACAAAACACCACAACTCGAGAAGAATATACAATAAAAAAAACTTACCACCAACAAATTTTGGCATTGCAAACTAGGTTGGCCAGCCCAACTCCCGATCCCCTCCTCCCCACAAACAAATTAAACGTCTTACCACACTACAAACAACAAACCAACAACACCTAACGAAAACGTCAAACACACAAACAAAAAACGTGATAACTCATTGAAAAAACTTCCAAACCTTACGTTTGGAATTACAAACACAGCCAACGACGTCACACATCCAACACCAAGGCTCAAATAAACCCAATACACAACAAGACAACTACAAACACAGCCAACTCATAAACTCCGTGTCGTAATGATGTCACCCATCACAACACCCTTACATCACAGGTCAAAGCAGACAGGTGGAATTGGATGCTTCCATTGACCCACTAGATCTTTAAACGCTCTGCTACATGTAGATGGTGGTATTTGTGTGATAGATGTGCAATAGGCCTACTTTTTTTTTCAGTACAAAAAATGAGTGAGCTTGGACTTACATTAATTAGTACATACCTGTATGACTTAATGTTTATTGTTTCTAGTTATTTTGTTCTGGTCATCAGTTGTGACAGTGAAAAGTTGGTATGAAACTGGCTGAACTCTGTGTCACTGGAGGATTTTTATATTGGGGGGTGGGGGTGGCGGGGGTTAATATTACTTTACTTGTGCTTTTGTGATCCACTTCTGTTTTTGTGGCCAACACTTGATTGAGAAGCACTGTAAAAAGACATTTTATCTTGATACATGATTCCATCTTCTAATCTTTTGCTAAAAATGAAGATCTCCTTAGATGTCTTTCATAGTCAAGTGTTAGTTTGAACCCTAGAACATATGCCTTTTTCCACTGTAATGGCATTTCCCCCTTTCAGATATCCCAGGCTTTTAGTCCCTTGTGTTTTCTGTACATTCCTATAGGCCTTCTGCATTTATTGCATTGTGATAATGGATTCCATCAAACCACTAATTTGTATGTGGTCACTGCAGGCATATTTGGCCGCACTCTTTTGAACATCGTCATCTTCCTGAGTTATTCTTCATAAGGGCCTGCTATTGATTCAGAAAATATTTCCATTAGCTCCATTGGTCTCCTCAGTATCTTAATTGCTGCATGTATTTGGTAAGATTTTTATACTAGTTCTGTGTGCTCTTACCATTGTAACTGTATCTAATTTCACTTCTAAATGCTTACAGTCAGCACTTGTGTAACACCACAGTCATCCCCCAACAAGTCCAGTTGCTATAAAACACACTACCCGACTCATTTCACAGGCCATTACTTAATTTGAATAACTAGTTTGGATTGTTCTTAAGTTTAGTGGCATTCTTGGGAGGTCTGATTTCATCAGGTGTTGTGAAACTGTCAAGAAACATAATTAAGAATGAATTAGATCCCCATACATTGTTGTTTATAAGCATTACAAGGATTAGTTATGCAAACACATTACTTTGTGGTATATGCAAACTTTTTTCCACCTCCTTTGAGTGTATTTCTCCCTACCCCCAATCTCCTATTTCTGTTAATGTATTTTGCTGTATTATTTAGTCTATGGTCTGATTCAACTTCTTGTAGCATGATTATCACCATTCCACAGTTTGCCCTGTCAGCAGCTGTCAATAAGTCCAAAGTTATTCTGTCAACTTGTCATATGCTCATTTTGTGTACAGTGTTGTGTACAAAGAAATTGTAGATGTCCACCTTTTCAGGTCCTTCTCCCTCTGTAATCAAAAACATGTCACAGAATACTAATACACACAGTAAAAATATGTGCTGGTTAAAAGTCCCAATAAATTTTCTGTCTGACATTGAGCTCAGACTTTGCCACTTACAGCCCTGTCACAAGTTTTATGATACAAACCGCCTGAAAGAATTTGAAAACCAGCTTGAGCTTTCGGTTTTATCCACCATTTCTGATCCCTTTGGTTTTTGTTAGAAACTGAAGAAAATCATTGTGATTAATAATGTACTCATGTGATTACGTATTGCAATTTGTAACATTAATGTTGTATAAATATGTAGGTGCAACATGGTTCCTCTGAGTCCATCATGCCTACAATCAAGACATGTAGATGATACACAACTTTGAGCAGATACCTGATTTAGATACAGTAGAACATAAAAACAGGGTTGCTTTGTTTTGAAACATGAGAATTCTTTTCTTAAAGAACCGCTGAAAGATTTGATAGGACATTAAGTAATTTCCAGACTTCAGAACAGATCAACAGACTTGGTAACAATACAATTTGGAAGTGATCAGCAGACAGCATTGTAAAAGATATGAAGTTAATATTTATATTGGGCAAAGAAGGTTATAAATCCTTAATATGAAACCCTGAACAATCATATTGGTGGTGTGAAATTATAATTTGGAGTTTTTGATTGTATTGTTGTATTGTTCAGATCAAAGTAGATCTTCTGAAAGATATTAAAAAGGATTTAGTCCTAATGATTCATGAGATGGAAGCCTCTGGCAGTGATCGATCTGATGATTAGAGGCAGATGTTTTGTAATTCTTTTGCTTTGCTTTGGGAAACAGTTCAGCAACAGGTAGCCATCTGACTGTTGTAATTTTGAGAGGTGTTACATATGACTGGAAGCAGATGGTTGAATATTTACACAAAATTAATGTTGCTGGCCCTAGCACATCAGGAAATGATACTGGAACTCTCACTTTTGCCCTTATTGATAAGACAACAGAAATTTATTTACATGTCTCCGCTGTTGTTTCTGATATGGGAGGAATGAACAAAAGTCTGTGATGTGGAGTGGGTATTTCAGTTACGTGCTCTCAAGAATTTCTTTCCAACATGCTAGATCTGATACCTGTTTTGTTGCAAGTGTTTGTCAACTTGTAAGAAATTGGCATTCTGGCATCTGGAGCAGTAACACTGTTATCCCTCAGAAAGTAGCGGATAAAGACGGTTACACTCAACAGTGGTCACACCTTATTATCTTTCAAAATTGTGGACTATGGAGTTAAGCAGTGAGAGTAGACTCAGATCATTGCACTGTCTTTCAAACAGCTATATACCTCTACCAGATTATTAAAAAAATGAATGTTGGCCTTGCATTAAGATATCTGTCCTCGAAAAGAGCCAGTGCACAGGAAATGTCAGTAACTATGCAAATTTTGCCACCTGAAGCTCTTACCATAGCATGGTGTAATAGATTTCTGAATGAATGGTCCACTTTATTGATGTCCTGAACAATTAAGACATTATTGACGAAAAACAATTTAAAAGAAGTTGGGAGTTTCTGGAAAATTTTGTGAAAATTGTTGATGAAACCAAGAGAGGAGATTCTGGGTGGGAGCCATTGCATACAGGTTATCTTATGAGCACACTATCATTTATATGCCTGGCTAAAGCTGCTTTCAATAAGGGCTACAGATACCTGATGGGAAGCAGGTATTCTTTGGAAAACATTTTTGCCCAAATATGTAAGAAAGCTGGTTTGAATCTTTCTGCATTAGGTGTGAGAAAAGAACTCAAATTGATTACTGTGATACAGTTTCTGACACCATTCAGTAATACAAACTACTGCTTAATAGTGACAGAGCTTTGCTCAGTTTCTCTGACACTAATCAGAATGGCCTTAAGTCAGATGTTCCAACTAGTTTGCTTAGACCAAGTGCTTCCACTGATGACTTAAGTGGTCTAGACATAAATAATGTGCATTACTTAGTGGGTATTTCAGTATCTGCTGTTTTGAAAAAGGGGGTTTGCACTGAGTGCACATATTTTTGACAAAAGTGGACATGATGACCTAGAACAAAATGAATTTTCAGACTTTGGGGGCTTAAAGTACATTTCACAAGTTGAGTTGGACATTGTAAGGACTGCAGAAAGGTTCATTAAGAAATATAGAGAAAATTAGTTATCAGCAAGTATCCGTAAGAAAACTATTGTAAATTAAGTTTTTGATGTACATACGGAAGTACCGCTTTGCTGTAATGTGATCAAGGGATTAGTCACCCATTGTGTAGGTGTTTGAGGTATTGGTTTATCTGGGTTCAAGGTGACAAAAAGAAAATTACAAACCACACACTGTCCCAGAGTGAGGAAACAGAAGTAATGTATTGTGATTTGTAACAATTATAACAATTTAATTGAAATGTATGCATTTTCATATAAATTTATCTGAGTGCGAGTTCAGCTGCCCTTACTTGTTGAGTTGTACATTATACTTACAAATTACAAGTTGTATTTTGTGTAATTCCTTTCCCTCTTTCAGTTAACTTTTTGCATCTTGTACCTGACTTACAAAAAGATGTTTTGTCATTTGTGAATGTAAAATGTAACTACTGTATTACAATAAATAAAATTATTGGAAAGATTTAGCTTGTTATGCACATTTTTTAATGTGGAGGAAGTTCATTGGACCTGCCTTGTGTGTGTGTGTGTGTGTGTGTGTGTGGGGGGGGGGGGGGGTGGGGGGGGGGGGGAGCCCTTTACATGGTTGCAAAGTATCATTTGCAAATGTAGTCTGCAATTAAACAATGGAAAATCTAGGATGGAATGTAACAATATTGTGAAAAGGAAAGTTGCCACTCACCACATAACAAAGATGATGTGTCGCAGATAGCCACAACAAAAAGACTGTAACAAATGTAGCTTTCGGCCACTAAGCCCTTCGCAAAATTAGACCACACACACACACACACACACACACACACACACACACACACACACACACACAACTGCAGTATCACACAACTGAGACCACACTGTGAGCAGCAGCACTGGTGCATGGTGGGAGTGGCAACTGGTTGGGGGTAAGCAGAAGGCTGGGGCTGGGAGGGGGGGGCACAATAAGGTAGGGGTGGCAGACAATAACATGCTGTTGGGGAGTGTGCAGGGATGATGTGGAAACTGGGTAGGGCAGCTGTATGCAGTAGGGAGGTTCAACGGAGGGCAGCGGAGAGGTTGGGAGTGGGCCCCGGGAGGGGGGGGGGGGGGGATAGTGGAAAAGAAGAGAAGTAAAAAGACTGTGTGCAATAGAGGAATGAGAGCTGTGTAGTGCTGGAATGGGAACAGAGAAGGTGGTGGATGGGAGAGGACAATGACTAATGGAGGTTGAGGCCAGTAAGGTTACGGGAACATAGGATATATTGCAGGGAAAGTTTCCACCTGCGTAGTTCAGGAAAGCTGGTGTTGGTAGCAAGGATCCATACGGCACAGGCTGTGAAGTAGTCACTGAAATGAAAGATGTCGTGTTTGGCAGCGTGCTCAGAAATAGGGTGGTCCACTTATCTCTTTGCCGCAGTTTGTTGGTGGCCATTCATGTGGACAGACAGACAGCTTGTTGATTGTCATGCACACTGGGCATTCTATGACAACCAACAAGCTGTCTGTCCCCATGAGTGGCCACCAACAAACTGTGGCCAAGAAACAAGTGGACCACCCTGTTGGTGAGCACGCTGCCAAACATGACATCCTTCCTTTCAATGACTGGTTTACAACCTGTGCCTTATGGATTCTTCCCACCAACACCAGCTTTTCTGAATTGCAGAGGTGGGAACTTTCCGTGCAGTATGTCATACATTCATGTCATTGTCCTCTCCCACCCAACCCATTCTCTGTTCCCATTCCAGCACTACACAGCCCTCATTCTTCCATTGCACCCAGTTTTTTTACTTCTCATGTTTTCTGCTATCCTCCCCCACCCCCACTCCCCCCACCCCCCAGGCCCCACTCCCAACCTCTCTGCTGCCCTCCGTCTAATCTCCCAACTGCACATAGCTGCCCTACCCACTTTCCATCTAATTCCTGCGCACCCCCCAATAGCATATCACTGTCCGCCACCCCTACCTTAGTATCCCTCCCCACCACTGCTCCAGCCTCCTCCTTACCCCACACCCAGTCACCACTCTCACCACACCCCCCTGTGGGTCCAGGGTCAGAATAGGCCCGAGGTATTCCTGTCTGTCATAAGAGCCGACTAAAAGGAGTCCCTCCCCGTCAAGGGGATAGTTTGCGCCTGCGTCCAGAGACAGACGGTTCAACGACTTACATTTGTGGTCATTTTGGTTTTTCGCTTATTCTGGTTTCTTCCTTCCTTTGTTTGTTTCCTTTCTTTGTCCTTCTCCCTTTCTCACTGTCTTCCTTATTTCTTTCCTTGCCTTCTTCTGCTTGCCTTCTTGTCCACCCTCTGGTCTCCGCCTCGGCGTTTGAGACAGTCTGTCCTTTCTCTCCCTCTCTCCCTTTTTTTCCCTATTCTTCTTTCCTCCCTGTGCATGCCTGAAGGCCGACCCACGCGTTCGCACGCATAGCCTGTGATGGGGTAAAGCGTAATTCCCTGCCCTGGGTCGACAAGTAGAGCCTGTGCGACCCCCTGGTAAAGGCCAGGCCCGGGGAGGGGTGATTGCCCGAGCTGTCACCTTCCGACCATGCCGATTGGGCCCTCCATCCGTTTCTTGGGAGGTGTGACCTGAGGTGTAAACATTCACCTAAGGCAGGAGCGCCCTCTGAGAGGGTCCCCACAAGGAAGGAGTGCGCCATCGGAGACGCTGGCAATCATGGGGGATTCATCTGCAATGGATTTCTCTTCTTCTTCTGTCTTGGATTCCACCCAAAAACGGAAACTTGACCAACCATCAGTGACAAAAGTACTATCGCCTGCCCCAAAGTTCCTCGTCGTTTCTAGATCTGAGAACGGAAAGGATTTTTCATCTGTCAACCCTTTTGTTATTCAGAAGGGTGTAGATGCCATAGACGGATCTGCCAAATCTTGTACCAGGATGCGTAATGGTACCTTGTTGTTTGAAACTGAGAGTGCCTTTCAGGCACAAAAACTCCTTCAGCCCACACTCCTGTACACATTCCCTGTCCAGGTGGAGGCTCACCACACTTTGAATTCGTCGCGTGGTGTGGTTTCTACTAGATCACTAGACAGATTGACTGACGAGGAGATTCAGTCTTTCCTCACTGAGCAGGGCATGACGGCTGTCTGTAGGATCATGAAAAAGGTCAACAATGACCTTGTACCGACCCGGACACTTTTCTTGACCTTTGATAGTGTTCAGCTGCCGTTGCGCATCAAAGCGGGCTATGAGGTTATTTCTGTTCGCCCCTATGTCCCGACACCTACGCGCTGCTACCAGTGTCAGCGTTTTAACCATACCCGCCAGTCTTGTTCTAATGCGGCTAAATGCGTCACTTGTGGCAGGGTTGCCCATGAGGGTGACTGTCCACCTCCATCTCCTCGTTGCGTGAACTGTCAGGGTGACCATGCAGCGTCCTCTTGCGACTGTCCCATCTACAAGGATGAACGCTGTATACAGGAAATTCGGGTCAAAGAGAAACTGTCCACCTCAGCTGTTCACAAGCTTTTTGCTAGTAGGAAGCCCATGCTGCTCCTAGCAGGGAAATACAGTACTGTCCTCGCCTCTCCTCAGCCTACCATGGAGGTATTGATGCAGACATGTGTTCTGACCTTTAGTGCTATGGTCGTCCGTTTGGCCAGTGCTAAGATCGCCCGGTCAATGTCTCCTCTTCCTCCCGTCACCCCTGAGACACAAGCACCTTCATCAGCTTCTGCCAAGACTAAGACCCAGAAGTCAGATGCATGGGCCTTCAAGAAGGAACTTGCAATGACCCTTTCACGTTCTCGTCAATACGGTACCAGAACGTAAAGACTGAAGATCCACGATTCGGAATGTCAGAACCGTATCCATGATTCGGAATGTCAGAACCGTGTAGTAAGTAATGGCAGGAACACCACCACAAAATCAGGCAGCACTAACACTCAAAACCATCGACTCTCGGAGAGAGATTTTAACCGTGTTCAACCCAATGGTAAAGTATCGAACTATTTTTCTCCGAATCATACAGTTTGGGAGAAAGCAGTGAGAATAATTACTTTTGGAAACCTTTTATCAGACAAAGCCTGTTATAACTATAAACTGTTTCGCTTAATAAAACAGCCGCCAGCCCAAATCGGGCACAGTGGCTACACAAAAAGATGAAGTCAATTTTCAACGCTGAATAAATAACTACTTTCACTTACTACGGTCACTTGACAGTAATTACTATTAATCCCACTTTCTGTTACTTATGGAATTTATCACTATACTTCAGCAATTATTTAAAGAAGAGACACACATGTTTCAACAAGGATACAAAAAAATTGTAAACTTATAGCTATCATTCATATGATCAAAACTATTATCTAGCATGACTAAATTTCATTTCTTTAGGACTGTTATTTGTTAACATTTTACTAACACCAATATTTGTCTGACTTTCTTTGACATGGAGTAGCAACATGAACAATTACTGTTAAGATTGTTGCAGTTAAACAATTATGTTACTTTACTTTCAGAAATACTATTGAAAACTTATCCTCACGGTTACACAAAGTGGTAGCCCTTAAACTGATACGTGCAAACTTTAGTATTTAATAATGATTTTCAGAATTTACTACCAAAACAGTACTAGTGCCAGTAATTTACTATTATTCAAGGTTCAATAAACATCAGGATACTCGGAATAAATTCGTTTAGGTAAGGACCCTACTGAGGCAATTGACATAGGAAAATCACGGTTAAACACAAAGGTACACTTAACACTTATATTCCACTGATTGAAGATGGATGGTTCATACTGTGATACACTTCTAAATAAAGTACTTTGCCTGTTACCGATGTCGAAGGTGGCGTGAGGCGGTGCTGCATAGTAACATTGCGCAGGTACGGCTCTTGATGTACATAGCTCTGTCTTCCTCTTGGTGGCGATGATAAAATTGCAAATTTCTGAGCTATTAACTTATTGCCATACTGTGCCAATCATGTAGAACATGTCCGAGGCCAAAAACCCAGTCTTGCGGATAAATTCGGGGCCTCTGGTGCTTGACCAACGTAATGCGTGTTCACTACTTGCAGGGCAGCTACCGACTGTGTGATCCACTTGCACGCCAAAATCTCATTCGCACGCCCCACCACCTTTTCCATTCCACCGCAGAACGGAGTTCCGTTCTACCTATGATCCCTACACCTTTTCAATTTACACTTCTGCTTACAAAAACCCTAAGTATGAACCATCTACAATTGCATGACAACATATACATACAAAATTGACCTAATTAATTGTAGTTGTACTTGAAATATTACATAATTATTTACAAAATATGTTTTAATACATTTATTCCACCTACGTCAAAGAGGTTATTTTAAATAGATAAACTACACTTAACAAAAGCTTACTCTCGTTATAGTATTTTCTTAATTTTTCAAAATTATTATGGGACAAAAAAAATTTTAAAATATACAGATTAATGGCAGTATTATATTTACAATAGCATCACAAACTGTCCCCTTCTTGCTTCTCCTTTTTCTTTTTCTTCTCACGATGGCACTTCTTCATTGGAATATTCCAACCAAGAGGACTTAAAGTTGCTGCTACGCTTGCACTGTCCACTTGTAGTAGCTCTCCAGGAAATGAAGCTACACCCATGTGATCATATTGACTTGGCACACTATACCTCTGTGCGTTTTGACCTACCCCCTGTGGCAGTTATTCCGGCTCATGCAGAGGTTATGTTGCTGGTCCGGGATGATATCTACTACGATCCCATCACATTGCACACCGATCTGCAGGCAGTTGCCGTCCAAATTACTCTCCCCACTTTCACATTTTCCATTTTTACTGTTTACACTCCATCGTCATCTGCCATTACTAGGGCAGACATGATGCAAATTATTGCTCAGCTACGTGCACCATTTTTGTTGACTGGAGATTTCAATGCCCACCATCCCCTTTGGGGCTCTCCAGCATCCTGCCCGAGAGGCTCCCTGTTAGCAGACCTTTTCAACCACCTCAATCTTGTCTGCCTCAATACTGGCGCCCCTACTTTTCTTTCGGACACAACTCACACCTATTCCCATTTAGACCTCTCTATATGTACTATCCAACTTGCAAGTCGGTTTGAGTGGTACGCTCTTTCTGATACGTATTCGAGCAACCACTCCCCTTGTGTTATCCATCTCCTGCATCATACTCCATCTCCATGACCAACTAGTTGGAACATCTCCAAAGCAGACGAGGGGCTCTTCTCTTCCAGGGTGACATTTCAGGATCAAATCTTCGCAAGCTGCGATAGTCAGGTTGCACACTTCACGGAAGTCATTCTCACTGCTGCTGAATATTCCATCCCTCATACTACTACTCCATGTCGCGTACCAATCCTCTGGTGGACCACAGCATGTAGAGACACTATACATGCTCCTCGACGTGCTTTACGCACCTTTAAACGCCACCCTACGATGGTGAATTGTATTAATTATAAACGATTACATGTGCAGTGTCATCATGTTATTAAAGAAAGAAAGAAAGCCAGTTGAGCTGCTTTCACAAGCTCCTTCAATAGTTTTACTCCTTCTGTTGTCTGGGGTAGCCTGTGCCAGCTGTCTGGCACTAAGGTCCACTCACCAGTTTCTGGCTTGACAGTCGCGAATGATGTCCTTGTGGCCCCCTGAAGATATCTCCAATGCCTTCGGCCAATTTTATGCAGAGGTTTTGAGCTCTGCTCATTACCACCCTTCCTTCCTCCCCTGAAAACAGGCAGAGGAGGCAAGGCCACCTAACTTCCGCTCCTCGAATCATGAAAGTTATAATGCCTCATTCACCATGCGGGAACTCGAAAGTGCACTTGCCTGGTCACGGTCCTCCGCTGCGGGGCCTGATTCTATTCATATTCAGATACTGAAGAACCTTTCTCCTGCGGGTAAAGGTTTTCTTCTTCCTACTTATAATCGCATGTGGATTGAGGGTCATGTTCCCACATGCTGGTGTGAATCTATTCTTGTCCCGGTTCCTAAGCCGTGGAAGGACAAGCACTTGCCTTCCAGTTATCAACCCATTTCCCTTACAGCTGTGTCTGTAAGGTCATGGAACGAATGATTAACTCTCGTTTGGTTTGGCTGCTCAAATCCCGATGCCTACTTACCAGTGTACAATGTGGATTTCGTAGGCGCCGCTCTGCTGCTGACCATCTGGTTACCTTGTTGGCATTCATTATGAATAACTTCTTGCAAAAGCACCAGACAGTGGCTGTGTTCTTTGATTTGGAGAAGGCACACGACACCTGTTGGAGGGTGGGCATTCTCCGCACCATGTATACGAGGGGCCTTCGCGGTCGCCTCCCTCTTTTTGTTCGTGCATTTTTAATGGATCGAAAGTTCAGGGTACATGTGGGTTCTGTCCTGTCCAATGCCTTTCGCCAGGAGAATGGGTTGCCACAGGGCTCAGTTTTGAGTGTCGCTCTCTTCGTCATAGCGATCAATCCCATAATGGATTGCCTCCCAGCTGATGTATCTGGCTCCCTTTTCGTGGACGATTTTACCATCTACTGCAGCGCGCAGCGTACATGTTTCCTGGAGCGTTGTCTTGACCGTCTTTACTCCTGTAGTGTCGCCAATGGCTTCGATTTTTCTGCCGAGAAGACGGTCTGTATTAAGTTCTGGCACTACAAAGAATTTATCCCACCGTCCTTACATCTCGGTCCCGTTGCTCTCCCGTTCATGGAGACAACAAAATTTTTAGGTCTTACATTTGACAGGAAACTTAGCTGCTCTCCACATGTGTCATATTTGGCTGCCCGTTGTACCCGTTACCTAAATGTCCTCTGTGTTCTCAGGGGAACGGATCGAACCATCCTTCTTTGCCTATATCGGTCGATCGCCCACTCAAAGCTGGAATATGGGAGCTCTGTATACTCCTGTGCACGGCCGTCCATCTTACGCCGCCTCAACTCTGTACAACATCGGGGGTTACGTCTTGCGATCGGAGTATTCTATACTTGTCCCTTCGAGAGTCTTCATGCTGAAGCCGGTGAATTGCCACTAACCTACTGGTGCGATATACTGCTTTGTCAGTATGCCTGTCAGCTATTATAAATGCCCGACCACCCATCTTATCGTTCCTTTTTTGACAACTCTCTCGACCGTCAATACGGGTTGTATGTATCTGCCCTGCTGACCCCTGGAGTTCGCTTTTGTCGCCTCCTTCAGCATTTTGATTTTCCACTCCCTGCAACCTTTAGAGTGGGCGAGAGCCAAATGCCACCTTGGCTCCAGGCTCAGGTTCACGTTCACCTTGACCTCAGCTCGCTCCCAAAGGAGGTTACCCCAGCTTCGGTATACCGCTCGCGGTTTGTCGAACTTCGTTCGAAGTTCATTAATACAATCTTCATTTATACAGATGGCTCTAAGACCAATGATGGTGTCGGGTGTTCTTTTATTGTCAGGGCACACAGTTTCAAATACCAGCTCCATGGCCATTGTTCGGTCTTCACAGCTGAGCTATTTGCCCTCTCTCAGGCTGTTCTTTACATCCACTGCCACCGACATTCTGCTTATGTCATCTGCTCTGATTCCCTGAGCTCTATCCAGAGCCTCAGTGATCCGTATCCGGTTCACCCTTTCGTGCACCGGATCCAACGCTCTCTTCAGCAGCTGGTGGACAACGGTTCTCCGGTTACCTCTATGTGGGTTCCTGGCCATGTCGGTATCCCTGGGAACAAAGCTGCAGATGCCGCGGCCAAGGCTGCGGTCCTCCAGCCTTGGACAGCTTCTTGTTGTGTGCCTTCATCTGATTTTAGCAGGGCTTTTGTAAGCGCATTTTATTGCTGTGGCATGCTGATTGGTCTACACTTACTGAAAACAAGCTTTGGGCCTTGAAACCTCTCCCTATGGCTTGGACGACCTCTTCACGCCTTTCTCGGTGGGAGGAGGTCGTTTTGGCCCAGTTACAGATTGGACACTACCAGTTCAGTCACCGCTGTCTGATGATGGCTGCGCCGGCGCTGTTCTGCCCATGTGGGCAATTGCTGATGGTGCGCCACATTTTAACATCCTGTCCGACTTTTAATACACTGTGCATTGATCGTGGCCTGCCATGTACTCTAGATGAAATTTTAGCGGATGACGCAGGAGCAGCTGCTTGTGTTCTTAGTTTTATCCACTTGAGAAACCTGTCTAAGGACATTTGATTATGCTGTTTTCTTTTAATCCCTTGCTTGTTAAAGTGCCTTTTATAGTGTTATCCTTTTTAGTTGCTGTTTTAACATTGTGCCTCGCAGTGCATTCATAATTTAGTCTGGGCACTAATGACCACTGTAGTTGTGTGCCCCATAATGCACGGGTTCTGCTGCTCACAGTGTGACCTCAGTTGCCTGAGACTGCAGTTGTGTGTGTGAGTTATGTTTGCATGTGTGTGCGTGTTTGTGTTTGTTTGTGTGTAATTTTAACTAAGGCCCTACTGACCAAAAGGTATGTTTGTGACAGTCTTTTTGTTGTGCCCTATCTGCGACACAACATCTCTGCTGAATGGTGAGTGGCAACTTTCCTTTTCACAATATTGTAGCATGCAATTATTAGATTATAACAAACAATGTTATTGGAAATGTAAATCATTTTGGGTAAGATTTTGGTTAATATGCAAGTTCATTGAACTTGGCTTGCGGCAGTCCATTCTGTGTGTCCAAAGCATGCTGAGTTGGAGTTTAGTATCAGCTTCCTGCTTTCATTGTCTCTTATTCCATCTTTTTCAAGTCCACAGTAAGTTAGCATAACAAAAAGTACAGAGGGTCGATTATGTTCTGTGTAAGTGAAGTTTGCTCATTATGCTGCTCCAGAAAGTCTGACACAATAAAATTAGTGGCAAAGTAAGAATTGTTTCAACTTAATTTTAAGTGTATTTAGTGTTGGCATCTTTGTATGCAAATGCAGGTGGTTATGTAATATAACTCCAGCATAATATATACCTTTCTTACACATACTTGTATGTACCGTATTTAGATGTAAGTTCAATCTCTGCATAGGAAAGGCAGTGGAAAGTTGTGAAAAGGATATTCTGATATCTAAGAGGAACTTCAAACCACAAATTAATATGCAATACAGAAGGAAATGCAAAACTAGAAGGTTAAAGTGATGTAGACTGGGAGAGTGAATTGAGAGATAGGCACTCCACCACTGGCTGCTGCTTTAAATTAATAGGGGGGGGTCTCATTTCATGGTTCTGTCAAAAGCAAAAAACTGTTGCATTGAGTACCGTAGAGGCCGAGTATATGGCCCTATCTTACACCACACAGGAAGCGTTGTGGCTAAGAACATTAATGTGTGAAATAGAACACAATTTAATCGTGGAACCTATAACGATCTTCTGTGTCAATAAAGGACCGACCCATTAACCTACCTAAAAATGATTTGACTAGTGCTAGAACAAAACATATTGACATATGGCACCATTTTATTTGGGACCACATAGAGCGACAGAACATCGCCGTGGACTACCTGCGCACAGAAGACATGTTGGCAGACCTTTTGACAAAACCCTTGGACAAAGAGAAGTTTGTAAAGGTTGTGGGGCTATTTGGTTTTTCTTGTGAAGGCAAGCCACAAAATATATGTTCAAAGGTTGGCTGTTGGAATTGTGTGAACAATATGTTTCATGTGAGACAGTGGCAAAGTGCATTATGTGGAATAAAATATACCTCTCTGGTGCTATTGCAAGCTCTGAGTTTTATGTGAGTAATGTAATGTTCCTTGGTTGTTGTGTTTGATGTATTTTACCAGGAAGTGCAAATATAGTTACTGGTGCTAAATGTCTTTAATTCACTATTATTTATTCAACTGTGTTGACTCTAATAAGAAAAATTTTTCTGGTGCGCCCAAGCTACCTGACTTGCACATGTACAGAGAAGTCCGAGTTGTAGTGTGGGGAGTGACCTGTGTTTAAGTTTAGTGATTCCTCTTCGTTTACAGTTCTCATGACAAATGAAAACAATATGGATGTCTGTGTCCGGGAGCTATTAAGTGAATTAAAATACATTCATATCGTTGTTGTTGTGGTCTTCAGTCCTGAGACTGGTTTGATGCAGCTCTCCATGCTACTCTATCCTGTGCAAGCTTCTTCATCTCCCAGTACCTACTGCAACCTACATCCTTCTGAATCTGCTGAGTGTATTCATCTCTTGGTCTCCCTCTACGATTTTTACCCTCCACGCTGCCCTCCAATGCTAAATTTGTGATCCCTTGATGCCTCAAAACATGTCCTACCAACTGATCCCTTCTTCTAGTCAAGTTGTGCTACAAACTTCTCTTCTCCCCAATCCTATTCAATACCTCCTCATTAGTTACATGATATTCATATCATTATGGAAAGCTAAAATAAGTTATTAATTTCTGCTTTTTTATTTGCACGTATTTGGTAGTCAAGCATTTTTTGTGTTGCAGAACAATAAAGTTGTGGTGTTGGTAGGTCATATCGACCATGAACAACATGATCTTTGACTGAGATTGGACATTCGAGCTGCCATGTATTTTCTTAGAGTCTGCACTGATGTCTCTTGATGTGTATGTGTGTACGACTACTGTGGAAATGTATATTTATGTGCAGATATTTGTGGGACAGTTTGTAAAGTATACTCTTATACACATCACGTTCCCATACTGGTGACCCTGAAGTTTGCACATCTTCTGCAGCTACCACGCTGGGTGTTGTAGCATCAACAGGTTATGTGCACATCGCCATGGCCACCTCCCCCAACGCTTTGCCCAAAGATTTGGAAGCTCAATAAAGATCGCCAGACCTCTTCATTCCTCCACCATTAATTCACAGCGTTTCGTGATCTACAGCCACGTTAACCTCGAACTTTGTCACTCTACAGTGGTCGAGTCCTACACCGTTAACACAAAAAATGGACTTGTGTTTTGTGTCGCTGGACTGTACTCCCCAAAGTGTGAAGTAACTGTGTACCTACTGATCAATTGTATAACACCCAAAGCGATATAGACTCACACACGTACTGCGGCAGGCCTTCGACGCGCTGCATAACCTCGCTCACCCTGGCGTCCGCGCCACTACATGGCTCATCTCCAAGCATTTCATTTGGAAAAATATAAAATGGGACTGTCAGACCTGGGATGCAGCTGTGTCCCCTGTCAACACAACAAAATCGGCTGCCACACCACCCCACCACTGGGCAGGTTCGACATTCCCCCTGGACGATATCGTCATGTACATATCAATCTTATCGGTCCTCTTCCACTGTCGGAGGGCCACAGATACATTCTATCCACCATTGACCGCATGTCCCACTGGGTAGAGGCAGTTCCTTTACCTAACATCACAGCCGAGACCTTGGCGAAGGGTTTCATCTACTCATAGATTGCTAGGTTCGGTTGTCCAACCACCATCGCCACCGACCAGGGTCGGTAGTTTAAGTCTTCCCTGTTCACCATTTTATGTAATATCTGCGGCATAAAGAAAATTCATACCACAGCCTCCCACCCACAAAGCAACAGGCTGGTAGAATGGTGGCACTGCACTCTGAAAACGGCGCTCAGGTGCCACGACTGCCTCTGGTCCAAAGCCCTTCCATGGGTGCTCCTGAGCCTCCGCTCAACTTTCAAGCCCAACTTACAGGGAACTGTCTCAGAATTCGCTTTCTGGGAGAATCCTGTCCTACCAGGGGAACTCATTCAGCCACAGGTACCCAATGATTCCCCACCCCCCACCCCACCCAGATTTCATAAGTTGCATGCGCACTCACTTCAAATATGTGCACCTGCACCCACCTATCAGTCACTATCTGCCGGACACTTACGTGCCAACCACCCTCAACACTTGCTGCTGTGTGATGCTGAGAGATGATTCAGTCCGACAACCTCTGCAACCACCTTACCTTGGCCCCTTTTAAAGTCCTCTGGCAGGGCGATACAACTTTTGACATTATCATCAAAGGCTCTCCCCAAACTGTTCCCCAAACTGTTTCGTTACACTGACTCAAACCAGCATTCTTGGACCCTGATGCCCCCCTGCTGGCTCAGTCAGATTCTCTCCCGCCAGTCTGTGTCTCTTGCCGTGGAGTCCGACAATGTTTCTCCTTGGGCCACCATTCTGATTTTTTCACCCGACACGTCCCCGTCGCCATTCACGGGAATCTCAAATACGTCAACACCACGCCGCGTGCGGGTTTCGCTGCTACCTCACCGACTATGGAGGCAATCACTCCCATTGTCACCCGGCTCTGCAACGTACCCCCACATCGCGTGGACGACATTTCAGTCGTAACTCTCAATGACCGAGTTCTCATTCTACTCACAGACACCACGACCTTGCCACCAAATGACAAGCTAAACTCCAGTGTTGTGCATAGCCTCACCCTCCTTCGTGAGTGCGACCCGATGACAATTCGCACCTTCACGGGCCAGCCGCTGCATCGTCTGCCCTCGCTGGCTCAGTGACTTTGAGGTGGACCTGCCTCCCATCACTCCACCTCAGCACCTCACCCCAGCCAAGGTGGTGGTCCTGGTCATGCACCTACCATCTCATACAACCACCAACAGCATCAGTGCCCACACTGTCTCCAGCCAAGACTCACCTGTGGCACTCTGTACTGTGGGGCGGGAGGGGGGGAGGGGGGGGACTATGTGGCGTCAATAGGTCATATCGACCACGAACAACATGATCTTTGACTGAGATTGGAAAATCTAGCCGCCATATATTTTCTTAGAGTCTGCATTGATGTCTCTTGCTGTGTACATGTGTATGACTACTGTGGAAATATACATTTATGTGCAGATATTTGTGGGACAGTTTGTTCAGTATATCTCTACATGCATCATGTTTCCATAAAGTTATTTTTATCAGTTTGTTAAAAAAATTTTGCTTTTATTAATGTTTTCCCCTGAGTATCCTCTGGTGTCCAGTTTCTTCTATGACGTAATGTAGGATCTCTTAATGTTTTACATGTATCAATATACGGGCTTCCTTAGGTCATTGTTAGCTACGCAAGTGCAGTAACACCTGTTCTGGCACGCTCTGGCAACTGCTGAAAATCTGAAATGAACTTATTTCTGACAGGTAGCAGAAAAATTTTGCGAATGGTTGTTTGAAAAGCATTACAATCAAAATAAATTTCCTTTTATGCAAGATGATCTATGTTACGTGTGAGAATGTGTGATGAATTTCTTAAACCATAGTGTGTTTGACTTGCATTGAAAACTTAACACTTTGAGTCCTCAAGAAGAATTTCGAGCCTAGAAAAACAGACATTTATGTCATTATTGAAATTTTACTGGCACGTTTTTGTGTGATGTGTCATGAAGTGGAACACATGCAAAGAAAGACCAATATTACAAGTGAAAGCTTAGCTTTTCTTGTAGCTTATTAATCTTCGAGACCTGTATTATATGTGGAAGTGTAGTTTTTCTTGTACCTAGCTACACTATGTGCATTAATTTAAACCATTAACTTTTCCTATCTGTGTGTTTGCACTACATAACAGTAATGTTGCTATTGACTAACTAAGTCATACATCATTTATGCTCTGAATATCTGGTGTCATCTCCTGGAGAGACCACATGACATAAGGTATGATTTGCTTACAAAATCGTGTCGCAATCTCAATTTGAATGCTGCGGAAACTAACATACTATGTTTGGTGGAATTCAAATTTATACATTCGTAACACGAAAATATGGAGCATATCAAATTACGAAAATATACAGTGTACATGTTGCTCACATCAAAGATCTTTCAAAAACGTTTTATCTCTCTCTCTCTCTCTCTCTCTCTCTCTCTCTCTCTCTCTCTCTCTCTCTAAAGAACTGAAAAATTCTACGCCGGTCATTCAAAGGGTTGATAACTTTTACAATACCGAGGGAAAGTATACTGTCACTTAACATGGAAAATATGTATTTTCAACTGGAGAAACTGTGTTTTTAACCAGGAAATCCGGAAAAAAGGGATTTTTTCCCCCCATGTCCGCGTATACATCGTGAATACATCCAGGTATTGTCTTTTTATAAATTACGGTTAAAGATTTTTGTTCCTGAGCAAATGAGTAGTAAGGGAAGATTCTTCTAAATGCAAAATTTTCGATAAAACAATAATTGCTATTAAATTCTGCTGTATTATTTGCCAAATTATGGTATTCTATTTCAGTAAGAATTTTTGAACTATTAATGCTAATTACTCTGCAACTAAATGAGTGCAGAATTTGCTAACATATTTCCAGCATTTGCTGTATAAATGCTATAATTAATTATCCACATTTTTCCTCTGTTCTATCCGAAAGTTAGTAACTGGGTATAAATATACATGTGAATAATGATAACTAATGGAAATGATAATTAAATCAATACCTTAAGCTGTCGACAAACGTTGATGTACATCAATGGGGACAATTGAAAACGTGTGCCCCAACCGGGACTCGAACCTGGACTCTCTTGCTTACATGGCAGACACACTATCCATTTGACCCACCGAGGGCACAGAGGATAGTGCGACTGCAGGGATTTATCCCTTGCACGCTCCGCGTGAGACTCACATTCCCAACTTAATGTCCACACACTACATTCATAGTGCCCCTGCCCACTACACTCATTACTCGTGGCAGACAATCTTACCAAGTCCCGTAAGAGTTTCGGCAGTGCATGTGCATCCACACAGAAGAAGAAGGTTAGTGCCTGGTCTGAAAGAACAGATTCCATCTCCATATAGTTACAGCTAACTGGCCATTGACCTTCTTCTTCTGTGTGGATGTAAGCAGGAGATCCCGGGTTCGAGTCCCGGTTGGGGTACACATTTTCAACTGTCCCTGTTGATGTATATCAATGCCTGTTGACAGCTTAAGATATTGATTTAATTATCATTTCATTCTAGGGAGCTGCATGGTCACCGATGGTATCTGTTCTTTTGGACATGTCTGAAAGAACAGATACCACCTCTACAATGATAACTAAGTTTTTATCACAGTTTTTTGGTAAACTAAACTAATCACATGAATAACTTCTAACTAACCAAATGAATGTAATGGATAATAATGTCAAATTGCCTAAGTCTTGTGCTAATATTTGACATTTTTGATATCAAAAATAACACTATTGAAAATATTTGCAAAAAGAAAAATTTTGAGAAGAAGCAAAATGTAACAGGGGGAAGAGTCCACATGCATTCTTACAAGCTTCATGTGTGATATATTCTTGTGTAAAAATACAGAAAGTTATTGCCAGTGTTGACAGGCATTTTGAAAGTCTGAAGGTAGCAAGGATAAAATACAGGGAGCAAAAGGCTATTTACAACTTGTACAGAAACCAGATATCAGTTATAAGAGACTAAGGGCATGAAAGTCAAGCAGTGATTGAAGAAAAGAGTGTAACAGGGTTGTAGCCTATCCCCAATGTTAATTCAGTCTGTACATTGAGGGTTTCACAGGATAGAGTTGCATGGAGAACTGCATCCAACCAACCTTTGGACTACAGGCCCACTGCCACACAGTAAAACAAACAGTACACCTGCTACCTTTACATACTCAGCAAATATTGTGAGTGAGTGGAATAAGTGTGAACCAACATACATACTTAATGTGTGTAAACTTTCTTTATGTAGAAATAATGACAAAACCAAAGCGCAAGCTTAGAAGCAATTTCAAAAATGGGACACAGGACAGTAAACTATTGACAACTGCATTTATTACCTTAGGCTATGCTACACGCAAGTGTGCTACAATAATATAACTTAATTGTATCTATTTTCTCTTTTTGATATCTTCTCACAGCAGGAGAAAAGGGTATTGCAAACAAACTATCACTGCTAGTCCCTCTATTTTATGGGAGAGGGACTATTTCTGTCCATAGAGTAATTTAACAATTTTCCTTCAGTCTGAACTGATACTGAAGTTTAGGCTGATAACACAATGGCACCCACATTTGACTTCTTTTTCAACAATCGACAAGGGGTAAATTCAAAGAATATCTCTGGTGCTGAAGCTTCAGGAGGAAATGGTTTGATGTATGGATACTGTACAGTACAAAGTGGCCAGTTGTTTTACAAACACTTTTATTAGTTCTGTCATACATATATACAAATGTACAATAATGTTTGGAGGAAAATTATTTAAGAAGAACCATTTAAGTCACTCAGTGAGAGGAACAATGATAATTTCACTCGTCCCACAAGAGGCATGCTGAATGAAACTACACTATTAATTTCCACAAAATGTTTAACAAATTAATAGAAAAAAATCAGTATGAATGTAAATTCTTGGAAATAAAGGATGCTAGATATTCTCTGGTAGAAATGCTACTCTTCAGTAGATGAATTCTATCAGGATTAACTGATGAAATGCTTCATGGATCCCATTTGAAGTGGAGTCTTCAGGAATGTGTGCTAGAGTGCAGTGATAGTGTGTACTCCCCCTACATCATTCCCTTGAGAACTAGATTGTAGTGACTGATATATAGAGAGGCCTGAGGCTTAGGTTTGAAAGGTACATATGACTTTGGTTGTGAGCTGATTAAATAAAACCAACATATGTGGGGGAAAAAAAATCTTTAGCATAGCCCATGGTCTATGTTTTCATTGCAAAGTTTCCTGTGTATTTACCACATGGCATTACAACTTGTGAACACTGCTTTATGGTTCATCTATTTCCACCTTTGTACATAAATCTTGGTGTGTGTGTGTGTGTGTGTGTGTGTGTGTGTGTGTGTGTGTGTGTGTGTGTGTGTGTGGGGGAGGGGTGGGGGGGAATTCAACATGTGATCACTATGTAACTATTTATTTTGCTCTCTCTCCCTCGCCCCTTAAAATCTTTGTTGTGGTGACAGAGCGATCTGCAGTGCAGCCAGAATCAAGGTTACTGTGCAGCCAGAATCTACAGCATTTACACGAATCTAAGCCGCACTTTTTTTCCAGTTTTTGTAATCCAAAAAGCTGCCTGCGGCTTAGAATCGAGTGCAAAGTAAGCGGAAGTTCTGAAAAATGTTGATAGGTGCCGTCACAACTAACGTCTGCCATCAAATATATGTAGCGCTACACAGGCATGCTTTTCAGGCACAAAGATAAATACTGGCGACAAAACCTCTGCGTCAGTAAACAAATTTTAAAAAAAGGTGGAAGACGAGCTTTTTTCTCCGCCCCGAGTTTCGACCACTGCATTTTCATACGTTATCCAATGAAGTAAATACAAATTCCGTATTGTTGATCTTCGAATGTAACAGCATTTCAATGTACTATGAAAATACCCTCAGACTTCAAGAAGAATATAATAATTCCAATCCCAAAGAAAGCAGGTGTTGACAGATGTGAAAATTACCGAACTATCAGTTTAATAAGTCACAGCTGCAAAATGCTAACATGAATTATTTACAGATGAATGGAAAAACTGGTAGAAGCTGACCTTGGGGAAGATCAGTTTGGATTCCGTAGAAATTTTGGAACACGTGAGGCAATACTGACCTTACGAGTTATCTTAGAAGAAAGATTAAGGAAACTCAACCTACGTTTCTAGCATTTGTAGACTTAGAGAAAGCTTTTGACAATGTTGACTGGAATACTCTCTTTCAAATTCTAAAGCTGGCAGGGGTAAAATACAGGGAGCGAAAGGCTATTTACAATTTGTACAGAAACCAGATGGCAGTTATAAGAGTCGAGGGACATGAAAGGGAAGCAGTGGTTGAGAAGGGAGTAAGACAGGGTTGTAGCCTCTCCCCGATGTTATTCAATCTGTATGTTGAGCAAGCAGTAAAGGAAACAAAAGAAAAATTTGGAGTAGGTATTAAAATCCAGGGAGAAGAAATAAAAACTTTGAGGTTTGCCGATGACATTGTAATTCTGTCAGAGACAGCAAAGGACTTGGAAGAGCAGTTGAAGAGAATGGACAGTGTCTTGAAAGGAGGGTATAAGATGAACATCAACAAAAGCAAAACAAGGATAATGGAATGTAGTCGAATTAAGTTGGGTGATGCTGAGAGGATTAGATTAGGAAATGAGACACTTAAAGTAGTAAAGGAGTTTTGCTATTTGGGGAGCAAAATAACTGATGATGGTCGAAGTAGAGAGGATATGAAATGTAGACTGGCAATGGCAAGGAAAGCGTTTCTGAAGAAGAGAAATTTGTTAACATTGAGTATAAATTTAAGTGTCAGGAAGTCGTTTCTGAAAGTATTTGTATGGAGTGTAGCCATTTATGGAAGTGAAACGTGGCCGATAAATAGTTTAGACAAGAAGAAAATAGACGCTTTCGAAATGTGGTGCCACAGAAGTATGCTTAAGATTAGATGGTTAGATCACATAACTAATGAGGAGGTATTGAATAGAATTGGGGAGAAGAGGAGTTTGTGGCACAACTTGACAAGAAGAAGGGATCAGTTGGTAGGACATGTCCTGAGGCATCAAGGGATCACCAATTTAGTACTGGAGGGCAGTGTGGAGGGTAAAAATCATAGAGGGAGACCAAGAGATGAATACACTAAGCAGATTCAGAAGGATGTAGGCTGCAGTAGGTACTGGGAGATGAAGAAGCTTGCACAGGATAGAGTAGCATGGAGAGCTGCATCAAACTAGTCTCAGGACTGAAGACCACAACAACAACAACAACAACAACATGAGAGAATGCCCACTAATGGCTGTTCCAGCTCTACAGCTGTCGATCTCATCAGTGTACAGCACACTTTGATATTGAAGTTTTTTGTTTTTTTTTTCCATCCTTGTGATCTGGGCAGTCAAGCCAAGATACCCATTCCCTGTGACACACAACATTCTGCTACCGCACTGCCTGGTAATTGCTGAATAATGCCCAGAGCTTGAGATGATGGAGGATAGGTGGCGCATACCAGTTCCCAGCTCAGGAACCTTGGCATCATCCTGTCCCAACAGACGAATGCTGACCCCTTGAGTGTGACCAAAACTGTTCCTCACAATTCAGCATAACTATTTAAAACATTTTCTTAGATGCGATTGATAAGTGATAATCTTAACAGTAGTATAATAGGGCTGATATAAGAAAAACTTAATTTTTAATCTATTGCTTACCTGCAAAAGAGTGGAACTTAAACATGTAGTTCTGGCTGTGAATTCAGCCTGAATGTTTATGCGGACTCAGAAACTGAACAAATCAAATTGCCAGATATTCCTGTGTCTGACCCAAGATCATTCTTCATATGCTGTATTAAATACTATTTGACAAAATTTTGTCATTGCAGACAAGACTTCCAGAATTTGTGTCCATGTTACTTCTGCTTGGCATCCTCTTGCAAGGTGCAGTACAGTAATGTCCTTGTTTGCTGATTGACTGTGTAGAACAGTAAAGTCCTGGTTTGCTGATTGGTTGAGACAGATAAAACAGTGATGTCATCTGTCAACCAAAGAAGACTTTACTGTATGTAGAACCTACCAGATGGTTGGGGTGGCATCTATGTACAGTAAAGGCCTTGTTCCCTGACTGGCTGAAAGAATGACCTGATTAATGTTTCTTTTCAGCCATTCACCAAACAAGGTCTTTCCTGTCCTGCACAGATAATCAGCAAACAAGGACTTCACTGTCCCGCACATCACACAGGAAGCCAAGCAGAGCAATATGGACACAAACTGTGTGAAGACTCATCTGCACAAACAAAACTTTTTCAAAGAAAAGGAGCATATGTTCATGGGGTAGACATGTGAATATCTTGCAATTTCATTTGTTGAGGCTGCATTCACAGCTGCCAAATCGTCTATGGTATTTCACAATAAGTCTTGGCTAATGAAGAGATGTTACAGTTCCAGGCTTTTGCAGGTAAGCTATGCATTAGAAATTAAGTTTTTTTATATTATGGGTATTACTCTAGTGTGCAGATTATTACATACCAATTGCATCTAGGAAAACTTTTAAAATAGTTATGCTGAATTTTGAGGATGACTAACAATTTTAGATGTTTTTTTGCAAAATTTCCATTACTCTTGTGAAAACATAAGAAGCATCCTCAGCATATGCTGCAACAAAACTTTTTCTATGAAAAAGTATCTGAAACTGTGTGTCCACACATTGTATGCAAATGTAATTTATCTTGGGTTTTTGGCTGCACTTGCTGCATCCACATTTATACTGATTTCAGTATGTGCCTTTGGCAACTGAAATGATGTAGAAAATCTCATCGTTTTCAGGTGAGCAATTGAGCTGTAAGCATTTTGGTTTTTGGTAAAACTTAGAGTGGACATCATTGCATTTTTTGTTGTGTATTTACAGTATATGTACACAGTAAGCCCTTGGCATAAAAATACTCCTCAGGGACATGACCATTATGTTTCTAACATACATTTTCTGAATTTACCTTGGAAAACATTTAGAAGAAATGTACATTTGAATAAGTTGTGAGAACGTGAGTGATAGGCTGCAATCTTACAACAATCTTTACTTGCATTTGCATTTGTTGGCTTTGCCAAATTGTCACATTTCATCCTAACCTAGATTCCTGCTGTGATGCATATCAGTCTGTCAAAACAACAATGCTTTTAGGACGGGGGATGGAGTGGGAGCAAAATTGATAGTTACATAGTGTCCACTTCTTGTATTCTCACCCCCACCACTCTTCTGCAATGTGTGTGTGTGTGTGTGTGTGTGTGTGTGTGTGTGAGTGAGAGGGGGGGGGGGGGGGTGGAGAAGAGAGAGAGAGAGAGAGAGAGAGGAGAGAGAGAGAGGGGGGGGGGGGGGGGTCAGGCAGAGAAATGCACGAGGTGCCCACTGTGTAACAAGCGATTTTGCTTGCACCTCCTCCCCCCTCCTCAAATTGTTTTAGTGTTGATAGACTGATATGCAGTGCAGGCAGAATCTAAGTTAGTCTGTTGGTGCTGGCATCTAGTGGATCACTCTGAAAGTTATCTCTGCACTTTCTATAGACAGCAAAGTTTAATAAAGCAGATACACTGTGTCTGAAGTTAATTTTGTTGGTATGTAATTAACAGATCATTTTGTCTTTCATACTGAAAAAGCTAAATAATAAAGTATCTTCACAAGCCTCCTCCATAACTTTCAAGAATTTTTATACAGTTCACAGCTTAACCTATAGTCTCAGACCTAGTACTGAGGTTATGTTGTATACAAATTTTCATGATGTTATTGTCTTTAATGTACTGGTGAGACTAATTTGTTTAAGTAATTGACATTTTCAGGCATGAAGTGTGGCATGGTCAGAAACTATAAAGAAGTTGTAGGGGGTGATGGACACTCTTTAAATATGATGAACGTGCAATGGAAAATGCTATTGCAGAGCACAGGAGATGTGGCAGAAATATAAGGTAAACAGCGGAAGAGTATGGTGTTTCAAGAACTACACTGTCAAATAGGGCAATTCAAAAATTTAAGAAGAAACATGGGGGTTAGCAGGTTTTAAGTGAGGAGCATGAAAAATTAATAGTAGAAAGAATTTTCACTTTTGCAGAGTGAGGGGAACTTCCTCAAAGTGATAATATTAGGGACACAGTAAAAATGTTTTTTGATTCAAATGGATATCATATGAAGAAATTCAAGAACAGTAGACCTGGAAGGGATTGCATTCAGAATCTCTTTCATCAACATCCTCATCTCACATTTTCTGTTTCAGAAGATGTGACGAGATCAGGTACAGCTGTTGATGAAGACTGCCCCATTGTATACTTCAAAAACTTGGTAGCTAATGTGAAATACATTCCTCCAGAAAGGTTTCTAAACTGTGATGAAACAAATTTCACAGATGACTGGATCTTCCAGGGTCATTGTAAGAAGAGGATGATGAGATACAGAAAGAGTTATTGACCACAGCAAACAGTCAACCAGTGTATTGTCTGCTGTATCTGGAAATGAAGAAATGCTCCTCCCCCCCCCCCCCCCCCCCCCCCTCTGCCCTCATGTCTCCTCCCCCAGTTTATTGTGTATAAGATTGTGAGCCCAAGACTATCCAACTTGGGCAGAAGGTGGTTTTGATGGCTATTACTATGGAACAAGTAAACCTGCTTGGTTTGACATGCAATTATTTGAAGAATGGTTTGTCAAATTAGCTCTGCCATGCTCGAGAAGATTTGATGGAAGAAAAGTTGTTATAGGGAATGGTCTTCCAAGTCATCTCTCCCAGGAAGTGATAAGTTTGTGTCACTCATAGTGCTGCCTCCAAATTCTAGACATTTTACATGGCCCCTGACTGTTGTGTATTTAGGCCCATTAAAACAGCATGGAGGGTTGTTTTGGTGAAGTTGAAGAAACTGTCCAAGTGCTGTCTGCCTAAAGTCCAGTAATAATAATAATAATAATAAAAAGAGCATGTGTCATAATACCAGTAGATCCTGAGAAAGTGCTGCAGAAAATTCCAATGAGAGTTCAGCACTCCAAGTCTGAGTCCACTGGAAGCACAGGTAGGAAACTGATTTTCCAACCAGATATGAGCATTTTGCCTGCAGATTTTGACCTGAATATTTCCACAACTTCTACCACCCATAACAGTATTTTCAAACACCAGTCTTCCACTAATACCCAACAGGTTGAAGTGTTACCAGTAATGGGAGAGAGGAGAAGCAGTGATGGAGACATTCAAATTCCTGCAGTTACAAAGGGAAGTAGTGAAGTGAAACCTCAATTTGCACTATCAGCAAGGGGACAAACCAGACTTTATTGTGATGGAATTCATCACAGAAGAAGACCATTGAACAAAACTCTGTGTGTGAGAAATAATGGGCATACAAAAGGATAAGATGATTTAAATAAAATTTCAATGGAAAAAATGACAGTGTTCCATTTCCCTGAAGTACCTGACAACCGAGATGTTCTGTACACAAATAGAGTATGGAAAATTGATGTGTATCTAGACACAGGGGAGAGGAAGGTTTCTCTCCCCAACACTGCCGAAGAATCTTGATATTACAAAAGTCAAGTAAGTGAAAATTAGCAATGAACAGTATAGCAAAGCTGCATATAGATTTTTAAGATTATTTATTTCATGTATTAGTGTATTAAAATTCTCACATTTTCAGGAAAAGGTTCTGAATGTAACATAAAAATATTCTCTACCAAACTTTGTTATATTATATATAAAAACAAAGATGAGGTGACTTACCGAACGAAAGCGCTGGCAGGTCGATAGACACACAAACAAACACAAACATACACACAAAATTCAAGCTTTCGCAACAAACTGTTGCCTCATCAGGAAAGAGGGAAGGAGAGGGGAAGACGAAAGGAAGCGGGTTTTAAGGGAGAGGGTAAGGAGTCATTCCAATCCCGGGAGCGGAAAGACTTACCTTAGGGGGAAAAAAGGACAGGTATACACTCGCACACACGCACATATCCATCCACACATACAGACACAAGCAGACTATAGTGGTCTGGACTACAATAAACAGTTTTCTACTTACTACACTTTGTTGTGTTATTTCCCTTTTTAAAAAAGCAAAATCTCTGTTGCACTTCACCTCCATAGTGAACTAAAGGTTCATTGCAGCACAAATGTGGGGCAGGGAGTGAAGTAGGACAGTTCTTCACCCCACAGAAAGTCCCTCTAATTAATATATGTGACAAATGAGAACACATACTGTAACACATCATTAGAAATTACATATTTAACGTTTCATAAAGTATGGAAACAAAATTGATGGGTAAATCTACTAAAAACCTTGAAAGAATGTGTGTATATACATGATGAGTCACTGACTATTGCCACTTAGAATAACTCCGAAGGGACAAATGTTGCAGGCGGCAAGGGGGACCATAATATGATGGTTTTTTGTTGCTAGGTTGGGTCACGTCAGATATATGAAGGTCAACTTTGTTTTTTTTAAATGGGATGCTATAGTTGGGTACTTCCCATGTGAAGTTGCTAGTCTCTCATCGGGTGCCTCCCCAGGTGGCGGATTGGGGAACGTTCACCAGATATGGTGGACACCAGGGAAATAAAATACCTGGGGCGGACCAAAACTAGCAAAACAACAACTGCTGCCTTGCAGTTGGGAGTTGGGTCTCCAAAGGCTAAAGGTAGAAAACCCTGATTAAAAATCACCCGTCCCCCGGTAGGGGTTAGATGCAGAGTTGACCGCCCGCTCTATGAAAAAACAATTGTTACGAAACTTCTACGAAGTGAAGTCGGACGGATGAAGGAAGACGGACCTGGCATGGAAAAGAACAAAGAGGATGGAATACAAGTGAATGCAAGAGGGAAAATAAGGAAGAAGAGAAATGTAAGGTGTAGATCAGATCTATATATTGGTACTTGGAATGTGAGATCCCTATATCGACCAGGAGCACTGAAAGTGATGTTGGATCAAATAATGAATCTGAAGCAAAGTTTAATAGCATTACAAGAAATTAGAAGGACAGGGAGTGGGCTTTTAGGAAAGCTGCAGCGAAAGAAATCATGAGCTGGGGACAGGATTTGTTGTACACCAGCAATTAAAGCATTTGGTAATAGGGTTTACACACATTAGTCCAAGATTATCAACACTCAGGATAAAGGGGAAATTCTTTAACTATTCCATAGTTAATGCCCATGCACCAACAGAAGAAGAGAAAGAAGTATTCTATGAATCTTTGGAAAGAGTTTATAATGAGTGCCCAGGGCATGATGATAAAATAATAGCCAGAGACCTAAATGTTCAGGTGGGGAAAGAACAGATTTATAGACCGATAATTGGCCCCCACAGCAAACATGCAACAAGTAATGAGAACAGAACAAGGCTTATACTGTTCGCAGCACCTAGAAACATGGTAATAGGATCAACACTGTTCCCACATAAAGAAATACATGAATGAACATGGAACTCACCAGATGGAAACACAGTAAACCAGATCGTCCATGTGTTGACAGATTTGAGACACAAATCAGACCTATTGGATGTGAGGAGTCTCAGAGGCTCAAAGATAGATACAGATCATTTTCTGGTATGAGCATGGGTGTGGGCAAGGATTATAATATAACAACTTTAGAATCAGTGGAAGTTAGAGAATACTATCAGGAGAAGATAACTGAGATTCTGGAAAACATTGGAGAATATAACAATATTGAAGATCAGTGGGAAGCAATAACAAAGACGGTGGAGACATTGGGAAGAGAGATACTTGGAATTGGGACAAGACAAGTAAGACCATCATGGTTTGATACTAAAGCAAAATAGTAACTTAAGAAAAGAACAAAGCATATAGAAGGACATTGCAATCACACTGTACGAGGAGGATAGTAGAAGAATACAAAGAAAAATGGAGGATTGAAAAGAGGACTCACCAAAGAAAAAAGAGAGAATGGATGAAAGCATGTGTCAAAGAAATGGAGCTCATGAGAAGCAAAAATGAAATAAGAAAATTTTGTAGAGAGGTGAATGTGGCACGGAAGCCTTTTGATAGTAAAACAAGCTTAATAAAAGATGAGACAGGGAATATAATAAGTGAAGAGAAGGGAATTAGCGAAAGATGGCGCAGGTATTTTGATAGTCTCCTCAACCCTAGAATAACTACACCAGGGAATCCAGCAGAAATGAATGGGGAAGAGGATCCAGACAACAACATTACCCCACCAAATATAGAAGAAGTGAAAACTGCCATGAAGAAATTGAAAAACCACAAGACGGTAGGACAAATGGTATTCCAGCAGAACTGTTTAAGCAAGGAGGCAGAGAGCTGGAACAAAGCCTTCTGAAAATGGTCACCAGAATATGGGAAGAGGAGAAAATGCCCCAACAATGGGGGGTATCATATGCCCTATATATAAGAAAGGAGATAAGATGGAGTGTGGTAATTACAGAATGATCACACTACTTAATTTGGGATATAAAATATTCTCTAATATACTATTCGACAGAATACTCCCAATCATACAGAGGGCGACGGGGCCGTGCCAATGCGGATTCCTTCCTGGGAAGTCAAGTATAGATCAAATATTCACCTTAAGACACATCTGGGAAAAAACAAACGAATATGGGGTTGGCATGCATCACCTCTTTATAGATTTCAAAGCAGCTTGTGATAGCATAAATAGAGAGCAGTTATATCAAGTTCTAGATGAACTGGGAATCTCGAGAAAGGTGATAAGGCTGGTGAGAATGACAATGAGTGAAACACAAGGTAGTGTAAGAATAGGAGGAATGATGTCTAATACATTGAGTATTAAAAACGGAGTGTGACAAGGTGATGCATTGGCATGTCTTCTCTTCAAAGCCACCCTGGAGAAGGTGATGAGAAACGCAAACCACCTGCATTGGGAAACAATCTTCTATAAATCAGTGCAGATACTGGCCTATGCAGATGACATAGTCTATATACTTAAATGTGTACTCTTAGCCAAAGCTAATCTCTGCAATCTCCACACAAGTGCAGACTGTCACAACTATAACACAAGGAACAAGAATGATCTCCACATAGAACAAGTAAGAAGAACACGAACTCAGAAGCATGTAAGCCACATGGGCATTGAGCTCTATAATGCACTGCCTCAGTACATTAAAGATTTAAAGGACAATACAAATTTTAAATTGGAACTTAGAAAATTTTTAATTGATAAATGTTGCTACTCAGTAAACGAATATCTTGAAGACCAAGAAAATGACTTTACAAACTAAACTAACCTCCAAAATTTTCTATCTTTGTTTGTTTCAGCTTTTATTATACTTTACCATCTATAGAACTAGTTACATATTGTTACTGAGAAACAAATTACTATAAACCATTTATGTGGAAAGAAACTGTAAGTTTGCTGTCATTCATTATAGACAATTTCATTTTGTACATTCTATATTTTAATTTCTGTGTATGACAAATCCAGTTGTAGACAATTTCATTTTGTATATCCAATATTGTTTATTTATATGTATGACAAGTCCAATATCGTTTGTACGATGACACAGATGCTAAATAAATAAATAAAATAAATAATAGCAAGAACCCAAAAAGCAATGGAAGAGACATTTACAGCTCTCGAACAGGATAGTAGGAACATGGGGTTAATTATTAATAAACAAAAAACAAAATATATGGCAGCTGGAAAAGCACATAGAGAAAATATGCCAAATGCAATAACAGTGGGCAATTATACGTTTGAGAGAGTTGAACATTTCAAGTACATGGGCTCGACAGTTATACATCTAAATGATACCTCCTATGAAATCAAGCAGAGATTAATACTAGCCAATAGAGCCTATTTTGCCCTAACAAGACTTCATCCTCAAGGCTCCTAACTTGTACCACTAAATTAACTATCTATAAATCGCTTATACAACCAGTGCTTACATATGCCTCTGAAGCGTGGACGTTCACAACTAAAGATATTGAAACACTGGATGCATTTGAAAGAAAGGTACTCAGACGAATTATCGGCCCAATCTGTGAAAGAGGAAGATGGAGGCGGAGATACAACCATGAGTTGTATATAATATACAAAGACTAACCCATCAGAAGGATAGTGAAATCCTCCAGATTGAGGTGGGCGGGACATGTGGCTCGCATGAATGATACAGAAGTACCAAAAAGAATATTACAAGGCAAGCCAGGAGGGCAGAGAGGACATGGTTGACCAAGAGCCAGATGGGAAGATGGTGTAATTGAAGATCTTAGGAAGATGGGTATAGAAACTGGCGAGTATTGGCAAAGGACTGAGAGAAATGGAAGGAAATTGTATAAGAGGCCAAGGCTCATCATGAGCTGTACGGCCAATAAAAAAGAAGAAGAAAGTTTGGTACTTATTTTCTGATAGCGGCTATCAAAATGAATCCAATGATGTGTAAAAGTAAGGTCTTTGAAGGTCAATAAAGGTCAAAAAGGTGGCATGAACGTCCATTTACAGAGAGTGTTTGAAGTGATGACCATCGGTATCAATGCAGTGCTGCAATCTTCTTATCATGGATTGAGTGGTATTCCGTATCACATTGGCACTTATAGCAGCACATGCTCTCACAATTCTCTCTTGTATATCGTGCAAATAGTAAATATTTGCCGGATACAGCATATCCATCTAACATGCCATTGATTTTGTTTGCAATACAACACTAATAGGAATGGTAAGACTAGTATCGTCGAATCAAGCAAATGTGAATGACGTATTCCTGCGAAGAACAAGTCGATATGCTTCTCATTTACAGAGAATGCCAATGAAATTCAGTGACAGCTAGAAATGTATACGCTGAAAGGTGTCCTCAACATACTCACCCTACACATTGTACATTTAAATATGTGAATGATAAATTGAGAACAACTGGATCTTTAATCCATCAGAAACATATCTGGCAAAGGACAGCTACTAATGAGGAAACAGAAATTGGTACTCTTGCCACTGTGGTTCTAGATCCTTGTGTTAGTTTGCATCAAATTGCAAGGGACTCTGGTATGAGCCAGAGCACTAGTGTTCATGTTATGCATCACCATAAAAATCATCCTTACCATATCAGTCTCCACCAAGAATTAACTGGTAGGGATTTTATGCATCAGATTGAATTCTGCCAATGGGCTCAACTTCAGATTCAGAGGGATGACACATTTATTAATCTGATTTTATTTACTGATGTGGCTACATCCATGAAGCATGGAAATGTTAATTTGCACAACATGCATTATTGGGCAAATGAAAATCCATGTTGGCTGTGGCAAGTTGCACACTAAAAGCCAGTGTCGGTGAATGTATGGTGTGGGATTCTGGAGGGCAGAATTATAGGCCCCTATTTCATTGAAGGAAATCTTAATGATAGGAAGTACACCACATACCTGCAAGAAACATTAGGTCTGTTATTGGAAGAAATACCTTTAGGAACAAGGAACAGACTGTGGTATCAACATGATGGGTGTCCGGGACATTTTTCGCTGATGACTAGAAACGAGTTGCAGAGACAATTCCCAAATCGTTGGATTGGATGAAGAGATGTGTCGTGGCCGGCTTATTTGCCTGACTTGACGCCTCTGAATTTTTCGCTGATGACTAGAAACGAGTTGCAGAGACAATTCCCAAATCGTTGGATTGGATGAGGAGATGTGTCGTGGCCGGCTTATTTGCCTGACTTGACGCCTCTGAATTTTTGTTGTGGGGATTAGTGAAAGACATTGTTTATAAAGACATTCCAACTACACCTGAAGATATGTGAGAGAGAATTGTCAGAGCATGTGCTTCAATAAGTACCGATGTGATAAGGAATACCACTCTATCCATGATAAGAATATTGCAGCACTGCATTGATACCAGTGGTTATCACTTCGAACACCTTCTGTAAATGGGCGTTCATGCCACCTATTTGACTTTTGTTGACCTTCAAAGACATTACTGTAACACATCATTGGATTCATCTTGATAGCTGCTATCAGAAAATAGGTACCAAACTATAGCATCACATTTAAAAAAACAAAGTTGACCATACGTCTGAAGATTATATATAAGAGTGATTATAATTAGAAGAAAAATAAATAGTTACAAACTGTAGCAATAAATGGTGCTGTAAGTGCCATAATTTAATAGTGGTCAACTACATATGATGAAAGAATCATACAATGCCTAAGCTGTATGTTTGATGTTAAACAGACTATACTACTCAGTGTACATGGGTGTATAGGTGTGATACAGTTAGTTACATAAGCCCATCCACCATGGCAAGATCATATTAAATCGTATGGGAAGAATTGGTTTTTAATTGTCCTGAGGCCAAGAACCGCATAAAAAGCATCAATCAAACTCAAACTGGATTATTAATGTCCGTGTGACTGGAGCAAAACATGTTCAATATGATGACCACCATTTTCTGCAACAAGTTGAAATTGAGAAACAGCGTGTTCCACAACTGATCCAAAGTGTTTCTGGGACCACCTTCAGAATGTGTTGCACAGTGCATGCCTTCAATGCAGCTAAGTTTCCAATTGGAACACTGAACACATCTTTCAGATAGCCCCACAGCCAGAAGTCGCACAGATTAAGACCAGGTGATCAGGATGGTCTGGCTGTAGGGAAATGGCAGCTGATAAGTCTAGCATTCCTGAAATGGCACTTCAGCAGCTGCTTAACTGCATTTGTAATGTATGGAGATGTGTCATCTTGCATAAAAATGATCCCATCCACATATCCACACTGTTGGAGAGGGGGAATGATGTGGTTGCACAAAAGACACTCATAACACGTACCAGTGACAGTACAGGTAACAGGACTGAAAGCACCTGTCTCTTTGAAAAAATATGGCCCCATGATAAATGATGTAAACATGCACCGTACAGTGACCTCTTCAGGATGAAGTGGTACCGGTTGATTTACATGTGATTTTCTGTTGCCCATATTTGACAATTCTGTGTACTGACATATCCTGTCAGATGGAAGTGTGCCTCATCTGTCCACAAAATCTTCCATGGCCAATCGTTGTCCACTTCCAAGTGAGCAAAAAATTCTAAAGCAAATGTCTCTCTGGCTGGCAAGTCAACAGGAAGCAACTCATGCACATGGGTAATTTTGAATGGTTAGCAAAGAAGAATGTTTTGTAGGATTTTACGCACCGTGCTCACGGGTATGTCCAGTGTTCGTGCAACTCTCCATGCACTACATATCTGCACACCACCACTCGTTTGCTCCTGCATTGCTGTGGCCACTGCTTCCATTGATGTTGATTCAATTTGTTTTCTCCCTCTACCAGGTTGCACACCAAACGAACCCGTCTTTTGGAATTTCGGAATCATTTTCTCCAGACCCATGGCAGTCATTGGACCAACTCCTTTTTTCATTCCCTTCAGTGTCCAGAACTTCTAAATAGCAATGTATACACAGTCATCATTCTTGTAATACAGCTTTACAAACGGGATGTGGTCCTGCATTGAGAGAGTGATGGCGAACGTCGCAAATGTGAAAGGAGGAAGAGCTGTGTACCCGGCATATTTATACCAACTTCAATGGGTTGTGCGCATAACTGCTGTTTTCATTTACATATTCTGACAGATACAGCACCATCTGTTGATCAATTTTCACACTATGTTTTTCTTATGTCATAAGTTTTCTCCCTTCTTCGATAATATTCTGATATATTTTGACGTCATTCTGACCAGTGGTGCTATTTCTGCAGCATTGTGAAAGTTTAATTTTAATCACCCTGTGTGTATGTGTCATCGTATAGTATGGAAACAAAATTGATATGACACAGCTGAATAAGTAATTATGAGAAAAAGACATATAATGCCAGTAACTATATTTGCACTTCCAGGTAAACTACATCGAACACAACAACCGAGGAACATTATGTGACACACGTAAACTCAGAGTGTACAATAGCGCCAGAGAGGTCTATTGTATTTCACATGATGCACTTTGCCGCAATCTCACACGAAATACATTGTTCACACAATTCCAACACCCCCCTTTCAACATACATTTTGTGGTTTGCCTTCACAAGATAAACCAAATAGCCCCACAATCTTTTCAAACTTCTCTTTGTCCTAGGGTTTCGTCAAAAGATCAGTGGACATGTTTTCTGTGTGCAGCAATGTTCTGTCGCTCTATATAGTCTCGAATAAAATGGTGCCTTCTATCAATATGTTTTGTCCTAGCACTAGTGAAATCATTTTTAGCTTGGTTAATGGCTCCTTTATTGTCACAGAAGATCATTATAGTTTCTACGATTAAATTGGGTTTTATTTCTCATATTAATGTTCTTAGCCATGATGCTTCCTGTGTAGTGTAAGATAGTGCCATATAATTGACCTCTATGGTACTCAATGCAACAGATTTGTGCTTTTGACAGGACTAAGAAATGAGGCCACCCATTAATTTAAAGCAGTAGCCAGTAGTGGAGTGCCTATCTCCCAATTCACTCCCCCAGTCCGCATCACTGTAGCTTTCTAGTTTTGCATTACCTCTCTATGGTATCTTAATTTGTGGTTTGAAGTTCCTTTTAGATATTGTAATATCCTTTTTAGAGCTTTCCAGTGCTTTTCCTTTGGGTTTCTGCAAAATCTGCTCACTGCATTTGTGGCAAGAACAAAGTCGGATCATGATGTTTGAGACCAATATAATAGACTCCCAACTGCTTCTAAGTATGTAACATTCTTATCACGTCTCATTTATACTTAACTTCACTCCTACTTCCATTGGAGTAGTTATGAGTTTACAATCACTTATACCAAATTTCTTTAAGATTTTTGATTTATGCTCAATTCTTGTCTCTATTCATCCTTAGTGATGTGCATACACAAATTACATTTAACTTCTCCAAAATCATGCACCTTAAACTTGGTTTGCAGATGTTTCTTAAAAATTCTCAATTGGCTTTTATTTGCAGTCAGGACAAAAGAAGTTGTCCACCCATGTTGCCATTATTATTCTTATTATTATCTCTTCTCTTCCTCTTTTATAGTATATACTGGGATCTGCCTTAAGATTCCTTCATATTCATATTTATTAGAGTTTTATGTAGACATCAATTCCAGCAATGTCCACTCTAAGTCCGTAAATACTTTTTTGTAAACGGCAAATCCTTTCCCTTTCTGATCTGGTTTTCATGACTTCTTTTGGAGGAATGACATATATCTCCTCGTCCAATTTCCAATTTAAATATGCTGTTTTTACATCCATATGATGAATTGTTAAATTTTGTTTTGTTGCCAAGGCAGAAAAATATCTCAGTGAGGCACAGTTGACCACAGGTGAAAAAGTTTCTTTGCAATCTACCCCTTGTTTTTGCGAATATTCTTTGATTACAAGTTGTGCTTTATGTCTTGGTGATGAATTTTCGGGCTCTTCAAAGTGAATACCCACCTTGCCTGTAATGATTTCTTATATGCTGGTATATTTACCCATTCAAATGTTTCGTATTGAGATAAAGATTCCAATTCCCTCTTAATCACTTCTTTCCATTCTTGAGAGTTTGTGCCGCTCATTGCTTCTTCTGCTGTTGCTGGCTCATCATTAAAAGACTGGGCTGCATACATCTCAAAACCTGGATATTCTTTCGGCTTGTGATGAAGCAAGCTTGTTTTGCCATCTGCTTCCTTAAAATTCATTTTTTTTGTTTTTGAATTAATTACCATTGACATATATGAGTATAATCTGCATTTTCATAAGAGGGAAAGGTTGGCCTTCAGTTTGAAAGAATATAACACCAGATCTAATTTTGTGCTTAGTTTTATGCATGTAACTGATTTTATAATTTATTTTGACTATTCCTAGATAGTATCTTTTGTTATAGGGTGAAACCAGTAATTGTTTCATAGCTTGAAGTCTATTGCTGACGTATAAACAAATATAAATTCTGTTCTAATTATAAACATTTGGAAGATGAAATACTGGAAATCTTAAAGTATCTATGTGGCTCTCTTCAAAAACATGTTAGCAAAACCAGCCATTCATTAATTCCAAAGTAATTTTCAGTTTCATCAAAAGCAGTGTTTGCATAATGATATCTGTTAATTTCATCATTTAAACAAATAATCCTGCCTAACTCTTGTAGTAGAAGAAACTGTTAAAAAGAACCAATTTTTGATGTATTCAGTTAATTTATTCAGTTAAGTTTTAATTGTAATTTCTGTAAATTTAACTTCAGACAATGTGTAATTTCAGCAACTATTATTGTGAGGATATATAAGGGCCCGATTTTTTGGTCACGAGACAGTCACTCCACAGCTGAGTTTCAGACAGGAAACCTGTGTTAGTTAGAACAGCAACAATGCTTCAACTTAACTGTGAAATAAGTGTTACACAATTAGGCAGTGTGTTAAAACAATGAGAGTGTCTGCTCCATAAGTACTTTTCTATTCTTCAAGAACATGTGAATTACGTGGTTACGCTTTTACTGCTCATAGATGTTCAACAGTAAACTATTGTAGCAGTATGTGGATGTTCGCCTGAACATATAAATGAGGTTTATTGAAGGTTAAACAATAGTGCACTGGCCATATAACTGTGTATTATTGGGGGGTTGTAAACAGTGAAAGTAAAAGAGTTGCATGCCCATCCCCTATTTTTTCAGCCGTTACATCGACACTGAGGACAATCAACAAAGAGAGAAAGCAGGGAACGTTGTCACAGGTTTTGGTATGCAAGAGGAGTGCCTTACATTGTTCTCTTCATTTTGTTCATCCTCAAACTCATTGATCGTAAATAGTCTTCATTTACGTTTGACTGTGCTCTTCCTGTTCTTCACTTTCTCTTTCTTCACGTAAGGTTTGACTCTTGGAACTAGTTGCATTTAACTTGGTAGTCTTGCCCTCTTCAGAGTCCTTCCTACTTTCAAAGAATACTACATTTTTGTGTGCAACTATCTTTTTATTCAATGGATCCATTTATCTGTAGCCCTTTGAATCCTCACAATAATATACAAAAATATACTTTTTTAGCTTTTGGGTCCCATTTTCCTCTCAGCTGTTTAGGAATGTATGCCATTGCATCACACCCAAAAACCCTTATGTTGCTTAGGTCAGGTTTCCTACCAATATCTCATAGGGGGTTCCATTCCTTAATGCTTTTGTAGGTGATCTGTTGTTCAAATATATGGTAGTTGGTACCTCCTCTGCCCAAAAATCTTTTCATAATCCAGCATCAGTTATCATGCTCCTTGCTTTTTTTGACAATGGTCCTATTAGCCCTCTCAGCAACCCAATTTCGAGATAGGCTGTACCTTGTGGTAGTTTGATGCCTGATTACCATTTTTGCCAGAAGTGTCTTCAATTTCCGGTTAATATGTTCACTCCTGTTACCAGACATGATGATCTTAATCTCCATTCCCATCCACCTTCCGACCATATTACGATATTCCTCAAAAGTGTCACTCACTTGGTCTTTGGAACGAAGAAAATAAACATGAGTACATCGTGAATAATCATCAATAAGTGGAAGAAAATAACAACTCTCACCTATGGATTCACACTCCATTAGGCCGCATACATTTGTATGGATTAACTGAAAGACCACTGCAGATTTACTTTTACTAGTCTTAAAAAGCAGCTGCAATTGTTTTCCTTTTATTCATATTTGAAAAGGGACATTGGATACACTATAATTCTGTATTCCCTTTACCATATCCTTCGTTAAAGACAGACTCTTTCTATTTTGGTGTCCAAGTCTGTGGTGCCATAAAAAACTTTCTGCTAAGTATACTGAATGACTAACATTCCTAGGTTTACTGTCAATGGTATGCAGCTTAAAAGTACACCTGCAGTTTGTGGTATAGTGACTGTCGTTGCTGCTCTTGATCATGGGGTCCTGGGTTCAATTTCTGGCCGGGTTGGTGATTTTCTCTATTGGGGACTGGGTGTTTGTGTTGTCCTCATCATCATTATTCATGACAGTGGTGAGAGTGCGTTGTGTAAAAATTGGAACTTTGTACGGGTGCTGATGACTGCACAGTTGAGTGCCGCACAAACCAAACCAATTTAAAAATACCCCTTTTGTTACTTGATGTAGTTACATCATCACCATTTTCATTGATTACTCTTGCTCCATAGTCAAATTAAGTCGGGTGATGCTGAAGGAATTAGATTAGGAAATGAGACTCTTAAAGTAGTAAAGAAGTTTTGCTATTTGGGGAGCAAAATAACTGATGATGGTCGAAGTAGAGAGGATATAAAATGTTGACTGGCAATGGCAAGGAAAGCATTTCTGAAGAAGAGAAATTTGTTAACTTCGAGTATAGATTTAAGTGTCAGGAAGTCGTTTCTGAAAGTATTTGTATGGAGTGTAGCCATGTATGGAAGTGAAACATGGACGATAAATAGTTTGGACAAGAAGAGAATAGCTTTTGAAATGTGGTGCTACAGAAGAATGTTGAAGATTAGATAGGTAGATCACATAACTAATGAGGAGGCATTGTATAGAATTGGGGAGAAGAGGAGTTTGTGGCACAACTTGACAAGAAGAAGGGACCGGTTGGTAGGACATGTTCTGAGGCATCAAGGGATCTCAAATTTAGCATTGGAGGGCAGCATGGAGTGTAAAAATTGTAGAGGGAGACCAAGAGATGAATACACTAAGCAGATTCAGAAGGATGTAGGTTGCAGTAAGTACTGGGAGATGAAGGAGCTTGCACAGGATAGAATAGCATGGAGAGCTGCATCAAACCAGTCTCATGACTGAAGACAACAACAACAACAACAACAACAACTCTTGCTCCATGCATCTCAAAAGTGACTGTATTTCCCTTCTTGACAATTTCCTCTGCAGACAGTAGGTTAGTTGCAACATTTTTTACATAATGAACTTCATGTGCTGTAACAATAGTGGGTTAACAATTTACACTTACATGTAGGTTTAGTTTCCCAGCCAAATGACATTGGAGCTTGCTGCCATCAACAGTAGATATTCCCTAATGAGTCTTATCTTTAACATCATAAAGAAGAGATTTGTCTTTAACAATATGCAAAGATGCACCTGAGTCCAAAATCCATTCCAGTTGACAATTACCCGCATCTCCAAAAGAATAGAAACATGGGAGTGGCTTACCTTTATTATTGGTCCCTCTCTCTGGGCTATCAGCAACATACCTCTTTTGCTGTGTGTCTGACATTGGGTTTACTTTTTGTCTGCACTGAGATGCAATATGCCACTTGTTCTGACATCTATGGCAGCTCACTGATTTCTTCCATTTGTTTTTTGAATAAAAAGCAGATGCAGTTTCCTTCTCCAATACTTGACAGCTTGAAGTACTCTTTACATCCTCTGCACCTACGATTATGGGGCTGGAAAGCTCAGGTATACCGATCACAGTAACAGTGTTAAAGTGAAAATGATGTCCTGCCAACAGTAGTGTGCCTACCCACATGTCAGTGATATTCGTCTACACTCTCGCATTTTTTCAGCTGAGTGTTAATTAACTGACAAATAATCCTACTTTTCTTGTAAGACCTCCATCCTCAAATGCAATTTGTCCCAGACTTCTTTTGCCATCATATCTTTTTCAGCGTGAACATAATTCACGAGTCAACCAGTAATATCAACTTTGATTTTGCTTTCCGTCATTTATGTAATATTCATAATATTTGAGTGTACCTTGTTGTTTTTGTTATGTATGAAGAAGACTATATTAAACATGGAGTGAATGTTAACTAAGAAGGATTCATACCAAAACTGGAAATAGCTGAACCATAAGTTGTATTGGCGTATTGTAAATACATAGGAAACTTTGCAGTGGTGAACATAGACATGGGGCTAGCTCCAGATTGATCTGTTACTGTGGCCTTGTTTTTCAAAATTTGTTGGCTTTCTTAATTCACAACCATAATCACACATTTCAATCAAACTTAGACCTCAGGCTACTGTATAGATGAGTCACCACAACCAAGATTTTTAGGTAGGGGGGGAGTGCACACTATCACTGCACTCAAGAATATACTCCTGAGGGCTTGACTTCATGATGAGATCCACAAAATATTAATAAATTAGTAACTCATAGCTTTCTAAAGTCATCTGTTAATCCTGAAAGTATTCATCTGCTGAAGAGCAACATTTCTCCCAGAGAATATCATGTAACCTTCATTTTAAGGATGTAGATTGATACTGAACTTTTTGTATGAATTTGTTGAATTTTTGTGGAGATTAATAGTATAGTTTCATTTAGTGTGCTTCTTGTGGGAAGAACAAAATAATCTTTGTTTCCTGTATTGTGTGACTAAAATGGTTCTCCTTAAATAATTTTCCTCCAAATATTATTGTATATATGTATAGTGACAGAACCAATAAAACTTTATTTCTAAAACAGTTGGTCACTTTGTACTGCATAGTATCCATACATCTAACCATTTCCTTCTAAAGCTTCGGTACCTGAGATACCCTCTGAATTTGCCCTCTATAGATTGTTTGAAAAGATCATCAAATGTGTTTGTATTAATATAATTGACTTAAATTTCAGTATCAGCTCAGACTGAAGGAAAATTAGGGACTTCTCTATGGACAGAAATAGTGCCTCTTCTGACAAATAGATGAAGTAGGAAAGATGGTCTACTTTCAATACACCTTTCTTTTGCTGTGAGAAGATATTCAAAAGAGAACACAGACAGAATAAAACATCACAATTTTTATTTGTTTTAAGTTATATTGTTGTGGCACACTGAACTGTAGCACAGCCTCAGGGGATAAATGCAGTTGTCTACAGATTACTATCACATGTCTCACCTTTATCATTGCTTCTGTGCTTGTCTGGTTAGATTTTGCTGATATTTCTACTTATATATTTAAACACATTCAGTAAGTACGTTGGTTCATGCTAATTCTAATTCCTTACAGTATTTGCTGAGTATGTACATATAACAGACCAACTATATTACTGTGTGCTTTTGTTGTATTTGTGGTCTACAGTATGAAGACTGGCTTGATGCAGTTCTCAAAGCTATTCTATCCTGTGAAAGTCGCTTCATCTCGGAATAACTGCTGCAATCTACATCCTCTTGAATTTGCTTATAGTTTGCATCTCTTGTTCTCTTTCAATGATGTTACACCTCTCTCTCTCTCTCTCTCTCTCTCTCTCTCACACACACACACACACACACACACACTCACTCACTCACTCACTCACTCACTCTCCCTCCCTCCCTCCCTTTCTCCCTCTCCCCCCCCCACCCCATCTCTCTCTCCCTCCCTCCCTTTCTCCCTCTCCCCCCCCCCCCCCGACCCCATCTCTCCCCCCCTCCCTCCTGCACCCCCTCCCCCTTTCAGTACTCAAGTAATACCTTCTTTTAGTCAAGTTGTCCCACAATTCTATTCAGTACCTCAGTATTAGTCACACCATCTACCTGTCTATCTGTGGTATTTGAAAAGGTTCTACTTTCTCTTCTTGTGTAAACTGTTTATCATCCATGTTTTACTTCCACACATGGCTAGGCTCCAAATACCTTCAGATAACACTTAACTTAAATTTATATTCACTGTTAACAGTTTATCTTCCTCAGAAATGCTTTTCTTGTCATTGTCAGACTAATTTCATATCCTCTCTACTTTGGTCATCATCAACTATTTTACTGTCAAAATAGCAAAACTTCTTTACTATTTTTACTGTCACATTTCCTAATCTAATGTCCCCAGCATCAACTTATTTAATTTGGCATCATTCCAGTAGCCTTCTTTTCCTTTTGTTAATGTTTACCTTGTATCCTCTTTTCACGACACTGGCATTCCATTGCTCTTCATGGTCCGTTGCTGTCTCTGACAGAATGACAGTGTTGTCAGCAAACCTCAGAACATTTATTTCTTTTCCCTGACTTATAATTCCCTTTTCCAAATTTCTCATTGCTTCCCTTCATAGCTCGCTATATGTACTGTACAGATTGGAGTAACATTGGAGATAGGCTGCAATCCTACCTCACTCCCTTCTCAACCAATGCTTGACTCTTATAACTGCTGTCTGGTTCCTGTATAAGGTGTAATAGCCTTTCACTCCTTGTATTTTGCCCCTGCTACCTTCAGAATTTCAAAGAGTGTGTTCATGTAAACTTTCTTGTGCTGTTTTGCCTGTTTCAGGTACATTGCATCTGCAGCTTCTTCCAGAAGTGAGTCTGAAAAGTAATGTTTGTCTGTGAACAAAGTTGAGTGCAGGTGGTGTTCGTTTGTAGTTATTGAAAGTTAAATAACTGTTTCAGTGTAGTTGTGAATGTGTAATTTATTCAGCACAAGTACGTACTTCCTACATGTTTATGGCACTGGACTTGACTTGAATTTGGGAGGCTAGGATTTCAAATCCCTCTGCTCTCAGTCAGTCAGTCAGTCAGTCAGTCAGTCAGTCATCTTTGTTTAGGTATTCCTAAATCTCTTAAGGTGAATGTCAAGATGATAACATTGAGCTCTTGGTCAATTTGTCCAGTCCTGACACTATATAGGCTGACAATATGTTAATTCCTACTAATTTTTATGTGGATATTTCTATAATGTTTTGATGTTAATATACTATTGTTCAAAGCCCAGAGATGAGATGAATAAATAAAATTTCAATTAATTTTGTCTGATCTGATTTATTTTAAAAGAGTAACCATTTTTACATGAGTTGCAAAATGTTTTTATGATGTTTCCACTTATTAACTGCCAGGGGTAGATTGTGAACTTTAAAAATTAAATGATGTTCATTTTTTATGCAAGTTGAATTTCATGCTTGTCAAATTACTTACAGGAAAAGTTCCTGGATACTTTGTAACTCTGAAGTACATTACATACTAAGTGTCCAGTCCAGTTTTTCGGAGTATACAAACAGCACATTATTGCTCAAGTAAGCCTTTTTGTAATGAGGTTACCTTGGTACAGGACGACATGATGCCAAAACACTTATAGAGTATTTTATGGAGTGAACAGCTGGCCTATACATTTGTTTGGCACTACTTTGCTGCTTTTATACTAATAGATGTGCACACTTCATGAGAAAATACTGTATCTTCAATCATTTCAGTGATATGAGTACATAACAATTGGTCAATCTTTGAACCAGTGCCTAAGGTAACACTTTTTTTTAATTCTTTGTGATATCTTCTCTTGATGTACGGATTAATCATTCTCTAATTGCATTGTATAGTTGTATGAGAATAGGTTATTTTTCAAAATTTTTGGATGCTTATAAAACTATGTTTTCATAAGTTACTGATATGAATGTGTTGGATACGTAACTTACTCGTAACACATCAGTGTTTACGGGTGACAGTTACTACCAAAGAGTAGATCATCCCCAAAATTCATTGTACATCAATGCAAATAAATTTGCATTTTTGAGAATTAATGGAAGCTACTGTTGTCCTACACATAATCTAATTTGTAGTTACTTCTAGTTTTTCCTTAAAGAAGAGTAGCCCTCTGTATTATTTACATTTAATATAAATTAACTCTGTTTTTGAGTTTCCGAACTCAAAAATGTTTTAGGAAACTACTGATTTTTACCTCAGGTTTTTCTGTTACAGAATAGAAATTTCATTTTGTGTATTTGTTCAATTCAATTCTTATAGGGAAGTAGCAGCTTTTTAGCTCAATGGATTGAGAGATAATATACAGGCTTAATTTAAAGTTATTTGTTCACTGCCCTGTAACACATTGCTCAAGATAAAATGCAGCCCCACTGTGAAAGCTATTCTTGAACACAAAATGAGTTGGCTGATGTTTGTAAGCAGCTGGAAATTGCCCTGTCAAACAATTGGCAGCTACTGTGAGTTGTTGTATTGGGTTGTTGTGTTGGAAGAGTTCCCGAGAGTCTTGTACCTGTGGTACTGGTTTGTATCTGCTCATCTGGATCCTGTCTTCTCTGCAGAAATTATGGGATCTGTGATTTAACTTGTTCACTTGACTGTGAGTGGTGTGTGTCACTGGTGGTTCCAGGCATCCTGTACAGGATAGATGGGGACAGGGAGGACTTAGTGTGTTGTACTGATCTCCCTAACAAACAAGTATGAGGTGGTGTCTTTCACTGGAACTGAAACTGGGCCAGTGCAAATCACTTCACCTATTTTGAGGAAACTTGTTTTGTCTGGTGTCAAGAGGCAGCAAATGCAAAAGGGTAGGGTCCATTAATCATTGGCAGTTCAAATGTATGGTGAATGATGGTACTCCTTAGGGAAATGGCAGCAAGGGACAGGAAAGGGCACATGGTTTACTCAGTGTTGATGTCTGGGGACTCAGTCAACATGTTGAAGAGGCTATTGTGGCAGGCATAGAGAGAACAGGGTGCAACCAACTGCAGATTGTGGTGCACATTGGAAAAAATGATGCCCATCATATGGGCTCAGGTCGAGAAGACCAGACTTGTACAGGGAATTTCAATGAAGCTCACAATTTGCAGCATTGTCCCCAGAACTGATTGTGACCTTTTGATTCTGAGTTGAGTGGAAGGCCTGAATCAGAGACTTTGAAGGTTATGTGACAAGCTACACTGCAACTTCCTGGACTTGCACTATATAATTGAAAACTGTAGGGTCCCCCTAAATGGGTCAGGTGTGCACTACACATCAGGGGCTACTACTCAGATAGCTGACTGTGTGTGGGGAGCACACTATGGCTTTTTAGATTAGGTGACTCTCCATTCAATGCTGATAGGATTGGCTGTGGGAAAGCCAGAAGTATCAGTGTAAAATTAAAAGAGAGGCCTGCCATAAGTGAGAGTATTAAAATGCTAATAGTTAACCAAAGTATTTGCAAAGAAGTGCCAGAGTTGCTAGTCTCCCATTGGGTGCCTCCCGAGGTGGCGATGTTCAGCAGATGTGGTGGACACTGGGGAAATAAAACACCTGAGCGGACTAAAACTATCAAACTGCTGCCTTGTGGCCAACAGTTGTATCTCCAAAGGCTAAGGGAAGAAAACCCTGAATAAAAGTTACCCATCCTCTGATAGAGATTGGATGTAGTGTTGACAGCACAGTCTGTAAAAAAAATAGCCTGGTATGAAACTTCAACAAAGAAAATCCAGATAAATAAAGGATAATCAACTTTGCATGGAAGGGTTATGGAGGATGGGCAAAAAATGATAGACAAGAAAAGTAAGAAAAGAAATAAAAATAATATAAAGTTAAATCGGATTTATTCGTTGGTACTTGGAAAGTGAGATCACTATACAACCCAGGAGCCCCAAAAGTGATGCTAGACCAAATACCGAACCTGAAGCAGAGCATCTTAGCATTACAAGTAGTAATATGGGCTGGGAGTGGAATCCTAGAAAATAATGAAACAAACATATTTTATAGTTGTAACAAAAGGAGCCATTGGTTCAGGACAAGATTTGTGGTGCATCATGAACTAAAGCGCTTAGTAACAGGATTGAAACCTGTAAACCCAAGACTATCAACATGTAGACTAAAAGGGAAATTCCTCAGTTGCTCCATAATTAACGCCCACACACATACTGAAGAATCTGAGAATGAGGACAAAGAAGCTCTCAATGAATCTCTGGAAAGATCATATGATGAATGGCGAGGGCATGATATAAAAATAGCAGCTGGAGACCTAAGCACTGTGGTGGGAAGAGAACAGATCTATAGATTAATAGGCAGTATCTATGGTAAACACACTCTAGGTAATGACAATGGGACAAGGTTGATAATATTTGAACATGTAGACACATGGCAGTGGGCTCCATGTTGTTCACACACAAGGAAATACCGGATGATCAAAAAGTCAGTATAAATTTGAAAACTTAATAAACCACGAAATAATGAAGATAGAGATGTAAAAATTGACACACATGCTTGGAATGACATGGGGTTTTGTTAGAACCACCCCATACTGTTGCGCGTGTTGTTTGGTGATGATCGTGTGCCGAGCTGCCACTTTCGTCATGCTTGGCCTCCCAGGTCCCCAGACCTCAGTCTGTGCAATTATTGGCTTTGGGGTTACCTGAAGTTGCAAGTGTATCGTGATCGTCCGACATTTCTAGGGATGCTGAAAGTCAACGTTCGACGCCAATGCCTCACCATAACTCCGGACATGCTTTACAGTGCTGTTCACAACATAATTCCTCGACTACAGCTATTGTTGAGGAATGATGTTGGACATATTGAGCATTTCCTGTAAAGAACATCATCTTTGCTTTGTCTTACTTTGTTAGGCTAATTATTGCTATTCTGATCAGATGAAGCGCCATCTGTCGGACATTTTTTGAACTTTTGTATTTTTTTTGGTTCTAATGAAACCCCATGTCATTCGAAGCATGTGTGTCAATTTGTACCTCTCTATCTACATTATTCCGTGATTTATTCAGTTTTCAAACTTATACTGACTTTTTGATCACCCGGTACATAAGGGAACGTGGACAGCATCAGATGAAATTGCAATAAATCACATTGTCTATGTTCTAATTGATGCAAGACACAAGTTAGACTTATTGGATGTAAGGAGTTTAAAATGTCCAAATATAGACATGGATCAGTTCCTAGTTTTGGCATCGATGAGGGCAAGAATATCAAATTCAGCAAAAGGAACCTGGCCCAGGACACAGTAATATGACATCACAGCTTTAGAACCAGAGGCAGCAAGGGAATTACGCCAGGAGAGAATAATTCAGGCTTTTGAAAATGATGGAGAATGTAACAGCATTGAAGATCAACACGAAAGCATAAAAAAGACAGTGGAAATAGCAGCAAGGAAGATATTTGAGAACAATGTAAGACAAACAGGAACCTCGTGGTTTGTGAAACAGTAACAAATGAAAAAAAAAAAAAAAATGAAACATATAGAAGAAACATTACAACCAAATTGTACCAGGAAGATAATGGAAGAATATAAATGAAAACAGAGAATTCGAAAAGGACCCATCAAAGGTAAAAGAGGGAGTGGATGAAGGTAAATATTGAAGAAATGGAGCTTCTGAGAAGTGCAAATGAAGCAAGGAAATTTTTAGAGAGAGGTAAGTAAGGCACAGAAATGTTTCAGGGGCACAACAAGTTTAATAAAAGATGAGAGGGGTGAAATTGTAAGTGAAGAGGAGGAGATATGTGAGATATAGCATTGCTACTTTGATAAACTGCTTATTCCGAGACCTGTTGTACCAAGGAACCCAACAGAAATACAGGAGGAAGAGGACCCAGAAAACAGCGTGGATCCACCTAACTTAGAAGAGGTGAGAACTGCAATGAGGAAAATAACAACAAGGCAGCAGGAATGGCTGACATTCCAGCAGAACTTTCAACAAGGAAGCTCTGAACTGTCAAGGAACATCCTGAAACTGGTTCATCTAGTATGAGATGAAGAAGAGAGGAAATACCTCAAACAAACATAGAAAGAGAGAGGGAGTGTGTGTGTGTGTGTGTGTGTGTGTGTGTGTGTGTGTGTGTGTGTGTGTGTGTGTGTCTACACAAAACTGTAGAGTGTGTTGTTCAACAGCCGGCCGTGGTGGCCGTGCGGTTCTAGGCACTTCAGTCCGGAACCACGAGACTGCTACGGTCGCAGGTTCGAATCCTGCCTCGGGCATGGATGTGTGTGATGTCCTTAGGTTAGTTAGGTTTAATTAGTTCTAGGTTCTAGGCGACTAATGACCTCAGAAGTTAAGTCGCATAGTGATCAGAGCCATTTGAACCATTTGACCACCATTCGCTTCTACACATGCTTCATTTTGGCGATCCCAGTTTCGTCGCACTCGTTCACACACATGCGCATTGGCCTTTATGGTATTGGCAGCATCTAAAATCTTCTGTGTCAATTCGTCCACATTATTTACTGGCTCAGCATAAACAAGTTCCTTCATATGGTCCCAAAAGTAAAAATCCAGTGGATTTAAATCAGGGCTGCGTGCTGGCCATCGACATGGACCCAAACGCCCGATCCATCGTCCTGGAAATCGACTATCCAAAAATCTGTGTACTCTGTGACCAATGTGGGGTGGAGCACCATCGTGCAGGAACCACATGTTATAACGTATGCCTAACGGAATGTCTTCTAACATCGTTGGTAACAATTTTTCATCTAGAAACGTTCGGTAATAGTTACCAGTCAAACGTGCAGGTAAAACATAGGGCCCAATAATGTAATTATTGAGCATACCCGCCCACACATTTACGGAAAATCGTCGCTGAAAATGTGTTGGCACTACGTGGTGGGGATTGTGTACACTCCACGTGTGCATGTTATGGAAATTAGTTATTCCATCGCAAGTGAAACACGCTTCATCTGTGACGAGTATTTTGTTGACAAAATCCTGCTGCGCACTGTGTAACAAAAACCACTCTGAGAATTCACGTCGTGGAGGGAAATCTTGTTCTTCCAATACTTGTACACGTTGATTGTGGTAAGGCTGCAGATGCTCCTCTTGCATAGTGCGATGAATGACAGTGTGCGATATACACACGTGGCGGGCGATGCTTCTAGTACTCTGAGAAGGATCCTCCTGGATGCGGTCCAGAATTCTTTCCCCAGCTTCCAATGTACGATCGACGTGATGTGGGCCTCTGCCTTCTGCGCGCGGCAGTAATGAGCCAGTATCTCTCAATCTAAGGAAATTAAATACGCACTCGTCAGTTGTATTCTGTCATGATGTAAGAAAAACGGAAAGCATATCAGAACAGAAGATACATTTCGCATACAGACGAAAATTTACAAAGGTACAGATAACTACTGTACTTTATTAAAATGTAAATGCATAATTATCGCATACAAGTAGAGAATTACAATGACACAAACTTTTGGTGCACAGCAGCAAATGTCTTTTGTGCAGGAAGTCATCATCGTGGGAAGTGTTCCGATAAATTCATACAGCTGCCCTCGCAACACCTTTAGCCTCGCCATAAATTAAATTCATATCGCATAGTTCAGCTATAGTAAATCTCCTTTCCATCCTAACAGTTAACAGAGTTGCAATAACATCTGCACACGAAAGTACTGGCAGGTCGATAGACACACACACACACACACACACGCACACACACACACACACACACACACACACGTATAGACTGAATGGAATGTGTGGTAACTACAGAGGGATAACACTGCTTAATCTGGCATATGAAATCCTCTCTAACATACTGTATGATAGATTCCTTCCAATAATACAGAGAGAAATGGGGCTGCACTAATGTGGATTTATCCCCAATAAGTCAACTATTGCTAGGTATTTACCCAAAGGCAATTTCTGGAGAAAACAAAGGAATATGGGATTGGACCATATCATCTTTTTATTGATTTTAAAGCAATGTATGATAGTAGAGTCACAGAGTTGATATATCAAGCTGTAGGTGAATTGGATATTCCAAAAAACTGATAAGGATAGTAAGGATGACAATTAGAGGAACACAGAGTAGTGTAAAAACTGGAGGAATGTTGTCCAGTACTTTGGAAATTAAAAATGGAGTATGGCAAGGTTATGCACTGGTGTACCTTTTATTCAGTGCCATCTTGTAGAGAGTGATGAGAGAAGCAAATATCTTGAGTAGGAAAATGATTTTTCATAAATCTGTGCAGATACTGGACTATCAGGATGACGTAGGAAGAACTTTGATGATAATGGAAGAGACATTCACTGCACTTTAACAGACTGGCAGTAATTTAGGACAAAATATCAATTAGCAAAAAACAAAATACCTAACTGCTGAAAAAGTGCACGGGGAGAACATACCATCCGAAATAATGATGAGTAGTTATACCATTGAAAGATTTGGACCTTGATATATCTGGATTTCATTGTAACCAGTCTACATGATATCTTGTACAAAATAAAGCAGAGGTTAATTGCTGCTAATAAAGCTTATTTTGCCATAACAAAGCTTCTATCTTCTAGGCCCCTTACTAAAACTGCCATACTATCTATAAAATATTGATCAGACCATTGCTTACATATGCCTCTGGAACCCTGACTCTAGCAGCAAAAGATGCTGAATCAATCACTGGATGCATTCAAGAGAAGGATACTCAGGAGAATCATTAGCCCAATTTGTGGAAGGGAGAGATGGAGGATGAGATACAATCATGAATTGCATGCCAAAGATCAGCCTGTTAGGATGATTGTGGAATCATCTAGGCCAATGTGGGCTAGAAACGTCGCGTGGATGAATGACGCAGAAATACCTGTGGTCAACTGAAAACTGGATAGAAGGATGGAGTCATAGGAGGCCCTCAGAAGATGGGATACATCTATACTCTGCAAACTACTGTGAGGTGCTTGGCAGAGGGTATGTCCCATTATACCATTTATTAGGGTTTCTGCTTTTTCTATGCATGTATGGAGTGTAGGAAGAATGTTTGAATGCCTGTGTGAGTGCAGTAATTATTGTAATGTTATCTTTACAATCCCTCTGGGAGTGATATTTAGGGGGTTGTAGTATATCACTAGAGTAACAATTTAAAGCTAGTTCGTGAAAATTTGCTAATAGAGTTTCTCAGAATAATTTACATCTGTCATCAAGAGTCTGTCAGTTTAGTTTCTTCAGTATCACAGTGATACTCTCCCATGTATTAAACAAACCTGTGACCATTTGTGCTGCCTCTCTTTGTTTATGTTCAATATGCCCAGTTAGTCCTATCTGGTGTGGGTCCCATACACTACAGAAATATTCTAGAACTGATTGTACGAGTGACTTGTAAGCAATCTCTTTTGTAGTGTGATTGAACTTCCCCACTACTCTATCAATGAACCAAAGTCTACCGCCTGCTTTACCCATGACTCGACCTATGTGATCATTACTTGTTGTATCCCTACAAAGTGTTACACCCAGGAATTTGTATGAGTTGGCTAATTCAAATAGTGACTGTTTGATGATACAGTCATAGGATACTATATTTTTTTGTTGTGTGAAGTGCAGAATTTTTGAACATTTAATGAAAGATGTCAATTTTTACTTCACTTTGAAATCCATCAATTTCTGAGTGAATATTTATGCAGCTGCTTTCAGACAGTACTTCATTATAGATAACTGCATCATCTGCAAAAAGCCTGAGATTACTAATGATATTGTCTAAACTAACTTCTCCCGAACGGGCCATGAAGGTCCAATGGTACCAACCGGCTGCTGTGTCATCCTCACCCCGTAGAGGTCACCAGATGCAGATATGGAGGGGCATGTGGTCATCACACTGCTCTCCTGGCCATATGTCAGTTTCTGAGACCAGGGTTGCTACTTCTCAATCAAGTAGCTCCTCAGTTTGCCTCACAAGGGCTGAGTGCACCCCACTTGCCAACAGAACTTGGCAGAACAGATGGTCCCCCATCCAGGTACTAGTCCAGCCCAACAGTGCTTAACTTTGGTGACCATTAGCCAAATAATATTGTCTGCCAGGTCATTAATAAACAACATGAACAGCAACAGTCCCAACACACTTCCCTATGTGACTCCAGAAGTTACTTCTACATCTGACAATGCCTCTCCATCAAAGATAACATGCTGCATTGCCCCTACCAAAAAGTCCTCAGTTCGGTCACAAATTTCACTTGATGCCCGATGTGATTGTACCTTTGACATTAAGCATAGGTCTGGTACAGAGTCAAATGCTTTTCGAAAATCAAGAAATACTACAGCAACCTGAATGCCTTGATCCAAAGCTAGCTTTCAGTAGTCATTTGAGAAATGTGCAATTTGGGTTTTATATGATGATTTTTTTTTAATTCATGCTGGTTGGAATTCAGGAGGTTGTTCTGTTTGAGATATCTCATTATGTTGGAGCTGAAAATATGTTCTAAGATTCTAAAACAAATCAGTGTCAAGGATATCGGACAGTAATTTTCTGGGTCAGTTCCATTACCCTTCTCATAGACAGGTGTGACCTGTGCATTTTCCTTGAACTGAGCACAATTTTTCGATCAAGGGATCTACAATAGATTATAATTAGAAGAGGTGCTAACTCACCTGCAAATTCGGGATAGACTCTGACAGGGATTCCATAAGGCCCTGGAGATTTGTTTAGTTTTAACAGTTTGAGTTCTTTCTCAACACCACCAACACTAACAATTATTTCCCTCGTCTTTTCAGTGGTACAATTCTTTGTATGGGAACATTTGAAAATGGAGTTAAGCATTTCATTTTTTGCTGTGTTACCATCAATTTCAGTTTCTGTCTTATTTGCTAGGAACTGGACGCTAACTTTGGTGCTACTAACAACCTTTACATACAACCAGAATTACTTTGGAGTTCTCGAAATGTCATTTGACTATTGTGTTATGGTAGTCATTGAAGGCATCATGCATTGCTCTTGACTGCCAAATGTGTTTCATTCAGCACCTCTCTATCTATAGACACTGCTGGCTTTTTATCTAGTTCACTGAACATACATATCTTTCTGCTTGTTTTAGTTGTCCTACATACTTTGGTAATAATTGTTGCCACAACAGTGTCATGATTACTGATACCAGTTTTGATGTGGACATTTTCAAAGACTTCAGGTCTATTTGTTGCCATGAGATCAAATATATTTCCGTCATGAGTGGTGTTCTAAACTACGTGCTGTAAGGAGTTTTTAGAGGAGGCATTTAGTAAAGTTTTGCAGGATGTCTTATCATGCCCACCACTAACAAAACTATTATTTTCTCAATTAACTGCTGGAAGATTAAAGTCTCCACTGATGATTACAGTATTATCAGTGAACTTATGTACAAGTGAACTGAGATTTTCTCTGTAATTTTTGGTTACATCAGGATACAAGTGTGATGGGTGACAGAAGGCTCTAAGTATCAATTTATGCCAACCTTTGATACTGAGTCTTACCCAAACAATCTCACCTAGAAATTTTGAATATTCTACCTTAGCTACCGATTTCTGATCGAAGTCTATATTTATTAATGGTGTCATTCCATTTACTGTGTGGAACTGTATGTACTGTGTTTTGTCAAAGTTTAATGAGAGCCCATTTGCAGAGAACCACTTAATGATTTTCTGAAAAACATCATTTACAATTTCACCAGTTAATTGTCTGTTGGGTGTGATAGCTATACTTGTATCATCGGCAATATAGTATTATGTGAACTTCACTGCTTTTCATGAGTGCTCCAAGCTCTGGCACTTTGTTGTGAATGCTTCAGCAGTTTACCATTAGGATTTTAATGCTCTTACATATGGAAGGCTTTTTTTTCTTGATCTTACACTGATACGTATTGGTTTCCTACAGCTATCGTTACCTGTATTGCATGTAGAGTCGCCTAATCTAATCTTGCGTGCACCCCACACACAGTCAGCTGCCTGAGTAGCAGCCTGTGAGGTGTAATGCACACCTGGACCCATTTAGGGGGACCCAACAGTTCTCAACCCTATGGCAGAAGTCTAGGAACTCATAGCCTAGCTTGTCACAGAACCACTAAAGTCTCTGGTTCAATCCTTCCACTGAACTCAAAAACAAAGGGCGACATTCAGTTCTGGGGACAATGCTGCAAATTGTGAACTTTGTTGAAACTCTACCCACAAGACTGGTCTTCTTGACCTGAACCCAGACAACAGGCCTCATTTGTTCCAACATGCACTAAAATCTGCAGTTGATTGCACCTTGTTCCCTCAATAGCCTCTTGAACATGTTGAAAGTGTCCATTGGTCATACACACTGAGTCCACCTGGTGTCCTTTTGTGTCCCTTGCTGCCTTGTCCCTAAGGGATACCATCATTCACCATATATTTGAGGCGCTGAAAATTAAGGGACCCCTACCCTTTTTTGGTTGTCTCCTCCTGGCTCTATAAAAGAGGTTTCCCTAAAACAGGTGAAGTGGGCCCCATTGGCTCAGTTCCAGTTTCAGTGAAAGACAGGACCACAGACTTGTTGGCCACGGGAATTGGTACAATGCCCTGTGTCCTCCCTGCTCGCCATCTGCCCAGTACAGGATGCCTAGATCTACCACTGACATGCTGCTTGTTGTCAAGTGGATGGGTAATGACAAATCCTGTACTTTCACCAGAGGAGATGGGATGCACAGGAGAGGATAGTATGTGAGGTACCTCTGGTGTAGGTATCACAGGTACATGACTCTCGGGATCTCTTCCAACACACCTATTTGCAGCAGCTTCCAATTATTTAACAGTAGTCAGTGTGATTTCTAGCTGCTTATGAACGTCAACCAACTCATCCTGTGTTTGAGGACAGCATTCAGAGTGGGGGTGCATTGTGACTGGTGCAATGTATTACAAGTCAGTGAACAACTAATTTTGAATTGAACCTGCTGATTATCTTTTAATATTTTGAGCTACAAGGTTGTTAGTTCCCTGTAAGAATTGAAGCAGATACACAAAATGAGATTTCTATTAAGGCAACACAAAACTGTGGTAAAAATTACTAGTTTCCTAAAACATTTTGATGTTAAGTATAGTTGTTAGCAAACTTGAAAACAGAGTTAATATATCATAAATGCAGATCACAGGCAGGGTTACTCCTCTTTAAGGGAAAAGTAGATATAACACAATATGTTAGTTAGTTAGAAAATCTGCTACAGTAACTAAATCACAATGTCAATTTGTTACAAACTGCTTGTATATTATGCAAAGGATAATAGTAGGTTCTGAAAATTCTCATAAACACATGTTTATTTGTGTTGATATACACCGAAATTCAGGGGTGTTATGCTTTGGCTGAATTGTGAACCACAAATGCTGATTTGCTAAGAATTAAATTATGTATCCAAAACACTCATACTGCCAACTTACGAAAATATAGTTTTGTACGCATCCAAATATTCTGAAACTAACCTATTTTTCATGTAACTGTACAATGAAATTAGAGAGAGATTGGTCTGAATGAAAATAGGCTTACTGTTGTCAAAAATTTTAAAATGAACACAATGTAGTTTAAGCATACAATTGATAATAACAGAACTAGTTTATCATGGCACTTGTGAGAGCTTGAAATTTCAAAATATATCACAATACACTTTACAAACAGATATTGATACTATCAATGAAAGATTATGCAGAAGAAGTGATGTGAGCAGTAAAATATGTTAATCTAGAACTATAAATTGACCCATGATCTTGTTGTCTTTTATATATTAATAAATGTATGTATTGCAATGTAAGTAAGGGTCTAGGATAAATAGAAGGAAATAGTTGATGAGGCCAAGACTTATTATGAGTTGTAAGGCTGCAGAAAAAGAAGTAGACACTCCAACAGTAGCTGTGAGTTTATTAAATTTGTAATGGTTAACTGCTGAAGCATTCATAACAAGGTGCCAGAGTTTGAAGTGCTCCTGGAAAGCAGAGCAGCTCACATGATACTAGATACTACAGAAAGCTGTCTAAAACCCGAAATTTAAAACAGTGTGAATTTTGAGGAAAATTTAAGTGCATATCAAAAGGATAGATAAATGGGGGATGGATGTGGTGTATTTGATGCAAGGGACAAGAAACTCAAATCCATTGAGATACAAATTGGAGCTGCATGTGAGATTATTTGGGCAAGACTTGGTATCAGGGTGGGGCATAAAATAATAATTGGATCCTTCTATTGCCCACCAGACTCACCTCCTGATGTAACAGAAACTTTAGAGAAAGTCTTAATTGACTTGTATGTAAGTTCCTTAATCATACTATAATCACCGATGGAGACTTTCCCACCCATGATGGAAATGTACTTGATCTCATGGCAACAAACAGACCTGACCTCTTTGAGGTTATTCACTTTGAAAAGCATACCAGTGACCATGACATGGTTGTGGCAACTATAATTACCAAAGTATGTAGGACAACTAAAACAGGCAGAAATATATATATTTTCAGTAAACCAGATAAAAATTGGTAGTGCCATATCTCACTGTGGAACATGAAACATTCAGCACAGGGCAGAAGCATGTAGAGGAACACTGGCTCAGGTTTAAGGCAATAGTTGACCATGCTGTGGGTAGATATGCACCCAGTAGAACAGTTCATAATGGGAGGGAACCTCCATGGTGTACAGTCACAGTAAAGAAACTTCCAAAGAAACAGAGATTACTGCATAATAGGTGTAAAACAAAATGTGGGGTTATAGATAGAGAGATGCTGAATGAAACACATTTGGCTGTCAAGAGCAATGCATGATGCCTTCAGTGACTACCATAACACAATATTGTCAAATGAAATTTCAATAAATCCAAAGAAATTCTGGTTGTATGTAGAGGCTGTTAGAGGCATCAAAGTTATTGTCCAGTCCCTAGCAAATGAGACAGGAAATGAAACTGATGGTAATACAGCAAAAGATGAAATGCTTAACTCAATTTTCAAATGTTCCTTTACAAGGGAAAACCCAGGGCAACTATTCCAATTTAATCCTTGACCACCAAAAAGATGAATGAAATAAGTATTAATGGTGGTGGTGTTGAGAAAAAACTGAAATCATTAAAATTGAACATCCAGGTCCTGATGGAATCCCTATGAGCTTCTATACTGAATTTGTGGCTGAGTTAGCCTTTCTTCTAACTATAATCTATTGTAGATGCCTTGACCAAAAAATTGTGCTCACTTCATGAAAAAACCACAGATCACACATGTCTATGAGAAGGGTAGTGGAACTCATCCAGAAAACTAGTGTGTAATATCGTTGACATTGATTTGTTGTAGAATCTTATAACATATTGTGAGCCCAACATAATGAGAGGTCTCAAACAGAATGACCTCTTCCATTCTAACCAGCATGGATTCTGAAAGAAATTGATCATGTGAAAACCAACTTACACTTTTCTCAAATGACATACTGAAAGCTAGCTTTGAATCATGGCATTCAGGTTGATGCAGCATTTCTTAATTTTTGAAAAGCTTTTGACTCAGTATGACACCTATGGTTACTGTCAAAGGTATGATCACGTGGGGTATCAAGTATGTTATTTTGGATGTAGAGTCATTGTCAGATGTAGAAGTAACATCTAGTGTGACCCAGGGATGTGTTTTGGGTTCTTTGCTGTTCAAGTTGCATAATAATGACCTAGCAGACAATGTTATTAGTACCATCTGACTTTTTGCAAATGATGCAATTATCTATAATTAAATGTCAAAAAGAAGCTGCATAAATATTCATTCAGAAATTGATAAGATTTCAGAGTGGTGTAAATATTGGCAACTTGCATTAAATGTTCAAAAAGGGTTAATTGTGCACTTCACAAAATGAAAGAACATAGTATCCTATGAGTATAATATCAAAGAGTTATTGTTGGAATTGGCTATCTCATACAAATACCAGGGTGTGAAATTTTGTATGTATGTGAAGTGGAATGATCCATATAGGTTCAGTTGTGAGTAAATCAGGTAGTAGACATTGGTTTATTGGTGGAATGCTGGAGAATTGCCTTTAGTCTACAAAAGAGATTGCTTACAGATCACCTGTTCTAGAGTATTGGTCAAGTGTGTGGGACCCATACCAGAAAGGATTAATGGGGGATATTGAGTGTATGCAGAGAAGGGCAGCACAAATTGTCACAGGTTTGTTTGATATGTGGGAGAGTGTCACAGAAATACTGAAGAAACTGAACTAGCAGACTCTTGAAGATAGAGATAAACTACCCTGATAAAGTCTACTAACAAAGTTTGAAGAACCAGCTGTAAATGACGACTCAAGAAATATAACCCAACCGTCTATGTATTGTTCATGCAGGGATCATGACGATAAGATTGGAATAAATGCAGCAAGCATTAAAAATCATTCTTCCTGTGCTCCATGTGTCAGTGGATCCTGAAGAAGCCCTAGTAACTGGTACAATTGGATGTACTGTCTGCCATGCATTTCACAGTGGTTTGCAGAGTACAGAATAGATGTACGAGGGGACCCAAAAGTAACCGGAATCGTAATGCTGCACATTGTGTGCTTTTAGTAGCAGGTTGCGCTGCCAGAGGGTTGTACTAGGAGCTCTGCTGAGTCATTCTGCCACGCAGCGTCACCCAACAGTGAGAAGTGTGGTTTCTTAGGCAGTTCTTTGAGTGTGTGTACAGTGCAGACGTGACATGAGGAAATGGCTAGTTCTTACGAACAACTTGCGGCAGTGAAGTTTTGTTTTTTGCTCGGCAATAACGCAGCAGAAACTGTTGCGATGATTCGGACAGCCTACAAAGACGATGCTCTCAGTGAAACGCAAGTGTACGAATGGTTTTCCTGGTTTAAAAAGGGAGAAACGGTGGTTGAAGATCAGCCCAGTTCTGGTCAACCTTCAACTGCTTGAAGCGAAGACAACATTGACAAAATCCGAGATCTCATCAGTGAAGATCGACTCAGGACAATCGACCAACTTGAGAACTTGTCCGGGTTGTCCTGGAGCTCAATTCAGCGCATCTTGACCATCGATTTGGGGATGCGAAGAGTGGCAGCAAAATTTGTGCCGAAGCTTCTTACCGGAGATCAAAGGGATCATTGCGTTCAAGCCTGTCTCAAAATGAAAGACGCGTTCAAAGATCATGCACATTTTTTCAACAAAATCATTACAGGTGATGAGTCATGGTGCTATGGGTACGATCCAGAAAGTAAGCAATAGTCATCACAATGGAAGTCACCTGGCTCACCTCGACCAAAAAAGGCTCGACAAGTGAAATCGAATGTGAAAATGATGTTGATCTGTTTTTTTGACATCAAAGGGATTGTACACTCTGAATTTGTCCCTGAAAACCAGACAGTAAACCAAAGATTCTATTTGGAGGTTATGAAATGGCTTCACAGAAGTTTGTCGCAAAAATGTCTGGCTTTGTGGGATTCTGGCGTGTGGTTCCTGCATCACGACAACGCTGCCGCGCACATCGCTCTCAGCGTTCGCCAGTTTTTGGCCTCAACGAAGACGACTGTCTTCACCCATGTGCCCTATTCACCGGATTTAGCACCCTTGGACTTCTTCCTATTCCCGAGGATGAAAAGAGACTTAAGAGGCAAGCATTTTGCGGATGTGGAAGACTTAAAATGCAATGTCATGAAAGTGCCAGCAGGTATCAAAGAGGATGAATTTAAAAGGTGCTTCAAACACTGGAATGAACATTTGGACAAGTGTATTAATGCTAATGGAGAGTACTTCCATGGAGATTAAGGTTGTATTTGAAAACAATGGAGTATATGCTTTCTAGAAAGAAATTCCATTTTTTTTTTTTTGGTTCCCTCCTTGTATGATTAGGTGTAAAGATGTTTTATCTGACAACATACACCTAACAACATTGTGTATGATCTACTGAAAGACGCTCTGACAGCTATGATATTCAGTTCTACTCTGGTCATTCCAGATGTTTGTTTGAACTGATGACAGAAGCAAAAATGAGTACTCAACATCATCTTGTGAGTACAACAGTTGCACAATTGTTTTGGGAGTTTTAATTCCACAACATGTATTCAGTCCACTCGGTGAACTGTATGTTGCATAATCTTTGTATATTAAATGTGTTACATAGATCATAGAAGCGTAAGGAACCAAGTGAACTGAAATAAACTTGTACTGCAGTTCACCCTCATTATTGTGTACAAACTCACTGATGTGTATCTGCTATCAAGTAAAATTGTGACTGATGCCCTGTAGTCTGATGAATGTTGTACACTATCAATGTACAGATCATATGTTATAAATTTTAGAATTGTTTAGAAGTGTGGCAGGCTCATTTAGCTATCACAGCACACCGCTTGGTGCTTTCTCATGAGGTATGTGTTCATATACAGTATATGATAGTGACAAATCCAAATTAATGGCAGGGTAAATGCAAAATGCTGTGGTATCCCTCTTGGGAAACATTTAGGTAACAAAAATAAACCTTTGCTTTGTTTGTTACTTTGCAGATATTTGAACATATGGCATCGATAGTTCGTATTGACCACGAAACTTAATATCAGTGAACTCTAAGTGCTGTTGAGCCTCCATCTTTACTTTAGTCAGTTCTTTGTTATACTTCATTCTGTATGGATGCAGTGTCAAGTGTAAATATTTACAAGCTATGACACATATGGTAATTAAGTTTTCTATATCCCGATTACCGATCCTGTTCCCATAGTGGTGACCCCACAGTTCATTCATGTTTTGTGTCTTCCGCACCAATGTTTAAGCAACAGGTTATATGCACTACTCAATGATCACACCAAACAAACAATGTCTTGTTCGAAGATGCGGAAGCACAACTCCACTCACCGAGTTTTGTCGTTTCTTTGCCAATGGCATACTCATCATTTAAGCACAGTGATTCGTGTTCTCAACCAATGCTGTGTGCTAAACTCATTAATTTTCAATGGTTGACAACTACGCTGTTAGAATGAACAATGGACTCAGGTTTCACATCACTGGATTATGCCTATCTGACAATGAAATGTGAATTGAACGATATTTCGAATTGTGTCTCTAATAATCTTCAAGAACAAAGTGATCTCCATTCGAACACATGTTTAACCACCCACTGGCATGCTACATTAGTTACTGTCGGGCTGTGTGCAACGCCGCTATTACTACAAACTGTGCCGGATCCGTTCTACACGCATGGTGTTCCACTTGTGTCTAATTTACATGCACAATTCAGTGTTTCGCATAACATGTGGCCCGCCACATGCAGTACAGGCATATTGTGCATCAGATAGTTTCCACGCAGGTGGCATTCTCGACACCCCACCCCCTCACCTGTGGGGTTCTCCGCTTCTGGTTGCTCAACCGCCTGCCGCTCCCACAGCACTGCCTGTATCTGCCGCGCCTGTCTCTCGCCCTGTTCCAGAAGCAGGTTGTTTCCATCCAGTATTCATCACTCATGGTCCAGTTTCTGCGCCCCCCTCGTGTGCCGTCCATCTGCCCGTTTCCACGGTACTGTCCGCGCCATGTTTTCGGACCTACTGCGCCGGCCTCTGACTTAACCTCATTTTAGCCACTACCCCAGGAGACACTGAAGCCGCTGTCATCATCCACTTCTGGCGGCCTGCTGAAGCTACTGCCCTTATATGAGGACAACGTGGCATTGTGGTTTGCGCTTGTTGAGCATCTGTTTGAGTTACATCATGTGTCTGATGACAACTCAAAGTTTCTCTGCCTCATCACACACCTCCATGACCTTTCGGATTTGATTTGTGACCTGATCCTTTCACCATCACTTGCAGCAAAATACTAGTTTGCAAAGAATAATATAATGGAACGACTTTCCTGCTCGCCACAAAAAGTTAATGATCAAGATTCTCTACAAGGAGCACCTGGGGGAACGCACCCCTTCACAACCCTGGTACTGCCTTCGATTGCTTGTGAACGAGCACACCATGCCTGACACCACGCTATGGGGTTTGTGGTCTGCCAAACTACCTACTGATCTACAGATTCATCTGTTACCACACTTGTTCGAGTCCATCGGTTCCCACCTACACATCGCTGACGAGTTGTATTTGCTGCTGCAGCAACCAGTTCATTCCACACTGTTCGTTGGCACAGCCGCCCCCACATACCGACCTTCAGCCGGCAGAGGCAGGGCTTGCTCCACCATCACCTCATCTACTTCTCCTGGCAGTATCGGCTCACTCTCTCCGCTGTCCGACCACTGCAGGATCACCCATGCACCTTACGTACTGGTCTATTTACCAGAACTAATCACAAATCAACGAGGACAAGCCGCCCCCACTGTCGCAGTCTCCACCTATTGCTCACCGTTTCTGCTGGTACCACAAAGTGTTCGGCGATGATGCCAAGAAGTGCAGGTTGCCATGCCAACACCCAAATGCCGACCCCGCAGGAACTAAGAGACGCTGAGTCCTGTGGGGAACCTAACAGGCGTCCTCTTCTGCCCGGCTGAGTGGTTGTCTCTATGTGACTGACATTGTGTCAGGTCTAGCTTTTCTGGTTGACACTGGTGCTGACGTGTCGATCATAGCTATTGATGGTTCCACCCACTTCTTCACAGATGAAGTCACGTCTACAAGCTGTCAACGCGTCAGCGTTACTTACCTCAGGCTCAGTGAAGGTTACGGTGACCCCATCTCCTCCTCTACATTTTCTGCGGATGTTCTGCATTGCAACACTGATGAACCGATCCTTGGTATGGATTTTTTGTCTCATTGTGAACTATTTCTGGATGTCATATAGGGTTCAGTGGTCCACCATCCTACGAACACTCACATACTGTGCATCCGCACCTATCTCAAACGCTCTGTTTCCACCACAACATACGATATCATACGTGAGTGCTCTGCCCTCGCGGGCAACATTGCGACCTGCATTACTGACTTACTGTCAGAATACAACTGGGTGATGCAACTCTGCCAGGAAACAATGTACCACATCCACTTACAGCAAGCTCATCGCGGCTCGTACTTCGCTTTGGCAATTGCAGTCCACAGCACTGCCACCTAAACAAGATTGTTTGGCCAAGCCTAGATCAAACTGTCACCAGGTTAGTCCACAAACTTTACTTGCATGAGACGTTCCAACTGCCCTGTTGCACTTGCCTCATCCAGTGCCGCGTGTTTCAAACAGTGCTGTTAATGACAGTTGCACAAGTGTTGTGACCACGCCCACCTCTCAGACAGCTACTGCACTTGTTGATAAACATTCCCCCTCTCTCACTTACCGGCCACATGACCCAGTGGCCACTGTGGCCCCACGTGCGACGCCAGCTCTACTCTCGCCTGCACAGGTTGTTCAGTGCAAGGTTAACAGCAGACAGTCGCTGCCTGTTCCCCTTCGCACTGCACTGCGCACGCACCCACCCCCCTCCACACTAGCGCACGCCATGCCCCCATAAGAGACGTGTGACTTTTGTGCTACCTTTCCCCACTTGTGCTAATGGCTACGCTTTGCCGCACCCTACTCGTCCGAAGACTCGGCGCCAGGACGTTAACCAATTTCATGTGCAATTCTCAGTTTCTTCCGTCATATGAAACGACACCCAAGATAGTTACCACTGTCAGTCCTCCTATTAAGCATAAGGTACCGTCGCCTCAACCCTATCAAGTTGTGCGCAGCCTGGCAGCAGATTAATGAACTTTTGGCGGCAAGTGTTCTGCAACCTTCAGAGAGCAACTGGTCTTCACCAATCCACATCATCCCCAGACATGACTGATCTTTTCGAATGAGTGGCGATTACAGACACTTAAACGCTCGTACCGTCATGGACAATTACTCAGTGCCGAACACCAATGACTTCACTCATATGTTATCAGGCACCGCAATTTTCAGTGTAATTGACTATAAATGCACCTACCACCAGATTCCCATGGCCCTGGAAGACATTCCTAAGACAGTTATTATCACACTGCTTGGTTTATTCCAATACCACTTCATGCCGTTCGCCCTAAAGAACACGGTGCAAATGTGGCAATGTTTCATTGACTCTTATCTTGCGACAGTTCAAGTTTTGTGTTGCTTATCTGGACGACATTCTCATTTTCAGGAGCTCAGCGGAGGAACATGAAAATCATCTGCCTACCGTCCTCCAGACCTTGAACTCCAGTGGTGTCGAGGTCAACAAAGACGAGTTTCAGTTGTGCCAAGAATCAGTCTCCTTCCTAGGTTACACCATCTCCAGTGACAGAATACAGCCTACCAAATCTCGTGTGCATGCTATCATGTCCCTATCACCCCCGGCTACTTGCAAAGAGCTACACCATTTCCTTGGCACCATCAATTACTATCATCGCCATCTGCCTTCCGCTGTTCAGGCACCCCTGATGGACACACTATCAGGCAAACAAACTTCCAGTATCAAACCCATCTCTCGGACTGTTCTGATGCTAGAGGGCCTTCAAGGCTCTGAAGATTTCTTTAGCTCACGCTGTGACACTCGCCCCCCCCCCCCCCCCCCCGCCCCCCCCCCGAGCCCTCAGCCGAGTTATTCATCACTACGGATGGCAACGACATCGAGTGGGGCAGTGTTGCAGCAACGCAAGGGAAACACGGTTTCTCCCCTTCATTTCTTCTCCAAGAAACTATCTACAGCTCAGGGAAAATATTCTGCATTCGATAGAGAGCTCCTTGCTGTTTATGAGGCAATGAAACATTTCTGCCCCGACATCTAGGGACATTCGTTTTTCGTCCTCATCGATCACAAACTGCTGGCAGAAGTGTTCTGCAACCCACCTGAGGACCCACCCCCTCGATGTTACTGCCACTTTGACCTGGTTTCTCAATTCACAACGGATGTCCATCACATCAAGGGTGCAGATAACGTTGCTGCAAATTTCTTCTCATGGATCAGTGCTGTTTCCCGCATCGTTGATCTTCCCAATCTGATCTCCCTCCAAGCTTTTGACGAAGATTCTCAGGCTCTCCTACGAGACCCACAAACATCACTTGTTTTCACAAAGGCTAAATTTCGTGGCATTTCTGATGAGGTATGGTGTGATTCTTCGATCAGCACCCTATGCCCTATGCTCCCACCCGGGCTGCGCCGACAGGTTTTCGACACCATGCATAACCTATCCTACCCAGGCATTTGAGCCACCACATGTCTTGTGTCAGAACGTTTTGTTTGGAAGAATATCAAATGGGACTGTCAAACCTGGGCGCACAGCTCTGCCGCTTGCCAGTGCAACAAGATCAGTCGCCACACCACCTCACCTCTGGGCAAGTTTGACATTCCCACAGGACGATTCTGTCACGTACGTATTGAGCTGATTGGGCCTCTTCCTCCTTTGGAGGGGCATAGACATATCTTATCATCTATCAACCATTCTTCTCACTGGGTCGAGGCTGTCCTACTCCCTAACATTACTGATGAGGTGGTAGCCAAGGCTTTCATTGGTTTGTGGATCACTCATTTCGGGTGCCCAACCACTATTGCCGCCGATCAGGGTCAACAGTTTGATACCTCCCTTTTCACAATCCTCTGCAATATCTGTGGTATTAAAAAAATACACACTACCGCCTACCACCCACAAAGCAATGGGTTGGCGGAGAGATGGCACTGCAACCTCAAGACGGCCCCTCGACACCATGATTGTCTCTGGTCGGAAGCTCTCCTGTGGGTGCTACTTGGTCTACGCTTGACCTATAGACCTGACCTACAGGGGACTATATCCGAATTTGTTTTCAGCGAGAATGAAGTCCTACCAGGGGAACTTAACTTATTCTTCCCCAGGTTAGTGAGGATTTTCCCCCCCTTGCCAGATTTCATTCGCCGCATGTGCACACATTTCCAACAAGTGCATTTGCACCCGCCCATCAGTCACTCACTGCCCGAGACTTATGTTCCCACCACACTCTCCTTCTGCTCCCACATCATGCTGTGTGATGATGCGGTTAGGCAGCCTCTTCCACCGCCTTATCTTGGCCTCTACAAGGTCCTGCAGTGGGGGGGGACATGCCTTTTGATATCATGATTAAAGACCACACACAGACAGTTTCTCTGCATCGCCTGAAACCGGCTTTTGTTGACCCTGATAGTCTCACACTGTTGCAGTCGGACTCTGCAGATGATCCATCCTTGATCGAGAACAAAGATGTGCTCCTATCAACCTCACCGCACACCTCTTCCGCCAAAGACTGTTCAGCACCGTTCACTGGTTTCCCAACCTTGCCCCTGTTTCACCCTGTGCAGGTTTCGCACCCTTACCTCCAACGTCAGACACACACACACACACACACACACACACACACACACACTTACCATCAGTTTGTCCTGCAGCGTGCTGACGTACCAAGTGAACGATGATTCTATAGTGACGTTCAATGACCGAGTGCTCATTCTTTTGACAGATACCAAGGTCCCGCTGTCAGACGGTCCCTTACATATCAATATTGCACACAACTTCACACTCCTGCGTGAGTGTGACCGAGCATCTCTACGTGCTTTCATGTCTACAGTTGGCTCGATCCACTTAAGGGCCACACATGTCTCTACCTCGCCGTCCATCGGCCCGCCCGCTTACTCCTGGTCCGGCCACTGTTTCATCTGGCCATGGTGGCTGACTGACTATGAAGTGGACCTGCCTCTCACTGCTCCCTCACCCTTGGATATCTGTAGTACATCGTACTGTGGAGAGGGGGGGGGGGGGGGGGGGGGGGGCTGGCTCTGTGGCATTGATAGTTCATATCATCCAGGAAACTTAATATCTGTGTACTCTAAGTGCTCTGTTGAGCCTCCATCTTAACTTTACTTTAGTCAGTTCTTTGTTATACTTCATTCTGTACAGACGCAGTGTCAAGTGTAAATATATATGAGCTACGACATATATGGGAATTCAGTTTTCTATATCCCGATTACCGATCTTGTTCACATAAACGTAATCTAGGAGAATACTAGTAATTGCTTTCATTAATGCAAACAATTATCAAAGGACAATCCGAAATCATTGTTACACAAAATGCTAACTTTGCTTTGTTCCTCACTTTGAAAATGTATAAACATAATCTATGAGAAAACTAGTAATTGTTTTCATATTTTCAAGCAATTTTGAAAGGATTATCTGTAATCTCTGTTGCATGTAAGATTGCATTTAGCTTTGGTTCCATGTAGGATATTTTTACAAAATATAAAATGTAGCACATAGGCAAATACAAGCTTCCTTAACATTGACTTATAATACAATATTTACCTGGAACAGCAGCCATGTACAATCTCTCATGATGAAGATATAGTGTCAATCACTCAGATGAAGGAGCAAAGCTTAGGTAGAGGAATGGCTTTAAAAAACTTTGCAAACATCTGTAACGAGAGATTTTGCAGCTTCGATGGTGGGTATACCAGATCAAAATCTATATAGTGAAGAAGAGATTATCTTATTGTTCTCAAAGTAGCTTCATAGCTGTGTTTTAATGCAGTGTTCTATTATCTTAGGTATTTTGTGAACGATAGATATTGGCCAGTTACTGTCAGAACTGTTTTTATATCTGTTCTTATAAATTGGAACAACATTGGATATGAAGACATTATGGAATTTTCCAGCTTGAAATGTGCAATTTATAAGGTAAATAAGTCAAAGGAGACACTATAATATCAATGATATGTATAGGATGCAATTTGAGAAGCAATACCTAACTCCACTACATGAGTTACCTAGCTTAGACACAATTTGGTATACAATCTGGCAACTAACATGAGTCCACTTGAAAGTAATGTATCAAATTAGGTAAGCCTAAATTGTCCAAAGTAAAGTACCATCAGAATTATTTCTGTTTACTTCAGAGGTAGCAGATTTTCCATGATTCACTTATGAAGTTATTTTACACCTTAGGCAAAATAGAAATCATTTGCTTGGTTCTGTTTTTTTTTTCCTTCTTCAGCTATGGCGTTTACTACCTTCCAAGCCACTTTGCATTTGTTGAGAGACTTGCATTTCCATCTTGTATAACAATTTTTTGGTGCTCTGTAACTCTCCTCCAGAACAGGATCACCAGGTCTTGTCATGATGGAAAAGGTAAAAAGTATATTCAATCACTGCATGTACCAGTGTAGTTTATTCAGTGTGGTTGGTGGATAATCGGTGTTGACTCTCTTAGTTGTTTGTAGTTTTTAACATTGTCAAAGTTGCCCAGACTTCCCCACTCACATTTGGATAACATGTTCCTGAAACATATGTGATCTGCTTTTAACATTCTGAGCTCCGTAACAAAGAACTTTTGCTGTACATTATAATTAACACTCTCAATAGTCATCCATAAGCCTAGATGATCTGGTAACATTGGATCTATTACACCACACTCTAATTACTTTTCTTATGGAGTGGTAATTATATTTTCCAAGCATGCATCTTGTTTTGTAGGAAGTTCATAAATACAATAAAAATTGATAGCTCATAAACAGTTACAAACACAGGCCATAGTTTGTTTTACACAAAATGTAAAGATTAATGTCCTCAATAAACACAAGCTTGAAGTTGTCATATTTAATCTCAAGATAGTGAGAGCCTCAACATGTTCAGCAAATGTAGTATCATCAGATTGTGAGCTACTGTAGACAGAGACAAGTATGAGCTTAATACCAGAAAAAGATATAGCTTAGTTTGAAAAACTTCCTCTTAGAAAACATTTTAACATTTCATGTGTCATAGCTAATGGTAAGTAATTTACTTACAAAAACAGCTGCTCCACCATGGCTAATTTTAGTCCTAAAAACATACTTGCTAGAATGCATCCTTCAGGAATGTGCAAGGCAGATTCACCATGTGTGAGCTGGTGATGATTTATACAGAAGATATGACAGGGATTTGTTTTTAATATTCTTATTTCATTCAGTTTGTTTCAAACTGATGGCACAGTTGGAAGGTTAGGAAACCTCTTGTCAGTAGCTACCAGTAGGGAAGGTATGTAACTGTTATGCTCTTTACATTTTGTATTATCAGAGATCCCTCCACTCAATTGCTTTAAACTGAGCAAGGTGCCACTATGTTTAGCATGCTGGACTTGCATTTGGGAGGACAATAGTTGAAATCCACATCCAGTCATCCAGATTTAGGTTTTCTGTGATTTCTATAAATTGCTCCTGGCTAATACTGGGTTAGTTTCTTTGAAAAGATTTGGGCAACTCCCTTCCCCATCCTTGAATTGATTTGAGCTTGTGCCTTGTTTATAATGATCGTGTTGTCAATGGGAAGTTAAATTAAACTCTAATCTTCCTTAGATAGCTTTAAATACATGCTATAATCCAGTTTTCTGGTTTTCCCAGAATCTAGTCACTGTACACCCACTATTGACTGTCTGGTTAGTTGTGGTTCACTATTGTGTGCAGTGACTTTTGTGCTGTACATCTGGTTTACATGCATTGGAACTGCCTAGTTGGGAACCAAGGGTGTATTTAATTGTTCTGAAAAACATCATTGCTTTCGAGAAGGGTGATTGCCTTACCATTAGTAGTGACTCGAGCAAATCTTCACATTTATGTGCAAGTGTGTAGTTTTCCAAATACATTCTTTTATGGCCTTGAATGAGTATTAAACCAAGTTAGTCTGATTGGACACAAACATTTTATTTTGTTGTTCACAAGTTAGGTGATGTTACAATAGCCTTTTTATATTTTATGTTTGACTAAGATTTTTTACCCATGTTGTAGAACCCCCCTCATTTTTGTTGTGACAAATAAATTTTCCATTTAACTTGTCTCTTATACAAGTGCAAGTTATTGCATGATCTGGTTATTACTGGTGCATCCAGCTTTTGTTCAACCAGCTTCTAATATGAGAATGATCTGTGGATGGTTGCACTGACAAATGAAACTATTATCTCATTATATTTTAATTTTTATACATGTATATGAGAAGGCAATTAAGATTTTAAAAATTTTAGCATTCTGTTATACCTTTTACACTTTATCACAACCGTGTTCTGTATAACTTCTTGACATACAGTTTTCTCCTGACAATGAATCAAGAACTCCAAAGAGTTTTCTTTACTAGGACATTGTGTTACTGAACAGATTATTAAGGTAAATTAATCCTGTAAGAGTATAAAAACAGAGTACTTGTAAATGATGGCTTGTGAGATGTCACAGGAGCAGAAAGGGCTATGCCAACAGTTGATTCTAAGTATCCAGTGAGAGGGCAGCAGTGAGTTTAAGCAACTCTGTCAAATACTGCTGCAAATATAATCACAGGTTGCCCAATGTATTCAGAAAAACTGTGACTGTAATCTCAAAATTGTGGCAACATATTTATCACATGAATGTGTCATTTGACTGGCAGGCAAAATCTCTACTGAAATTGTTCATTAACTGAGCTGAGTTTTTTTCTACCAAAGTATCACAACAGTTATGGTTCCAAAGAAAATGTTGGAAAATCTATGTAAGCTTTGGCGGTAGCAATTTTGCTGACTTTACATAAACCAATGAAACCACAAATAATATGCAAAGACTATGGAATGGTTTCAATTTTGGCCCACAAAATACCTTGCTATGCATTGTCAACCCTTGTGACATACAGGAAAAGAGCCCTGACTGGCACTGTCCTTGTACTTGATTGGAGCCACTTAACCCATAAAACTGAAAATGCTATTTTTTCTCTTCCATGTCACATTACTGTTAGCACATTTAGGCCTTGTACAGTGCTTTGACACTGCAATGTTGTATTGCTGATCCAAGCAAACTTTTATCTGATGCTATATAACTATCATTCTGAATTATTTTTAGAACTTTTTAATACTAGTCCCTGGTTTGTGACCAGGCATTCTAGTTTTTGTCATCCAAGCTGCAGTTGGCCCCTTGTTTGGTCACTCTTCAGCTAGGCTAGCTCCTTGTATTAGTGATAGGCGTGTCCCAGCCTGACCATGGTACCATCCTTGCTGATAAGTCTGTGGACAATTTTGAACCCCGTATTGCATACAATACAGGGAGTGAAATGCTATTTACATTTTTGTGCGGAAAGCAGATGGCAGTTATAAGAGTCGAGGGACATGAAAGGGAAGCAGTGGTTGGGAAGGGAGTAAGACAGGGTTGTAGCCTTTCCCCAATGCTATTCAATCTCTATATATTGAGCAAGCAGTAAAGGGAACAAAAGAAAAGTTTGGAGTAGGTACTAAAATCCATGGAGAAGAAGTAAAAACTTTGAGGTTTGCCGATGACATAGTAATTCTGTCAGAGACAGCAAAGGACTTGGAAGAGCAGTTGAACGGAATGGACAGTGTCTTGAAAGGAGGGTATAAGATGAACATCAACAAAAGCAAAACAAGGATAATGGAATGTAGTCGAATTAAGTCGGGTGATGCTGAGGGAATTAGATTAGGAAATGAGACACTTAAAGTAGTAAAGGAGTTTTGCTATTTGGAGAGCAAAATAACTGATGATGGTCGAAGTAGAGAAGATATAAAATGTAGACTGGCAATGGCAAGGAAAGTGTTTCTGCAGAATAGAAATTTGTTAACATCGAATATAGATTTAAGTGTCAGGAAGTCGTTTCTGAAAGTATTTGTATGAGGTGTAGCCATGTATGGAAGTAAAACATGGACGATAAATAGTTTGGACAAGAAGAGAATAGATGCTTTCGAAATGTGGTGCTACAGAAGTATGCTGAAGATTAGATGGGTAGATCACATAACAAATGAGGAGGTATTGAATAGAATTGGGGAGAAGAGGAGTTTGTGGCACAACTTGACCAGAAGAAGGGATCGGTTGGTAGGACATGTTCTGAGGCATCAAGAGATCACCAATTTAGTACTGGAGGGCAGCGTGGAGGGTAAAAATCGTAGAGGGAGACCAAGAGATGAATACACTAAGCAGATTCAGAAGGATGTAGGCTGTAGTAGGTACTTAGAGATGAAGAAGCTTGCACAGGATAGAGTAGCATGGAGAGCTGCATCAAACCAGCCTCAGGACTGAAGACCACAACAACAACAACAACAACAACAACAACATTGCATATGCCTCTAAATCCTTAAATTCACTGTAACAGTGTTATTCTCAGACAGAAAAAGAGGCTTTGGCAATCATGAATGCTGAAAAAAAAATCCATGTTTTTCTATATGGGTCTATGTTTCACATGAACACAGACCACAAACTACTGGATCTCTTTTTGAGCCTTTGGCATCCTAGCCAGACAAAGCTGCACTTTGCTTACAGCTGTGGGCTCCTTTTCCTTTCACAATGTAAGTATGAGATACATGTTTGATCTATGGCACAACGTGCATACCTTATTTGTCTTGACCCAGAGCCTGATAAAGAGGAATTGCTTTGTTTTCATTTAGAATTGGAAGTAGAAAATGTTGTTGATGATTTTCCTATTACTAGCACAAAAATTGCAGCTGCAGATCCTGTTTTAAGTAAAGGTTTTTTTTTTTTTTTTTTTTTTTTTTTTTTTTTTTTTTTTTTTTTTTTTTTTTGGCAACATGTTCTGCAAGACATTCCTCAGGGGTGTGCTCCTGATCCTTTGAGAAATTATTTTGCATTGCAAAATTATCTTTCTGTTTGTTTGGGAGTGCTGCTGTTAGCTACAGAGGACACTGCTCCTCAGATTGTAGTCCTGTCTGCCCTTCAGTGTGAGGTTATGCATTTCATGTGGACCATTGGCATGTGCCACGCAAAAAAGTGTTAGCATGAAGACATGTTTCTTGGCCACACATTGATGAGGAAACAGTGTGAGTTGTTGCAGCGTGCCCACAGTGCACCAGCCATCAGGTGGCTCCCCATGCTTCTTTGTCATTGTGGCTGGATCCACAGCAGCCTTGGGAATGAATTCAAGCAGATTTTGTGGGACATTTTATGAATTTCTACTGGCTTGTTGTAAGTGATGCTTATTGTAAGCTTCTGTATGTGGTGTGTTGTCTGTGTACTTATGTGGCAGCAACAATTTATGCTTTGTCAAAACTTTTTGCAATGGTAGATATTCTGTACATGTTAGTCACTGACAATGGCACCATTTGTATCTCAGGAATCTGAAAAGTTTTGTAAAGAAAGTGATGTTTGCTGTGGCACAGCTCCTCCTTTCCACCCTCATTTGAATGAGGAAGTTGAATGACTGGTATGAACATTTAAGACTCAGATGAAAAAACATGTTTTTGATTTGTGATGAGAAGCAGCTCTTGACCGGTTCCTCACACCTGTTGGCAATAAGAGTCCAGCAGAGTTGTTGCACAGTTGTCAGCCCTGGACCCTGCTACATCTGCTTTGCTGATGCCAAGCAGTCCTCTGGCACTGGCAACTGCAATGCTTCAGGCCTGGCACAGCTGTTTGGACTTGTGGGTTAGGCTGCTGGTCAAAATAGGCATGGCAGTAATTGAGAGTACTTGGAACTGCCACCTGTGTGTCATCCACATAGCTGAGGGGAGAATGTTGTGACACATTGACCAGATATGACCTAGTTGGGAGGCTGTGCACTGGGTGTCCTTCCTCCATCTGCGAGCAGCCTCTGACATTGCGGATGGTACTGTCACCTTCTGTGCTGGTGCTGTCAATGTTTTCACACCTATCTCCTCTGCTGTGGGTAACCCCTTCAATTGTTGGGGGCCATGGTAAACTGTGGCTCCTGCACTGTTGCAGCTGATGCCTTTGCTGCTGCCATCTCCATCTTGGCCTGTGTTGCCTGTTCCACTGCCTTCACATCAGCCTCCTTCCCTGGGGTTGGACTTGGATGTGGAAATGGATGCTGAGGTTGTATTGCCTGTCCTACAACATGGTCTCTCTCAGGGAGCAAGTGCTGTACCTCTCAGCGCTCACATCACTTCCAACTGTACGTATTGGCGGTAGTGCCTTGGATGACTCACTAACCAACAACAACCACAGAAGAAATGGATGTGAGCACAGTGACCACTTCTTTGTAAAGGAAGAGGAGTAATGAACTAACAATTTTGTGTTGGTGCTGTTTCATAGTTTGAGTGTGAAGTTTCTGCTTCATTTGGCCACTAGAGGCCTGCTAATACAACAGCAGTGTTTGTGCAGCCTGCCAGCTGCAGCCCCTGATGGAGCTAATGATAATGTAGGCCAGAGCACAAGGCCCCATCAGCCACTTGTGTATTGCTAATTGTATTGTGCCTTGTCTTCCACGTGTGTTTGTTTACTGTTCGAGCAATAACGTACAAAGTACAGTGTTCCTGGATTAGAACAGTAACCTGGTACAGTGTTCCTGAGATAGAACAGTAACCTTGTACATATATTGATACACTTTCATCATCCTGATATACTTCTGTTATATTTGGATGTTCATTATTGTCGTATAAATGGTTAATAGACTCTTGTTAACAGAAATAAATGGCAGGCCTTTTACACAGAAATTGCACAAACAACACTGTTCTCATTTTTGACACACTCATTAGTGTGTTTTTTCTCAGAGTCTGGAGACTATGAAACACACACATGATAATATGCACCACAAATTGGTGTATACCAACGAATCCTGCTTTCTAGTGAATCTCTCTGAAGCTTTCCAACCAGAAATAAATAAATGGGAGTGTTGGATCCATTGAACTGCAAATATGTTTGTGCAGCAATAATGATGTTGTTCTTTTCCATATCAATATATGATGTCTTCAACGTAAACTTAAAGGAGTATGAAATGTGTTCTCCTTGGCTACATGCTAGCTGCTGCAGGATAACTATCACACTTGGTACAGTGTTGGTATATATAAAAAAGCAATTTACATTAACATTAACATTAACATTTTTGTAATATATTTCAGCATAATATAAGTTGAAGCTAGTTTGTGATAAACTGAAACAATAACAAGTTGTAAGGAATTAAGTCTTTATAGCAAAAATTACATCACTGTAGCTGTTATCTAACAGTAAACATCATACATATTCTAACATCCTTGGTTTCCTACTCTTTCAAGACACATGTGTAAATGTGTTTTCACAGAAGGGCTGGTAGTCAGGGGCTTGTTTTTTTAGCATATCAACAGATTTCAATAATACTTGGAATATGTATTTTTAATGTAAACATTCACTTTTTAAATGCAACCATGCCCACTGCCACTAACAAACTAGAATTAGAATAAATTTAGAATGTCAGTGGTATTTGTCTGTTGCAGCATTCTAGTGTGAGTTGTTGATGAGTTATTGTATTTTGAAATGTTTCCACACTGACTCTTACACAGAACCTGTGGTAACACACACTTCAAAACAACACAAGTACATACACCAATTATGTGGACTCTGACCAGTAACAAGAGAACTGACCACCACAGGCTGTGTTCAAAATGACCACTGGCAATGGCAATATGTGCTTCTAGTCTGATATGAAATGATTGCTGTGCATGTAAATTTTTTGAAATTTTGCTGTGCATGCGTTAGCATTTCAGTGGAGATGTCTGATCAGGCTCTTATAATATGCTTTCCATATCATTCGGTGTAGGTGGTACTTCCTTGTAGACAGTGTCTTTCACCACAGAAAAGAGTCAGCTGGTGTCAAATTGTGTGAATGGGCTAACCAAGGTACAGGTCCTCTATGTCCAATCTAATGATTTGGAAACAATCTGTGAAGACATGCTGTAGTATTTTGAAATGTTTCCACACTGACTCTTACACAGAACCTGTGGTAACACGCACTTAAAAACAACACAACACAAGTACATACACCAATTATGTGGACTCTGACCAGTAACAAGAGAACTGACCACCACAAGCTGTGTTCAAAATGGCCACTGGCAATTAGGTTCCTCCTAGTCTGTAGAGGATTGTCTTCTAGCATTCATGGAAGATGGACTGTAAGGAGGTTGCAATACTTGGGTGTGTTCAGTTTTCTCTCTATGAAAAATGGGCTTATGAGCTGATGGTTCACTACCCACACTACATGTTCAGACTCCATGGATGTTGATGATGGACCTGATGAAGCCAACAGAAATTGTGAAGAGATCAATAGTGCATGTTTTTAAGGTTTACCTTGTCATGATTGGTAAATATGGCTTCATCACTAAACAAATTACATGATACGTATGGAGTAGCCTGTCTTAATGCCTATGTACTGAAGCTAACATGATCCTCATAATCATTTCCATGTAGCTGTTGATGGAGAGAGATGTGATAGGAATGGAACCTATGTTGATGGAGAATGTGTAGGACACTTTCCTGACTCATTACACTTTCTTGTGTGATTGTGTGGGAGCTAATATGTGGATCAGCTGCATTGTGTAGGTGTTACACTACCAATTTCATGTAACTGGTTGAAGAGGTTGATAGATAGATAGTTGCTGAGATGGTTAATGCGTGTTGCTGCATACACAGTACAAGACTGAACTGCATTTTTCCTACATTCTTCATACACAGCACAACACTGCTTAAGGTGAAGCCATGTAATGAGGTTTTGTTAGGGCTTCAAACTGAGACAAAGGAAAACATTCTAACAAATCAGTGTGAAAACTTGCAGGTAAGTGGCAAATATCAGGACAAAACTCAATGTGTTGCCAGGTAATGAAAAAAAAGAAAACTACTTCCAAAACATTCAGGATAATCTGTCAAAATATATAAAGCCTCAAGAACAAAGTGTCAGATTAGATTGAGTTAGACTATCTATCCAATCCAGATAACAATAGCTGTAGTAAAGCCAGACATATCAGTGTAAGATGGAAATAAACTTGTCCCACAAGGATGAGTATTAAAATCCTAATAGTTAACTGCTGCAGCACTCACAAGAAAGTGCCAGAGTTAGAAGTGCTCATAAAAAGCAGTGAAGCTCTCATAATACTAGGCACAGAAAGCTGGTTGAAACTTGAAATTGATAGCAGTGAGATTTTTGGGGGAAATTGAAGTGTATACGAAAAGCGTAGGCAAATGGGAAATGGAGGTGATGTGATGTATTTGTTAAATAGACAAGAAACTCAAACCCATCAAGACAGAAACTGAAGTTGCATGTGAGATTGTGTGGGCAAGACTTGGTACCAGGAGTGTGCATAAAATGATAACTGGATCCTTCTGTCAGCCACCAGACTCATCTCATCTCTTGGTGTAACTGAAACTTTAGAGAAAACCTCAGTTCACATTTACATAAGTTCCCTGATCATACTGTAATCATCAGTGGAGACATAAATCATCCAACACCTGTGAAACTTTACTAAATACCTTCTCCGAAAACTACCTGGACCTGATAGTTAGGAACCCCACTCATAATAGAAATATTTTGTATGTAATGGCAACAAATAGGCCTGACCACTTTGAGGATTTTCACATTGAAACTGGTACCAGTGACTATGACATGGTTGTGGCATCAATGATTGATTACCAAAGTAAAGTACAGAGGACAACTAAAACAAGCAGAAAGATATACACTCCTGGAAATTGAAATAAGAACACCGTGAATTCATTGTCCCAGGAAGGGGAAACTTTATTGACACATTCCTGGGGTCAGATACATCACATGATCACACTGACAGAACCACAGGCACATAGACACAGGCAACAGAGCATGCACAATGTCGGCACTAGTACAGTGTATATCCACCTTTCGCAGCAATGCAGGCTGCTATTCTCCCATGGAGACGATCGTAGAGATGCTGGATGTAGTTCTGTGGAACGGCTTGCCATGCCATTTCCACCTGGCGCCTCAGTTGGACCAGCGTTCGTGCTGGACGTGCAGACCGCGTGAGACGACGCTTCATCCAGTCCCAAACATGCTCAATGGGGGACAGATCCGGAGATCTTGCTGGCCAGGGTAGTTGACTTACACCTTCTAGAGCACGTTGGGTGGCACGGGATACATGCGGACGTGCATTGTCCTGTTGGAACAGCAAGTTCCCTTGCCGGTCTAGGAATGGTAGAACGATGGGTTCGATGACGGTTTGGATGTACCGTGCACTATTCAGTGTCCCCTCGACGATCACCAGTGGTGTACGGCCAGTGTAGGAGATCGCTCCCCACGCCATGATGCCGGGTGTTGGCCCTGTGTGCCTCGGTCGTATGCAGTCCTGATTGTGGCGCTCACCTGCACGGCGCCAAACACGCATACGACCATCATTGGCACCAAGGCAGAAGCGACTCTCATCGCTGAAGACGACACGTCTCCATTCGTCCCTCCATTCACGCCTGTCACGACACCACTGGAGGCGGGCTGCACGATGTTGGGGCGTGAGCGGAAGACGGCCTAACGGTGTGCGGGACCGTAGCCCAGCTTCATGGAGACGGTTGCGAATGGTCCTCGCCGATACCCCAGGAGCAACAGTGTCCCTAATTTGCTGGGAAGTGGCGGTGCGGTCCCCTACGGCACTGCGTAGGATCCTACGGTCTTGGTGTGCATCCGTGTGTCGCTGCGGTCCGGTCCCAGGTCGACGGGCACCTGCACCTTCCGCCGACCACTGGCGACAACATCGATGTACTGTGGAGACCTCGCGCCCCACGTGTTGAGCAATTCGGCGGTACGTCCACCCGGCCTTCCGCATGCCCACTATACACCCTCGCTCAAAGTCCGTCAACTGCACATACGGTTCACGTCCACGCTGTCGCGGCATGCTACCAGTGTTAAAGACTGCGATGGAGCTCCGTATGCCACGGCAAACTGGCTGACACTGACGGCGGCGGTGCACAAATGCTGCGCAGCTAGCGCCATTCGACGGCCAACACCACGGTTCCTGGTGTGTCCGCTGTGCCGTGCGTGTGATCATTGCTTGTACAGCCCGCTCACAGTGTCCGGAGCAAGTATGGTGGGTCTGACACACCGGTGTCAATGTGTTCTTTTTTCCATTTCCAGGAGTGTATTTGTTCAGTATACCAGGTAAGAAGTCAGTAGTGTCGAACCTCAATGAGCAACTGGAAGTTTTCAGCACAGGGCAGAAGTAATCTAACTGTAATCTGTTGTGGTTTCCTAGCACAAAAAACTGTGCCGAGTTCTTGGGAAAAGGAACAGATCACACACTTCTACAAGAAGGGTAGTAGAAGTGATCCACAAAACTATTATCTGATATCAGTTACATTGATTTGTTGTATAATCTTAGACATATTCTGAGCTCAAACATAATGAGGGATCTTGAAGGGAGTGACCTTCTCAATACCAACCAGGATGGATTTGAAAAACATCAATCATGTGAAACACAATTTACATTTTTCTCATTTGACACACTGAAAGCAATCAGGTAGATGCTGTATTTCTTGATTTTCAAAAAGCATTTGACTCAATACTATATCTATGCTTATTGTCAAAAGTATGAACATATGGGGTATCAAGTGAAATTTGTGACTGGACTAAGGGCTATGTGGTAAGGAGGCTGCAGCATATTATCTTGAATTGAGATTCATCCTCAAATATGAAAGTAATTTTGGGTGTGCCAAGAGAAGTGTGTCCATGTTGGGTATTAATGACCTTGCAAACAATATTAATAGTAAAATCAGGCTTTTTGAAGATTATGCAGTTATCTATAATGAAGTACTAACTGAAAGAAGATGCAAAAATATTGAGTCATATCTTGATGAGATTTCAGAGTGGTGCAGAGATTGACAACTTGCTTTAAATGTTCTAAAATGTAAAATTGTTCACTCCAAACAACAAAAAAATGCAGTACCCTGTGACCATAATAGAAATGAGTCACTATTGGAATTGGCCAACTCACACAAATATTAGGGTGTATTTTTATTTATTTATTTATTTATTTATTTATTTATTTGGTCCTGTTGATTACATATTATACAGCCAGTGTACAAGTAATATAGGGCAGGTCAATTGATGCAATTACAGTAGTACATTAACATTTATACATCACATTGCACAGACATTGGTTTATTTTACAAGAACAATTACTTGCATGCAGTATTAAAGCCTGCATTATGCCAAAAACAGTTTAAGTGATAGTCTACTATTTTAAACAAAGTGACAGTTTCTTTTTTTATGCTACTGACATTTTCTTCATGGTCATGGTTTGAATGAATACAAGTTTTAACTGCATTCCTTAAGAAGAGATTAAAGTGAATGCTCAAGAGAGTGGGAGTTCACATTTTCTCATAATGAAACAGATAAATTTACATTTTATCACCACAATTTCAGTTAAACTACAAGTAACAGCATCACACTTTATCTTTAAGGGAGTGCTTTTCTTAGGCAGTTTCCCCCACTCTTGTACATCATAACTCTTAAGTATTCATTCATTTTATAGAAAGTTTGTTCGATGAGAAATAATTTTAGTTTCCTTTTGAAAACCTGCACATTATTTATTTCCTTTTTTATATTGATGGGGAGCTTATTGAAGACCTTTATACCTGACTTAGCAACTCCCCTATGTACTTTAGTGAGAGATGCAGAGCCGTGATGAAAATTTTTCACCTGTCTTGTCTTGTGACATGGTTGTGGATGTCACAATTTTTCTGAAACAGTTCCCTGTTGTTGGCTACAAATAACATCAGTGAGTATATATACTGACCTGTGATGGTAAATATCCTGAGAGATTTGAAGAGACCTCTGCAAGATGTCCCAACAGGGACCCCACATATTAGCCTCACTAACACTTTGTAGGGATATGAAATGGAATAGATTCAGTCATGGGTAAAGCAGGTGGTAGACTTCAGTTTATTAGTAGAATACTGGGAACAGCAATGAATCTACAAAAGAGATTGCTTAGAAATCACTTGTGCAACCAGTTCTAGAACATTGCTCAGGGGTGTAGGACCTGTACCAGATAGGGCTAATGGGGTATTGTATGTATACAGACAAGGGCAGTATGAATGGTCACAGGTTTGTTTAATCCATGGGAGAGTATCACAGAGATACTCAAGGAACTGAACTGAACTGAAAGAATCTTGAAGGTAGACGTCAACTGTCCTGAGAAAGTCTATATTCACAAAGTTTCAAGAACCAGCTTTAAATAATTACTGTAGGTATATACTGAAACCTCCTGTGTGTTGCACACTTAGGGATTGAGAGGATAAGATCAGAGTAATTACTGCATGCACAAAGGCAGTCAAACAATTGTTCATTCTGCACTTCATACATGAATGGAACAGGAAGATACCCTAATAACTTGTACAATGGGAATTCCCTCTGCCATGCACCTCACAATGGTTTGCAGACTATATAGATGTAGATGTAGAAATAGAAATAGGTTTTCATGATTCTGCTGATGTCTCATGTATTTGTTGCTCTGGACTCTGGTGCAAGAGTTAATGAATTGTCTTATAAACATCAGCAGTTTTAAATTACCATCTTATTACTGCTGCACTGTAAGTAAATTGGTGGAGCATGCATTTATACTGTTGCAGATTTACAATTTAAAGCAAAAATAAAGGTGGACCATCTAAATACTAAAAAAACATTTTGAATCATATGCCATAGAGAAAAAAAAATTGAGGAGAAGAATAGAAAAACTAATTGTCATATTAAGGCACAGGTCACGAATGGGAAATAAAAACATGAAAAAGAAAACTGGAAGCAGTGAAAGTATTTTAATGTGAGAACAAGTGACAAAAAGAGACAGCCTTTGAGTATCCTATTTGTTTATTTACTTATTTATTTATTTATTGATTTATATATATATATATATATACTTGTTCCATAGATCTGTACATGTGAGCAAGTCACTCAGATGTGGAACGTGTCAATATACATAATAAAATACATAGAATAAAGACATTGTTATAGTATTAATAACAGTTCACAAAAGTCATACTTTTTAGCTTAAAAACTAGTCAACATAAATGTGAAGATAGCAGTTTCATATTTAGGGCATTATTGCATTTATTTTAACCTTGAACAGTAATCAAAACTTCCCACTTTGGGTTTAAAAGTGACCCAAAAATGGAAATGAGAAAAACAGGAATTAGTTTAACAGTAAACAGTGTCAAAAAATTTAAAAACATCTTTCCAATCTGGGTTTTACTTATTTCTCTGAAAGAATTCCTCTAGTGAATAAACAGTTTGCACATGAAACCACTCTTTTATGGACGCCAATGGAACAAGAGTTGTCATCTTCCCCATTACATAATACAGGGTGTCTACATGGACAAGTAAAAATAATTCCCGGATTTTTCCGGGATTTCTCGGTTGAAAATACACCTTCTCCCGGGTGAAAATACACTTTTTTCCGTGTTAAGTGACAATAAACTTTTTCTCGGCACTTATCAATTCTTTTATGGTATATGTATCTAAAAACAAAGATGATGTGACTTACCAAACGAAAGTGCTGGCAGGTCGATAGACACACAAACATACACACAAAATTCAAGCTTTCGCAACAAACTGTCGCCTCATCAGGAAAGAGGGAAGGAGAGGGAAAGATGAAAGGATGTGGGTTTTAAGGGAGAGGGTAAGGAGTCATTCCAATCCCGGGAGCGGAAAGACTTACCTTAGGGAGAAAAAAGGATGGGTATACACTTGCGCACACACACACACACACATATCCATCCACACATATACAGACACAAGCAGACATATTTAAAGACCATGGTCTTTAAATATGTCTGCTTGTGTCTGTATATGTGTGGATGGATATGTGTGTGTGTGTGTGTGTGTGTGTGTGTGTGTGTGCAAGTGTATACCCGTCCATGGTCTTTTTAAATATGTCTGCTTGTGTCTGTATATGTGTGGATGGATATATATGTGTGTGTGTGTGCGTGCAAGTGTATACCTGTCCTTTTTTCCCCCTAAGGTAAGTCTTTCCGCTCTCGAGATTGGAATGACTCCTTACCCTCTCCCTTAAAACCCACATCCTTTCGTCTTTCCCTCTTTCCTGATGAGGCGACAGTTTGTTGCGAAAGCTTGAATTTTGTGTGTATGTTTGTGTTTGTTTGTGTGTCTATTGACCTGCCAGCGCTTTGGTTTGGTAAGTCACATCATCTTTGTTTTTAGATATATTTTCCCATGTGGAATGTTTCCCTCTATTATATTAATATCTTATCTTTTATGGTATATGGTTTTATACACCGGCGTAGAATTTCCCGGAATTTTAGAAAATGAAACTCAGGGGACAAAACCCGTTTTGGAAAGATCTTTGATGTGCAGCAACATATACACTGCATATTTCCGTGTTACGAAGGTATAAATTCGAATTCCACCAAACACCGCATGTTACATTCCAAAGCATTAAAATTGATATTGCGACATGCATTTGTAAGCCAGTCACGGCTCATGTCACCTGATCTCGCCAGCTGATGACAGCATTTGACTCGTGATGTAGTCAGCCAATAGCAAGATCACTCTTAAGTAGCGCGAACACACAAATAAGAAAACTTAATGGCTTAAATCAATGTACAATTGTTGCTACAAGAAAAGCAAAGCTATCACATATAATATTGGTCCCTAAGATTAATAAGCTGCAGAGAAGCTAAGCTTCCACATATATTTTTGATCTTTTTTGCGCATGATACATCACATAAATGTGCCAGTAAAATTTTTTAATAACGACGTAAATGTCTGATCTTCTGGGCTCGAAATTCTTCATATGGTCATCCCCAAAGAGTTGATTTTTAAATGAGAGTCAAATGCTCTGTGATTTAAGAAAATCGCCGTACACTCTCTCACATAGTTTATCTTACATAAAAGGAAATTTACTTTGAAAGTAACGCTTTTCATACCAATATTCACAATATTTTTCCGTTACCTATTAGAAAGGTACGTTTCAGCAGTTGCCAGAGAGCGCCAGATAACAGGCGTCACTGCACTTGCTCAGCTACGATGAAGCAGGAAGCCCGCATGTTCGTACGAGTGAAACATTAAAAGATCTTGCATTAAAACGTATCTAATGTAAAACAACTGTCACGTCATGCTCATTGGAGGCAATTTGTTGCTAAGAAGCACTGCACAGTCTTCCTAAAGCCTTTGACACACTTTGCTGTTGGCAGACGCTTGTATGAGCACTGTGTTTTGTTGTTGTATATGGCGCATTTTCTTTGCGACTTAAGTTTTATTTTCGTTTTTTTTTCTCTCGTTCATGTTTTGTTGCTGCAGTATTATTCTGCAGAAGCGGGATACAATAATTTTTTTTTGTTAGAGTAGAGTAGAGTAGAGTAGAGTAGAGTATTGGTTCTTACCAGTCAAAATCACAAAAATTTAACTGAAAACTAAAACAATGAAAAATTCCCAGAACTCAAAAAGAGTCCTGGGTTTTTCCCGGTTTTCTCCGAGATGAAAAAATTCCCGGGTTTTCCCCGGATCTCCCGGGTCGTAGGCACCCTGTAATACCTTCACACATATGGAAAATGGTCTCATTGAGGCACTAAATGTAAACTTAGGTTTTTTCCAGATCATAATATAGGTCTCACATGTATAAATTCTTCTATAAAGGCACTTCTGTACAGAAAAAGTAAATACTTTTATTCAGATGTTAGCAAAGGAAGCCTTGGAAAATGTACACTCCTGGAAATGGAAAAAAGAACACATTGACACCGGTGTGTCAGACCCACCATACTTGCTCCGGACACTGCGAGAGGGCTGTACAAGCAATGATCACACGCACGGCACAGCGGACACACCAGGAATCACGGTGTTGGCCGTCGAATGGCGCTAGCTGCGCAGCATTTGTGCACCGCCGCCGTCAGTGTCAGCCAGTTTGCCATGGCATACGGAGCTCCATCGCAGTCTTTAACACTGGTAGCATGCCGCGACAGCGTGGACGTGAACCGTATGTGCAGTTGACGGACTTTGAGCGAGGGCGTATAGTGGGCATGTGGGAGGCTGGGTGGACGTACCGCCGAATTGCTCAACGTTGTCGCCAGTGGTCGGCGGAAGGTGCACGTGCCCGTCGACCTGGGACCGGACCACAGCGACGCACGGATGCACGCCAAGACCGTAGGATCCTACGCAGTGCCATAGGGGACCGCACCGCCACTTCCCAGCAAATTAGGGACACTGTTGCTCCTGGGGTATCAGCGCGGACCATTCGCAACTGTCTCCATGAGGCTGGGCTACGGTCCCGCACACCGTTAGGCCGTCTTCCGCTCACGCCCCAACATCGTGCAGCCCGCCTCCAGTGGTGTCGCGACAGGCGTGAATGGAGGGACGAATGGAGACGTGTCGTCTTCAGCGATGAGAGTCGCTTCTGCCTTGGTGCCAATGATGGTCGTATGTGTGTTTGGCGCCGTGCAGGTGAGCGCCACAATCAGGACTGCATATGACCGAGGCACACAGGGCCAACACCCGGCATCATGGTGTGGGGAGCGATCTCCTACACTGGCCGTACACCACTGGTGATCGTCGAGGGGACACTGAATAGTGCACGGTACATCCAAACCGTCATCGAACCCATTGTTCTACCATTCCTAGACTGGCAAGGGAATTTGCTGTTCCAACAGGACAATGCACGTCCGCATGTATCCCGTGCCACCCAACGTGCTTTAGAAGGTGTAAGTCAACTACCCTGGCCAGCAAGATCTCCGGATCTGTTCCCCATTGAGCATGTTTGGGACTGGATGAAGCGTCGTCTCACGCGGTCTGCACGTCCAGCACGAACACTGGTCCAACTGAGGCGCCAGGTGGAAATGGCATGGCAAGCCGTTCCACAGGACTACATCCAGCATCTCTATGATCGTCTCCATGGGAGAATAGCAGCCTGCATTGCTGCGAAAGGTGGATATACACTGTACTAGTGCCGACATTGTGCATGCTCTGTTGCGTGTGTCTATGTGCCTGTGGTTCTGTCAGTGTGATCATGTGATGTATCTGACCCCAGGAATGTGTCAATAAAGTTTCCCCTTCCTGGGACAATGAATTCACGGTGTTCTTATTTCAATTTCCAGGAGTGTATTTTCAAAAACAATCAATGACTCGTAGAATATTTGTTTCTTCTAGTATTTTCATGTGTCTGTTTGAGATATGTTCTCAAAAACAAACAGTTTACAAAAAATAGTGTCATGCCAAGGAACAGCGCTAGTGCGTATCACCTGCTTTCAGTGTATGTAGTCAAACATCTCAGTCAAATCAAAAAGGACAACAAAGATAAACACGTTGTGGGCTGTGTGAATACATATAAGAATGTTTATAGGGAGGTGATCACAAAAGCTAAGGCAATGTACAATGACAAAATAATTCTAGGGACAGCAAACACATCAAAAGCAATATGGAATGTAGTAAAAATGAAATGGAAAAAAAAATGTTAAAAGGGAAGATGACATTGTTTTAAAAGACAATTGTGGAGTGTTACTCACAGATCTTAGTATAACACAACACAACACATTATATAAATGATTACCTCATAAATTCCCCAGTCAGTCAGTCAACCTGAGTAAAAATTCTCTGTTGATCCATCATGCACATCAGGTGGTTAAGTAATTGTCAATATCAATGAAATTATCCAACAGCTGTGTAAGTAAGATGTTATTTTATTTTGATGACAACCAGTTTTGGCATTCCACCATGCCATCCTGAGGCCCCTGCATAATAAAAGAGTATACATGATGTGTATATCAGGGAGTACAAAGCATGCTTTTGGAAAGTGATGTGTAATCATGAAAGTGCTTAAAACTACAAATGAAAGTAGTGCCATTAAACCAAGTCTCTCTGTACATCTAGCACAATAGACGAAAACATGTGTACACATTTATTAGTCATAAAACTATTTAAAACCATGGATTTACAAGAGAATGTGAAAACAATAAAAAGATCAGAACTAGACAGGAGCTCTACTGAAACAAAGCTTGTCTCTTTTTCTTTAAATAATATAAAATTGTATATAATCCTTACAGATGAGGAAACTTGTAGTATCAAGTATCATCTATAAGAATTATATAGGATTTTATATTTAAAAAAAAGAAAGAAACTTTGTTTCAGCATACCTCCTGATTGTATACTGTCTAGTTCTGATCTTTCTGATGTTGTCACATGTTCTCTTGTAACTCTATGGTGTTTAATAGTTTTATGGTTAGCAAATATGTGCATGTTTTAGTGTATTGTGCTGGATGTACACAGAGACTCCCTACATGTACACTCTTTTATTAAGCAGGGGGCCTGAAGATGATGATGTAGTGGAATACCAAAACTGGTTGTTGTCAAAATGAAATAAAATAGCATTTTAGTTGCATGGCTGTAGGAAAATGTAACTGATATTGACAACTGAGTAAAAATGGTGTTAGGAATAGTAGAATCTTGGTTTCAAGATAAGAAAGTGCTAATTCAATATTTCTATGCTCCAGAAATGAATCAGAATTTCTAAGAATACTAAAAAAACAATGAAGAATAAAATAGCTTCAGGGATTGATGAAGTACCTTGTTCAGTGATAATAAAATGTGCAAGTGTCATGTCAGAACCACTCTCACACATAATAAATGTGTCATTATCAAGGGAGTGTTTCATCAAAGATGAACAAATTTCAAAAATAAAGAATAACTGTGTGAATAGTGAAATATGAATGAAGTGAGAAAATATAGACCGATACCTTTGTTACCTGTATTTTCAAAAGCAATAGAGACAGTCATGAAACATCAAAGAAGAAATTTCCTTGAAAAATTCAATCTCTTGTCTGAAAACCAACATGGTTTTTGCAAAGAATTGAGTACAAAATCAGCTATTACCCATTTCACTGAAAATATTGTAATGGGAGTACAGCAGAGTCCCACTAATCTGAACCCTGGTAATCCGAAAGTTTGGTTAATCCAAACATGAAAAATGTTAGTCTAAGTATGGAAAACTGTGTGGTAAAGTGCTGTACAAACACACTATTTTAATTTACACAGTACAGTAAACATGTATTAGAAAAATTGGCAAGAAAACATTAGGTTCAAACAATGCATAACAATGAAAGAAAAGCTGTCAAACTTACTAAAATACAGTGGACATTTTATCCCTACTTTTTAGATGACAGTCATTCTTTTTTGGCATAATGAAGACAGTCTGTTATATGATGCATAGTTGCGCCATTGTCTCATAAACATCAAATCAGCAGGTGTAGCAGTGGGCTGTTGCTGTGAATAATGTAGTGCAAGGTCTAGGGCTTCTGCTGCATCACTGTGTGGCACCAGCTCTCCTTTGTCACTTTCAGGCTCATTGTCACTTCTGTCACAGCAGTCCAGTCTTGAGTCACAGCAGCAACTAAATTAGCATCAGTAAGGTTCTCCACACATGCTCCCTCAGCTGCCATCGACTCATCTACATCTTCTTCACTAGCTTCTTCACATCCAGGGAGTGTGTGTATCATTTGTAGTAAATTTTCCTCTTCATTTTCAACTAGGTTGTCCTGAAATTCAAAAGATGTCCACAGTTTTCTCCATGATTTTCTCAGAGTTTTTTCTGAAATATTCTACCATGCCTCAGTGGCCCAATTAACAACATCCTTCACATTGGTCTTTTTTATTTTGTCCACTAAAGGAATGCTATAATCTCGGATCAACATTCTTTTAAATTGTTTTCTGTAAATCAGTTTTAACATTTTCAGTATGCCCTAGTCCATTGGCTGTAGAAGTGGTGTAACATTTGGTGGAAAAAAACTTTGCCACAGTTTCTACATCACATAATTCCTCACTGCTGGGGTGAGATGGCATGTTATCAGTCAAAACGATTACACGGGGAGGCAAATGATTTTCCTTAGAAAAACCATCAAACAGAGGGAACAACCTGGCTGTGAAACCATTCTTTGAACAGCTTACCATCCATCCATGCGCTTTTCTGGTTGTGGTAATATATGGGCAGGGACTTCATGTTGCAGTTTTTAAAAGCTCTGGGCCTAGCAGATTTGCCGATCACCATAAAAGGCAGCTTGTGATTATCAGCAGTGTTGCTGCATGCTAATAAAGTCACATGATCTTTGCACATTTTAAAACCAGGAGCATGGTCTTCTGCTTTTGATGCAAGGCTTTTTGTTGGCAATGTCCTAAAATTAAGGCCAGTCTTGTCAGTGTTATTAATTTGTTGGGGAGAATACTTCCCGTCTCTTGTCATTTTTCAAACTTACCCAAGTATTCCTTTGCTGCATCATGGCCAGAAGAAAGCTTCTCTCCAGTAATTGTTAGCTGATGGATTCTATGATGTTTTTTGAAACTGTCCAAAGACTCATCACCATTCCTTAACTTGTTCAGGTAAACATCCTTCTCCTGAACCAGTGCTCCACTCAAAGGAGATCCCCTTTCTCTTTCCTGCATAAACCAAAGGAAAAGAGCTTCATCCACTCGATCATACTGGGGCCGTTTCAAAGTCTGCCGAATACTGAGAGTGTTTTTCCCGAAGATGTTGCACAGGACTGTTCAAGCTTCACTCAGTTCTTCTTCCAATCACAAATGGTTGCTTTATCAACACCCAGTTGTTCTGTTGCCAGTTTAGATATATTCTTACCATTGTCTATCTGCTTCATAGCATTCAGTTTTTCTTTGAGAGTTAATATTGTATGTTTCTGTTTACTCATGACTAGACTACACCTGAATGAATACAATACAACTGTTGTGCATGCCAGCAATGAATAACTAACATACCCAAGCTCTTTGCGAGCCAACTGACAGTGCACTCACATCAGACATTGCAAAGGTCTCAACAGTGCTTAACAACAAGGGCAGGGAGTGAGAGTGAGCCATTGTTCCCACACTTGTTTCCATTTGTTACCATGGTGTACCTACTTATCCGCTTGGTATACTTCATTCTAGGTACTCGTCACCATAATTCCAAATAATCCAAAGAAATTGGTAATCTGAACAAGGTCAGGTCCCAATTAGTTTGGATTAATGGGACCCTACTGTATACAGAAACTGTGAGGATCTTGACTACCATTTGTCTTCAGTGGAGCAAATGTTGACTAACCCTTGACAATATCCTTTTTTTTTTCATGCAGTTTATTATTTTTTCACAAACCTAGATGAACACATACAAGCAGGATTGACCAGCCTTCTACTCAGACAAGAAACAATTTAATTTTGTATTGACATTCTTGTCAGCTCTATGTTCCAATTCTTGGTATACCTGACGGCTGCACATGACCTGGGACTCTTTGCAGCTTATATCCACTAGAAGAAAGCAAAGTCACAAAATGATCTGGACCTTAGAATACAAAATAAAGAATGTATGAGAGCATCTATCACAAAATATTTTGGTAGCCGTAGAGAAGAAAATTTAGACTGGAAAGTCCACATCCACTATCTTGATAATAAGTTAGGTTCTGCTCACTTTGTGCTATGTGTAATTAGTAAACAGTGTAGCAGAATTTTCTACTCCCCTTACATTCACACTGCTATTACCTATTGCCTCATTTTCTGGGGTCATAAGAAGAGAAATTCAAAAACTGTCTTCACACTAGAGAAATGTGGTGTTAGAATAATTATTGTATTGTATTGTATTTATTGGTCCAGTAAATCTTACATGTACAGTACAGCACATCAGATATTGGACAGGTCAAAGTATATCTTACAATTAAAACACTTTAGAAACTAGAAAATTATGTTTACAAAATTTTACAGCACTTCATATACTGGGCAAGTCAATGTGTAAGTTATAATTAAACCACATTAGAAACGAGGTTTACAACTGAATACATGTATAAGCCAATATTAACGATTACAGTACTTGCATGATCCTCACTTAAGCTCTAAGGATTTTCAAAGCCAACACCTTACAACCACTTGTTTCACAACTAAATATTCTACATTTACCAAGCCTCTACATAAAAAAGTTTAATTAACATTAAAAGGTGCACTGTCAGTTTCAAAATGAACTTGGATCTTCATTAATATAACACAAGAATCTGCCATGTCATCCATATAGAAAGAGGCAAGGCTGTAGCACAAAACAAGTGTTCAGAGTGCCAAACTGTATAACAAATTTCTGGCACAGATAAAGGAAGCAATATAGCTGATTCAGAATCAGATTCTTTATTGGTCATTCAGCAGTCAGTTCACTTAACCTATTAATTTTACAAAATAAATTTTTACATATTTTAGTTAAATTGATACTGGGCATTTCTAAAAATTCTTCTAATGAATAGAATGGATTAGTTAACAAAAAGTTATGTACATTTTCTTTAAATAATTTGTCAGGCTTGATTGATGCATTCTTAGACAATTTGTTATATATTTTAATTGCCATATACTTATGACTATTGTTAGTTTTAGCTAATCTATTTTGTGGCAACATCTTAGAAGTACAGGTTCTTGTATAGTAGTCATGCCTTTGATTTGTTACACTTAAATTAGGTAGTTCAGCAAGTATCTACATTTAAGCAAGCAATATCCAAAATATTAATGAGCAACAGTTATTACACTGTAAATAAATATCTATCATAACCTAGTAGCAACTAATTGTATCAGTATTCTAGATGCCACAGTCAATGTCAATAGTATTTTCAGTCATATGTTTCCTATGCTCTGAATTAGTATTTTGAACAGAAGTGTTACAATTTCCCCACCATGTTATAATTCTGGGTGGAGATTTTAATTTGCCGGATATAGACTGGGAGACTCAAACATTCATAACGGATGGCAGGGACAAAGAATCCAGTGAAATTTTCTTAAGTGCTTTATATGAAAACTACCTTCAGCAGTTAAACAGAGAACCAACTCGTGGCGATAACATATTAGACCTTCTGGTGACAAACAGACCCAAACTATTTGAAACAGTTAACGCAGAAAAGGGAATCAGCGATCATAAAGTGGTTACTGCATCAATGATTTCAGCCGTAAATAGAAATATTAAAAAAGGTAGGACGATTTTTCTGTTTAGCAAAAGTGACAAAAAGCAGATTACAGAGTACCTGACGGCTCAACACAAAAGTTTTGTCTCAAGTACAGATAGTGTTGAGGATCAGTGGACTAATATCAAAACCATTATACGATATGCATTAGATGAGTATGTGCCAAGCAAGATTGTAAGAGATGGAAAAGAGCCGCCATGGTACAACAACTGAGTTAGAAAACTGCTGCGGAAGCAAAGGGAACTTCAGAACAAACATAAACATAGCCAAAGCCTTGCTGACAAACAAAAATTAGGCGGATCAAAATGTAGTGTGAGGAGGGTTATGCGAGAGGCGTTCAATGAATTTGAAAGTAAAGTCCTATGTACTGACTTGGCAGAAAATCCTAAGAAATTTTGGTCTGATGTCAAAGCGGTAGGTGGATCAAAACAAAATGTCCAGACACTCTGTAACCAAAATGGTACTGAAACAGAGGATGACAGACTAAAGGCCGAAATACTAAATGTCTTTTTCCAAAGCTGTTTCACAGAGGAAGACTGCACTGTAGTTCCTTCTCTAGATTGTCGCACAGATGACAAAATGGTAGATATTGAAATAGGCGACAGAGGGATAGAGAAACAATTAAAATCACTCAAAAGAGGAAAGGCCTCTGGACCTGATGGGATACCACTTTGATTTTACACAGAGTACGTGAAGGAACTTGCCCCCCTTCTTGCAGCGGTGTACCGTAGGTCTCTAGAAGAGCGTAGCGTTCCAAAGAATTGGAAAAGGGCACAGTTCATCCCCATTTTCAAGAAGGAACATCGAACAGATGTGCAGAACTATAGACCTATATCTCTAGAATTTTGGAACACGTATTATGTTAGAGCATAATGACTTTTCTGGAGACTAGAAATCTACTCTGAAGGAACCAGCATGGGTTTCAAGAAAGACGATTGTCTGAAACCCAGCTCCACGAGACTCAGACGGCCATAGACACAGGTTCCCAGGACAGATGCTGTGTTTCTTGACTTCCGCAAGGCATTCAATACAGTTCCCCACAGTCGTTTAATGAACAAAGTAAGAGCATATGGACTATCAGACCAATTGTGTGACTGGATTGAAGAGTTCCTAGATAACAGAACGCAGCACGTCAATCTCAATGGAGAGAAGTCTTCCAAAGTAAGAGTGATTTCAGGTGTGCCACAGGGGAGTGTCGTAGGACCGTTGCTATTCACAATATACATAAATGACCTTGTGGATGACATCGGAAGTTCACCGAGGCTTTTTGCTGATGATGCTGTGGTATATTGAGAAGTTTTAACAATGGAAAATTGTACTGAAATGCAGCAGGATCTGCAGCGGATTGACGCATAGTGGAGAGAATGACAATTGAATCTCAATGTAGACAAGTGTAATGTGCTGCGAATACACAGAAAGATAGATCCCTTATCATTTAGCTACAAAATAGCAGGTCAGAAACTGGAAGCAGTTAATTCCATAAATTATCTGGGAGTACGCATTAGGAGTGATTTAAAATGGAATGATCATATAAAGCTGATTGTTGGTAAAGCAGATGCCAGACTGAGATTCATTGGAAGAATCCTAAGGAAATGCAATCCGAAAACAAAGGAAATAGGTTACAGTACGCTTGTTCGCCCACTGCTTGAATACTGCTCAGCAGTGTGGGATCCGTACCAGATAGGATGATAGATAAACTCCAGTGGAAGACTCTGCAGGAGAGATGCTCAGTAGCTCGGTACGGGCTTTTGTTGAAGTTTTGAGAACATACCTTCACCAAAGAGTCAAGCAGTATATTGCTCCCTCCTATGTATATCTTGTGAAGAGACCATGAGGATAAAATCAGAGAGATTAGAGCCCACACAGAAGCATACCGACGATCCTTCTTTCCGCGAACAATACGAAACTGGAATAGAAGGGAGAACCGATAGAGGTACTCAAGGTACCCTCTGCCACACACCGTCAGGTGGCTTGTGAAGTATGGATGTAGATGTAGATAGATCATGTGTTTTTATGTAATTTATCAATTAAGTATTCCATGTAAAATATCTTGTTCATTCATAAACAATGTACAGTTCTGAATGTGAGATTGTATAGGGTACTATGCACTGCTGTTTTTGCAGGGTACTGGACGTGTGTGTGTGTGTGTGTGTGTGTGTGTGTGTGTGTGTGTGTGTGTGTGTGTCAATTTAAATTGTCCATGGATGAATAATATACTACTAATTATCTACAGGACCAATAATAAATCAAATCAAATCAAATACTGTGTTGCTTAAGCTTCACTTTTATTTTTACTTTCATCCTGAAGACTATAATGTCATGCCACATTTCATTATGAATATATGTTGCTGGCTAAGCAGTTCTTTCAATATTGTAATGTCGGTATTTCCATAAAGAAATCCCTTATTTATTTTTATTTATTTATTTATTTCATGTTCCATAGATCCGTATGGGAACATATCCCTGGATATAGAACGAGTCAAGGTTTTTTTTTTTTTACAGATTATTGTTTTGTGCACAGATACATTGATCTTATCATTAGATTAAAGAAACTGTGAAGTTTAGCATATACCCTTACATATTAGATAAGATACAGGACATCTGAAATAATATAGTCATACATAAATTTGGGTATTGTTCCTAAGTTATACAGGCGTCATATACAGACATACATATATATGGGTATTGTATTAAGTTACACTGTACTTACAGAGTATGATTAATCAATTGTAGAGGTCACACAGTAAGGTTTAAGCACAAACAAGAGATTCTATGCATTTTTGCTAAGAAATTCACCAATACTGTAACAAGATTCATCTAAAAGGAACTGCTTCAGATTTTATTTAAACTTTGGCATGTTTCCATCCAGTTCTTTAATGAGCAGTGGGAGGGCGTTAAAAATCTTGGTGCCAATGTATAAAATCCCCTTCTGGACTATGCCTTTCGGTTTTAGCTCATAATGGATATCCAGTTTCCTTTGGGTGTTATAACTGTGGTATGAGCTATTGATTTTGAATAAGTTGCTATTTTTTGAAACAAAGCACATCAGGGAAAAAATACACTCCTGGAAATGGAAAAAAGAACACATTGACACCGGTGTGTCAGACCCACCATACTTGCTCCGGACACTGCGAGAGGGCTGTACAAGCAATGATCACATGCACGGCACAGCGGACACACCAGGAACCGCGGTCTTGGCCGTCGAATGGCGCTAGCTGCGCAACATTTGTGCACCGCCGCCGTCAGTGTCAGCCAGTTTGCCGTGGCATACGGAGCTCCATCGCAGTCTTTAACCCTGGTAGCATGCCGCGACAGCGTGGACGTGAACCGTATGTTCAGTTGACGGACTTTGAGCAAGGGCGTATAGTGGGCATGCGGGAGGCCGGGTGGATGTACCGCCGAATTGCTCAACACGTGGGGCGTGAGGTCTCCACAGTACATCGATGTTGTCGCCAGTGGTCGGCGGAAGGTGCACGTGCCCGTCGACCTGGGACCGGACCGCAGCGACGCACGGATGCACGCCAAGACCGTAGGATCCTACGCAGTGCCGTAGGGGACCGCACCGCCACTTCCCAGCAAATTAGGGACACTGTTGCTCCTGGGATATCGGCGAGGACCATTTGCAACTGTCTCCATGAAGCTGGGCTACGGTCCCGCACACCGTTAGGCCGTTTTCTGCTCACGCCCCAACATCGTGCAGCCTGCCTCCAGTGGTGTCGCGACAGGCGTGAACGGAGGGACGAATGGAGACGTGTCGTCTTCAGCGATGAGAGTCGCTTCTGCCTTGGTGCCAATGATGGTCGTATGCGTGTTTGGCGCCGTGCAGATGAGTGCCACAATGAGGACTGCATACGACCGAGGCACACAGGGCCAACACCTGGCATCATGGTGTGGGGAGCGATCTCCTAGACTGGCCGTACACCACTGGTGATCGTCGAGGGGACACTGAATAGTGCACGGTACATCCAAACCGTCATCGAACCCATCGTTCTACCATTCCTAGACCGGCAAGGGAACTTGTTGTTCCAACAGGACAATGCACGTCCGCATGTATCCCGTGCCACCCAACGTGCTCTAGAAGGTGTAAGTCAACTATCCTGGCCAGCAAGAACTCCGGATCTGTCCCCCATTGAGCATGTTTGGGACTGGATGAAGCGTCGTCTCACGCAGTCTGCACGTCCAGCATGAACGCTGGTCGAACTGAGGCGCCAGGTGGAAATGGCATGGCAAGCCGTTCCACAGGACTACATCCAGCATCTGTACGATCGTCTCCATGGGAGAATAGCAGCCTGCATTGCTGCGAAAGGTGGATATACACTGTACTAGTGCCGACATTGTGCATGCTCTGTTGCCTGTGTCTATGTGCCTGTGGTTCTGTCAGTGTGATCATGTGATGTATCTGACCCCAGGAATGTGTCAATAAAGTTTCCCCTTCCTGGGACAATGAATTCACGGTGTTCTTATTTCAATTTCCAGGAGTGTATATGGGGCAGGTGTTGTAAGGATTTGTAGAGCTCTAAACAGATCCCTGCAAAAGTGCCTAGTATGTACTCCACTCATAATTCTTATTGCTAGCTTCTGTGCATGGAACACTTTTTTGCTATTGATTGATTTCCCCAAAATATTATACCATAGGCCATAAGTTGGTGAGAATAACCAAAATATGCAGTTTTTATTGTGCTCATTTCCCTACTGTCTGTCTGAAATTATTCTTAAGGCAAATGTTGCTGAGCTTAGCCTTTTGCACAGATCTTGAATACGGTGATGCCACTTCATTTTGCTATCTATATGCAGACCCAAGGATTTGGAAGACTCAACCTTCAAAATCTCATGCTCACCCATTTTTAGGTTCATTTCATTAGTAACATTTGTGTTAGAAGAGAAATGAATGTAATTTGTCTTTTTTAGGTTGACTGTAAGGCCATTGGTTTCAAACCAGTTTGTCAAATCTGCAAAAACTTTATTTGCAGCCTCATTTGACACATTCCCTGAGAGATTATTATCTGATGAAGTGGTTTCATCAGCAAACATGAGTATTTTCCCATATTCTGTACATAGTACTAAGTCATTTATAAATATTAGAAAGAGAAGTGGGCCCAAAACTGAGCCTTGAGGTACTCCTGCAGTAATGGAGCCCCATTCAGAAGATATGTGGTCACCATCCAGTCCTTCTATGATTACTTTCTGCTTTCTACCACACAGATAGGATTCAAGCCATGTGCCTACGGTTCCACCCATTCCTAGGGTCTTGGCTTTACTCAAGAGAATATGGTGACTTACACTGTCAAAAGCTTTTGACAGGTCACAAAATATTCCAACAGTCATCATATTATTATTTATGGCTTCCATAACATTGTCAACAAAGGCATGTATTGCATCCGTGGTTGATACCCCTTTCCGAAAGCCAAACTGGCTACTGATGAGGATGTTATATTTACTAAGATGCTCAACCATTCTGCTATGCATCAATTTCTCTAGTACTTTGGAGAAAACTGAGAGTAATGAATGAAATTGGTCGATAGTTTGTAGCCTCAGTCTTTTCTCCCTTTTTATAAATTGGTCGTATAAGCCCACATTTCAGCCTGTTGGGAAAAACACCTTCTTCCAATGACTAATATGGCAGAGGACTGTACTTATTTCTTTACAACAGTATTTCAGTAACTTGCTGGAAATGTCAACTCCAGAAGAATTTTTACATTTTAAAGACATAATTATTTTTTCTAATTCTATCACTGTAGTTTTTTTGAAGATGCATCTCATCTATTTTGTTAGTTAAGGTGTTATGCAAGTATTCTGTAGCCTTCTGTACAGAACCATGGCATCCCATTTGGTTGGTGACTGTTAGGAAATGATTGTTAAAGATATTAGCCACCATTTTGGGAGCATCCACCGAAAGGCTCCCAGTTCTTAAGCTAATCACTTCTTTGGCAGATAGGCTTTTCCCTGTCTCGATTTTAACATATTTCCATATGGTTTTCATTTTTGTTATTTGATTTGTCAATTTCCTTTTTTAGATAAATACTTTTAGATTTCTGGATCACTTTCCTTAATATCTTAGAGTACACTTTATATTGCCCCATCACTGCAGTACTGTTAGACTGTCTGGTTGAGGCATACAATTCGCTTTTTGTTTTACATGAAATTTTGATGCCCTGGGTAATCCATGGCTTAAATGCATGGTTACATTGATTTTCTCTGACTCTTTTATTTGGAAACACCTCCTCAAAAAGATTTGATGTTAAATTAATAAATACATTAAATTTTGTGTTGACATCTGCTGAGTTGAATACTTCAGACCAGTCTACTAATTGTAGCTTCTGCCTGTATGTCTCCATTGTTTATTTATTTATTGGTCTCACATTTTTCCAGATAGCTTTTGGTTTTCTGTTAAGATTTAAATGGGGGATTGTCAGAAGTATAGCATCATGGTCTGACAGCCCATTTAGGACTTGACTGACTGTCAAGCTACTGTGCCTAGACTGATCAACAACCCTGCAGGTGCTCTATAAATTGATAATATGACTACTGATACACTATTTGTTGCCAGTTATAGATCACACACTTCAAAGTGCTGCTCAATACAAAATTTGCTTACACCAAGAGTTCTCAATACTACATTATTTCTAGCATAAATCACTACTCCGCCCCTCTCCATGTTGGATCTGCAATATTGAGATGCTAAACTGAATCTGTCTAAGCAAACATCTGGGCTAGTTTCCTGCACTGTTACTGTTGCAAATGTATATACAGCATCACCAGTCAATAGTTGTAAATCATGTCGTAAAATGTGTTTATGACTTTATCCAACATTAAGCTACATTAAGATGCTACTCAGTACCATGGAGTACTTGAGAAGCTATGTGTGTAACTGTGAAAAACCTAAAATAATTTCACACTTTCTTGTGCCACTGTTTTCATTTTATGCGCAGCCTCTTGTTGCATTGCATCTAATACTGTAAAATAAATGGTCTTGTGGAAACAAATGCCATTGGGTAAGTCAATAGAGGAAATATGTGACAACTTGAACCAAATGATGCACATGGATTGCTCAGCCATGGGCATGATATCAAATCTCTGAGCCAATCAGGGAGCAAAGTGTTTACTGTACATAGACACTTTTGGGTGAGTGGAAGTGGCAAATGGTGGGCAGGGACGTGTCTGACTGCAGTCAGCCTTGGGATGGTGGTTTTTGATGAAACAACTGGTTTTTGGTTATATAAATTTTTTCCATGCCATTTTAACCTGAGTATTAGAATTATTCAAAATAAACACCTTCTGAAATAACTGATTTTCAGTTTTTAATCCTAGTATTTCCTGTAATAAACATAAAATTGAATAAAGATTGAAAAATGTTGACTTTGTCAATCTCAAGATACACAGAATCAAAGCACTCATATTCACTGCATGATAAACTCAAAATGATGTTCACAGTCTGTTCATAGTTGATGGATAGCTCATTGGCGTTGAAACATGTACTAGAGAGGTTAGGTATTCTTTGTTTTCCAGTTTCACTTTGTTTAAGTCTTTCCCAGAGCTAATGAATATCTTATACTTGGCATAAAGTACTGATTTACAGGGCATGTTACTTAGAAGATTGTTTCACAAATGTTATAAACAATAAAGGGTTAAGCATGTAACCCTGGGGAATGCCTCAAGTTACATCTAAGTATTGGGACCTTTGGTTATTGTAAACTACAATTTGTTTCTTGTCACTGAGATAGCTGAGATAGGAGCTTATGAGGAAGAGTTCTGAGTCTCTGACTCCAAAACAGCAAAGTTCCTTCAGTAATATTGTATGGTTCACTGAATCAAATGCCTTGCTGAGGTGTACTAGAATAGCTGCAGCAGATAACTTTCATTCAAATGAGGTTGTAAGAAAAGAAATGATGTCTTCATCTGCTTCTATTGTTGATAATTTGGAACTAAAACCATTTTGAGATTGACATTAAAGGTATTTGCAATTGTGAATATAGAAAACCATCAGCTGTAGAATGGAATGACTACAATGAAAATTAGTGTGTGACTGGGACTCGGACCTGGATTTCCTGCTAATTGTGAGCAGTAACCTTAACATTTGGCTATCCATGCACAACTCGCAGCCAGACACAAACTTTCATATGTTGTCAACCAGGGCCTGAGTGTGAGTCATGCACAGATAGCCATATGATAAGGTGGCCTCTTGCGATAAGTGAGAAATGTCGGTTTGAGGTTTGGTCTGGCAGAAACTTTCATTGTAGTCATTCCATTCTACAGCTGATGGTTGTCCATATTCGCAATTGTGAATACATTTCATATATTTCATAATGGCTGCAGTTGCTGCAGTGCCTAGGAACTTAGCATTGTAATTCAGAATAACACAGGCACTGTAAATAGTATCATACTGAGATTAAGTCAGAATATTGTTTTCAGGCAAATGTGTAAAAATATCCTGTTGTATGTGGTATTCTGCTATTCTGGAGAGAATAACTACCAGTGAAATTGGATGATCATTACTTGTGCATTGACTTGTTACCATTTTTATGAATACGGATGACAACTGTTCTTTTTAGGCACTCTGGAAAATGGTCAATAGTGTACATGCAGTTTATTTGCATACAAAGAAGGTTTGATATGAGATCCATTATTTTTCAATCATACAATTTTATAAGCTATAAATGTCCTCAGATGATGATTTTCTTAGTTTCGCAGACAGCGACGTGTGGTGTCCTCAGCATTGCGGGATCCAGTGATGCAGATATGCAGATCAAGAGGAAGGGGGGGGGGGGGGGAGCCTATAGTTGGAAATGTCACGTACTTGTATCTGTGTTCACTTGAAAGTTGGGACAGTGTCTGCACAATTCTGAAGAAACTGATTGCCAGAAATGGTTCTAGATTAGGAGTATATGCTGAATTGGAAATGTGCAACAGATCTCTCTCTCTCTCTCTCTCTCTCTCTCTCTCTCTCTCTCTCTCTCTCTGTCTGTCTGTCTCTCTCTCTCTCTCTCTCTCTCTCTCTCAGAACATACAGTTTTATGCCTTCTATTATCTTTCAAAAGAATACCAAGTTTAGTGGTCTTGGAGGAATACTACTAACTAAAGAAATGCAAACGTGAGGAGAAAAATATGAAAAGCTGCAACTGTCCAAAATGCACAGTATTCACCATGAAATCTCAATAAATTGTAGTGTAATTTCAGCAGCCAAGGTGAACTACGCTGTTAGTAATCCTGAAAACAGATCTGGTAAGATAAACAATCCAGATGTAGAGTGATGAGGAAAAAGAAAAGAAAAGAGGATGTCTTAATTGTTATTATGAAACATACTGAGCTCCAAAATTGACACAAAAAAGGACATATGAAAATATGACCCTTCAACTTTTAATGTAGGTTTAAAGGTATCTGTGTTCGTTTGATTCTGAAAGTCATAAAAATGTACAGTGCCAATGATCAAACAATGGAAAATCCAGGATGGAATATAACATTGTTAGGAAAAGCAAAGCTGCTACTCACAATATAGTGGAGATGCTGAGTTGCTGATAGGCACAAAAGAAGACTGTCACAAATAAGCTTTTGGCCAGCAAGGCCTTTGTCAAAAAGGCCTTGCTGGCTGAAAGTTTATTTGTGAGTTTTTGTTGTGCCTATCTGTGACTCTGCATCTCTGCTATATGGCGAGTAGCAGCTTACATTTTCATAACATTGTTATGGTGCCAATGAGTCATAATATGAAAAGGTAACAGCATTTGTTAAGCCTGGTGTTCCCATGCCTGAAATAGGAAAACTCATCCACTTGCCTGGAGTTAGTGATTCAACTCAAAGTGTTTTTATTGTATTGTTTGGAGGAGCAAACAATGTATTTAAAAATGAAACCCTAAAAGACAGTGATGAATTAAAGAAGTGTTTAAGACACTTTACTCGCACAAATGTCCTGGTAATGATTACTCCACATCTATATGACTTACTTCTGTGGTCATGAGTAAACAAGGAGATTATCACTGCAAATGTACTGCTCTTGAAAATATGCACACAACATGAAAATGTAGAAGCTGCTGATCTCAGTTGTATAGGATGTAGAATGCAGACTAAATATGAAATACACTGAAATGGGCTAGGGTAGCAGTTTGTGGTGGAAAATATAAGCAGATTTGTAGTCAAGAAACTGGAGATAAGATGTACAACATCAAAGAAAACAGATCCATCTTCAGATGTTCTTTGTTAAGAAAACATCAATCATCTCCCTCTTATTCACAAGTGGTCCACATCTGATTGAAGGAAAAGATTCAAACTCCAACAACTCAGAAGAAAAGTCCAGGCTCCCAACAGATGATTTTTATAGACAAATCCTTGCCTAGTAAGAATGAGGTAAGTTGTGTATTAAAAATGCCCTTAATGAACTCAAATGGCAATGTAAAAATCAGTACTGGTAAAAAATGAGTTGCAGCAACAAAGGGCCTTCTGTATGCCATCAAAACATTCTGTCAATAACAAACAAACTTTTGGCTGTAGAGATTTTACTACAGACAGAACTTCACTTTATCAGTGTACTGTGCATTTCAGAGCACTTGCTAAATACTGAGCAAATTGTCTTTTTTTCTATACCTTGGTACATACTAGCAAATTATTTTTGTAGAAAAAGTTATTAAAATGTCAGTACTGTGCCTGTCTGGTTAGCCATGCGGTCCAATGCACTGCTTTCCAGGTGGAAAGTGTGCCAGTCCCTGGCACAAATCTGCCTGGCAGATTAGTGTCAAGGTCCAGTGTGCTGGCCAGTCTGTGGATGGTTTTTAAAGCAGTTGCCATCTGCCTCAGCAAATGCAGGCTGTTTCTCCTTATTTTGCCTCGGTTACACTATGTGGCAATTGCTTCGCAAACACTTACTCCTTGCACATGTACACCATAATTACTCTATCATGCAAAGAAACATTGGGGTTACACTCATCTGATGTGACATGTTCCTGGATGGAGGGGGTGGGGGGTGGGGGGGGCGGCGGTGGTGTCCACTGGGGGCCAAACTGCACAATAACCCTGGATTTGTTGTGGGGTGAGTAGACTGCTGTAGCCTGTTGTGGGGTTGTGAACCACTAAGGGCTATGGTGGGGATGAAGCCTCTCCATCATTTCTGCATCCCCAGTTCTATATGATACATTCTAAGTAATGTAATTTGTAGTGGCACCCCTTATTTTGCCTCAGTTACACTATGTTGGCAATTGCTGCGCAAACACTTACTCCACATACGTGTGCACCATAATTACTCTACCACGCAGACACTGGGGTTACACTTGTCCGATGTGAGATGTTCCTGGGGGGGTCTACTGGGAGCTGAACCGCACAATAAACTTGGATTTGGTGTGGGGTGAGTGGACTGCTGTAGCCTGTTGTGGGGTTGTGAACCACTAAGGGCTAAGGTGAGAATGAAGTCTCTCCATTGTTTCTAGGTCCCCAGTTCCATACAATACAATGTAAGTACTGTAATTTGTAGCAGCACCACCATTTAGGATAGGGAAATGTAGTTTTGTGCAATATTCTGAGCACAAGTTACAGCCAGAATAGCAGTGAGTTATGCATACCAACAGTTGTGAAGTAGAATAGAAGCCACAGGGCTGTGAAATTGCTGAAAGAGTATATGTAGTGGTTTTGCATGTCGCAAATCACAGGTGGAAGGACCCCACTAGCCAACTTACTGTTATGAGTACATGACGCAAAGCAGCGTGTTTGGCAAAACAGAGGCACACAGCCACATATAAACAGGAGCGGGTTTCTAACGAGATTCATTCAAGTGTGGCAGCTCTCCTAGATGGTGGGGCATGTCACACCACCAGCTACACGCAGCAGCAGATGGGGCCCCCAGTGTTTCAGTCCATGGCGGGTTGCTGATTTGACCCTCTGAGGCTGATGTGGGGTCTGTAGCCAGCCAGTGGTGGGCCACTCCACAGCTCACTATTGTGGGCAGTTGTCCTGGCTTCCAACACACGCTGGAGGCATCCCGAGGTGAGGGCCGCAGATTCGGACTCCAAATCGTGGGCACTTGTTGTCGCTGCAATCTTAGCCATCCTGGTGAGAAGCATGCAGCTGACCGCCTGCGGCTCACGCCAAAAAAATCTTTGGTCATTTGCCAAAAAATATTAAATGTCTAACATAGCCAACCAAAATTTGAAAGCATATTAAAAGAAGTTTTGAATGACAGCTGCTCCTACTCAATAGATGAATTCTTAGATGTGAAGTAGTAACTAAAAAAAATTACTTTGTGTAGAGAAAACTTATTTTAAAGTGATAAATTCCACATCATTATGAAATGTATTCATGATGTATGGAGCAAGGATTAATGTATGTATGTATGTATGTCCTCAGTCATTGCTTTGAAATTGCATCATTCCCTTTCAAAATACTAGTAATATGAGGCAAAATTTCAGAAGCAAACAGATGGATAACACCAGATTTCAAAATCTCAAATTTTAGGGAAAGGTAGTTACTGAGACACAGGAGAAGCAATAACATCCCCCCCCCCCCCCCCCCCACACACACACACTTCAGAAATTCATTCAGATTAATATGCTGGGCAAACAAAATAGCCAGTACAAAGTTTGTAATGTGCTGTGCAACAAATAAGTGAATTTGGGGAATTATTGTCAATTTTGTGCAGGTATGACTGGAAGGTAGTAGTTATGGGACTGATTGTAACATGGATGGCAGATGTCTGCAATGTTGATATGTAGCACACACAATGTGAGGCAGGCTTATAACACTGCTTGCAAGTGTGGCCTGGTGGGCACTGTATACAGTTGTGCAGTAATTAGGTCAGCACAGGGAACATGCTGTGCAGAAGCCATACATTGCAGTTATAACTGTATGTAGTGACTTGTGCGTAGGGGCAAAGGAAGCTGAGGAAAGCTGATGTAATTATTAAAGAGCACTCCACTTGTCTCTTCTAGAGGAGCTACCTCACAGGTGTAGGCAAAAGATGTATAAATAAGTGAGCCCAGAGACTCAAATGGTGCCAGTGGCATCGCCATTCTGTCTGTGTTTAAACTGCAGAGAATGAGATTGTATAAGTTGCAGGCCAACCATGACAACCTTCTGGTGATGAATATTGGTGGCCAAGTGGGCTGCTGAAATTACCACCAACCTCTAATGTCCAGACTAGCCATAGCAGGGGTGGGGTAGGCTGCACCTTGGAGCTGCTTTGGTACAAGGAGTGAGAGGGCTGCTAGCTTCTGCTCTCTGGATGACACTGACTGCATGCTGCTGTCTGAGGGGTGGGGCCAGGGCATGAACTTGCAGTCTCCTGTGTGCAGAGCTGTCTGTGGTCACCAACTGAGCTGGTGTGGGTGGATGGTTGGAGCTGCTGAGTGTCACTACAATCATGGTGTTTGGATGTTTCTCTTTGGTGCGCTACATTAGGTCCATGAGTTGTGCTTGAGGGAACAGCTAGCTGTGTTCTTGGCTTCCAGTTGGAGCCCAGCACACATGGCAGCCACTTAACTGTGTTGTCAGTAGGAGTACTAACTATGTCTGCAAGGCTTGGTGCTAGGTGCTGATGCAGCAGATTCTGGCATTGGCATTGTTGTTGAGCCATGCATGCATCGTATGTGATGCCATCACTGGGATCAGCTGAAGACCTGCTGTGTACCTCTGATACAATAAAGTCAATGACATACTTGCCAGTGTTTTTCTGCACGCTTTGGTGTGAGTCACCCTTCTCTCCCAAACCATAGGTCTTGGCCATTCAGATATATTACAACCCCTGAGTTTTGGGGGTTCTATCAATGGGAAAATAATGAACAAGAAAAGAAATGAAGTGTCCCCTAAAATGAAAATATCACTCTGAACCATGAGAACAAGAGTGTAACTCATCTGCAATGCACCAAAAATCCTTTCAGGTGTTACTGTGCAGATATTACAAATCATTTACTAGTCAGTGACAAAACAGATACTAGAAAAAAACAGAAAAACAAAGAGGAGTCGTGTTACTGTTCAATCTATGTTTGTGGAACAACTTCAGATGAAAACATTTATGTTGCATCAACTCTGTAGAGAAAATTATTAGCAGTTGATGATATTACTGGCTGCTTCATAAAGTCATGTATTAGAAACATTTCATTGCCTTTTGCAGATATAGTCAATTCATGTTTTCTGATAGGCACATATACAGACTGTTTAAAAGTTGATAAATTGGTTCCTATTCACAAGAAAGGAAAGAACTGAATTATAGAAAACTACAGGCCAATTGCTTTGTTGTCAGGTTGCAATAAAATCACAGAAAAAGTAATATTTAGAGATAAATGAACTTGTCCCTGATACTCAGCATGGATTCAGGAAGAGTAAATGAATAACTAATGCCATCTATGATTTTATACTTGACCACTGTGGCATACTAGGCCACAAAATACTGTTGGAGAAGCTCCAAGTATAGATGGTTCACATTGTACTTGACAAACAGAAAATACAAATAAATGAATTGAAGGAAAATGTTATGATATGTTTCTCAGATGCTTTTTTTTTTTTTTTGGGAAGTGACACAAGTGTCCTTGTAACAGGAAACACCCCAGATCAGTTATAAGTAACTGTCAATAAAAGTACAGCACAGCTAAATAGATGGTTTGAGGGGGAATAAACTGCTAATGAACACCAAAGAAGCAGCATTCCTAAATTTTGTTTAAAAGGTGATGATGTATGCACCAGTCTGACAGAAAACTTCAATCAAATTTCATCTTCCTGCAAACCAAGTTTTAAGGTATATGGCTTCAAAATAAGTTCAAGTGGCATAAACATGCAAATAAAATAAATGGACACTGAATAAAAGATGTTACAGGCTACGACTAGTGTATGTTAAAGCAAGTTTTAGTACTGTCTCAATTGTCTACTTTGCTCAATTCCATAGCAGTGTATTGTATGGAATTGTGTTCTGGGGCAATACACCACCTAGATCACTCATTTCCATAACCCAAAAAAAGAAAAGAACTGTATGAGCAATGCAACATGGTTGACAGACAGATTCTTGCAAACCCTTCTTTGAAAACTTGTCAGTCCCCCAACTTTCCTGTATGTACATTTAGATATCTGTAGGTATGTCAAAAAAATGCAAAGGAGATAAATGAAAGTTTTAATATCCATGAGTATGATACATGACAAAGGGCTAAGCTTGATGTCCAGTCAGTAAGGACCTCAGCCTGCAAAACTTTTGCAACAAACAGTGGTGTCCAGATTTACAATAGCCTTACATATAAGTTGATAGTCATATTGTCCTTCACACTCTTTTATAAAACCTGAAAGGGATTCTTATTAGGTCATTGCTTCAAATGAGTAGCAGAATCTGTAGAACATTTCAGATACAAGAGACCTGAAAGAAGACAATGCAGCTACTGCAAGGAGTGTAAGATTTTTTGTGGATAGAGCTGAAATTTATGTATCTGTGGAAATAATACTGTATTTTTACTGTGTTGTGTTATGTTACTGTTGTGTTTTGTGTTTGTTCTGTGTCCCACAATGTGGAAAGATTTTTTGGAAGAGTAAATAAATAAATCTTTATGTGTATTGTTGTTACTTGGAAGTAATGTGTCATGTCTGAGTTCTGATTAAATGTTTACTTCAGTGCAGAGTGTACTACTCTGAAAGCAGGTGGGTAAGACCTGAGACATGTTAATGACTTGGACTTCAGGATTGCAGTCCCCTCTCCCACCCGGAACTGCTGCAGAAGTAGACTTGAGATACTATGTCATATCTGACCCCAGGACTGAAGACAATTCAGCCTTGTCAGGCTGACTTGAAAGTGGGGAGGACTGGCATCTATAATATGTGGAATATTTTGTTATTGCAAGGTCACTAGTGCAACATAGCAATTCAGTTCAATTCAATTTATTGCTTGTAACATGTAATTTTACATGCATGTGCATTTCAACTAAGAATAAAGTTTTTACAATTACAATTTTTTTGATAGACTATTTCTTATTACATTTTAATTCATGATAAATTCAAGTTATAAGGGCATTTTTGGGTAAGTCACTGCTCGACTCGCTTTTTTTAAAGTATCCCCTGTCAATAACTTCCTTTGGTGGCAAGTTATTAAAAACAGCTCCTTTGACATAGGGGCTTTTCACTGTTAAAGTTAATGTTCTGTTAACCATATGAAAATCTTGTCTATGCATTGTTTCATGGTTGTGAATATCCATGTTTCTTTTGGATCATAGTGTCTTATTCCAGTAGCACTATTGTTTCTAGTATGTACACGGCATAAACTGTGAGAATATTGTGTATAATGAATAGGGTTTTGCAAGAATTTCCTGGTGTTATGTTTGCTATGATCCTCAAGGCTTGCTTCTGCAGTACAAAAACTCTTTTCATATTAGCAAGTAAGGAAGAATAATTCATGTAATAATACACCACATTACAGTGATTTTATAACATTCTTCTAATGTCCTTGATAACTCCTGGTTTGAAATGAAGCACTAGAAATGAGCCACATTATGCATAAGGGTGTAATCACAAACTTCCTCAATGAAATAGAAATGAATTCACATGCATACAGCAGCCCCACAAAGTTACTGAATGAAGAAGCTAACCTAAAGTACAAAAAGGACACAGTAATTTTATTCACATTGTAAAGCAACAAAATGGGTAAAGTAATAAATGAGTGACACTAAATAATACTTATGCATAGTAATGGTGATAACAACATGAAGAGTATGGTATAAAGACATAACACCAAGAAAACTTAACAAATCATAGACAATAACAAAATTGTTATGAAAAAATAAAAATAAATAACCTTAACTGAAACTAAAAGAAATTCCAGACAAAAACATAAATAGAATCAAAGCTATAACAATAATAAAAAAACTGAATTTACACACATTACTTATTTGAGATAGTAACTATAGTAAAAATGCAATATTGTTGATCTAATCATCCAAGCTGTCAGGTGGGAAGTAGCATACATAAAAGCTGAGTAAACTCGGATATATGTCTCCAATGTACATATAAGGAGAAACTATTAATTCTAAAAATAAAAGACAGGACTTGGCAGCAATGACATCACATGTAAGGTAAAAACTCCAAGTGAATGTATTATAACTTTTCTGATCATAGTTACTGACCATTATATAATGACCATAACTTACTTCTGTATTTACAAAGCACCTGATGATGTTAGTGTGATTGTAGGAAGTTTGCTGAAGAAATTTTGAGCAATGCTGCCTCTGTAGCTGGCCACAATTGTGAAAGTATTGATGGTGCAGGGTTTTGTGCATGAATTGGTCTATCAATTAGGTCCCATAAATGTTTGATTTGATTCATGTTGGGTGAGCTAGGTGGCCATATAATTTGCTTGAATTCTGCAGAATGTTCCTCAAACCAGTTGTGGGCAGGTGACATATTTGGAAACATGAACTCCATGAAAGGATGTGATTGTGAGTTGGTTGGTTGATTTGGGGGAGGGACCAAACAGCCAGGTCATTGGTGCCATCAGATTAGGGAAGGATTGGGAAGGAAATCAGCTGTGCCCTTTCATAGGAACCATCCTGACATTTACTTTGAGTGATTTAGGCAAATCACAGACAGCCTAAATCAGGCTGGCTGGATGCGGGTTTGAACTGGTGTCCTCCAGAATGTGAGTCCAGTGTGCTAACCTGTGCCACCTTGCTTGGTGTGAATGGATGCAAATGGTCTCCAATTAGCTCAATAGAACCATTTCCAGTCAATGATTGGTTTAGTTAGACCACAGGATCTAGTCCATTCCATCTAAACACAGTGTACACCATTAGAGAGCCACCACCTGCTTGCGCAATGCCTTGTTGACAACTTTGATCCATGGCTTTGGGGGGGTCTGCACCACACTTGAACACTATCATCAGCTCTTGCGAACTGAAATTGGGATTCTTCTGACCAGGCCACAGTTTTTCAGTCATGTACAGTCCAACTGATATTGTCTCAAGCCCAGGGGAGGCAGTACAGGTGAGGTGCTGTTAGCAAAGGCACTTGCATTTGTTGTCTGGTGTCACAGTCCAAGATCCACAGTGTCAAGAGTATGTTGAGACTACCAAATGTCAGGTATTATCTCACACCACAGAGAATGCAGTGGCCAACAGCTTTCACTTAATGACCAAGAACAGCAGTGTTTGGGTAGACTTGTCAGTGCTAATAGACAAGCAACACTGCATGGAATAACTGTACAAATCAATGAGGGACAAATGAAAAACATCCATTGAGACAGTGTAAGAAAAGGGAAGGCTGTGAAATTTAACCTACTTCTCATTTTGATATTAGGAATATAGTAAAGTCTGTCAAAAGCAAAAGCTTACTTGGAATTAAAGGTGTTCCCATCAAGTTACTAAAAGCTTGTTTGCAACAAAAAGTTATTAATTGCTTGTTCCCAACAGATAAGTAGGATTCTCAACCACAAATGTCATAGCTCACTGAAACAGAGCATTTTTCCTGATAGAAATATGCAGTTGTTAAGCCTTTGCATGAAAAGGTCTGATACCAACAACTATCACCCACTCTGATTTCTGACAGCCTCATCCTAAATTCTTGAAAAGATCATGTATTCAAGAGCAGCTTTGCAAATTTCAAAAAATAAAGTACCAAGAAAATGTCAGTTTAGATTCCAGAAAGGCTAATCAGTAGAAAATGTTACATATATTTTCACTGATCAAACGTTGAATGCCCTGAATAAGTAATCACCCAATGGAATATGTTGAGATCTCTCAAAGGCTTTTGATTCTGTAAATAATGAAATTCTTTGAGACAAGCTTAAGTAGTGTGGTATCAGTGGGACAGTGCAAAAATGGTTGAATTGATATCTAACTGTAAGAATGCAGAATGCTGAAAATAAACAGTTCACATAATGCACAAGAATTAGCACAATCCTCAGACTGTGGATGTATCAAGAAAAGGGTTCCATAGTGTTCAGTGAAGGGTCCACATCCTTCTTAATACTGTATATATTAGTGACTTGCCACTCTGTATTCATGAAGATGCAAAGGTAGGTCTTTTTGCAGATTATGCAAGTATAATAATCACACCAAACCAACAAGAATCAGCTGACAGAATTGTAAATAATGTCTTTCAGAATATTATTAGGTGGTTCTCTGCAAATGTAGTCTTGTTAAATTTTGGTAACACACAGTTGATACAGTTCTGCAGAGCAAACTGCCTAACGTTATTAATAAAATCTGTAGCTAGGGGGGATTGCTCAGAATTTTTGGGTGACTGTATTGATGAGATGTAGAACTGGAAGAAAGACAGTGGTGATCCTCTGAAATGTCTGAGTTCGGTACTTATGCAATTAGGGTTATTTCAAATTTTGGTGATTAACATAGTAAATTAGCTTACCATGAATATTTCCATTCACTGCTTTTGTATGGCATCATATTTTTGGGTTACTCCTCACTAGGGAAAACAAGTATTCATTGCACGAAAGTGTGTAATCATAATAGTAGCTGGAGCCCACCCAAGATCATATTGCAGACATTTATTCAGGGAACTAGGGGATACACAGTAGCTTCAAAATATATCTGCATCCACATCTATATCTATACTCTGTAAATCACTGTGGAGTGTATGGCAGAGGGTACATGCCATTGTACCAGTTATTAGGGTTTCTCCCTTTTCATTCATGTATGAAGGTTGGAAGAATGATTGAATGCCTCCTTGTATGCTGTATTTATTATAATGTTATCCTCTTGATCTGTATGTGAGTTATATGTAAGGTGTTGTAGTATATTCATAGTCATCATTTGTTCCTTGGGACCATTTAAGTCTGTCTTCAAGAGTCTGCCAGTTCAGTTTCTCCAGTATCTCTGTGACATGTTCCCATGGGTCAAACCATTTGTGCTGCCCTTCTCTGTATACTTTCAAGTACCCCATGTTAATGTTAATTTGATGTGGGTCCGAAACACTTGAGCAATATCTTAGAACTGGTTGCATAAGTTATTTATAAGCAATCTCCTTTGTAGACTGATTGCATATCCACTGTATTCTACAAATCATCTGAAGTCTATCATTTTACTTGTGAAATTTGTTATTAATAACCCATCTCTGTTCAAAATGAACAGCAATATCCATAGCAATAGCATTTTTAGGAATGCTGATTCTCACTGTTCTGGTTTAAATCTAACTTTGGCACTGAAAGTGATGAATTGTATTGCCACAAAAGTCTTTGGTCACTTGACAAATAGTGTTGAGCGTGTAACACATAGCCAACCAGCATTTGAAAGTAAATTAAAGACTTTCTGAATGACAACTTTTTCTGCTCAGCAGATGAATTGTTGGAGATAATTAGTAATTTTACAATAACAAGTATATTAAAATAAAGAAAAATGAAATATGTCATGCAAAGAAAGCTTTTGTTAAACTGATGCACTTGTCTTCATTATGATGTGCTGTATTAATGTAATGTCATGTGTAATTGAATTTAATCTCTAATGTAATCTTATGTCGATTTATTTACAGGTCCAATTGTTAAGAACTGGATTTCTTCACAGCCAGAGAAATGTTATGTGTTGTTTCTGCCTTGGTAGAAAAGAGCCTAGTTTGTGGTATAAGTTTTCTTTCCTGGTGCCTGTCCATTTCTCTGAAGAAACTTTTGAGGTTGAACAGTACCTATATTTGCATTAAAGATAACACTGCTTGTTTTAGCTAACTGTAGTTCACTCTCTGTCATTCCACTGAGAATAGTGGAGAACATTTAAGTAAGCTAATGATGTCTATAGTGCTGTAGAAGTAGATTTCTGCTTGCTTTGGTGGAAATTGCTTTTCTCTCATTGATAATCAATCAATTTGGTATTTCTGGACTTTTCAGGGGATCTTAATCCACACTCATCTTGGCAAAGAATGTGAATGTGCTTAAACATATCAAATCTAATAGTGTAGTCCAGATACATACAGTATTACCTATGTATGTACAGTTTGCATTCAGTGCATGTTAATTATGATTCACAGTTTACTCTGTTATATTTGACACTGTAAACCTTGCAAAAGTTTGAACATGGTGGCTCTGAACCACCATCTACTGTAGTAATGAAGTTCCTGTCCATTAACAAACTAGTTTTGTGCTGATGATAAATGTTGTGCACTTTGCTTGTAAGCTTTCCTTCTACATATGATGTAAGACTGTCAGACATCTTGGCTGTACCTGATGAGATCAAGATAGATATTCCTCTGTCCAGTCACTATGTATACCTCACATTACCATGTATCTCCTTTGAGCTCTCATGCACACTCTCCACATGCATGTTGGTGTTGAGACTGGGATACACTCATGACAGTATGCCAAACAGTGCACATTTCCCTCATAGTGGGGTTTGAAGTATGAAGTGAATTCTGATGTTTCAGGGTCACTACTGAACCTCTGCAGTGATTCCGCAAATGTATTTACATTTCTGAGCAGTAGTACTGATTTAATTTGTTTTATGCAGATCTGCAATTTTACTCTTGACATTAGTTTTTCATGCTCTGTCTACTTGGTGGGTACAATCTAATCTTTAGATTAGATTAGATTAGATTTACTTTCATTCCACTTCTACCAACTTTCTCTAAGGTTTAGGAGATACTATTGAAATATAGAGTCACACATTATCTTAATATCCACAATCTGATAAACAGTAATCAGCATGGATTTCAAGCTGGGAGAAACACTGAAACAGCTGTACTGGAATACACAAAAGAATTAATCAGTAAATTGGAAGAGTGAAAAAGTGTAGTCGGGATAAATCTAGATTTGTCAAAAGCCTTTGACACTGTTGACCACAGCATACTTTTGGAAAAGCTTGAAGCTATAGGTATCAGAGGACTGGTAAAAAAGTGGTTTGAATTGTATCTGGAAAAGAGGATGCAGGTGGTTGAAATTACAGCACCAAATATTAACCAAACAATTAAATTAAGATCAGATTCAAGGGAGGTCACAGAAGGAGTACCCCAAGGAAGTGTATTAGGCCCCTTGCTGTTCCTCATTTACATTAATGATATTCAGGTGTGAGAGAGAAAAGCTAGAAGCATGTTATTTGCTGATGATACTAGTTTAATAGTTAGTGATATGAAGCAGTCATTGCACAGTACAGTGGACCATGTCCTACAAGATATACAAAAATGGTTTAGGGCAAACAAGCTAACACTGAATGGCAAAAAACTAATTATGTGCAATATGGAAAAATAAGTGAACATGATGACCTAAATCCCACCATAGAGTGCAAACAACTTGAAAGAGTACAGTGTGCAAAATTCCTGGGTATGCACATTGATTAGAAGATAAACTGGAAGGATCATGTGGTGAGCTTAGCACTAAAACTAAATTCAGCATGTTTTGTACTTAGAATACGTTCAAGAGTTTGTAGTAATGACTGTACCAGATTGGTATATTTTGGCTATGTTCAGTCCATTGCATCCTATGGGATAGTATTCTGGGGAAAAACAAATTGTTGTCTAAATGAGATTTTCAAATTACAAAAACGTGCTATTTGGATAATGACCCAGAGCCCACCTCAAATACATTGTAGGCCCCTTTTTAAAGCATTGAAAATTTTAACAATTCCATCATTATACATTCTGAAATGTCTGTTGGTGATCAAAAGAAATCAGGACAAAATGAAAACCAATACAGACTACCATAGGTTTGATACACAGCAATGTAAAGATCTCCACTTACAAGCTGTAACAAGGACCCGAAGTCAGAAACATGTATGTAATCGAGGCATCAAAATTTTTAATGCACTACCAAAACATATCAAAGAGCTGGAAAATGAGGAAAAATTTAAGACTGTTATAAAGAATCACATGTTTGACAAATGTTATTACAGTGTAAGTGAATTTCCATGCTCAACTGTATTAGAATATAAAGAACCACATGCTTGACAAATGTTATTACAGCATAAGTGAATATCTCTGTGCAACTGTATAAGAATATATGTTTACGTAAATGTGACAAATGAAATTACATCAATGAATATGTCTGTCAAGCACTTAAGAAGATTAAGAACCACATGCTTAAAAAATGTCACTACTGTATAAGTGAATAGCTTTGCTCAACTGTATAAGAATATATGATATCATAAATGTGACAAATGAAACGACAACATCAAGGAATATGTCTGTCAAGCACATAAGGAATTATGTTATAAAAACACTTATTAGTTATATATTGTATTAAACATAAGATAGATTCATATGAATTTAGCATAGAAAAAAATTTTGTGAAGATATTATATAGTTGTTAAAATGTATCCTGACAAACTCTTGTCTTTAAATATGTCTGCTTGTGTCTGTATATGTGTGGATGGATGTGTGTGTGTGTGTGTGTGTGTGTGTGTGTGTGTGTGTGTGTGTGTGTGTGTGTGCGCGCGCGAGTGTATACCCGTCCTTTTTTCCCCCTAAGGTAAGTCTTTCTGCTCCCGGGATTGGAATGACTCCTTACCCTCTCCCTTAAAACCCACATCCTTTCGTCTTTCCCTCTCCTTCCCTCTTTCCTGATGAGGCAACAGTTTGTTGTGAAAGCTTGAATATTGTGTGTATGTTTGTGTGTCTATCGACGTGCCAGCGCTTTCGTTTGGTAAGTTATATATATATATATATATATATATATATATATATATATATATATATATATATATATATATATATATATATATATATTCTTATTTTTTACCCAAGTACTGACATTGATTGTGTCATTTTGATGCCAGACTGATTTGGAGGGCAGATCTTGTTGAAATGTTACACAAGGTCTGCTTGATAGTCAAATAGATTCTCTGCAAGTTTGAATCCTGCAAACTTATTTGTACATTGTCCAGAGCTTTGTTAAATGGAATTCCTATTGCAGTGTCTATAGCTGGGGTTTACTCAGTGGTAGGTGGCTTAACTCTTGCTTATAACGATTGTAGATTGACACAAAATCTACTTGGTATGTTCCACCTGTGAATACAAGTAATTTCATCTCTGAGTACAAGTAATTTCATCTCTGCAGGGCACTTTCCATTCATTTCATTGCTGCCTGTCAATTTAAGATGTCTTGTGTCTTTACATTTGGAGTTAAAGGTTCCTGGCTGAAGGCAATTGTAATAATGAGTAGAGCTAGTAGACACATGTATTTTAACAGATGTGTTGTATATTCACTTTTTTTTCACTGCAAAAATTCATTTTCAGTTAAGAATTGTAAATATCTGTAACTCATGTGGAATCCATGACCAGTTTGTAAATGATCTCTCCAACTCCATTCAGAATCACTTTCTAATGTGTATGATGCACAAGTGTGCAATGCCTGTTGCTACAAACCTTAATTATCCTGTAGATTGTGATAAAAATTATTTTGAAGAGAGAAATTCTTGTGCCACGTATAGCACTGATAAGAAGCTGATGGCACTTTAGTGACAACAGGCAGTTGGGCTCTGCAAACAAGCTGCCTGAGATGCTTTCCATAATTATGTTTCTGGCCACCCAATTTGCATTTAAAGACACTTATTTGACATACTACCATTAACTGCAGGTTTAAGTCAAATACACACTGGCAGGGTCAGATATTTTCACCTGCCTCGAGATGACTGGGTGTTTGTGTTGTCCTCATAATTTCATCATCGTTCCTGAAAGTGGTGAGATTGGACTGAGCAAAGGTTGTGCATTGTTATGGGTGCTGATAACTGTACAGTTGAGTGCTGAGCAAACCAATCATCAGCAAATACACACAGCAGGCAATTTCAGCACCTGAGTGATACTGTGAAATGAAGCAGTTGGCACATGAGGAGAATCTGTGTCTAGCTGCATCAAATCAGTCAGGAGACTGATGACTAAACAAGGAAGAAGGTAGATAGCTGTTTTATATCATGTCAACAGCTATGATCATTAGGAATATTGTACTTACTGACTTTTAGCACTTGTATCATTGTGTTAGCTGATCACCACCAAATCTTAGGTGAGTGAGCAGCTCACTGTCAACTGTGGAATCCATGTTAGTTTGTAAGTTATGCATGCACATTCCTGTTGTAACTTCATGTCTGTGCAAGATATTTTTGTGAATAAATCATGCAATGAATACATTATCTGAAACAGTTCTGATGTAATATGAAACAGCTGCAAAGTCATTAATTTTAGCTTCTTGAAATACTTTGGTATTTGCTATATAAAGCAGAAGTTGTCTCATAAAGCATGAATTTTGACATAAACATGAGAGTGTTGTAACGTGATATTGCTGATGGATTCTTGGGATGTTTGAAGAGATTTTGGGATTGCAGCCAGTTGTTGTTAACTTCATTCCATGATATTTCAACTGGACTTGTACCAGACATCTTTGGTTGAGCTATTGAAAATTTGGATATTTTCCATGTCCTTATTGTTATTTTTTGTTTGTTTGTTCTGTTTTTAAAGATTGTGAACTAATATTTAAATTGCTGAAGGAGAAAACAAACAGGCACTATCAACCCTTAGAGATTTATATCTGTCATTTATTGTAATATGACATTACTCATTCCCTGTCATCTGGTTGAAGCAGGATTTCTCCTTAAGTGAAGAATGTAATTATGTATTTTTGAACATCAACTTTTAAATTTTTTCTGTAATACACTTCCATTAATGGCATTTCTATTCTGCTAATGTATCAGATATTAAATAATTGATTGTATGTTGTCAGTCAGTCAATAATATTTGAATTATTTTATTCAAGATACTATGCATGTATCATGCTGTAATTTCCATGTACTGTTGGTACTGTATTTGTGGAATTAGTTCACAATGTTCTAAATTGTAAAGCTTTCAAATGTTATTTTGGTTTACTATTCAAGCAAACAATTAAAATTGTGGCATGTATTTATGGAATTATAGTTTGATATATCATATGTATGACCAGCAGGAGTGTTTAACCTTGTATGATTGAGTCTGTAGTTGGCAAAGTGAAAGGAATTCATCTGTAACCATTGAAGTTTATTATTGATTAATTGTTGAGGTTACTGGACTTGCAAAGGTAATGGTTTCTTTGTGAAACATCAGATACTGAGTGTCAGGCCAGCAACAACTTGTTCCTCACATTTTTGTTACACTGTTGTGTTAGTAATATAATAGATGGAAACATTCCACGTGGGAAAAATATATCTAAAAACAAAGATGATGAGACTTACCAAACAAAAGTGCTGGCAGGTCAATAGACACAGAAACAAACACAAACATACACACAAAATTGTAGCTTTCGCAACCAACGGTTGCTTTGTCAGGAAAGAGGGAAGGAGAGGGAAAGACGAAGGGATGTGGGTTTTAAGGGACAGGGTAAGGAGTCATTCCAATCCTGGGAGCGGGAAGACTTACCTTATGGGGAAAAAAGGACGGGTATACACTCGCACACACACACATATCCATCTGCACATACACAGACACAAGCAGACATTTGATATAAATTTAATGATTTGTTAAAATTATATCATTAAAGAATTGGCATCTTCATCATTGAATTGCCTTTTCTACAAAATGAAATGTTATTTACTATACTGGAAATTGGAAGTGGTGTTGAGAAAATCTGTAAAGTTTTGTAGTTAATTTAAATAAAAATTTGTATCGTGACTCTCACTGTAGACAAGTTATGTCATGTAAATTTACTGAAGCTGAAAATAAACTGAGCCATGATTCACAGATTCACAATTTTATACCCAGGATGTGTGTCCATATCTTTCTAAACGTAACAGAAGAACAACCCCTAGGCTGTCTAATAATTCCTATCATTTCAGTGGAGAAAGCTGTTCCTGGAATATCTTGGAGAGAGCCTCTGTTATATTTGGAAAGGTAAGGAGAGAGGTAATAGATTATCAAAATGGAAAGACTGGCTTAGTTTGTGAGAGAGCTGCTCTACAGAAGTGGGTGTGATACATGGACTCAGAGTCAGGGTCATTCACATAATTCATGTAGCATTAGTGTTTCAAAAACAGTACTTTCTATTGCACCATGAAGGATTAATTTTAGTGGTGTATACATCACAAATGGTTTTGACTGAATAGTGCTACCTATGGAGATGTAGGACAAGAGAAAGGAATGACAGATCACCACCAATCTCATGATTTGGCAGTTACTTGGAATACATTTCTAACCAATTTGTTGGTTTTCTTGAGTGTGATCCAAGTGCTGTCTTTCCAATATACATGAGATATTGAACAATTAATCAGGAAAGTTTAGTACACAGGCAGTTGAGCCAGAATGGAGTGTGATCTGTTTTTTGTTTGTTTTTTTTTCCTGTTATGTATCTCCATGTTGAATAGCTAAATAGTAACTGTATAAGGATTCAATTAATGAAACTTGTACCTCTGTGAGAGTAACACTTATAAAATAAAAATATTAGGTTTCAAATGAGAGACAGTTGATAATTTTAAAAGTCTCATGGTGATATGAAAAACTTTTTGTAGAAGAATAGGGTAGCTACATTTTGATTTGTGATATGCTGAACTAACTACACAGAACTTTGTATCAAGAATAACCTCAAGAGAGAAATTAATTGTGACATGTCATGAAAAATATTATCAGTCTGGTGTTATAATGAGACTGATGAACAGTTTTAATAGGAGGAGGACATTTGCATTACTGTGATTAATGTCAGTGTGTTTTGGCAAATGTTGATTTCCCAGGAAATTCCATTATATAGTCAATTTTGCTGCCTCTGGAGCTTCTATGTCAATGTAATTCTATTATGATCTCAGGCATATTGATGGATGTCTTTGTAGCATTTTGTTATGAAATGATGTTTGATTAAATGTAGGATACTTACACATGACTGCAACTCAATACATAATGCATTAAATGAATAACTTCCTGATGTAGAGTGTGTTGTGTATTGTTATGTTTTCAATGTGTGTTGTATGTGATGTACTTCTGCACCATGATGAGTAATGTTTTAATAATAAAGGTAGTCAGATATTTAAACTTTATGCTCTAGTAGTGCAATACTACAAAATGAAACAATACTTACACACATGTGGGGAATTTTCACCAATGCCAATATATGATGGTAAGTGGGCTTTGGATGAAATAAGGTTCAGAAAAATAATAAATGTGGCGAAAAGGGGCAAATGATTGACTGAATGAAAAATATAACACAATAATTTAGCTGAGTAGTGAGTATGAAACTGTTTTTGGCTTACCCTGCCACTATCAAAACACACTAAAATCTCATATCAAAGAAAACAACAGTGAGTCTTTATGACAAACTTAATTAACAGACAGAAACAATAGTATTGTGCCTTAGTAATCACCAAATCAATGTGGATTATCTAGCTCTCTAGAAAAACATTGAAACAATTCCTTTAATCATTTAAAATGTTATGGAAAAGTAAGATGCCAAGAGTTAAATATTTGTTACAAATAATTGCAGAAGTTGACCTGCTGATAGAATTCATACAATCTGTTTAATTATTCTCCTACCATTGTAGTCTGTGAGGGTTTCTATTGTAGAAAATAGCTAAAACTTGTGCATAGCCAGTGTACAACTTCTGATTATGGAATGGTGGACATTGTTCTAAGAATGCACTAGATGTCACTTTGGTAACCTGAGCTGCTGGGGATGGATGTGTGAGCAGCTTGTTGGATCATGGATGTAATGACATCCATATAATCCTGGATGCTTTCAAAATGCCTAAAGACAGTCAACTGGCTGTTGAGTGCTTCTCGGGTCTACTGCAAACATGAACTGTTAGAATAATTACCTACAGTTCAAGATAAACACCCTTCTAGGAGCTTCTTGACCATGTCTCTCTATATAAAAAAGTGTAACTAACATAAGAAGTGCATTGAAAATTTGAAAACCAACTCAGACCTGCATTCATATAGTAGACGAATGTGTGATAATATCCATTTAAAAAGAGTAAACAAGGCTACTGACCTGAAACAAACAAACATTAAGCATACAAAATTGTATAACAAACTTTCAGATCATATAAAAGCAATAAAAAATAATTGTCTAAATTTAAGGAAACAATATTAAAGTTTTCTACTTGGAAAATGGGGGGGGGGGGGGGTGCATCTCTAATCTGAAATGTATCTGAAGCAGTTAATAACTACTTTACAATAAATGTAAACTGGAGTGCTGATATATTGTTTTTGTAATACAGTATAAACAAATTGTAATTGTAATATAAATGTAATGTTGACGAGTCCTCAGTACATCAGATCAGTGATTTGATCTTGTATGTTATGTTATGGGATAATAAAAATTCTGATTCTGAATATACACCAATTGGGTAGTTGCTGCCTGCTTCATGTGTGACTTAACACATTTGCTGAAAGATGACTTGCCCTTGCAGGTCATTGTCATATAGGTAAGCTAGTGATATTTAGAGAATCTGCTGATGAATATGCAAACCATAGGTCACACAGAAATCTGTTATGTACAGTGGTAATGTTCAGTCATAATAAATGTACCAGTGTTTTGTAGGTCTTTGTTGTTCTTACTGGTGACTTGTTTTATATACATGATCTACTGATGATGAGGTATTTATATTTTAAATCCAGGATCATGATATCTCTATGTTATAGTTCTTTCACTTGAACAGAGGGAGTTGTACATCTGTACCCCAACCCAAAATTTCCCTAATGTTTCAATTGTTTGCAGCATAGAAGCCAATGGAATTTTGCATTTTCTACATGTAGCATGCCATTAAAGTGGGACATTATTGAAATATATTGGGGGAATCTTGTGAAAAGATACCTGCCCTTTGTCAATCATGAAATCCCTCTCCTCTGTCAATCATGAAACACATGTAATTTCATACTTGGCCCATGTTACGTTTAGCACAACTTTCAGGCTACCTATTAAAGAACTCTGTGTGTTTATGATCCTTTTCATGGAACTGAGGTACCTAAGGGTTTGGGAGGACTTGTTAATACTTGATGTCATCCATTTGTTTTTGTGAGACAGTGATACTGATGTGGGTACCCTTGTAAATGTCTTTTCAAAATACAATTCAAATAATGATGAAAATTTAGAAAATTTGACATTTACATTAGTCTCTCAGCATAATGCATCACAGCTTTGGTTTACTACTTATTCTGTAAAACCTCGAATTTTTATGTCTGATACATGTCTTTTGTATGTGTGCTGTTTAGGGGATTTTTCCATACCAGATTTTATTGTTATTATTTGCCATACATGTTTTGACATCAAACTTGTTGCTGCCCATATTTGTGCTTGCATGGTCAATTATTGATGGAGTTGTATTAACCCTTGTTGCACTAGTGAACAACTGGGTCATGGAAAAAGTGAATGATATTGGTGAGGGTGTTACTGGTTGTGTTTTGATATTTATGTTTATGTCTCTACAAAGAAGTTTGTTGACTTTTGTACTTGAGACTTTATTGAGAACTTCTGTTAATTTATTAAAAAAGTGTCCATGTACCTACTTGAAGGTTGACTGACACACACACACACACACACACACACACACACACACACACACACACAAAAAAAAAAAACAGTCAGACCCTAATTCCTCCATAAATTGACTTAGTACTGTCTTTGGTTTGAAAATGCTGGTGTTCTGGTATGCTTCCCCTAATTTTTCCTGTGGGTGGGGGACTGCAAGTAGGCCACAGCTACTACCAAGCATCAGCATTGTGTTCTTTGCAATGCTAACGTACTCTTAGGCTTCCTGACTTCTGTTGAAGTGTACTGTAAATTTCCTGCTCCTGGTCCTAACAGAGGGTCTCTTGTATATCTCCCATGATCCGAGTCAATTCTAATTTGTTTCTTCAGCTGCACCTGAAGGAGTATAGATTTTCCTTTTCTGTTCATTGATCAAAATGTTCCTACTGCATAATCTGCAGTTCCAGAAGTTTCGTATTGTTCTGTGCACTTCATTCCACCCTTAGACTGAAAATATTTCCTACAAGATTGGCAACAAACCACCATAATTGCTATCCTGTAATAGGTCACATATTCATTATGCACGGTTGCATTTGAAAGAAGGATTAAGTTTAACTGGAAAGAATGTATGACATTTATGAAGAACGTGTGACTGGATGTTTGTAAACAAAAAATACACTAAACTGTTTTGCGCTGTTGCTGCTGTTTCTGTACTGATTTAAGATGTAGTAGGGGGCAAATGAATTAATAGTTACATACTTACGTTGTTTTTTGTGAAATCGTGTTATCAAGATTGTTTGGATATGTTTACAAACGTTTACAACTGAATAAATATATGACCACATTGTGTGTATGTACTAAGCAATACGAAATGTGTAGACAAATATGATTTGGAAACGTTTAATTACACTTTTATGGCGAGAGGTGACACTGCTACTATGAGTGAAGCATATATTTTAATGGTTATGCTATGTAACGTAAATTTTCCACATACTTGGCGAGTATGGGATTTTTAAATAAACAGGTTGCTTATGGTACAGGACTACACGAAACCGCAAACATTCATTTGTGTGATAAGAACGGCCACTCCAAGTAAACAAAACAAGAGCTGCAACTAATTTAAGGCACACCTGCATCGGTAACACACTGAAATCGCTATAAATAATGCTGAAAATGAAGAAATAACTCGTACGTGATTTCGACTAGAATTACTCGTTCCATTGAAGTATATGAATTGAGTAAGAGCTAGGCATAACTGCGTACGACACTGGGATGGGAGCTCTCAAACCCGACACGGCGCGCCACAATTGCTGCTACGGGAATTCCTGTAGATATGCAGGGCAGGTGTGAATAAGGCATAGGCAAATAGGGTCTAGTGCAGCAGGGGATACAACCCGTCGGCTTTGGACAAAGACGTCACAAGCCACCAGAGAGCAGTTTACCATTTTCGCTTTTGCTGTTATGTTTGTTTAGTTTTTTTACTGATTGCTTAATAAAGTGGATCTGTTTATTCTATCTCGTGAGATTTTTTTTTTAAAAAGTCAAAAAACACTTATCAGCCACTGAAGGGAGCTACAACACTAAGAAGAATCGCTTCTCGATTGGCCACTTGTGACGTCATTGTCCAAAGCCGACGGGTTGTATCCCCTGCTGCACTAGTCCCGGCAAATAAGCACCCGCGGATCAACTGAGGGAATGAGAAAAATTGTCAACATTCTCGAAGGCAGAAGAGGGGAAACCTCAATGGCAGAGAGGGCGGATGAACTGACTTAAATCCTCTCTGCGTCTGGCTTGCAACAAGCGGCAAAGTGGTCAGCGTCTGATCACCGGAGGTGCGGCTGGATATGTATGTTCTGGAACTATCCACTCCAGTTCTATGAAACTGAACTACGGTCGAAAACCTGTGATGATCAAGTCTATGATGCGTGACAGGAAACAAATTTGTTCCTCAGTTGGTAACCAATCCACTGCTGCCACCAACAGCACAAACAGACTATCGAATTCTGGGGAGTCTGGTTTGACACTCTGACCAACTTCGCCCAAATACCAATACATTTTTCGGAACATTAAATATAAATCTTTGTTGTGGGTAGGAAAGCTGTACGAACTAGAGGAAATCCATAACGAACAAAAATTGGAAATACTGGCTCTCCAAGAAACAAGACTGACTGACGAAAACGCAACGGATTTCGAGAACTATAGACTTTTCAAAAATCCAGACAAACAGATTCTTAAAAATACAACACATTTAGGAGTTGCTTTTCTAGTCAAAAAGAGGATACTCGGTAATTCATGTGTATCCTGTAAATAATAGACTAATAATTATCACCCTAAAGCGTACAAACAAAGCATACACACTGATCAATGGACTCATGCCCATCAATGATGACAAAAAAAACGGATCACACTAGAAGAAATAGTATCCAAATTCCACAAAACCACATGAAAATCTTACTAGGTGATTTCAATGTGCAGCTAGGCAAAGAAAGAAAATACAGGAAAACAATAGGAAACTTCCCACCACATAAATGGACTAATCAGAATGGATGGAGATTGGTCGAATTCTGCAGGATATTCAACCTTAAAATCATGGAGATCACCCAACTCACTCATTGGTGAATTCCAAAGTGACCATGTAGCAATTTCCTTCCCAAACCATGGAGGAATTACGAATATCCAAAGTAAGAAAGAGTGCAAATGTAGACCTAGACCATTACCTAACGAGAATCAAACTACAGTTAAAACCTCAGAGGGAACTACTAATGCCAAAATTTGACACTAGTCGGTTCCAACTATCTTTCACAGAAGAATTAGAGAAAAAGCCCTCCAATAATTGGAAGCAACTGAGAAGCAAACTAATCGAAACCGCACAAACACTGATACCTCTGCAAAATAGAAAAAAACACCCTTGGAGGAACGAAGAATGTGAAGAAGCAATCCAATCTTGACATAAAGCACACAGTAAGTGGAACAGCAGAAATACTGAGAAGAATTACAAAACATTTTTGGCGGTGAGGAAAGAGACAGCCAAATTAATCGGAATGAGCAAAATGAAATTCGAAAAGGACCGGCTACTTGAAATCGAGATAGACTTTGAAAGAAATAACATGCGAAATTTTTACAATATTTTCAAAACAAAACTTAAAGGATATCAGCCGCAAAATCTTTGCTTCAGGAAAGGAAATGGGCAGTTTGCACTGAACAATCAAGAAAATTGCGAAGAACTTGCAAGATATTTTGAAAAATTACTGAACTGCCCAGAACCACCACAAAGATTTCCGCCTCAGGAACCAGATGTAGAGGCAATCACCAAACAGATGAAACGTCTTAGAAACAATAAAGCTGCAGGTGAAGATGGAATCGTAGCGGAAATCCTCAAATCAGCAGGCCCAAATACTATAAAAGAAATCACCGAAATAATACAAACAGAATGAATTCCGGACAACTGGAAAAATGCGTTAATTGACTACCTACACAAGAAAGGAGATAGATCGGATGTAAACAACAATAGGGGAATCTCATTGTTATCAGTAGCTTACAAAATTCTAGCCCAGTGCCTTCTCGATAGAGCACAACAACAACTAGAACCAAAAATTGGAGAATACCAGGCAGGATTCAGACCTAACCGTTCATGTCTGGAGCAAATTGTGAACGTAAAACTAATCTTCAGTAGTCATAGAAAAGTGGCAAATATGTAGTTTGCACATTTGTTGACTTTGAAAAAGCCTATGGTTCAGTTAATCGTCAATCATTATTCCAAATATTAAAAGAACAGGATTTAGATCTGAAAACACTTGCAATCATAGACCAGACATTGATAGACACAAAATCTAAAGTCAAATTTATATGGGAAATCTCTGAACCTTTCCTGATCAAAACAAGAGTAAGACAAGCAGATGGACCTTGCTACTGTTCAACTGCGTCCTTGAAAAGATCATACAAGAATGGCGCAAACTGATATCAGTCCGCAAGATTGACCAACCAATTACTCTCGGAAAATTAACAGTAGATGGCTTAGAATTTGCAGACGATATAGGCATCTTAACTCGCGGTTTTTCAACAGCCAAAAGACAGATGGAACTCGTGAAAGAAACTGTTGAAAAAGGTGGCCTGCAACTATATTTTCAAAAGACAGAATATATGACTTGCCACAAACAACCAACAAAATGCATTGAGACAAAACATGGCTAAATTAAATGGGTCCCACAATTTAAACACCGGTATCTCGGTGAAACGATTCAGGAAAATGGAATAGAAACGAAAGCTAACGAAGTCAGATGCCAAAAGATGGACACTGATTATCAACTCATTCAAAATGTCTACAATAAAAAATGTCTCCAAGCACGCAGAACTGCGACATTACAACACCGTCACAAAACCAGAATGCATATATTGATCAGAGACACTAATTTTAAATGGGAAAACGGACATGTAAAACATTCAGAAAAAGGAACGGAAGATCATAAGAAAATCTAGTAGATGATCAGTATCGGCTCAGAGGCAAACAGGAAATCAAACAATACTCTTATATTCATAGTGACATTAGCAAACGCAGATTAAGATTCTATGGATACATCAAAAGAATGAATCTGGACAGACTTACAAAGCAAATAGTTGAATTCTATGAAAACAGGAGTAAATCTAAAACAGACCCAATGAAATGGATCGGTGAAATCAAAAGAGATCTGAAACTAGGAGGAATTACATCAGAGGATATAAAATAAGTCCACAGCAAAAGAATGGAAGAAGTATGGGCACAAACAAAGGCAAATGCACGCCACTAAGTACTTTGTGTGGTCGTGGTGGGCTCATTCGCAACGGAAATGTATGACTCGCTTCACAATGCCTTCCTGATCCGTATCACTTTTATATTCTTCATTGATTTATGTGTAGTGGGGCAAGGAACATTTTATAGACGTAAAGATTTTGAGTCAATTGCATACGAACAATGGGCCTGTCTATTCTGTTGCCAGCTGCTGCAACCTAAATTTTCATTACCAAGATAATTCCAACCGCGTTATTTGCCAATTGTAATGTTTCCCTGAAAGATCAGATTATATTAAGTGATTACTTTGTCGATAATTCCCATATATTATACTTAACGGACATCAGGTTTGTATTTTACTGTCATTTATTATTCTGAATAGTTTTTTTTTCCCCTTCCGCTCATATATTGGCTGGGTACCACCCATGTACCTAATTCATTAGATAAATTAGAGGCTGCTGTCATTTTCTGTGACCTATTATAATCCTTTGACTGTGCAAATCACAGCATTCTCTTAAGTAAATTGTAATACGAAGTTGTCTCCGCCAGAGGTGCGAAATGTTTTGTGCATGCCTCCAAAGTTATTTCTTCAACAGTGCAGTCATCGAATGAGAATGGAATTTAATGGACTGGAAATTAAGTTCTGACGTTTGGAAAACGTTTGAAACTTGAAAGCCAGTATGATACGACGAAGGAAAGAAATATTCCATTCGAAACGGTTGGGAACTGCAAATACCAGAACTAGTGCCAGTTTGGCAAACCGTGGAACTTTGGGTGCTGCCTCCTTTTACGCCAACAAAGCTATGAAGTTCAAGTAATGTTTCGCGTTTGCCTATTAATGTCGTTCTGCGGAATTCATTAAATGTCTGAATATGAAGTAGACACCCGCTGAAAGCAAACGTGTGCGGCAGCGTAAACATTGTGCATCGGTGAAAAACGATATGAGAAATCGCATCCCCACAAACGCAAGATTCGCAGTGAAGTTCAATATTTTGACAAGTAGTCCGAACGTGATTTTTGCACTGTGGACGTAATTAGAACCTTAGATGTGGAGTGGTTTCTTAAACAACTTTTACAATAACTTTTGAATTTGTGCCCTCTGTGAGGCTTTGGCGAATATTGTGAAAAAGGTAACAATAGTTGTTTGTTGCAATTACAGTCGTGAAGGGAGAAAAGCAGAGAAAGGCACATATAAAAAAAAAGAAGAAGAGAAAAGAAGTCGAAGCATAATTATTATGTAGTCATTACTTAAAGATCCAACCCCCTCCCCCCCCCCCTGAACAATTTAATAATTTAATTAAGTATCTGCAAATTTCACCAATCCTATGTGTGTACACAGTCTATTGAACTGTGCACTTGGGTAAGAGAGTAGAATAGGGCCTGTGGTGTACAGCTGTAGTCTTTTTGTTGCTTTTGTTAAAATATCTGCACATTGAACATTCAGACGGACTTTGTTGTACAGCTAATGTGTGATGTATTTAATATCCAGATGCCTCGGTTGACTATGTTACCACTTTTGTAATAGACATTTCTGTTAATGATTATATTCAAAAGCTGTATGAGACTTCATGCACATTTAGAGTTCTTCAAGGTGATATCTGTTGTAGCTGTTGGTGAACCAATATGTTCTACTTTCATAGAAGATAGTGAAACATGTGTCTGCCTCCTGTGAGCTCAACAAACAGTATTTTGTAAACCTGGAGTATGTATCCTGCTGCAGATACTCTAGCTTCCTCATTTCCTCAGTCAGCATCAACATAGCAGAGATGAGTATATGAGTTTCCCTTTTTCTAACACAGACTAACATAGTGTTCCTTTAAAATACTGAAAAAATGGTTTCAAACCTTTCCACTAGAATCCTGTTTGTTTATTTTGATGTGTACTAAAATAGTCAACTGATGCACAGATGTGTGGTCTTGTAGCTGTCATTAAATATGTCAAATAACCTATTAATTCTCTATGCAATTTATTTCGAATCATACCCACACAAGCATCTGCACTGGATTTTACTTCCATTGATGATTTGCAGAGTTCACAGTCTTCCATATTGCATGTTTTGAATAAGTTGTCAATGAACATTTGGCCATTGGTCTTCTGCACATTTATTCCAAGGAATAATTTTGGTTCTCCAAGTTGTGGCATTTGAAATTTAAGTTTTAACCTCTTCCTAATGTCTGTGATATTCCTTTAAGTATTAGAATCATGGGTACTTTTAACATAGAGATGTCTGTCAACTACAGATTGTCAAAACCTGATTTGTTTCATAAAAGTGTCAAATTTAGAGTTCCAAGCTCTTGGTGTCTTCTTCAGTCCATACAAAGCTTTATTGAGTTTGCATACAAGTCGTCCTCTAATTTTTACATCTTGAAGAAGTATCATATGAATTTCTTCAGTCAGTGTTTTGTACCATGATTTGTTCCAGAAACAGATCATGTTCATTTACTTGACTAAGAAACGTTTTCAGTATAGTGAGTTGAGCAGCTGGAGCATGTCTCCTTATATTCATATCCTTTTATGTGAGCATAACCTTTAAAAACTAAATGTGACTTGTGTGTTTCAATATTAACGGATACATTCTATTACCTTTCAGCAGAGGTTGTGCTTCCTTTGTTTCTTCTCAAGTCTCAGGCTGCGAGTGTCCTTGTATTGAAATACTTTATATTGACAACATTGAGTAGTTTCATTGTTAAATACACTCTTGAGTTGTTTGGGAAACTAATGTGTGACTGTTTGGACAATATTCAGTTATGAATCATTTTATAATGTCAAACTAATTTGACAATAGTTCCTTTGGAATGTGGAAGTATGCATCACGTCCAAACACACATAGTTTCTTCAAATATGGCTTTGTTCCATACCTTAGTGGTGCTTGAATTTATTCATATGAAGCTGGAGTAAGACTACAGTTAATAATAGGAACTACTGCTGGTACTACTTCTGACCAAAACTGTTGCATACAAGGTGTGTGCAATGAACCTTTTCAATGGCAGTATGATTTAGTTGTTCTGCCAGTCCATGTATCCATGACCATTGTCACATCTAGCTAGATCTGATGATTGTAATGTTAAAATTAGCAGTAGCCATTACTGTAGTAATGTACTTTAAAAGAATGAAACTGATTCAATAGTGTAAGCTGCTGTGAAGTGAGTATAATTATCAATGGAAGCCACTATATATTGCTTTCTGTCAAAAGAAATAGGTGTTATAGGTCTAAATACTTTACCATGTATCAGCTCTGGTGGTTGTTTGGCTTGAACATGTGGTAACTGTGTTGGTTTGCCCTTTATGATGGTGAAAAATTTGTGTATGCATTTAGAAAAGGTCCTGTTGTCAGTTCCCTCTGTGAGGTAATGAAGTTTCTTCTTATCTTTGAGGTTGAAATGTTCTAAGTGTTTATGCCACAAGTCTGCAGCACTGTCTGAAACATGAGAACTCCACCTATATTTCTTAGTATGTTTTCTGTGAGATATAGCTCTGTCTTTTTCACACTTTTGAATTGAACCCAATGAATTTTTAAAAAATAGTGTAGTCATTTGTAGTTTACACAGTGGCAAATCATGTAGTAAAAGTGATACTACAACAATATCTTTTATTTGAAATTGCTTTCCATAAACAATGCTTTCAACATCTACTTCTCCAACCTTTCTGGCAAACAAAATTGTATCTGTTTGTTTGCAACTTGATATGTCCTTTGACTTTACTGTAAGACAAATGCTGTAGAGAAATACAGTTCATTTACTGACCTGTTGTCATCTTCAGAATTATTACAATGTGCTTCTTTGTGTACTAGCCTATCTTTTATACAACTTGGTTTCAGTTGCTCACTTGAGTAGGTTCCAGAGCAACAACTACAACCTTTTGTGGGGGCATTGTTAGTAACAAACTGCACAGTATAAGTTTCTTCAGTATTTGCCCCATATGCTTTCAAAGCAGAGTACCTTACCCAAGGTAAAGAAATAGTTTCAATGTATTGTCATTTGTGTGTGAATAGAGCCTCTCTTAGTATAGGTTGAAGAGCCCTACCGTTCCATTCAAAACCTTGCATTAGAGAATTCCGCAATTTGTAGACAGTTTTCACGTTTTTGGCATAATTCAAGGAACTGTGTAAAATTTTTGTATTATTTGTGAGTTATTTGTATGAAGTTCTCCCAGAAAAGCTTTCTGTTGTGGAGCTGTGTCATCCTGTACACATTTCTGTGTAGGACTTATCCATAAATCTCAATAATTCGAAATTTCCATTTTGTGAAATTCATGTCGTCAAACAACAGTAGCCTGTAATTCACCATCTCCAGGGGCATGACAGTTATGTATGAATTCATTGTTTAGGATATTCACCTTTGTTTGTTGTACTGTAAAACCTGGCACCTGGGCACATAACATGTTAATGTTAGAAATTACCAGATATCTGTATCAGTATTCATATCCATTTATTACTTATGACAATTACAACCGCAGTAGAAGCATGAAGAAAAAAATAAAATCCGATTACATCTGTCGTAATGGTGGTGAGGTATGTAACGTCAATACGGCGCGGTGGTTTTGCGTTGGCTGTGTTTGTAGATGTCGTGTTGTATTTGATAGTGCCCTCTGGTGGTGAACGTGGACGTGCTGCAATATTCTGCGGTATTGGGTTCATTTGCGCGTGGGTTGTCATTGAGCTAATGTGGTTTTGAGTATGGGTAATTGGTATGGTGCGTGCGCGTGGTGGCCAACGAAGGTAGTATCTTCGGGGGCTTTTGTTGGTAAGTCATTATTGTTTAGGTTGTTTTCTGTAGTAGATTGATTGTGTTTTAATTCGTGTAGTGAATAAGAGGTATTTCGGCTTTTGAGATGTTAGGGGTTTTTGTTCCACTTTTCTGGGTTATAGGTGCTGGTTTTTTGGTATCAATATTTGCGATAGCGATTGAGCTTTGTAAGTCAAGGGAAATGCCCGATTGCTGTGTTTTTTTGGTGCAGCGGAATGTTGTAATATATTTCTGTTCTTTACTCTTTTATATGTATCGTGTCCCCTACTAAGCCCCGAATTTTTGGCGACTGTCCCATTCGTTTGATTTTATTTTTGGAGTGAGGCGTTAATGTGTGTTGGTTCAATTTTTGTTCTGCGTGTCTATCTAGTGACGTCATTTTCCCAATATTGTATACGCTTGAACGACCCGTTTCTGCCTTATTAAGTGCAGATAGTTGGAATCGGACGCTTCTATAATTCTGAGGCATGGTCTCTGACAAGTTGAAGATGTTTATATACTTCCGATGCAGGAACACATTTATAAAGATTTGATGTAGCAATATGGATAACAGTGCAGTCACTTCTGTAGTTTTGTTTCCTTTCTAAAGTTGTGGGATTTCATAATGTCCAGCTGTGATGTCAGTCATCTGTATTGCTCGTGTGGTTTTATAACTGTTCAGTAACAATCTATAGCCTTGGCTGTATTGGGGAAAACAATAAGCGTATGTGTGAGGTAACAATTGAGGAATCAGAGTTTAGATTTGTATGTTTGTCCAATTGATAGGTCTTTTGTATATCTGAAGTTGTGGCTAAGTGAAAGCAACAGTCACTTAGCAAGTTACTATATTAATTCTATGCCAAAATGTATGACCAGTAGGTGTATGACCACTGTTCCACAGTCAATGGCTTGACTCACATACAGTATTGTTTGTGTTATATTCTTCAGAACAGCCTGAGTGTTCTGAAGTGTGTGGCTTGCAATTTTTGTAATTGATTACACCATACTGTGAGGCTTAATGCTAGGGAAGAGAAAAAAAAATGAATTGTACTGTTCTTGGGATACAGGCAACTTTGGTCAATGTACCAGTTGTGGCTTTTCACAGCCTCTGATCTTGTTCCTGGTTTTGGCACATGAAGCAGATATTCATGTTTTAATCTGTGTGTGCAAATGTAAATATTGAGAACTGACTTGTTACAAAAGTGTCTATAACTGATGCTTGAGAAATCAGATATTTTTTTATATATACTTGTGCATTGTGTGTGAACTAATGCATATTTTGTTTTTGGTTTGAGATGCTATTAATTGGTAATTGATTTAACATTGTCATACTTACATAATTTGTAATTTTATGAGATTAATGACATGGGCAATCAATGGGTAATACCATATGTATCAAAAATGATGCATAACTGGTATTTAGTAACACAACCAGTAGATCCTGGGGGCATAATTCTGACTGGAGAAATCTTGCATAGGGTTTCCCCCAAGAGTGTGTTATGACCTCTTACTTCTGGTATAGGTAAATGATGTGTGTAATGTACAACAAAAGAATGTGTTCTTTCTGAAGATTATGCTAGTATTGTAATGAATGGAATTATACTTACAGCTACAGATAAAAATGGTATATCAAGTTTGTAAAAGTGTGACTGGTTGGTTTCCTGTGATTGGCCCCTCACTCAATTTTAAAGAGAACATATTCATTCTTGCACATCTAGGAGCACTACACCAAAGATAAGTGTGATATGTGTTGAGGAAATAATGAATAGGGTGGGAACTAAAAAATTACCAGGAAAGACAGATAGGTGTTTTTTTTGTGTGCTGTTTAAGAGTGAAATAATTGAGAATTGTTGTGATGGTGGTTTGATGAACCCTGTGCCAGGCACATAAATGTGATTTGCAGATCATGTGTGTAGGTGTAGATGTGTCCATACTGATGGGAATTCAAATTATAAGAACCACATTGTTGTAGTAAAATGTGGTTCAGTCACATTTGCATTTAATCATTGCAAACCTTGAGGGGAGAGAAATTAGCAAGCTGAGGATTTTTCATGTTTTCAATAATTGTCATGTGGAATAATGTTTGTGATATCTCATATTTTAGAAGGAAAGTCTTCTGTGTGGTGCTCACCCACACTCATCTTGTTTGAGTTGGGCATTCTGACTACTGCTTAACATTGTATTTATTCCATCTGGAAGTTTGTTGTAAATAAGCCATTATAGCTCAAAAGGAACACTGATTTACATAATTAAAATATCAAAAGGAAAAATAATCATTAGCCCACATTAAGATTATCTTGAACACAGCAAAGTGTGCACAATGCCATAATAAGAAATTTTGATCACTTACAGAGTGATATAAAATGATCACATCTGTGTATCTTTGTTTACTTAAAAAAGTTGATTGAAGACCAATGTAGAAACGTTCAGAATGTAATCATATGTAAAAAAATAATTTGCTGTGTGAATGTAAACTGATCTGTTGCATGTGATTACTATCTGTTGTGGAGAATGATCCATGAAACATGTACCTAACAAACATTTTGCTACAGACTAAGAACTAACTGCCACCACATGTGGGTGGAAGAGTAAGCAATGAATCTGAGCTCCAGTATAAGGGAAAGAACTATTGGTACTCACTGTAAAGATGTGTTGTTGAGATGCAGAGAGGCATACTGAAAATGTTGTTACACATTTGGCTAGTGGGGAAAACCTTTGAAAAGGAACTACATGCATTTATTCACACAAGCAACCATGCTTCACTTGCTGCTATGTTGAGCAGGTTGAACTGGAATGCATTGTCCTTCTGATTTGAGGTGCTGGAGTGGTGTTCATTTGTGTGTGAAGTGTGTGCACTTGTGTGAATAACTGCATGTGTTTGCTTTTCTGAAGCTTTTGCTGAAAGCTGAATGTGTAACAGTCTTTGTGCTGGGCCTGTTTCCAAGTGAACATGTTTGCTTTATGGTGAGCAGGAATCTCTCCTTTGCTTTGTATTGTTGGTGGAAGAACAAGAATGTGTTGGTGGCAAGTGTGTTTAGAGGTGAAACAAACATGACATTTGTCTTTTAAAACTTTTGGTAGCTGTATTTTCTCTAGGAAAAGAGGTGCTATTTGATGGGAGATTCATATGTAGGTCAAAAAATCCCATGGAATGAAACCTGATGTAGATTTACATGTCAGGTGTATGCAGCTGCAAGATGTCATGTGGTTGTAGACTATCAGCACTTTGCTATTGTGTTTGGTTCATTTCATATGGCTCCACTGATCATTTGTGTAATTGTTTTGTCAGTTGAAATGAGAAGCCTGCTAATTGTATGCCACATGGTACCAAAAGCTAGAAATTGATGAGAGTTTCACAGTGGCTGAAGTTTGCTATTTAAACATTGCTTTAGAGCATACAGTGAACCTTTACCAGACGGCATAAGCTGGATGGGTGCTTTTGACTGTAAAGGATGAATTCATCCCATGTCTAATGTTTAGTAAGTTCATATTGTTATTTTGAAGGTACCCTACTAATTAAGTTCTTTATTGATTGCACTATAGGGTTGTGGCTGTTGTTCATATGTTGTAATATGTCTGTGTTGAGATCAAACAAATGGCAGTTCATGCAGACAATTTGCCCACATGATGTGTAGCTCTAATTGTAAAAGAAATACTGTAATGTTCTCACATTAATCTGATGAAGTGATTAGCTGTGGACATGGTTGTGAGAAAATACAGCGTTGAGATTATTAGATATTATCTTTCATAGCAGGACAAAATAACTTTTCTTTACCTGGGTCGACAGAAGCGTCCGATCCAACGCGTCGGCTTTGACCCGTGACGTAAGGGTGTTGTGTGTGACGTCATGATGGCGCGGAGTTTGGTTTGAGTGTGGCTGTCTCCAGTTCTGTTTTATCTTTTTTTTTACTTTTCTGATCTGTTTGTTCTATCTTGTGAGTTTTTTAATTAAAAAACACTTATTACTTATTATATTTATCTTTCTGATCTGTTCGTTCTATCCTGTGAGATTTTTGTTTGAAAAAGACAAAAAACACTAATCAGCTACTGAAGCATCTTTATCTTCTATGGGTTGCAGGGGTTACGAGCCCTGGGGAGGTGGGTGGGTATTGATGCATCGCTGTCTTCACGTACACGTTGTAGCTACGCAAGGCGTCCAAATTTCTTTATATTTAGTTTTCCCCCACCTAAAACACCCCATTTCCTGCGCTTGTCCCGTTAGTGTCATTAGGCTTCTTGTGGAAAGTGTGTGTGTTTGTTTTTGTTTCCGCCATATTTGTGACGTCATGGGTCAAAGCAGATGGATGGGATCGGACGCTTCCGTATTTCCCTTTCCCTCTTTTTGTTTGAAACCCATCACTGTGTGACCAAAATTGTCATCTGCAAATGACAACCATTGCCAAAACATTGTGTTCTGTTTCTTGTAGTAAATAGTTTAATGTAATTCATGGTATTGTGCAAATGTGTACTTAATATGATTTTCACATGTAGTGAATAAAATTTTATGAAATATTGCATTTGTTACCAAGATGCAGAACTAGGTATAAATTTCATCCAGGTGTTTGCAAATAATTATTCCTCAATGTGCTACAACCATTGAAATAGAAAATGAGCAAAACATTAATTCATATGAGAGATATTCTAAATACATTATCTTCTTTAACAAACTGACAATTGTGCCAATGTAACTGATTCTTCAGTTCTAAGAAATGTTATGTACTATCAATTTGTCAGGTGTACATGAACCTCATGTTTTGGTGTTCATTAGTATGTGCAAAGCAATGAACTGAATTTTGGTCTGATACAGCATACTTTCAGATGTAGCCCACTTACATCTTTCTCTAGGACAATAATATAGTTTCAGGTTAATAATTGTGAATTTTGCAGTTTAATGTGCAAAATAAACTGTGATTTCAGGTTAGACATTAAAGAGTGGGAGAATCAATATCAAACCATTCATATGTTATTCCAAATTTTAAACATCTCATTCTCCTCATTGATTGTTTAGTTGAAGTATAATTTCTGCAGAACAGTTTGTCAATTAGTTTTATGCTCTGCTCAGTAAACACTCCAGTTGAAATGATTCAGCAATTGTGAAATATACATCATGTGTAACATTTACCCAACAGTTGATTTAATAGCCTGTGTTCCACTCATCCAAAATGACTATGTGAACATCCCTTTGTACACTTTTGAATGAAAGACCCCAAATCAAGTAATGTATTCTTTTCAATTGGTTAGTGGATAGAAGTAATGCCAAGTATGTCACATGTGTTTTCGTGGAATCATCTCAATTATTTTACTATGGGAATATGTAGTGTGTTTTCTGTACTCATTAAGAATAACAGCAGCAGTTTGGTTTTTTTGGGTGTATATGCAAGCACAAGAAAAACACTGATGAGAGCTATCAAGGGAAAAAAAATTAAACTGGGTTGCCGGTCTGTTGGTAGATGGCAGATGTGACTGGATTAGGTGAAGTTAGTTGGAGGGAACTGGATCTTTGTGAGAGTCTTGTTGTTTCTGTCTGTAATTAGCATGTCTGCTATATGGTGAGTAGAAACTATCATTTTCATAAACTTGTTTGATTGTAAAGCCTAGTAATACTTTTAGCAACAGTCAGCAGGTGTCATTAATGGTTCTGTAGGACTTTATGTAATTATTAGCTTTATATTTCATTATACTGCAAGCATATGAAGAGTGATTAGAGCACCATTCACTATTATGAATGTTTCAACATGGTTTGTTTCAAAGTGTTTTCATTGGGTATATGTTATTAGTGGAATGTTATTGTGCATATTTAGTACTACACACAAATCAACTCTCAGCAGGGCACCACTTTTCATTTGAAGCTGTAAGATTATCTTTTCTTTATATCTGAATGAAGTAATTTGGTGAATGTTATTTAGCACAAATAGGACAGTTGGATAACAGCTTTAAAGCCTCTTTATTAAACAACAAAACTTGTTTTTCATGCTCTTTAGACTTGTCACATTTACATAGAACAATTACATTACAATGTATACTTTTAACAAGACAGATGAAATGTAGACAGTTCAGAACTGATTTAAAATGCAGTAAAGTGTCTGGAGGATGGCTTCAGGTTGTGAATGACAGCAGGCTGATGACATGCAAGATTGAAGAAGAGCAGTGTCCTGGTAGCATTCATTGGCCTCTGTATGTACATACATACATCACTGGTGTGAAAGCCACTTTTGCATTATGTGTTGCTGCCAAGTATCATAGCTTGATCAAAGTCTGATCAATACTATGGTAAAATCCAAGAGTTAGCTGAAAGAAATATATAGTGACATGAACAGACATGGCACTGTGATAAAATGACAAAAATTACACTGAAGTCATTGTGACTTATAGAGGTCCCCTGTATGTTACAAAAAGCAAGATGTGGTTCTTAATAGGGTGTGTAATCACCATGGATGGCAATGCATAGTCTGTGATGTGCTTCCATGTTGGCCACAGGATTGGTTAGGAGTTTTCTTGTAGTGGGGTGTTTCATTCCTCCACCAATGCAGTTAACAGCTGGATGGTTGTTGGTACAAGTGTGAGCTTACTGTCTCCAAATGTTTGGGCAGAGTACAGCCACCAGTCAACAACCTTGTGACATTCTACTCCTCTTTGACATTTGTCTTTTCAGGAGAACATTTTACCAGGCTTCATTTTTGTGGATGACAATGTGGAACTTTGTGACCAGCTCAGGTACAAGATCTCTATGAACAAGATGGTATTTGGTGAATGGCTGGACTGGCCTGTCTGTTCCCTTGTCCTGATTGTAGTAATACCATGGCATTTTCTGTAGTGTCTCACCAAGGAGGGTGGGTGGGGGAAGGGACTGGTGTACTTTTATGTTCACCTTTAAAAAAGTAACAATTTATTAGTTGTTCAATTATATTAACAACATTTGTTGAATATATACTGACATGTAGGTAGGATCAAGAACTTGAAAATACCATGTAGCACAGGCTTAATAACACCAGTGCACTTCCAAAAGTGTTTCTCACTGTCTATGAATAAAACATGTAATTCAAATTCTGTTCATAGTTGCAGATGTTTAGTCTGAACATACTTTTTTAAAGTGAGTGATGTGTAAACAAGGCTTTGAACCTAGAAATATTGAATACAATATTCATTGGGGCAGTATCATAACTACTGTAGGGATTTAAATTTAGTGGTTAAGTTTAACTGATAAATTTAAAACATGCCTGGATCCTGGTAGAAGACCTCAACAAATATTTTTTCAGACTTTTACAATATAAAGTAATAGACTAGATTACAATATTTTCAAAAGGTGGAGTCCCCCTTGTATATTGTGAGAGTTAATTTCCATCCAACATGTGAGAGGAGAAATATTATAGAAGATTCACATCCACTGATGACCATCTTGCAATTGTCAGCTGTGTTGGCAGAAGAATAGACTAATACCCCATGAAGTACCTAAGAAACTTCTGGCTAGTTCTGGATTGTATTGCAGAGCAAGTATTGGCATCCATGGTTATCAGATACTGTATTAAGAGACATGCCCTGCCTTTTGTAATGTCCAGAGCTGTAGTTGCTATTGTAAATACAAACCAATACAAACACAACAAAATACACTGTAAACATATCTCCTGACATGGCATAAACTCCAATGCTTTTATTTTACCATCTCTTTTCCACACACAATATTGAGATGGATCTTTGGTCTAGCCATTTTGAGCTTAAGTATGCTTCTCATTGTGACACCTTAATAAAGAAACATGATATGTGGTAAGTATTTTCATACAGCATAACAACTAATACATTATTCATATTAATATTTGCATGATAATTTGAAGGAATAACGTACATGACAAGTGTATTGTTAAAGAAAGTAAAAATGTTATGAGATGGAAAGTTGCTACTCACCATATGGAGGTGGTGCTGAAGGACTGCCACAAACTGAAATGGCACATTTGAGACTGTTCTCTGGTGTAGTTGTTTGTAGTATCTGGATATTTCTTTAGTTGCTCAAGTTGAGTATGAGAAGTAGACAAGAAGGAATACTGGAGCAAGGGCGAAGTTATGTGGACAGAAATGTGTTGTTAACAAGTTTTATAATGTTTTGCCCCATACTGTTTAATGGTGTATTAGTTTCATTGGTAGCATGTCTTGTGTACTGTTATGTTCATGCCATTTTTACAGATTAATCATATTTTGGCAGAAGCAAGGAAGGGTGTGGAAACAAATTTCTGCAGGCTTGGAAGAGTACTGCTGAGCCTGAAACCCGTGTTGATAGTAGAAAGTAATGGATTTAGCAACATGGGAAATGATTGGATAAGTTGTTTGATTGGTGCTTCAGTTTCTATGTATGTGTTGTGGTAGGCCCTATTTTGTTTGGAAAGGTGAGGTAGTAGAGGACTGCTGTGATGTTTTGAGAGTAGGTACACATTTGATGTGGTTTCCTCTACATTTTCCAGTATATATGCATTAGTCAATCATTTAGTGTGGTTCATTGCACTATCATTTCAGTGTTTGAAATATTGGCTGACAGTGAATGAAGTGATATCTGCAATGGCTGTAGTGCATCTGGATGTTTTTATTCTTCACCCCCCCACCCTCCTCTCCCTCTCCAAAGTAACAACATAAAATGAAAATGTAGGAAGAATTGTAAAGTGTTTCCTGCCTCATGCAATAATGAGTCTAACTTGGATGAAAAATTCCTGTTACTAATTGTATTTTGAAAGTGTATGAATTTGTTAATAATGAGGCATGCAGTATCACAACCCAGGGTATAAGGCACTTGAATGAGGGATGTGTCAGCACTGGAGGTGGAAAAATCACAAAGTGGGCAGGGATAGGGGTACTGCAGTTGTGTTCAAAGGTGGTTCCACCTGAACTGTCTGTAGGTGGGTCCTTTTCTGACTTATGTTCCTTGTTCTGCCAGGCTGGAATAATTTAATATAATTGTGATTGATTTGCACTTAAAAACAGTAACCCAATGTAAGATGCATTTAGTATAACTGATTGTATAGAAGAGACTGAGATGATTTTGGGTTCAGCAATTTACTGGTTTTGTATTACATAATAGGTTTGAATTGACAGTTTGGGATTTTGTTTTACTGTCTTAAACAGCAGTGTAGTTTCATTTGTATTTATTCTCTGATATGAGTTGAGGAGACTTGCTTAGAGAACTAATGTGAAGTAATGTTTGTTTCTTCTTATTTGTATCTCTGTTTACTGTTGGAGGAAGCTGTACAATTGAGAAGCAGCTAGTTAATATATTTTCCCCCCTGTGGGTCTGGGTGTTGCAATAGGCCTGTGGTATTTGTACCTGTTGTAAGAGGTGACTAAAAGGAGTGACATGTTTTGGCCTTTATGTGGTGGTCCCCTGTAGGGTTTGACCTCCATACTTCCAAATTTTTCTGAAGAGTCAGCCAATTTGGGAAGAGTGCCTTACATGGTGCATTGTGTATTGAGATCTTTCACTCCCTTTCTTGTTGTTGCATTGCAGTCCAGGGCATTCTCCATCTCTTGGATAAGGATACATTTCTGGGTGTGGTTTCTGTCATGCACTTTGCAGTGTTGCTTTCTGTGCTGATGACAACCATGGACTTCTTTGTGCCTGATATCCAGCATGGTAGCCAGTTGTGATGGGGCCACCCTGTACCCTGATGGTTGTAGCCCCTTGACAACACAGGGATTGCTGTGCTGATGCCTGTGCTGTAAATTCCTCATGTATGCCAAGGAGTAGATGCCTATCACCCTGGGGCATCGGGACTCCTGGCAATGGCCATCCTGCATGGTGGTCCTGGCTATGGCTGGGAATCATCTGTGGGGAAGGCCCTTAGTTGGAGTGGGTGGCAACAGGGTGGATGACATGCAATGAAGTGTGGCACGTCTCTTGCTGCTGGTGAACTGCCAGCACTAAGTGTTTGAGTGGTTACTTCAATGTACAGAAGTATGACCCCACATTGTTCCTCTCCCTGGTCAAACCATGGGAGGGGTGAGAAGCTAAGGATGGCAGTGAGACTTATTTGCCCCATTTCCTAGTTTGTATGACAGCTGATAGGGAGTCTTTGATCATGGTGAAGCCTCAATTCTTTGTTGAGCATTTAGAGGACAAGTTTGGAGAGGTGGAGGGCTGGTCCAGGGCATTATATTCCACAGGGACATTTTGTAGTCTGATGACCTATGTGCCAGTTTGGAGTGGAGAGGTGTTCATTTCGTCTGGTTTCTTCATGTGGGTCTGAGGGATAATGAGGTTGCCACTGGTCCATTCATGTTGGCCTTTGAGGGTGATACATTTCCTGAGAAGGTCAAGGTGATTGTCTACTACTGTGTTGTCAAGCCCCATATCCCTCCCTGGATGTGGTGCTGGCTGTCTTCCTACTGTAATTCTAGCCTCACATGTTGAGATTGCAGACGCCTGTCTCATCCCAATAGTCCATGTGCCCTGCCTCCCATCTGTGTCAACTGTGGAGAGCATGATTCACCTTGCTTGCCAGACTGCAGGATTTTACTGAATCAGAGGAAAACTATGGAATATAAGACCCTGAACTGACTGACCTACACTGAGGCTAAGTGGAAGGTGAACACCTCTATCCTCTTTGTATGACGACCTGTTACACTGCTGCTAAAACTGCTCTAGCTCCATCAGCTCCACCAACCCAAGTCACCTCTCAGATGTGGAAGACTAAACCAGCCCCTTTGATGTTTTGGGGGGGGAGGGGGAAATTCCCTCCCTGTTTCTCCTGCATTACCTACTTTGGGAGCAACACCCCTGCCCAACAATCAGGGACATCTGTCCCTGCTTCTAAACAGGAAAAGTGTCCAACTTCTTTGGCTGCTGTTGCTAGGAAGGGGTCCCTTGGATCCCTCCCTTCCCTGGTTTCCACCAGTGGGAAAGGTGATGCCTGCCAGTGGCTGAAGTGCCAAAAAGCAGCTGGTTGTAGGGCTTCACAATCCTCCTTTGTTCTGGATACTGACTCAGTAAAAGCCCTCCCAGCCAGGGAAACCCAGGGAGTGGTGAGCCAAGTCCAAGTAGAAGACCCCTAAGAGTAAGGAACTTGTGGTGGGACCCACCTCATTGCTACCTACAAGCTCTGTATCTGAGGATGAGATGGGGATTCTGGTGTCTGCTGAGGACCTGGATCTTGCTTGATCCTCAGATGCAGTGGATATTGCCTCCTCAAGAAATCAGTTGGTGGCAGGAGGTGAACCTGAGGTGTAAACTGCCTCATTGAATGTTCAATGCTTTCCCAATCCTCAAGATCATATTATGCTCAAGTGGAATTGGACAGTTTTTTCCACCACCTTAGCTCCGACAACCTATCAGCTTTCACCCTTGCTTCTGCATTGGTTTCTGGTGATGTGAACCCTTGCCCTTGTTGGGGTTATTTTAAGCCTTGGGCAGCTTATGAAAGGGAATGTGTTTATGTCCTTAACCCTCTTTACAGTGAGTGTGTGCCTCTTCAAGCACCTTTAGAGGCTGTTGCTGTTAGGGTATGGATGCTGCAGACCTTCTTCCACTGGATGGTGATATGCCACAGCATGCACTGGCTGCATATTGCCCAACTGCTGCTGCCTTTTGTGTTACTGGGTGACTTCAATGCCCATAACCCTCGGGGGGGGGGGGGGGGGGGGGGAGATTGGTGGCAACAGGCCGAGTCACTGTTGTTGAGCTCCCTCATATTTAGCAGCTTAGCCAAACATGCTGCTGGCATCTTAATGCTCTATGTTGCTTGAGTCATACCAGCTGGGGTGCTGATTGGTCTACCCTTCTATGACTGTATCAGGTGTTGATTCAGGATTCAGTCCTGTCTTGATTGTGGGTTTGGCTGATGGTTTGGCATCACCTTCTGTGTTGTGGTCGCTTGACCCCATACTTCACTGTGGGATTTGACTTGCAACTAGCACTTCCCACACAAGCCCTATAAGCAGCATCCTTGTGGAGGCTGGGGTCCTCCCATTGCAGATCTGGTGCCAATGACTGTTGGCTGCTTATGCTGCACATGTTTGTAGTTTGCTGGGGTGTCCAAATTATTATCTCCTGTTCCCCAACTCTGTCGTCCATCTCCCAGAATGGTGGTCCTGTTGAGGGTGTATGATTGCTGTTCATGTCTGGGCTCTTCTCTCTGGGCTTGGGTTTTCCCTCTCCCACCTCTTTTCTGGGCCCATCTACATCCACCCCTTTGATGTGTGCCTCACCCATGCCTCCCGCTTGATTTGGCAGAAGGCCTGAACCTGAAGATGTCTGCTGATGCTTTCCTTCCTTGAGATGAAACCCATAATATGTTTCTATATTCCATGTTTCCTTCTAAACTGGTGGACTGATGTTAACCAAATGTGGTACATGTATCAGTTACTGCTGGGAAAGAATCATGTGCCTATTGAAAGTGGTAGGGGGTTTTGGTGAAATGTGTAGGCCATGATGCGTGAATACTCAGATCTTATGTATCTAGTATATGAGAAAGGAAGCAGGTAGTGACTTTGGAGAAACTTTGCCAGTAATTTAAAACTGCTTAAGAGGCCTTTTATTGCTGGCAACCCTGCACAAAATGTTGAAAGGAAAAATGTTTATTGCTTACTGCATTTTTGCTGTTGATGGAGTAAAAGTAGTGCATGATGTGTGAGTTCTTAATTTGTTTGTTTCTTAACTGCTCACTGTATTTGTGACTTTTTTGGATAGTGTCCACATTTATGACAAATTCTGTAGAGATGGAGGTGAACTTGAGTACAGAAATGTGTGAAACAGTTCAGTATTTGTGATGTGCATATACAGGCAGAGAGACTGGTAATAAGCTGCTTCAAAACCCCTTTGGTTGGTTTGAACCAAATGTGGTATCCATATTACCTCGTATTCTGAAACCATTGGAACTTGGAGCAACAGGTACAGAAATATGGTTATGTGAACAGACCTTTGATTTATTTTATTTGTGATTTTATTGTTTTAAAATTGTAATCAGTTACACACTACAGTGGCATTCAAATATTTTGCTTCCAAATGTTATGTATTTTGATTAACTGAAAGCCATTGTTGAATGACAAGACAGTTTGGGTGAATTGTAGGTGTAGTGTTATTAAAAGGAATAGCTTTTGGTTAATACAGTTTAGTTGCCAGTTGGTAAGTGGAAGTTGATTCTGTTATTATTTCACCTGCCTGTATATACTATGAGGACTTTTCATGTAGGAAGATAATTAAAGCATAGTGAAAACCATGTAAGAATGTATTTGTCTCTGAACCTGTTACTAGTGTGACAGTGTTTTTAAATTTATTTGTCCCATGGATCACATATTGTATGAAAAGTACAAAGTTTAGGATGAGTCATGTTTTATGAATGGGAGTTACTAAGAAATGTGTGGCTAAATAGGCTACAGCTTGAGAATGTGTAGTGTTATCTGCTGAAGTACAGAAATAATGAAAATGGTCACTGTAAATATGATGGAAGGGTAATAACATATAAAAATATATGAAACATGATGTTAACCATAGAGAATGCACAAATATGAAAGTTACTACTAACAATCTGTGTCACTACAGAAAAGTATTAAAAAATTGAGACGTGCAATAAAAAGATCCTTGTTTATTGTTGATTTCTAGGTTTGGCAGCAACTTACTTTACATTAAGTTGTTAGTGTTTAATTAACACTTACTTTTTATGGAATTGTTTCACTGAATGGAAACAATGGTCTGTTAGAAATACCTTTAATTTGTTTTTAAATACTGGATTTGGAACAAGTGTTAGTTGATCTGGAACTTTATTGTGTAATATAACATGGAGCTGAATTACAATGTTCTGGTATGATGATGACCTTGAAAAGACTTAGTGGATGTGTGTGTGTGTGTGTGTGTGTGTGTGTGTGTGCGTGCACGCCTTTTGGATTAATCTTTGTCTTTGTATGTGGTGAATAGGTTTGTTTGAGGATGAACAGGCATGGGGTGTTTGCAACATGAAATTTTATGAAGTGGAATTCATGGGATTGTATCTGTTTGAGAGCACAAATTATCATCAGTTGTGTCTTTTGTACTTAAAATGTTTCCCTAGAAGATGATTCCATTGTGGAGGAAGGAGTAGAACTGTGCATGGTATGCTTGGATTAGTGTGGATTTATTTGTAGTAGATAGCAATATTTGTCATCCATAGCATAATGAAGTGTGTGGTGGTAACTGACCACCAGAATTGTGTGTTGATGCAATGTGCTATCTTTGAATTCCCAAAATTTTTGACTTCAAACTACTGCCACCCCTGTGGTTATGTTCTTCACTCTTTATTTGGCACATGTGTTGTGATTGTGTGTTGGTTATTGTGTTGTCAACAAATATAGGTTTAAATTCAGTGCATTAGTATTTGTAAAATGACTTTCATATAGTGTTCATTAAAAATGATCATTCCTCTTGGGACTTGTGTAATGGTACACTAGCTTATTTGTTTTAGCTGTAAATATGTCATGTATTGTTGTTTTCCTGACATGTTCTACATCCTGGAGGATCTTCTTGCTACAGATAAATTAGAACGAAAGTAAATCTAATCCATCAGTTTGTGTGTTTATCCCTTTTTAAGTTTTGCCTAACCCATAGATCTGAACTTACTGTTTGCATTTTCATTTTGAATTCAATTATTGTTTTAATTTACTTGGATAGGTTTATGGTTGGATGAGGGATTTTGAATGTAGGTTGATGTATATAGTTTTTCTACTATTAACACTTTTGTGATTTTTGTAATGTCACTCAAAGTTGTTTCATTGAGTTATGAGACACTGACTGAAGGTGTTAAGGAGTAGTGAGTCAATGCTATGCTTCTGTCATCAGGGAAGGTCATATGATCAAGATATGTCATGTACATAAATGAGGGAAAGTTATTGCCCTAGATCAAAATCCTGAAGAACACTATATTGATTTTTCATGCATGAAAGGTTTTTCCTATTTTGTTCTGCACACTGATATTTATAGAAGTGTTATGTTGTATCTGCGGTTCTGTAAGTAGAAGCATAGCTAAGTATATGCTACACTTCTTATTCCATCTCTTTCCAATGTATCAAGCAGTATTGTATGATGTAGTAGTGGTACATCAAGAGCTTTACAGAGGTCTGAGAAGATACCTGCTGGTGTATAATGTTGGTTGGTTTTTGTGTGGTTCAGTAATTAAAGAATTGTTGTTTGGGTAGACATATATGTGCGAAAGCCATATTGTTTAACGGTGATAGGTGCATAGTTATTTATGAAATTTGTAGGTCTTTCATAGTGTTTTCATGATTTTGGAAACGATGCTTAACATGGAGAAAGGTCAGTAATTGCACAGAAAATTGGGGCATCTTTCTCTAATAATGGAAAGTGTAGTTATTTGGAGAGCATCTGGAAAAATACCAGGTTTTCATTAATTGTTAAAGATGGATGATACCATGGGAAGACTACACACCTTAAGGGTTTAATTGGTAAATGATTATATTTAGTTTAGAAATTCATTTGGGGTTTGTTTCATCAACAGTGAAGTATAAGTAATGTTAGATGTATTGCTGGAACTTTGTAATGGTTCCTTGTTGTTAGCCTGAGTGAGGTCTTTGTCTTGTGAGGTGTAATATGGTACTCATTGTGTTGCTTTTCAACTGAATGTGGGTCTGTTTCTGTAGAATTTGTAAGTGATGTAGAAGTATTTATTTTTAAGTGTTGCACTAACAGTTTTTTTTAAATAATTTGTCACATGGCTTTTATTTAGTTTGAAGATTTAGTTATGAAGTTGTCATTCCATACAAGTTAAGCCTGCCTAATGACTAAGACAGGATTTTGTTTGTAAGCATCAAATAGAACTATCTTGAGTGGCTGTGTTTGTTGTAGCAATATTGTAGAAAAATATTTCTGTGACCAAAGCTTTTCTTTTTGTTACGTATGATTTTCTATTTTTATTGTGTGAAATTATTCTTTGAATGGGAAGAACTTCAAGTAAAGAAAGGTGTGGAAGTTTAAGAACATGGTATAAATATTCCTGGAAATGGAAAGACAGCAAGACATATCCATCTCAGAACAGTACTGCCCATTGTGTATTTACTTTTGAAGGCTGAGCAGGTGAGATCAGATGAAGGCCTTATTTCAATAGTGGTACAAGCGCATTATCTCCACTATTCTGCCTATAATGCTTCTGAAATTAATTATCCAAACAGAAAGAAAAGTTCATCTCTAGCAAGTAGCCATATGCTTCAATATATGTGGTATCTCAACTGCAGATTTTTCAGTGCTCATGTAACTTTAGCACACTGTATCTCAAAATGAATAGAAGTGGAATTGTACCACTATTGAAATAAGCCCTTCAGATAGTTGTTATGCTCCTAGCAATTGCATTCTGCCCTCGAGTAGTACATGATAGTGTCAGTTGAATCTGAGAAAAATGTAAATGGTGTGCTATGTATGGTGACCGAGAAGTGGTGCATCAAGGTCAATAACTCGTGGTTGATGTGAATGAAATGATCTTGTGTCAAGTTGTCATTTGAAATTTAGTTGTATAGGTAAAGTGACTTCCTAAAATGCACAATTTGTAGTACAACATGTGAGTTGCATTATATTTATTCAGTGAATACTGTCTGAATGACTGGACTAGATTGTAGTGTAAATCATAGTTAACTGAATATGATGGAGAAATTGGATTGTGTATGAAGTGCAATGTGCATGACTTTTTTTACCATAGAAGTGAATTCATCATCCAAATCATTGCTTGCTATTTGGTAAAATTGGTCCCTTGGGTTTGTTGTGTTGAAATTATATGTGATTATTTTAAAGGATGGTGTAAGTCACAGGGTATAGAAAGTGAGGACTACACCAGATGTAGAGAAAGCTATACTGTGGCTATATATTGTTGCCATGAAGTAACCACTCCTCTAGCCAATGGAGATTACTATAAAAGGGAATGTTCAGGAAAAGGGTGCAGTCTTTGAGACATATGGGGATAGCAGTTGTATAATAAACTGTGGGTGATGAAGTGGTTTGTTTAGTAAAGGAACAGGTGTCAGTTGTTTGGTGGTGTAGATTGCACTGGTGTCACAGTTTGTACCCTGCCTATTGGGAGAAAGAGGAGTTAAACACCTATCATCTCCCACGGTTTTTAATTTTTCAACGATTTTCGTAAATCTCTTTAAGCAGATATCTGAATGATGCTGTGAAGATGAATGTGACGGATTTCGTTCGCGACTCTTGTGTAACTGCAGTCAACAGCAGGTCGTTGTGGGTGTGCCTTGAAGTTTGTGTTCGTATGGGAAACTCAACTGGTGCTCCTTATGTTCGTAGTTTACGTGTAGCTATATTTCTGTATAGGTGCAACATTGTGATGGGCCGGGACTCAGTTGACACTTTCGTTCAAATGTCAGATTTTTATGATAATGTATATGGGGCAAGACAAGTCAGTAAATCGTCCGTTACTTCAAGAACAGCATTTCTTACACGTCGCACAGTTAAGTTTGTGGTCATATTGCTGTTACTAGGTCGACATTTTTATTGGGTAATTTTATTGTGTACTGGCGACACAGTGAAATATAGCGAACAAATCAGGCCGCCATGGACGCACCCATTTCTCGACCGGTCGTCTCATTTCGTAGCTGCGTACACACTACCCGCTCGAATGCATTCAGCGGTTACGGCGGCTTCCTATTGTGATGTTTACCTTACGTTCAATGTGTTTGAAAATGGTTTTGTCTTGGCTGTTTTAACAGACGAAAAAAGTGAATTAAAAGCTGTGGGTTATGTAAGGGAAGAAATTCACCCAAGTTCTGTTCCGTAAGTTTGGAGACGATTTTTTATTATCTAAAAACGGAAGAATCATACATTTCGGAGGTGCTGGCCACCATAAACCATTGATAACGAGAAAGACGACAATAATGAGGGAGACTAAAGTGTGAGGAGGGGCTTTTCGTTACATAACGATTTGTAGCCAGTGGCAGAAGTTAACACGACGTTCAATTCGTTGCTGTTTCATCCTCAGTTATTAACTAAGTCATGAGGATATAGTAAAAATAAGAGGAGCTTAATTTTCTGCATCAATATTGGTATACTACTTGGATGATGTGTTCCAGAAACACCTGCAATCTATACACTTCTCTATAAACTATGCCCTTAGCTTTGTCAACCTCGCACTCTCCCATGTATATTAGAACAGCATTTAATTTGCTCTGAATGAGAAAAGGCGAAATTTTATTGGGCGATTGACGCGACAGCCCTACACATGGAACAATTTGTTGGGTGCAATGGTGGGGGCGGCGGCGGCTGGTTCTATACACGCGACGTACCTTCAAGGAAAGTTCATCAAACCGCCTACACACAAGAGTTTCCTTTGTAAAATGGTTGGTCGTTCGGTTCATGTATAGGCCCCTTGGAGGTGAAAGGTTGGAGGTCGAAGATAGCTGCTATTTGGCGCTGTGTGTTGTCATTCGCTCTGAGTTTTCACTAGCGGAAAGAAAAAAAAATGTGTACATGGGTGAAGGAATTGTACAAGAATAGGGGAAGATGTTCAGTTTCCTGAATGAATGAACTGATAATGGGATAAAGTGCTTTTTGGAATTGTTGGAGGAACGTACGTTCAGATATTTGATGTACTGTTGCAAACAGTTGTAATTATAAGATGAAGAGGACTGTGATTTTCGAGACGCTATTCGTGCAGCTCACTTCGTGTCACTTGCCATATGTTATCGGACTATAGGTAATTTATTTGCAGGTGTAAAAATTATAACTGGAATTGGAGTACAGTGAAAACGCCTAATTCTAATGGAAGTGCGCACTGGAGTTTGACAGTTTGAAACTGTAGATGACGAAAAGTCTTATGGTAATATAAAGGTAAAATTGAAATATTTGACTCAAAGGATGTATTGCATTTGCGAGAGTGGTACTGTATGAGGGTGTGAAAGTGTTTGAGTAGGTCATGTGCTCTAGCACTGCTTTTTGTCCGATTATTTTATTAATGGTTTATTACAATGCGACTGCAATGAATGAAACTGGTTTGGTTGCAATTTGACATGTTTGCGGGTGCATTCCTTACCTTTCAGTTGGTTGTGTTTATTTTTTGTCCGTTATATTAATATAGGTCTTTTAGACGCGGTAGTGCTGATACATCCTACTGAATAAATGTAATAATGGTAATAGGAATGTGTATATGCTAATTCGGGCGCCGTATCCACAAGCTGGTTTACATGGCACGTGCAGCCATCGAAAATGTAGGATATGGGACTGAGGTTAGGCAGATGTTTAAATACCAACACGAGTATGCTATCGATTCATGTGTGATAGGTATAATTTTCAGTAGACATGTCTATATTGTACAGTACAGTGTAGGAAGATTCGTATTATCGATAGGCTGCCAATAATATTTTGTAGTTTGAAATACTGGAGAAGAATGTGGGCAATGTAAAGGTGACTTTGGCTTGATCAGCGATTGGAGGGAATTGGAAGAAACGAGAAGTGGTGGTAGGTCTCGTGTTGCAGTGTTACGTACAGATGTCATTATTTAAACAGTTAACCTGTAGGTTTTGCGGATGGAGTTCGCGACTATGAAAATACGCGACTTAAACAGTCGTTGATTGCACGGACTCTGAAGCGTAAAATGTGTACATACCAAAGAGACTGTAGACTTAAGTACTTGATGTAAAATTCAATGTGAACCCTTTGTGCGCTGCAGAGAAAGAAAGTGTTGAAAGACGTACAGACAGATGTACAATAAAGTGATGTGATAGTTCCGTTTTTGCCGACAGAAAAGGTTTCGCACTAGTAAGATAAAATTCCGATAGAGCAATATTTGGAAAATAATGGCTGTTACGTTTGTTGTCCGTAGCATTGGATATGGATAAATGCATCATTATCCTAGAACGTAATTGACAGCACCTGTGTTTATTGCAAGTAAAGAATATGTGATCTGGTGGTGTGCATTTCCTTTTGTTCGCAATTTCAGTACCCTTTCGATTTATACATGTCTTGGGAAGGAGATGAGTGAACTAAGAATGTTATTCAATTGCTATGATTCTCGCGAGTTGTTTCTTGAATATTTGTGGCAGTGTAATCGGAATACCGATGACTAAACGCTGTGAGCGCAACGTGTGAAATAATTGATACGGAAGTTACCTACAAAGTTTTTGAAAGTGAGGTAATCCAGCGCAACTTTATGTAGTTGCGTGAGTAGTATAGGTGCTTCGTGTTTGAATTGTCCTTCAGTTCAAATCCGATAAATACATGTTCTTTGAAGGGTCCTAATACGTGTGATGTCGAGATATGTATAGAAGTTAATGCTGACAATTACGTAAATTCTTTCCTGTCGTATGTACGGCTTTTGTGCGTGTAAGACTATGTTCAGAGCGCTGAAGTACAAATTAGCTCGTGGTTAATGTGAAAATCAGTGGAGGAGGAGAATTGTGTTTCACGTCCAGGCGACAGGGCTGTCACTAGAAACCATAGTAGTATTTAAGTGATTTAGGAAAAGGTAAATCAGGGTGGCTGGAGGCGTGTTTGAACAGTGTTTTTGGCGATTTCCTGTCCAGTGTGTGTGGAAAGTAAATGAGCGTTTTATCGGTGGTTCGTCGTGAAACGTCTTAGCTCATCTGCGCTGATCAGTTATTTGTCTGGAAAGAAAGATAGTAAGCTGTAGCCTACTGTGTCCTGTGAGGATAGCGCTAAGTTCTCTAATGTACGTTTGTATACGGGTGCAGCAAGTCTCTTGAGGGTTCAGCATCTCAGTTACTAAAGACGAAATCTTTGTACAATAAATTTGCCTTTCCATCTTACATGACCCCTGTTTTCTCAGGAACAGGCAGAAACATTGGTTTGAAATATCAAATACTATGGCGTACCTCATCTTGGCGGCGTTATTACGTATACAGCCTAAGTCAGTGTAGTGTTACACTGAGACTATCTTTGCTATATTTGCGAAATTTCTTTTAGTCGAAAACTGATAAGTATTTTTGCAGTGGGCCTAATATAAGTGATGGAGCTGTAATGGTGTAAATAACTTATTGCCTGTCGTTGACTTACATTTAGTTTCCATGAATAACGGATATTAAGAGCGCTGTAGTACACATTGTTAGATAGCGCTACGACGACTTTACAGATTGAAGTGTGCATTTTGTTCGGTGTCCCTTGCGAGACACGTGCATAGGAGTTGTGCTGAATAATTATTTGTCCGCAAAGAAGTGCAGATAGGGAGAATGGGTTGTGTGTCGTTTGCAGGAGCTGTAACCAATGCCAGTGAGAGTTACTTATGTCAGGTGGAGCTTCACGCTCTGTAGGCTCCTGCACCTCAACCAGTAAAAAAAATAGTAATTTTTTCCCTCGAAATCCCATTTTCTCTGGAAACGTTAGATGTATGAACGTGAAACGCGTGTGAAGTAGTAAGCTGTATGGTCCTATGGCGGGGTAGAAACTGCGCCTAATCAATGGAATCTAAAGAGTCGGTCATTATGTCATGGATATAGACATCCGACAACAGTCTTCAAAAGGTATTAAAGAATTATTGATATGTCTACGTTTGTTTGGAACCCTCAGAGTGCGAATCGTACTTGCATTTGTGTGGTCATTGATATTGATATGAAAATGTCGAATAACTGTTGACCATGCTATATTAACATATTTCCTAAAGAGAAGTGAGCATAATTGGGCTGTGCTCGGTAATTTTTAATTTCACTCCACGCAACATTTTTACACATCAATACGCCAACGCCGCACTTACCTGGACATGATATGTAGTTGTCCGTGGTGAGTGCGTCGATCATGTGCGCGAAGTTACGCTGGTGGGATGTGCTGTGGGACAGTTGTCCCGTGTAACTGGGAGCACCGATGTGCCGGACAGCGCGAGGCGGAAAATCGGAGCCACTTGGCGGCGCGTTCATCTTGTAAATAATATGAATGCGTGCGGACACCTGTAGCTGTATTCCTGGAGGGTAGCGCTACTCGGATGTCATGTGACCAGTACCAACTGAGTATTTGCTTGAGGCAGCGCGGTATCGTGTGAAGTTGGCAGCGTGCTTTCCATAGAGCACGGATGTAATGACGGCAATCTCTGACCGCCAGTTTCGCTATAAGTAGGCGTGCATGACCCTTGAAATGCAGTCAGATAGCCCGGCGGTCCAGCGCGTACTGCGGCTGTGGTGATTGAAAGCGGATTTAGTTTATATGTTGTAAAGAGTGGCAAGTTTGAGCTTTTGAATGCAGGTGTACTTGCTGTGAGAGTTTGTTCTTGAAATCGGCAAAAGCATTCATTGTCGATTTAGGATATGTGTAAGAGTCCTCCCATGTATGTCATTTAGTTATAGATTTGATGTATTAGTACAACTGATAAAACCCTGCATTCAAAGGTGTGCCAGAAATTGATTCTTCACCCATTCTCTCTAGTGAAAATTATCTGTTAAGACTAGTCGTGAGTGGGGATTAGATGTGGTCTTGAAATGGTTTTCTGAGTTTGGCGATACATGTAGTTTGTAGGTGATTGTTGTAATTTTTAGTAAAGGTAATGTGACACACATTTATAGTGCATGAGTCACGAAACAGCTTCAGCAACATAAGTAGAATTAGTCTTAAATAGGTACATAGGGAGGCACATTGTTAGCTGCAGTCAATTGTTATTTCAGTCAACAATGAAAACCTCGCTTAGTAGTGGAGCATAACATGGTGGACTATAGTGAATATGACTTCGAAACAGGAGATTGAAGTACTGTGAAGCAACTGATGTTTTTGCCTTGTAGCATGTGTATACAATGCATTTACAAGCATTAGTATGTGATTTATCAGTGCATTGGGAATTGTAAAACACTTACCAATATTGACATATTTTCTGTTACCTAATATTTTATTAGGTTTGAAATATTACTGAATGTAAGAGGTAAAATGTCCGCATAAATCCAGCAGATAAGTAGTATGTAGATGTCTTTGTCTGAGGAGATTTCTCCTAGGAAAAACGGACAATGGCAGAGTGTAGTGATGGTGATACAGACCAATAGTGGGGTGACATTGGTTGTGCAAGAGCAGCAATATGTATGGATAATACATGTTAAAATTGTCATGTGTTATGTGGAACCTGATACTAAGGAAATGGCAAAATCAGAAAACACGATTTTTGGTATTGCACTAGTGAAAGTATGCATAGAATGAAAGGCTGTTGAAGTGGAAAAATATTTGGCTGTAAACTTACTGATGTGGTTTTTGATGGTCTTGTGCAACAAGGAAAGTAAGGAGAATTTCACTCTGCAGTGGAGAGTTTGCTGATATGAATCTTCCTGGTAGATTAAAACTGTATGCTGGACTGAGACTAGAACTTGGGAGCTTTGCCTTTTGTGGGCAAGTGCTCTACCATCTGAGCTACCCAAGCATGACTCATGCCCTGTCTTCACAGCTTTACCTCTGCCATTACCTTGTCTCCTACCTTACAAACCAAAGGCAAAGGTCCTGAGTTTGAGTCTTGGTCTGGCATGACTTGTGTTATAGAATCCAGGTTGCAGAAATGTGTTGGATATTGCTTAAACCCAATAGTACCCTGTTAAATTTGTATGCCCTATGGTTATAATGTGATGTTTATTAGGATATAAATCTGCAAGTGCAGTTTCAATGTACACAGCATGTTGTAATATTGTTGTGAGTTGTTCAAAGTGGCATGCTTTGTTCCTGTGAAAGTATGTATTTGCAATAATATGCATTTTGTGCAAGGGAAGTGTAATTTTGGCAGTAGCATTAATGCCTATTGTGAGTAGCAAGTAATTAGGTGGTTGCATAATGAATTGACTCTACAGGGTTCCATTTAATTGAGTATGTTGTAATTAAATAATTTCAGCTTGACAAAGTCTTTAAAGTACATTGATAAGTCTGTTGGTTTGTGTAAAGTGTCTGCAATTTTGGTGTGCAGTTCTCTGGAATACCTACTTGAGTGGAAGGCTTGCCTTATCTGTTAATGTATATAAGGTTTGCACTTGCTCTCATAGTCTGCCCCATTCTCTGCTCTTTACTGTCCTCTGAAGTCATTTGTTAAATTATGGTGTTTGTTGTTAATGATGGGAGAATGTGAATAACTGAGTGATTCCATTGCAGTGGATGGTGGTGGTAGTAGTAGTAGTAGTAGTAGTAGTAGTAGTATCCTACTTATGTTTACTGTGAGAATTTGTGCTCAACCCCAGGCTGTGAGAGGTGTGATATACTTTATGCTATGTTTGTGTTGCTTTATGATGAAAGTACAGTATAAAATGTCAGGAGTCAATATCTTATGACAATGAAATATTGCTTTAGTTGCAGCCACTGATGGCTACAACATAATTGTAAGTATAGAAGGAAATTGTGAATGAAATACTATGAAGTAGTAGTGGAGAAGTGAATGAAACATGTTGGAGAGGTGTAATTCAGGTGATGAAATAAAGGTTCATGTTGCTCTGTAACATGTTTAATTGTTTCGTACATACTTGCCTGTGATTTTCATTGATTCCTAAATGTGAGATGAGAATGTGCTTGATACAGGCAGGTATCTGTGTGTCAAAGTAGTTGGATTGCCAGGAAAGTAATATTAATGCAGTGAACTTGCCTAAAGAAACTGCAAAGTTCAGAAAATGATTTATATGGTGAAACTAATGCTGATGTTGTTAGTATTGATATATGACTCATTTTCAATCTCAGGTTGTATGATGTCTTGCACAAGATGCTTATGACTAGTGAGAAAGCAAACTGAGATAGTATATACCTTTGGAGAACATGGCTCTCCATACTTTGTGGGACATTGACATTTGCTGTGAATACTGCATGCCTGAAATTACATAACTCTTACTGGCTTGTCTAGTAATGTCTTTTGTGTAACTTTTGGTTTTCACTGTGGGGAGAACCATATTGTGCAGGTAGTATTGAGTAATAAATTGTGTTAAAGCTTGTAATTAATGTGTGTAGAAGCCAACATGAAAAATGAATCTCATGGTATGGGGTGGTTGCAATGTAGCTGTGCAGTTGGAAAATATATTGTTGGGAATTACTTATGTGGGAGGCTATGTGAGGCTGCATGTTAGTTAATGTATAGGGAATCCTTTATGCAGTTAGGATTCTGATCTGTGCTGTCATTTCACCTTTAAGAGTTAAACCTTTTGGAAACTATTTGGTGGAGTTGGTAGATGCAAGGAGTTCCCTTTTTCTAGATGGGAATGGAGATGTGGATTGTTGGAATGTTCAAAGTTCTGTCATTGGATGGATTTGGTGTCACTGTTTGTTGCAATAGAACAGCTTATTTGTTACTTGAAATTATTGTAATACTGTGATACACTGAAACAAATGTTTCATATGTAGTTACTCAAGTTGTTTGCTCATGTTAGTTTGGTGAGTGATTCCAAAGTTTTAGATGCACAAAGAGCACATGAGTAGCTGCAGCAGTTACTGGGCATGTTTCAGAAAATGACATGTTTCAAATGTTTGTATGTAGATCTGTGGATAAATTTTCAATTCCTGAAGAGTTGAAATTGTTAGAGGTGGAACATCTCCATTTCATGCTAAGCTAGGAAAACCTTTCATGAATGGAAAGGAAGGTAAATTTAATTTGGAAGTAAGAAAATCAGGAAGTGACTTTGCAAAGAAAATAGCTGTAGTAGATGATGTCTCAAATATTAGGCATGTTGGGTGCAGAGCAGTGAATGTAGTAATCATTGTTGCTTGTTGTGTGTCAATGTGTATTAAGTTGGATACATACCTGAAAAGAAAATGGTATGCATGAAGAGTATAAAAACAGAAATGAGGAGAAATAAATTTTCTAGAAAGTGTTTATAAGGATGTGAGAGGGTACTGGGGTGTTAGCTGGAAATGCTATGTAGTCTCTTAACACTTTGCTGTCCGCACATCTTGTACAAATTTATTTGCTTGGTGCTGGCAGTACTAATTCGGATTACTTGGCTTGGTGCTGGCTGCTTGTCTCCTTTCTGTTGATGGCAAGCTTCAAATGCATTGACTTTTGTGTGCTTTAATTTCCTGGAAATGCTCTATTGTCATAAACTCTTATTTTCAAGTACCTTCTCTGCAAGTTCTACACTGTTATAATAATTCACATTGCAGAGGTGATGCCACTTTCCATCAGAAGGTGTCAGTAGTTCCATCACTGTTTTTGCAAAAGGCTGTCCAGTGCTGGAATATATCCTGAATGAGGAAATGTATCCCATAATCTAATCAGACAGCATCCGAATGAGAGTGCCGTATTTTGTAATTTTCAATGCATTGTAAACTTTAAATTTTAATTGTCCACGCCATCCCTTCATCAATTAAGATGTTTTGACTTTGATTATATGTTTGGAGCCTAGGTTCCTTCAAATTTATAATTAGTCCTCGGTAAATGAGTCTGACCACTGTGCACTGCCTTCTTTGTCAGAGTGAGCTGAATCAGTTGGTAACTGTAGCATTTGCTGAATTCTTCTTGGGTGTTTCACTATGTTCCTATGGTTCTGCTTGACTTTCATTGTTTTGATATGGAATGTTGTCTCCCTGATTGGCCAAGTCGTCTGGAATGTCAGGCATAATGTCTATGCATTAATTGTAAATAATCCCATTGTCCCCTTTGTCTGCCATGAAGAAAGGGCAGAAGTACTTATAAAAACAGTTGGTGTGTGTAACTTATTGGTACCTAAATAAAACACTAATAGAATGCAAAAGAAAGTAGACTGTTTTTGTTGGCCACTGAGTGACACTATTCGGACAACACTTGTGGTGTTGCTGGCTGAGTGCTATATTGTGCATGACATGACTGTGGTGTTGCTGGATGGCATAGTGTTAAGATAGGATGTGACATATGGAGATTGGTGGTGGTGGTGGTCAAAGTTGACTATACATAAAGTCTAACAGTGTAAGTGCTAACATTGGAGTGTTTTATGTGCTGTAAAGTGTAAAGTGATCTGGTGAGCTCCAAGGCTACTGAGAAGTTATCAGGGAGGGATGTCTGTGTAGGTCAGATGTGATGTCAAATAGACTGCTTACACTACACTAGTCCACATTATTCTGGAGTATTGCTGTGTGATGTGGATCTGCTTAAAGTATGATTGATGGATGACTTAAAAAAAATCTGAAAGAAGGGTAGCCCGTTTTGTATTATTGTGAAGTAGGGGAGATAATGCCACAGATGTGGTATGTGCAATCATTGAAAGAAAGGTTTTTTGTTGTGATGGGATTTTCTTGTTAAATGTTAGGCACCAGTTTCCTCCTTTGTGAAAACATCCTGCTGGTAACCACTTCAATAGGGAGAAATGATCACAATAAAATAAGAGAAATCAGGGCTTGCACAGAAACTGAAGTGCTTCTTTTTCTTGTGTGCCATTAGAGTGGAATGGTAGAGAGATGGCTTGAAGGTGGTTTATTGAACCCTCTGTCAGGCACTTTGTTGTGAATAGCAGAGTAATCATGTAGATATACACTAGTCAAATTTGCTGTGGTGCTGCTTGACACAATTCTTTACTGTGTTCCTGCCTCTAAGGGATTTTGCAATAAGTAGTGGTGTACTTTCATTGTACTCCAGTGCTTTGTGAGATGAGCTGTGGGAAGATACTATTTATTAAAGGAATTATTTCCTGATAGTTCCATAAGTATCTAAAATTATCTTAGCTTTCTCCATTGTCAGTGAGCATGTATACTATATACTGGATGTGACAGTTACTTACATGCTAATTGTGGCTCTGACATGTTCTTATTTGAACTTGTCAATTACTGTTGGAGAATACTTTTATTAACATGTGACTATTGTGGGTTTTGAAAGTAGTGCTGTGTTGTATTTGTACAATGGAAAGTGTGATTGTAGTTGTCATTGAGTGTTACTACAATATTGTTTAGGATCTATGTGAGATATGACATTTTAGTTTGTCATGAAAGGTGTGTGTGAATGTAAGTGGATTGTTTGTAATTGTGCTTCTATACAGCTGTAAGAACTGTGAGTGATACTTGTTGTTCCCTTGATGGATTGTTTGCCTATGTAATGGATGTAATAGTGGGGGTGGTTGCTATATTTCACCACTTTGTAAAACAGGAACAAGTCTGTCAGTGGAATGATATTCTGTATATTTTGTGCCTAAGATAAATGAACATGAGGTTGTATAATGTAGCATTACAGGTTTTTGTAGAGTTCTCAAGTAATAGTATAGATATTTGAGAATAGATAAAATTGTTGAGGTGTACAATTTGTGAAGTTGTGGTTGCTGCAAGTGATTACATGTTGGTGGTTATTTAATTGTCCATATGTGGATGTTTTAAAATGTATGGGTGTTGTCAGTTTGTATAGATTCATATATTTATAGTTTTGTTACATGTAGTTAAACATTGTGACAAATGTTATTTACAATCATTTTTGCTCCTTATCAAAACATTATAGTGAAGTTATTTTCTGTCATTTTGTAGTGAAGACTTTACTTACAGTGTGTGAGTAGTGTTCTTGCAAAAAAATTTTGGATTTGTCCTAAAGCAGTACATGTTAGGTTTTTTATTTTCTGCAGCTGTTTATTCTGTTTGTTAGGTTTTTATTTTCTGTAGTTGTTTATTAGAGTGTTACTCCTTCATACAAGGAGCTATTTAGAGTCTTATGGTTATTCTTGCTGTGTAGATTAAGACACTTACTTGTTCTTGTACTGTAGGTAAGAAAACTATTTGTGCTATAATTATCTATATATTTGCTGATGTACACTATGGTTTGGAATATAAATTCATAAGGAACAGTTACAATTTCTAACATTTTGAGAAGTTGTCTGCAGTGGGCACATATACAGCTTTTCATTATAATTATTACTGCTTTTGCATTTTAAATACTGTTTGTAAATGCTGAGTACTGTTTCTCCTGAAAATATAACTGACTACTGAATGAATGTAACTATAGTATACAGTTCTCAGACATTGATTAATGCATGTGGATACAAGGACATGTAACTGCAAAACATGCTGAGGATATTTTTTGAGAGTTTCATAGGATGTTCATTCCACTTCATTTGATTGTCCATGTGCAACCCTAAGAATTGTTGTTGGTAGATCATTTATGGATATGTTAATTAGTTTCAAAATTTAAGGGTGTTTGTTTTTTGTTCATTCTAAAGCATGTTGTATTTCTTTTCTTTAAGAGTTAATTTGTTTTCCTGAGACCATTTCTGAACATCCCTCAGCAGTGCAGTACAATTTTCTAGCATTTGTTCTGGTGTCTTACTGGTGGTTACTGTGTTTCTGTCATCAGCAAACAATATATTCTCTCCATTGCTATATGTTGTGGGAAATTGTTTATATAAAACAAACAATAATGGGACCAGTAAACTTTGTTGAGGGACCTGAATATGGATGTATTGTGGATCAGATATGTTTCTCAATGTATGTTGATCCACTGGAGATATGTGTTGTGTGACTCAACTGTTTTGTAGATATGAATGGAAAAAATTTGATAACCACTCTTGTTACTCCTAGTGCCTATAACTTATGCATCATCTTCTGGTGATAACTGTATCAAATGCTTGAGACAGGTGTGGGGAAAGGCCAGTTGCATAGCTGTTCTCACCTACTGGTTTAAAAATAGTTTTTGTAAATTCTGCTATTGGAGAATCTGTATCTCTACCAGGCCTGAAACCAGGCAGGTCATTGCAGAGGAGGTTGAATATACTTTGATAGCTCAGAAGCCTGTTTTTCACTGTTGTTTCTATCACCTTGGAGAAGAATGACAATAGGATGTTTGTCTGGAGTTGTCAGTGTTTCCAATGTCACCTTTCTTGTGGACTGGTAAAATTGTGGTGTATTTCAGGTAGTTAGGGAAGCAACCAGTTTCAAATAAGGCATTTCATTTCTGTTAGTGGAGCTTTGATACCATTTATGCATCTTTCAAAAAAAAAAACACACACACATATATATATAGAGATTTCATCTAAACCTGCAGAGTTCTTTAATTGCCCTACAAAACTGCATACTTCCTGTTTAATAGTTTGAAGCAATACCTTTGAGTTTGCTATATGCTTCTGTATTAGTTGATGAGCTGGTTTTGGAAAATTTTTCTAAAACTTTGTTGCAGTGCTGCCAAAGTGTTCACATAATTTGCTAATTCTTAATTGCTATTCTCTTTAGTTTTTATATATACTCCTTTCCAACTTTAATGTATAAACTTGAAGGAAAAATCTTATGTTTTCAGAGTCTTCATTGTTCATGTTTTTCTGTCTCTGCTGCAGTTCCTCTTTCTTGTTTCACTGCAGCCCAGATAGCTTCACTTTTATTACTAGCTAAATTTATGAACCTGCTGTTGGCATTTTTTTTTCTTCTTCAGTGTTGGGTACCTTTCTGTAGATCCTTCTCCAGTTTTTGTTGTGGAAAAAAGAAAAAAAACCGTGTCACTATTCTCCTTTTAATGGAGTTTTGGTATTTACAAGTTTGAGCACATTTCCTAATTTCTTTAGTAGTCCTTTTGTTGTTGGTGGGTGTTTGAATAAGAAATGAATGCTTTGGGAATGTTTCTTCACATTTTCATTAAAACTTGGACATAAAATTGGAAAATTTGCTATTCTCTTTAGTTTCTATATATACTCCTTTTGAACTTTCATGTGTAAACTTGAGGGAAAAATCTTGCAAAGGTGATGGAGAGTAGGCTCTTATATATGCAGTTTTGATTCATTTTTTACCCAAGCTTGTAAGTTTATAACCTGAAATAGATAGCCAGACAGTCCCATACATTGTAACAAGTACACAATGTTTCTCTGTCCACATCTGTAGCTATATGGTCAATGGTAGATCATAAATGTGTTGTTCTTGTTGCACAGCTGACTAGTGATGACATGCCAAAACTGTAGGATACTCATAAATGTGTTGTAGGCCTTGTATAAGTTTTGAAGAGTATGTCTAAATTACCACTGGCAGAATTGTATACACAAAATATTTTCTTGGGCATATTTATAGCAACTATCTTTATTGCTGACACTTCAGTCTTTGTCTACACTTGGCATGTTGATATCATTTCTGACTTTAAATTTGATACTGTTCATAACATAAATACATGATCCTCAACCTTTAATTGCTTCTACAATACAAACATACCTGGACATACAGTAAAATATGATTTGACTTTCTTTGCACCAGTGCTCTGTAATATAGATAACAGTGCTGTAGAAGATTTTTAACTAGACTTCCAGCTGTTGCACTTCATTGGTTTTTTTATGCACTGAATATCTTGGTGGAGTACTGTTAGACATTCAATTTTACTTATCTTGGTTTCTCTTTTGTGATATGTGCAATTACAAAATCCTTCAGATTGAAAGGTGTTCTTTTTCTGTCTATTTGCTGCCCCATGGATGATTGTTTCCATGTCTGCTGCTGCTGCTATTGGGATTCCTCCTGCCCACTGTTGTTGGCATTTTTGCTCTGATTGTTTGTACTGCTGCATTTTGTGTAACTGTTGTTAGTTTGTTCTACTGCTTTTTTTTTTTGTTACTAGTATTGTGTAGTGAGATTTGTTTAGAGTTGATTCAATAATAGGCATGATGTAATTTGTGTGCATCATCTGTCATGTCATTTATTCTAGAACCTATGAATTTTGTACCCCAAATATTTAAATGCATACCATGCATGATGGTGTTCCCTTTTGAAGATTTCCACATTTTTGATTGTTTTTCTGTATGCTTTGCATATTTTGTGAAATTGCTTGTTGGCCTTAATAATTTTGTGGTTGAAACATGATGTTTAAGTCATATCTGTGTGGTATTCCAGTCAGTATAGCACTTTCATTTTTCACTGTATTAATGGTTTTATGTAAGTCACAGATGGCAATTTGTAGTTCATTGCAATAGACATTGTTTGCAGCACCAATTATAACCAAAACCAAAGTTCCTTGTATGGTGTTATGACACTGTGTGTTGCTTATAAATTTGTGGCTAGGGACTGCAGGTTTTACATAGATGGTAGCTGTAAGATTATTGGGTTTGTGAGATTGTGACCATGACTGAGTAAACAACTAACTTGGATATCCTAAGGTATGTAGTTGTGCCATTACTGCCTTTTGGAGCAATGTGATTGCTTTACTTTTGTATATCAGCAGTGCCTTTTACATGGCAATCAGTATTATTAAAGTCTTCCTTGTTTGCTTTTCCACCATGTAGAAAGGTGAAATTGTTATGTAGTTTTTTAGGCCTAGGTCTGCTGTAAACACTGAAAAATTGTTTTCAGTAGGATTGGTCAATACTTTATAGTATCCATAAATTTTGTATTTTGAATCTGCATTTGTCACCCATCTTGTGCAACAAATGTAGTTAAATTCTGTTGCTACTTGGAGACTGTAACAGTTGCCCACAATTGCATGGGATTCTATGACAGTTTAATTTCACAAAACAACTTGTTGGCACCATATATGTGGTAGTAAGCATGCTGTAATCCCTTTCTCCACCATATATGAACAGCCCTTTACTGATGATGTGCAATTTGTATAGCAATGTACCACATCTTGTTTATGTGTTGCCATTTTTGTCTTTGTTGATATGTAACATGTGACAGTATGTAAATATTGGTGGTCAATTTCTTTCTTTCTATCTCTTGTATTTTCTCCTTCATTCAGTAAGTTGTGTGGTGAAGGTGGTTTGGTACCTTTTATTGGGGGGGGGGGAGAGGGGGGGGGGGAGAGGGGGGGGGGGAAGAGAAAGGAGTGGGAGAAATGCTATAAATTGTCCTGATGTTGATGGGTATACAGTGAAGTGTGTGTAGTTTTGGAGGTTGCATCATGCAGCTCTGTGGAATAGAGGGTGAGAAATGGGATGAGTCAGTGACTTATTTGTAGACTTACCCCAGCACCTGTGATGAAACAAATGGTTAAGTTATAATTATGCAATTATTTTGGATGTGTGTGGGAGGGGGTTGATTGGTGTAGCTTGTGTTTACTGTTGCACACAGAACTATCTCAGAGGGAGAAGTGGCACATGCAACTCAATCCACAAATTATTGCTTGTTATCTAGTTTGTCAATTTATTACTTTGGAGTTTGCAACGTAACATGTGGAAGGAAATTTCCTAAAAGATGGCAGCAGAAGGAAATGAGCAGCCATTGTAGACATGAATCATGTTTGAATGTATTTGTTGATAATAAGACCTGAACCTTGTTTCTTGATATATTATGTGATGGGTGAGAATATTAGGTTTAGTTGGTATGTTATCAGGTGATGGTTTTTTGTCTGCATTGCTCCCCTTGCTGTTGCCTTTCTCTTTGTGTGAAAGTATATTGTTAGATGGTGATAATTTGTGCTGTTGCTGTGGTTTTGTATGTGTAGTACGAATTAGTTTGTTATATGTAATGATGTAATGTGTTGCTATAATTGGATACATTGTGAATATAACTAAAATAAGCTATGTAGTTTGTAGAATGTGTCTGTTTCATATAATTTCACATGCACTGTGCAAGGAAACTGATGCAGCACTTACTTATTTATTATGATGGTTTATTGTGACATTGAAACAGTAATGAAATGTAGAAAGCAGACTGTTGCATGATTTATCCTAGATTTACACAAATAGCTGAGTTCTCCTGTGTTACACTTACTATTTTATTAATTTTTAATGTTTGTTATTTGACAGAATGTGGTGTATGGAAGTAAGGGGATGTTCTGTAACATTATGTACATGACAAATGTAGGAAAATTAGTTTCTTGGTGTTACTGACATACTGCAGAAGGCTAATTGTGTACTAGTGCAGAACAGTGCTAAAAAAGACATTCTTACACTATCCCTAAAGACATAGATACAGTATTCCTGTGTGAGAAGAAGAATGTTGGAATAAGTGTTATTGTAATGATGTGGCATTGTTTCATCATGTATAACACTTTTGATCATTTGTCTCTTCAGTTTGTGGCAAATAGTAAGAAATGTATTTGATTTGGTTGAAATTTTTCTGTGGATTTGAGATCTTGTGTTGTTGTGTGTGCATATGTAAAAAAGTTACCTGTTGAGCTGTTTTCATGTGTGTACAAGTATTTAGAAGGTTTAATTTTGTGTAGCATGTCAGTTGTAATGGTGTTCATTGTCATGTGATCTGATGTGTCATGTTGAATGTTATGCTTGTCATGTCTGAAGTGTGCTGTGAATAGTTAACAATGAACATGTATTGTGTCATGATTCAAACATTAAACCAGCAGCATGGGTGGGAAGAACTTCATAAGGGATAAACCTTCTGAGTGGTCTTATGTGACAAAACTGTTAATGTCACATAAGTGTGAAATTTGGATGGATGAAGTATGTGTTAGTTTAGAATTAGTATTTTACACTTTATGCTGTAAGTGGTTCTTTGTCAGACAATTGATTTGTAGATGGTGGTGTGTAGGTTTTGTTTATATTGGTTCAGGGCTCTTGGTGTGGGGGACTGACAATGTGCCATGCTGATTTGTAATACTTATGAAGTACTGTGCAGTAAAATATGTGCAGAAAAACTGTAATTCATTGTTTCTGAGTTATTTGAAAAAAATGGAGAAGGTATGTCTGTTGAAGTAATTCTTGTGATATGACTGTGGCAAATGCAAGCTGTTTTGTGTCTTTAATATTGAGCTGTAATATATTACCTTATAAGTAACATAAAGTATGGTGATAATGATTCAAAATGGAAATGTGAAGGCAAAAATCCTTTTGAACCAAGAGTTTGTAAATGGCACAGATTGTAAGTTACAAAATGTTTGTTCATTGTGAAGGTAAATGTTTGTAATTAGATATAGTCATGTATTGTTATTGCTGCAGTTTAGATCTTGGTGTATATTGTAGGAAGGAATAGAGGATTTAGATGCTAGTGAATACTGCATTTAAGTTTGAGCCAACTTTGAAATTATTTAGTTTTGTATGTATATATGTAACATTGTTGTGACTTTATGTGCAGCTGAAAGTAGATGGCTGTGGGGAGGTGAGAGATAAAAGAGAATAGAAAGAAAGGTCTGGGAGAAGGAGAGCAGATGAAATATAATAAATTTATTTCATATAACTAATCTGTATGGTGACTTGTATTTGTATCTTCATTATTATTGCTGAAAATGTTCTTTGGGGTGCTGTGCTGTACTATTGGAATGTATAGCAAACATGAATAGAATAGTTTTAGTTCTGAGCTACAACTGGGGGGAAAGGCTGAGAATAAGAGAAACCTGGTACCTTACAGTAATAGTTAATTGAATTAATATTGCCTGATATAAGTGTACAATGGATAATTAGGAAGAGTGAGGGATGTCTAAGCAAGACTAGTGTCTTGACCATTTTGTATTTATAGGTCATCAAGGGGAGTGAGGTTGCACGTGTTGATATGTGAGCCAGTTATTTTCTTAGCCTAGTTCAATTGTGCTGGTGGTATTGTAGTCTACTCTCTTACAGAGGATACTTACTGGAATATTAAAGATTTGTCTAACCATAATTTAATTAATAACTGAATAACATGAGATTGTCACTGAGATACACCTTAGTTAAGACAACTATTGACATCAGTGATTTAGGCAAAATGTCCATTGAAACACAATGAATTGATACTTGAGTACACACAGTTTGAATATCAGTGGTTGTGGTAGGGTTTTGTTAAGTTGCCACAACCTATCATTTGTTAGTCTAGTGTGTTTGCATTGAAGTAGAGGAAATGAGAAATGAAATACAGTAGGACAGAAATGTAAAAAAAGATAGTGCTAAGGAGAGCAGATTTGTTAATTGCATTTGGATCTTTAATGGACATGAGGTTCGCTTTTGTGTACAAGAAAAAAGTTCATTTTGTAAACTTGTATGTGTGCCTAGCTCACTGCTGGGCTATTGTGGAGATCACTGTGTGGTTGTTGTGAAGCATGAGTTGATACTGTGTTAGAAAAACTGATGTAATATATGTGTGTGGAAGAAAGCTATGATGTGGCTAGGATAAGTGAGTCAGATTGTTTTAGGCATCAGATTTGTTTAGGTGATGGGCAACAGTTGCTTTGAGTGGTGCTGTGCATGTGGTGCAGATGGAGTGTCATGGGTGACAAAGAATAGTCATGAATATCATGAACTGGATGGAAATATTACCCTTCTTTAATGCTGTTATTTCATATTGTACAAGGGCTTCCTGTGAATGTAATAGTGGAAGGTAAGAGGCTTAACTTGCACCTTGACTATCATGTGGTGAAGGACAAGGAATGGATTCCTCTTAGACATTTTAATGGGACTTTTGGTAAACTGCACAGATGAAGTGTTTTCCTATGCAATGATGTGCTAGAAAAAGAATGGATAGTACATTTTTTTTTGAAATAATGAAGTATTTGTTGTGAATTTGGAGATGTAGACTGAAGTTATGTCTGCTGTTACCTGTTGTCTTACTATGCCTGCATCTTCTGAGCTGGTGCACACCTTATGTTTGTACTGGGCTTTGGTGGATGGGGATGAGTGTGTGGAAAAAAAATTGCTGTGACCAACTTCACCTGGAAACTACATCTACATTTCTACTCTGCAAGGCACCCAATGGTGTATGGTGGTGTGCACTTTGTGTCACTGTCATTACATCCCTTTCCTGTTCTAGTTGTGTGTGGTTTGTGGGAAGAATGACTGCTGCAAAGCCTCTGTGTGTGGTCTGATCTCTCTAATTTTACATTTGTGATCTCCTTGGGAGGTATAAGTAGGGGGAAGCAATAGAATAGATAACTGATCCAGAAATACTCCCTCTTGAAACCTGGATAGCAAGCTACACTGTAATGCAGAGGGCCTCTCTTGCAGAGTCTGCCACTAGAGTGTGCTAAAAATCTCTGTAATGTTATCACCTTTACCAAATAACCCTGTGAGGAAATGTGCTGCTCTTCTTTGGATTGTCTTTCTTCTGTCAACCTGACCTAGTATGGATCCCACTCTGATGAGCAATGTCAAAGTATATGTTGAAAGTGTTTTGTAAGCTGCCTCCTGTGTTGGACTAAATTTTCTGAGGACTGTCCCAATGAATCTCAACCTGGCACCTACCTTACCAGCAATTTTAAGATTATTCTACTTCAAATTGTTCTGTATACATACTCCCAGATATTTTACAGGAGTAACTCCTACCAGTCTTTGTTCTGCTATCATATAATCATGCAATAAAGGATACTTCTTTATATGTATTTGCAATACATTACATTTATGTTCAGGGTCAGTTACCACTCTCTGCACAAAGTGCTTGTCTGCTGCAGATCTTGCTGCAATTTTCTAATGCTGCAACGTTTTCTGTATACTACAGAATCATCTGTGAAAAGGTGCATGGAACATCTGACACTACTTGGTCATTTATGTATATATTGTGAAAGGCTGTGGTCCCATAAGACTCTCAAGTGGCATGCCAAGGGTTATTGTAACATGTGTAGATGTCTCTCCATTGAGAACAACATGCTGTGTTCTCTTTGATCCAGCCACACAGCTGATGTGATATTCTGTATGCTCTTACTTTTATCAGGTGACTGTGTGGAACTGTATGTAATGCCTTCTGGAAGTAGAGGAAAATGGTATCTACCTGGGAGCCTGTATCTAACATTTTCTGGGTCTTATGAACAAATAAATTTAGTTGGGTCTCAAATGATTGCTGTTTGTGGAATCCATGTTGATTCCTACAGAGTAGATTCCCAGGTTTTTGAGAAATGTTATATGTGAGCAAAGAAATGTTGTAAAAATCTACAATAGATCTGTCAGACATAGGCCTATAGTTTTGTGCTTCTGCTTGATGACCCTTCTTGAAAACTGGAACTATCTTTGCTCTTTTCCAATCATTTTGAATCCTCTGTTCCTCTAGAGACTTGTGGTACATGGCTGTTAGAAGAGGGGCAAGTTCTTTTGTGTACTCTGTGTAGAATCAAACTGGTATCTTGACAAATCCAGTGGATGGTCCTCTGTTGATTGATTTCAGTTGCTTTTTGATTCCTTAGGCAGTTAGTTGTATGTCAGCAATTTTGTGTGAGGATTTAGAGAAGGAACTGCAGTTTGGTCTTCCTCTGTGAAACAGCTTTGGAAAAGGGTGCTTAGTATTTCAGCTTTATGCATGTTATCCTCTGTTTCGATGTCATCATTATCCCAGAGTGTCTGGATATGCTGTTTTGATCCACTTACTGTGACGTTGGTACATAGAATTTTATTTTATAATTCACTGAATGCTTCACACACAGCTCTCCTTGTGCTAACTTTGACATTGTTTAGCTTCTGTTTGTCTGAGAGGTTTTGGCTGCTTTGAAATGTGCAGTGAGGCTCTCTTTGCTGTTGCAGTAGTTTCCTAACTTTGTTGTTGAACTGCAGTGGGGTTTTCCTGTCCCTCAGTTTTACTTGGCATGTACCTGTCTGAAACGCATATTATGATTGCCTTGCACTTTTCCATAAACACTCATCATTGTCAGTGTTGGAACAAAGTTTTGTTTTTATGTGTTTGGTAGTCTGATATCTGCCTCCTATTACTCTTGTGAAACAGATAAACTTTCCTTGCTTTTTTTTATATTCCTGTTTACTTCCATATTTAGGAATGCTGCAATGGCCTTATGATCACTGATTCCCTGTTCTATGCTTAGTCGAAAAGGTTGGGTCTTATAAGTAGGTCCAAGATGTTATCTCCATGAGTTGGTTCTCTGTTTAATTGCTTGAGGTAATTTTTGGATAGTGTACTCTGTATAATGTCACTCCTACAAGTCATCTGAAGGTATGTAGTGACACCTGTCTGCATGTTCCACTCTTGGATGGCAGCAGAGAGAAACCTAGATTGTATTGTGACTTCCTTTGTAACTGTTGCTGCTTTGTGGCTGCTTTTGGCCCAGTATTGGTGCTATTTGAAGGAATTTGCAGAGGCTGACTTGGTAATGGTGTAATGTGTTGTTGTCATGTGTTGTGCTGCACTGGGAATGTGAGAAGTATGAATATTGTGAAATTGTGACAGGGTTCAATTTTGTCCATGTTGCAAAGTAGTTATGAGCTTGGTTAAAGTAGGGAAGTAATGCCATGTCTTGGGACAAAATGTAATTGCATGTATGCAAAGTTTGTGTTGTAAAACATTATGCAGTGTGGGTGTTTGTATGATGTTGACTTAATCCCATAAATTGAGAAAATAGTCGGTGTCTATAGTAGTGCAGGGTATGAAACTATGTAAGGAATGCTTTAGGGAACAATTGTATGTTTGCCTTTGTGCAAGAAAGGGTGAATTAATGTGTAAAACAAATGTAGAATGTGAAAGCCAGATGGCAACTCCTGAAACTCTGTGAGTTAGTTTTTTTGTGTACATCCATGAAAGCTGTGTGGGAAGAGTGTTTATAGTGATTGGCCAGTGAGGTTGTGAAAGAAATAGGCAGCTGCCATGGTTGGTGGAATGGATGCTGTGGAGGTAGTTGAAGTATCAGGTGGTTAGGATGGTTTTGATAGTATGTGAAAGAGAAAGATGGTGGAAGGAGTTAAAAGTTTTGGGGAAGTGGTTTACTATGCAAGTCTGATTAGAGTAGTATGTAATAGTGTTACAAAAGTAAATTCCTGTTTCTAGATTGTGTTTAACAAATTGGTGCCAGTAATATATGGCAAATCTAGTCCATACAAGCAATTTTGATAACGTTGTTAATGAGTGATTTACAATGTCTTGTAATTGAAGTTGTATTGTCCTTACCTTTTAATTTGTTCCTGGTTTTCCTACATTCATTGTGTGTATAATATTGTTTTCATAAAGTATTTTTTAGTGTATTTAACCTGATTCTGTGGTTGCTTTGATTACCTGTATTGTTGGTAGTGTTGGTTACAGAAATGTATATAATGTTGTGAATGTACTTTTTATGTTGGAGTTTGCAGCAGTGTGGTGGTAGATGTGTAATGATGGTAGTGTGACCCTTTGTGTCAGTAATGGTAAAGTAGAATTGCTGACAATTAGTTTAGTGACAATTGACTAATGTCTTGTGATGTACTGAAAGTGTGTACACTGAGCGAGGTGGTGCAGTGGTTAGACACTGGACTCGCATTCGGGAGGACGGCGGTTCAATCCCGCGTCCGGCCATCCTGATTTAGGTTTTCCGTGATTTCCCTAAATCACTCCAGGCAAATGCCGGGATGGTTCCTCTGAAAGGGCACGGCCGACTTCCTTCCCCATCCTTCCCTAATCCGATGAGACCGATGACCACGCTGTCTGGTCTCCGTCCCCAAAACAAACAAACTGAAAGTGTGTAACTTATTGTTGCAGTGAGTGGTGCTGTTTCACTGTGGCATCTGCAGTACACTTATTTGCCACACCTTTGTTAGCTTTGTGCCACTTATGTATTGTAAGGGCTGTTCAGTGTCAATGTTAAAAGTACTGTCTCTTTGGGGGGGGGGGGGGTTTGGAAATGAGTGATGTATGTAATAAGAAGGTAGAGGTGTAGAAACATTTTATGTTGGTGAATGATTTTAGTCAGAATGTTGCCTTCAGTGTGTTAAGTGTGTTGTGGTTTATGTTCAAAAGTAGTGGATTAATTGTTGAATTGTATGTTCAAAAGCAATGAATGTAAGTGTAGTGGAGTCTTAGTGCCTGAAGTACAAGTGTTTGGGCAAGTGTCGTAATAAATAAGTATGAAGCAATGAGTTTATTCTGTTATGTGAATAAGTGATTGAAACAAATGTGTATATTATGGTGATGGAAGTATTGTGTATGTATCGTTGATGTAAGTGGATTCATTTTGATTACAGGTAAGTGAGACTTTGAGGATGGACTGTTTGTTTCTGAATCTTCATTACTGCTATAATGAAGAAATGTTGGCAGTATGGTTACTGGTGGTAATGTATCTCATGATGGTTCTGTAAAGTGGGTGCACCTTTTGGTCTGTGCAGACTGTGATGACTGATATAATGGGATGAATTAGTTTGGAAGGTAGGTTATGACTAGTTTTATTTATCTCAGTTGATCTGCAGGTGAAGTGGAGATAAATATCCTTAAATATTTGTGAAATGAGTCAATTGAAAGTTATTTTGTAAACTTTGATTTGTAACTTTGTATGTCATAATGGTGGGTTGATTATCTTAAGTCATAGGGTTATTTTTACATGGAAACATCTCTACAGTGAAAGAGGTTTCTATGATGTAATGTTTAATACATGTTTTTTATGTGTAGTATATAGGTAATAATGTTTTTCTGTAGTCTTTGGATAAATGTATGTTGTCAGTGTTTGTGAAACTGCTTGGTTGTATGTCACTAATGAAGTATAGTGCTGCCCCATTGATGCAGCAAGAATGAAATATTGACAGGATTGCTCTCAGGAAATATTTGTTGTTGTTGTTCCTATACATCATACATTTTGTATAGCAAAGCACATCTTGGTATAGAGCAAGTAAGTTTGAAAAGTGTCACGAATGTGTATGATCAGAGGATGTAATATAATACAATGTTTGTCATTCAATTGACTACAGCTATACACAATGCCAGCATTATAAAAACATGAAAGAGTATCTTACTTTAACAGCATTAGAAACATTGTTAAACTCTCCAACAGTTACTTGTGTGGCATCATGTCTTCACATTCATAAAATTAATTGAGCAAAGGACTAATGAATAAGCAACTGAACAATGTGTGCTTTAATATGTTGAGTGTAGCAGTTACCCATTGAACAGGCAGTTTGTTGAACATTTTCATACCAATAACTTCATAGCTCTGTAATGATTTTGATAATGTACAGTAAGGTATATTGATATGACTATTATTTGTAATGCAGTGGCAGTGTAGATCCTATGTAAGGTGATACTCTGGTAAGTAATTTTTTGTATGTGACAACAGTGTAAGTGTATAAGTTGATTACAGGTCAGAATTGTTGGTCAATAAACAATGGCCATTAGTGGTCATGATTTTCTGAATTTGTAATTCTTGTAGTAACTTTTAATTGTAGTACCAAAGTATCCTTATTGTGTGTACTGCAACCTTAAAAGTCAACAGGGTAATGTACTATGAAAAGAGACAAAATAGCTGTTGTTACAGAAAGCAAAGGTACATTATTGTCTAGACCCATGTAGTTTTTAAGAAATTTAAACAGTGTTGCACTAATATACTTAATCTGTAGCTCCCAAGATAATTTACTGCCAATTCCAATGTACTGTGAATGACAACATCTAAAAACTTTACACTGCCTAGACAGTCTTATACTGGTAAATCTCTTAAAGTAAATACTGTTTGCTGGGTTTTACTCTCATTAAGGAAAAAGCCATTAGTGTGCAACCAGATTGTTTCTTGTGATAGTGTCTTTGGTCATATTTTGGAGGAATTAGTCTGAATCAATATTGAAGAAATAGTATCAGTAGCACACAGAATGGGGTGAGTATTTGTATAATATGGCAAATCATTCATCATTAGAGTAACAGAGGTACCAAAACTGAACCTTGTGGCACACTGCACTTGATGTTGGCTATCTGTGATCTCTTGTTTCCAATAGACAATTTGTTTATGGTTATTAAAGGATTGAAATATGTTGTGTACATTGTTGGGGTAAATGATTCCATAATGAACTAATGTGTTGTGAAGTGAAGTATGCTATACACAGTTGATGGCTTTGCTAAGGTCACAAAAAGTAGCCTGAGCAAAGTTGTTCTCCAAAAAATGCTAAGCACCTTTATCACAGGGTGAACATGAACAGATTTGCCTTTTGTATAACCAAATTGTACATGAGAAGTGGTATGTTCCAAATAATCACATAACTGGTAGTAGATAATGGATTGCTAAATCGTTGGGAAAAAATGGTGTCAGAAATACTGGGGGATAATGAAAATGGCAATTTGTCTACCTGCTTGTAAATGGGCCCAACATAAGTTTAGCACATTTGTAAATACACTGTAATTGAAACTTTTATTTATATAATAAGTGAGAGGAAATACTACACACCTGGCTTTTTTAATGTATTACAAATATCATATACATATACACTATCAGAAGGCCTAAAATTATTAACAGTACCTAAAACAGTATCTGGTGTTACTTCAGAGAGAAAGTCTTTCAATGAATAGCTTATGCCGTTTCCTGAGGTCTAAGAATAGTTTAATAAATGTCATTAATAGATTGTGTGCACAATTTATTAAACCCATGTGGTGAGATGGCTACAATGTCTTTTGTTAGCTTTTGGCTATTGTTTATTATGCTCCATGGTCTCTTGCATTTATTTTTGTGGATGGCTCAATGCTAAGTAAGTTGTTATTTGTTAGTGCCATAGATTGCATGTTCATAAATCATTCTAGCTGTTAAGTATCCTAATGTAGTCTTGTCTGTTTTATGTAGTGTATAGATGTAATAATATTTGAAGATTATGTGTAGTGTGGAAGTTGAACAGTTTTTGAGTAGTACATTTGTTTGAAAATGGGATTCTGATTGACAAATACATTCATTGGCTGCATCTTGCAATGTGTTATATGTACTTGTAAGAATATTTGTTGGCATTCAGAAAGCAGCTGTCATTTTGTACATGTTCTGGGAGATTGATGAAGAGGGTGAAGGAGATGTCCTGGAGGGAAGCCATTTGTTGTATGTAGTGTATCTGATATACAGTGCCCAGATGTGATTGTTAGTTCTATATATTGGTTTCACTGAGGTACCTATGGAAGCAGTTGAGGACAACACTTGTAATCCCATAGTTATGGAGTTACATAAGGTGCAGCTTGTGGTTGATGAGTTGAAATGCCTTGTACAGATGAAGTATGAGGTCAGGTTGTTTATGACAATGAAATCTGAGCCTTTAGCTAGAAATGCATGCAAAGCATGTGTGGTGGAGTATTTGTGTGAAATGTGTATTTGAAAGATGTTATTGTTAGAATTGGAAAATAATTGTAATGTAAATGACATGTATTTAAGAAGGCAGTTGGAGAAGGAAGTTGATTAGTGTTGTTTTATAGGAGAGTGGTGTTTGGAGAGTTACTGATGAGATTTGTGGAAGTTTGTGAAAAACATCTGAATTTGTCAGTGTGTCAGTGCATTTTGTCTTGTATCCTTACATATTATGTGTAGTTTTGCTATCTATCCTTATTTTACCCATCTGTTCATGTTCTATGGTGTATATGGTCTTAGATTTGTTGTACTGTTATATAATTGTTCTGTTATGAGCTTATGTCATATGTCTGCTGTGTGGTCCTGTAATTTGGGTAGTATATCTTGAAGTATTTGGATTTGTGACTGACCAGCTTGCAAAGTCTGTACAGTAAGCTGCCTATTTTATGTTGAAGTTTTAATGGCTTTTGACTGAAGGATTTTGTATTAGTGGTTGTATTTGTTTTGTATGAGAAGTGGCAATGAAAGTAATATTAAAATATCAACTGAAAAGCCATCTTTTGTATGTGTAATTGAAGTAATCACCATGCCATTGTTTAATCAAGTTATTTACTTTCCTGACAGTAAAATGTATCCTTTCATGTTTTTTTTTTATTTTGAATATACTGAGGAGTGTGTGTGTGTGTGTGTGTGTGTGTGTGTGTGTGTGTGTGTGTGTGTGTGTGTGTGTGTGTGACTATTTAATTTCTCTGTATATGATTTGGTTGTACCTGTTTAGAAATGTTCTTTCTTGTGGTGACATCACATAGTGCTTGATGTGTCCTTTGATTTTAGTCTTTATGTATATTTGTTGTGTGCAAGTTGTGAAGCACTATGTCTTGTGCAAAATGCTTCTGTACAGATTGTGTAAATAGCAATTTGTTTGCTTGTGATACATGAAGTATTTATATTGGCAGGTAGTGTAATCATTGTTCATGTGGTATAGTTTTGTTTAGGAAGTAAGGCTTTGTTTTGCAGTGTATGTGAGATGGGTTCTTAAATGATGCCTTTATACTTATTGATGTTTTGTCCATTGCACTAATGAAAGCCAAATTCAGAATGTGGGTTTGAGTTGTGTAGTCTTGATGCATGATTTATGGTTCTATAGTTGTGGGAAAGTGAAGAAATGAATGTGCCTGAAAAAAATAATTGTAGTTTATGCATTTGAAATTGCATATGACATGTTTGTCTACAGCAATTTGTACTGTTAATTCTGTATCTGATGGTATGTTGCTTGGTTCCATGAGGTAGGTGTACAGAAATGTGGTTTTGGCAACTGCTGGTGTGTGGAGAGTGGTTTCTTTTGATGTTAAATGTTATGTTGTTTGACTGACAACAGATAACATTAAAAGTAATAAATGTCTAATGAGATAGGTGGATAAATGAGGTAGTTTATGGGCTTAAGAGGAACAGAAATGTATAGTTGATGGCAGTTGGTGATAGTGTGCTTATCTGTAGATTGGGTTCATTATTTGTGAATGACTGAGCAAAGAAAAAGAAATCACTGTTTAGGAAATTTCTGTGAATGGTTTCTGCAAGACATGTTAGGTAGGTGACACTGTAAATGCAATGGTGGTTTTGGCAAAATAAGGAAAATTGAATGTCCAAGTTAAGATGTGTATGTTAGTGAAAGGTTTGTGATATGTTTCTCAAAGTTGGAAATAGTAAATGAAGAATGTGAAAATAAATTGCAGCACTCTAGCAGAATGTTTTCAGGTATTAGTAGGAAGAGGAAGAGGAAGAAGAAGAAGAGGTGGTGGTGGTGGTGGTGGTGGTTGGTGTGGATGTGTGTGTTTGGGGTACTAGATTGTGAGGGAAAAAACATGGATTCTGTACATGATGTTAGATGTGTATTTGTTCTTCCAGTTGGCTCTTGCCTGCAGTGTGTGGCCATAGCCTGAAAAGGTATTAATGGCAAATGTGCCCTTGTCTTGATGTCCTGCAGATGTTTTATCATATGCAGGTTGTACCTTGTAAATGGTATAATGATAACCCAGAGATAAAGTCAGTGATTCTAAATATATAGGTTAATGATATGTAGAATGAAGTACCTGTAGCACTTGGAAAGTGGTTTATGTGGAAATAGATTTGGCCTCATTTTATGATAGTGGTTTATAGGAGTGATATGGTATAGTATGTAGTTGTGTAGGTGAGAGTAAAACTGTTTGTGGTAAATTAACTGTGGCTGATGTGTGTGCCTCCTGTTTGGTGTGACAGTGTTCAGTATGTGTAGTGAAATGTTATTCTGTGAAAAATGTATGTAAAGTGTGTATGTAAGTATATCTTGTGCAAAGTATGTAATGGAAGGTATTTGAGTGAACTGTTAGTTGCTTGTAGATATAGATTGTTTTTATGTTTGAAATGACAGTTGTGTATTGTGTTCTGAACGTTTAATTTTATTGAGTACTGTTACCTATTGTAAAATGCTGGGAAGTAGTGAGAGGACAAGTTATAGTATTAGCTGGTGACCAAAGTTCTGAGAGTGTAGTCTGAATGTTTGTATTATGACAAATCCTGGTTTTGCAGTAAAATATAGAAGAAATTGTGCTCAACTGAAAATCAGCAATATTTGTTGGTATGGAATTGCTGTTGGTCTGAGAAGTGAGTGATCCATAATTACATATTTAATGGATGGTGAGGGAGTAGGGGTGGTGTGTGTGTGTTTGGATAAGTATAGCTGAGAGATTGTGAAGATTTGGAAATGATGGCAGTTGGTGAAGTTGTTGCAGTAGTCACTCCTTGTTGAAGAAGTGTGAAATGGGTATTGTAATCAGAAATATTTTAAATGATATTGTTTGGTGGAGTTGCAGGTGATGAAACAGGTGGGATGTGATTAAGTTGATTTTGTGTATAGTGTGGATAAAATGAGTTACAAAGGACTGAAAAATTTTGTACATAATGGATTAAGTGGTTGGTATGGCTGTGATAGGGCTGTAATTGGGCTGTAATTACTGGCTTGGATATAGAGAGCTGATGTATTTAGGGAGTATGTAGGGTAGTGTGAGTTTTAGTGTGTTTGTATTATAGAATGTGATTGAAGTAGTTGCAAGTGGTAGTGGTTGTGGAAAGTATGGAGACAATTACTTGTGTGTACATTGTGGTAATAGATGGGTGTATGAATATAAGGAATTGAGTGTTAATAACAGAAACCATTTTATTTGGTGAAATCTGTGAAAGTGTAATATTGAAAATCTAATGTGGCATTGGTATATCCTTGGGACTTGGCTGAATTACCAGTTTTTGTATATGTGGGAGTCAGTTTACTTCTGCAATGTATTGGCTGTTTGTCATATGAGAATGGGTATTTGTAAGTTACTGAGTATTCTTAAATAATATTAAAAATGGTGTGATGAGAGCCTCCTGTTGGATAGACTGCTTGCTTGGTGCAAGTAGTTTGATTTGATGCCACTTTGGTGATGTTTGTGTGGATGAGGATGAAATGATGATTAGGACAACACAGTAATGAGTCTGTAAGTGGAGAACATTGTATGGAGCTGGGAATCTAACCCAGGTCCTTGGGATTGAGTTTGTTGTGCTGATCACTCTGCTACTGGGGGTGGACATTGGTAAATGTAGGAATGCTGTGTGTAATGTGAGGAGTGAATGTGAAAGTGCTGTTTGTTACAGAGTGTGTGAGTAAATGTACAAGACAGTGTGAAGTCTTGAAAAGGTGTAGATAGTTAATAAAGGTGTAGTCATGTGTGTAGTGTACTTGAAATAAGGATGTGATAGATGAATTTTGTTGTTAATATATGTTCAGCAGAAATTAGTAGTATTAGATGTAATTAATATTGTAGGGAGGATTAATGTGAAAGCTGTATTGATGTCTGTATAGAAGTATTTGTTGTAATGTCCTGAAATGAAATCTGAGTATTGTGTGCTGAAAAGAATGAATGTCAGCTATGTAAATATGTGATGCATGTGAAGGTTCCTGATATATTTGTTCTGTGGAACAAAGGGAATAGTGACTTGTTTCTGCCAAGTAGCAGTAGTAGAGGGTTTGATTAATTATTGGTCCTGTAGATGATACAATTTGTACAGCAAAGCATGTCATGATAAAGGACAAGTCAATTTGTAAAGTTATGTTAAGGTGGTATATGATGAGAGATGACAGTAGTGGCACATAATGCACATAGCAGAAAAACATAGGAGGTATAGATAGCATATAAAAAAAAAGTGGTGTGTGAATGAGAGGTAATGGTGGTGCATACTGCACATAGAATACACATAATAGATACAGAATATGAGTAAGAAACAATAAGTTGTCTAAGTAGAAATATCTACAAGTGAATATACATGCAATTACAAGTAGTGAAAATGTTGTGGTAAATAACTGGCAGCAAAAGGACATACATGATATAGACAACATACAGTAAGTAAATTGTTAGTAAGTAGACATGTTTGTAAGTGAAGAAAGAGCGTATTGCTAGTAATGAAACGTTTGTTGCTAGAAATGCATGTGTGGACTAGAAACAGTGATATAATAGCAATACCATTAATGTCCCATTTATTGGGATATTGCTTGTTTTATGTCTATGTATGTTGTATTGCTCATGCATTTAATGCCAACTGTGTTAATTTAATGTAGTGGGCTATAATTGTAACTGTTTTGTTTGTCGTGTTGTGTGGTGGTGTCTATTTTTGTTTAGGGTGTCAAAGTGCTGTACTGTTAGAAAGAAGCTACTTCCAAATATATAGAGGCATGGCAGTGTCAAGAATATTAGCTGTTGAAATGGTGGTTTACAGTGTTCTGTTTTGTTAAATTCCATTATTAGTACTATTTGTTTGTGTAATGTGAAAATTGTGAGAGAATCAGTTGTTTCCCCAGAAGAGTAGGCCATAGGTCAACAGACAGAAATAGGGCATGGTACTGCAGCTTCAATGTGTCTATACTATCTGTGTCTTTTAGTGATTGTAATAGAAAGCAGGTTTTACAAAGCTTTAGTGACAATGCTTCAATATGTGGTTTGCAATGTAGTGTTACAGCTAGTATATCGAAGAAAAATGTTGTACAGCCTGTTTGTAATGTCATGTTTGATAACTGTAACTACATTGAAGGGGTTAGTTTGTCTGTTATGGATGTTCATATGTATAGTTTTTTGAGTATTTGAGTACTTGAGTAGTCTGCTTTGAACCATGATGGTAGATATTTAGATTCATTAAGTGTATTGTGCATTGTGTTACTGGTACTTGTTATGAGGATATGTTGTGTCTGCATACAGAAAGGGGCTGGCATTTGGTATGTGTTCTGGGAAATGATTTATGAAGAAAATGAAAAGAACAGGGTAGAGGACATAGGTGAGGGATGTTATTTGTTGCATGTAGTATATCTGACTTGCAGTGCCTGAATGTCTCTTTTTTATTTCTACACCTTCCTTTCTTTGAGTAAGGTAGCTATGGAAGCAATTTTGGGTTACACCTCTAATCCTGTACTTATGGAGTTTTGTAAGTGGCAGCTTGTGGTTGACCATGTCAAAGGCTTTTGACTGATTAAGAAATATAGTGACAGAAGGTTGTTCATGGTCAATGAGATGTCTGTGCTTTTGTGGAAATTCATGGAGAGCATGTGTGGTTGAAGTATTCTTCTGAACTCTGTATTTGGAAGATGTGATTATGTTAGAATGTGAAGATTTGTAATTTATTTAATGCACAGAGTTGAAATATATTTTGAGAATATGTAGTATAGGAATTGGACTACAGTTTGTCATGTCTGTTTGCTCTACCTTGTTGTGGAGAGGCATAATTGTAGCAAGATTTAGCTGGTTTGTAAATGTTTTGGCTACAAATTAGGTATTAATGATTGATAAAGTGAGGAAGTGAAATGGTGGGTAAATGTAGTGAATAGTGGCTCTGTTGTCTTGGCTGGATGTATTGATATGGTTTGTGTATTTGTTATGTGTATAGTTCAATGACTGTTACGTTCATAATGTTTACTGTTGTGGCTTCTAGAGGTAGTTGATTTATATGCTTATGTTGTGTGGTGGTTGGTAAATTGGTGGAATACGTTGTTCAAGAAGGTTGAGGTATTTTTAATGTGAGTAATGGTAATGTGTGGAAAAGGATGGTGAGATGAAGTGATAAGTGTGTTGAAAGTTATACAGGCAGTATGAATGCAATTGCATGCCAATTTGGGTATGTTAAAATGCTAGTGGGGTAAGGAGAAAAACTGTTGTAAATGTAGACCAGGGTAGATGTTGGTAATTGTGTTGATAATGAAATATAAGTTTGTTTTGCTGTGATTTGAGTTGTGGTGAATATGTATGAAAGTGGTTTGGGTGATGGACTCTGAGTTTTGGAGTTACTCTTTAACCCTGTGATTCATCTTGTACCACATTTCATCTGTGGCTGTGGAGTATCTGTAAGTCATAGTTTTGAGGTGTTAAGAGTCATCATCTTAATGGCTACTGAGAGATGATGGAGGAACATTAAATAGTAGGAAATATGTGAAAGTTAATGCTATAAGTAGTTGGTTGATATAAATGGTTATATTTGTTTACCTTTGAATATGCAACATGTTTTGGCAGTGGTAATGAGACAATGAATTGTGTAAGAAAATGTTGACCTTGAGATGTTGGATGATAGGTGTTTGGAAGTGAAATGCGTGATTCATAGTGATACTGGTGTGGAGGTGATATGAATGTTTGGTGTAGCAGGATGAGGCATGAAAGGAAATATATGTTTGGAAATAATGGTTTGTGGTAGTAGTTGTATGTATTTGTGATAGGTGAGTAAAGGATATCTGTATGTGTAATAGGTCTGCAAAGTGTGCTGAAGTGTTTGTGGTTGTCGTGGTAAGACTGAAAGGAGAAATATGTTGTGTTCAAAGATATGGCTAAGATTGAGGGTTTTTGATTGTGAGTGTGGCATAATAAATGGATTATGATGGTACTACAATTAGTGCTGGTTGGTGCTCTGTAGAGAGTGTGTTTTTGGATAAATGAAGACTGGTGTGTATATTTAATGTTCTTGAAAGTGGTTGCTAGGGATGTGTATGTTTACTTCAAAGTATGTTTTGGGGATGTATGGACAGTTGAGTAGGAAATGTCTGTATATGTAGGTATGTTGTGGACTATGATGCAGGTGTATTAGTTTGGTAGGAATAGGGATAAGTAATGTAGTGACACTGGGTGGGTATAGTGTTGAAGGTTTGCATGAGGGAGTTATGATTTTATGAGGTGTCCAGTTCTGTGAGGGTGGGTGAGCATGTATTGTTGGTAGGTGAGTGTGGTGTGTCCTGCTGGTTTTGTAATAGGGGTGGATATTTTGTGGTGGTAGTGGTGGTTTTTGTTTGGTGGATGTTGAGGTTGAGCTTTATTATCAGGGGTATAGTGTTATTCTGGTGTTAGTGATGTAATGTAATGTAGTGAGTGTATGTTATTGTGTGTCTTGAAGTGGCCTGTATTAATTTGTCAGTGCAGTGATAAGGTATGGAATGTGATGTAGAGGGAAGTGTTGATATGGTTTGTTTGGAATAGGTAATAGGCAAGTGTGTAGTGGTTGGTCTTTTGAGGATGTGATGTGTGTACAAGTATTGTAGTTGAGTATGAACTGTATGAGATTAGTGCTGGTTAACATGTCATGTGTGGTGTGATTGATGGAATTGAGATCCTTGTTGTACATATGATAGTTGCATTTTATGGTTGGAATTGTTACTGTGAATATTGTACACCTTTTGTATATGTAATGTATTGTGGAAATGTAAATATGGAAAATATGACATGTAATAAAGGCAAAATGGTAATGAGTGAGAGTGATGTATATTGTGTTAGTCTAAAATGACTGGTGATGTGTATTGGCATGATTAATGTTGGTGTATAAATCTATGGAGTTGCATGTCTTCAAAAGAGTGGACTTGTGTGCTATATAATTGAAATGGATTGTGGTTTTGTGTGTATAAAATATGGTTTGTTTAGTGAAGCTAAAATAAGTACTTGATGTATTGAATGTGTTCTCATATGTTACTGTCAAGTGATAGAATGTTACATGGTGGAAATATCTGTAGTGAGAAATGTATAGAAAAAGAGATATGTATTACATATTGCTTACGGAAGTAGTATAAACTGGTTTTTAATGTATGGTGCAGTGTGATGTATGTTGGTGAATGTATTGCAATAATTGTATATATTGTGTTATATAAAATGTTTGAAATTGTGGTGTTATTTATTTCATATGAGTTGGTTTTCTGAAAGTTTTCTGAAAGTTTTCTGAAAGTTTTCTGAAAGTTTTCTGAAAGTTTTCTGAAAGTTTTCTGAAAGTTTTCTGAAAGTTTTCTGAAAGTTTTCTGAAAGTTTTCTGAAAGTTTTCTGAAAGTTTTCTGAAAGTTTTCTGAAAGTTTTCTGAAAGTTTTCTGAAAGTTTTCTGAAAGTTTTCTGAAAGTTTTCTGAAAGTTTTCTGAAAGTTTTCTGAAAGTTTTCTGAAAGTTTTCTGAAAGTTTTCTGAAAGTTTTCTGAAAGTTTTCTGAAAGTTTTCTGAAAGTTTTCTGAAAGTTTTCTGAAAGTTTTCTGAAAGTTTTCTGAAAGTTTTCTGAAAGTTTTCTGAAAGTTTTCTGAAAGTTTTCTGAAAGTTTTCTGAAAGTTTTCTGAAAGTTTTCTGAAAGTTTTCTGAAAGTTTTCTGAAAGTTTTCTGAAAGTTTTCTGAAAGTTTTCTGAAAGTTTTCGTTTCGGCCCCCCCAACGCCAATCCCCCTAACCGATGGATGTGAAATAAAATATAATAACACATGATGCTCCGCAAGAAAATAGACTTGGGATAGGGTGTGTCGTTGGCAAGTCCCCGGGGCGGTTAGTGTGTGTGGTGATAAGTCTGTAGGGGGGGGGGGGCGAGGTATTAGGAAATAGATAGATAGATAGTGGTGCCGTGGGTGTCGACAGTAGACATAGCACACTGCCACCTACAGGGATCCGACGGAACTACGCCACCCATGCCGGCAAAACAGTATCGCCATCTATGAAAATAGGGCGAAAGCACATGCAATACCGCCATCTATGCGCATCTGACAACACTACGTCCGCACCACAAAACATACCGCCATCTGTAGGTCTCCCGCAACATGACCTCCTGCAACGACGCCACCGCCATCTATGAGACGCCAAGCCGACTAAGACAGCGATGGCGCCACAGTGCCCGCCTTTCGACGCCACCCACAAAGCCTGCAGCCTCTGTCGACCATAGCACCCATTCTCCAGTGGCTCTGCCGCACGAAGCCGTGGACCGGCAATGACTCCACCCGCACCCGTTCGTGGACCACCCCAACCGCCAAACGCGCACCTCCAGCGGATGAACGGCGGACGTTTCCCGCACTCGTAAAGTGCAATCCACCCCTATAACTTGCGTTTCATGAAGAGTTATTTCCAATATGCGACATTCCCGCTGTCCCTATACATGAGCCGCGACCTGTACCACTTACGAGCGAGAGACGCGATCGCGTTGCTCACTGTACGGCGTCCGATACCGAGCCATCAGCATGTCGGTCCCCATGCGCGTTGCACTCGCACTCGCACTCGCAAAAACGTGGGGCAAATATATTACGCGGAAGAGTTATAACAGACCGAGCCCCACTGCATGGGGGGAGTCTTTGTCACTAATGTACACAGATAGAACATTGTGGACTGGAACCAGATTACCCGTACACACGGCGCTGATTAGTAATCAATGCAGAGCCATCAAACTACAGAAAATATATACAACTGTCCGTATACATGCTGAAAGAGTCTGCCCACAATGGGAACCACACGTCAGCCAGACACTCTGATCACGCACCACTCTCTGCTTCTAACAGGCGCACATACAATATGTAAGCACCAGCATGGAACAACATCCAGTGCATCCTCTCCGCCACATTACACAATCCACACTATCACAACCAGACCAGGAGGTCCATGCGGAAAATAGAATATCCCACCCTTTCGACATCCACCATTGCGCAGATAAGGCACCAACACCCACACATGTCCTATACAACGGTGCACCCAACATCACAATAGTACCTCCTGTCACAGCGCACAAACAATGACATGAGTCAAAGACACAGGTCTGACACAAGCATAGAATTGGAGCGCCGCCTCTAATAAGCCAAAGGTGCATCCTGACGTGACAAATCTCATCATGTCACAAGCATTCACTTACTATAATCACTATCAACGAACCTGCCGCCCCGCCCCCCCCCCCCCCCCCACACCTTTCCTTACAACAACGTGTAACCTAACCTAACCCATGTTGTACCTTAACCTAACCCATGTTGTACCTTAACCTAACCCATGTTGTGCCTTAACCTAACCCATGTTGTGCCTTAACCTAACCCATGTTGTCCCCTAACCTAACCCAAGTTGTCCCCTAACCTAACCCATGTTGTCCCTTAACCTAACCCATGTTGTGCCTTAACCTAACCCATGTTGTGCCTTAACCTAACCCATGTTGTCCCCTAACCTAACCCATGTTGTCCCCTAACCTAACCCATGTTGTGCCTTAACCTAACCCATGTTGTCCCCTAACCTAACCCATGTTGTGCCTTAACCTAACCCATGTTGTCCCCTAACCTAACCCATGTTGTCCCCTAACCTAACCCATGTTGTGCCTTAACCTAACCCATGTTGTGCCTTAACCTAACCCATGTTGTCCCCTAACCTAACCCAAGTTGTCCCCTAACCTAACCCATGTTGTCCCCTAACCTAACCCATGTTGTGCCTTAACCTAACCCATGTTGTGCCTTAACCTAACCCATGTTGTGCCTTAACCTAACCCATGTTGTCCCCTAACCTAACCCATGTTGTCCCCTAACCTAACCCATGTTGTGCCTTAACCTAACCCATGTTGTCCCCTAACCTAACCCATGTTGTGCCTTAACCTAACCCATGTTGTCCCCTAACCTAACCCATGTTGTCCCCTAACCTAACCCATGTTGTCCCCTAACCTAACCCATGTTGTGCCTTAACCTAACCCATGTTGTGCCTTAACCTAACCCATGTTGTCCCCTAACCTAACCCATGTTGTCCCCTAACCTAACCCATGTTGTCCCCTAACCTAACCCATGTTGTCCCCTAACCTAACCCATGTTGTCCCCTAACCTAACCCATGTTGTCCCCTAACCTAACCCATGTTGTCCCCTAACCTAACCCATGTTGTCCCCTAACCTAACCCATGTTGTCCCCTAACCTAACCCATGTTGTCCCCTAACCTAACCCATGTTGTGCCCTAACCTAACCCATGTTGTGCCCTAACCTAACCCATGTTGTGCCCTAACCTAACCCATGTTGTGCCTTAACCTAACCCATGTTGTGCCTTAACCTAACCCATGTTGTCCCCTAACCTAACCCAAGTTGTCCCCTAACCTAACCCATGTTGTCCCCTAACCTAACCCATGTTGTGCCTTAACCTAACCCATGTTGTGCCTTAACCTAACCCATGTTGTGCCTTAACCTAACCCATGTTGTCCCCTAACCTAACCCATGTTGTCCCCTAACCTAACCCATGTTGTGCCTTAACCTAACCCATGTTGTCCCCTAACCTAACCCATGTTGTGCCTTAACCTAACCCATGTTGTCCCCTAACCTAACCCATGTTGTCCCCTAACCTAACCCATGTTGTCCCCTAACCTAACCCATGTTGTGCCTTAACCTAACCCATGTTGTGCCTTAACCTAACCCATGTTGTGCCGTAACCTAACCCATGTTGTGCCTTAACCTAACCCATGTTGTGCCTTAACCTAACCCATGTTGTGCCTTAACCTAACCCATGTTGTGCCTTAACCTAACCCATGTTGTGCCTTAACCTAACCCACGTTGTCCCCTAACGTAACCCACGTTGTCCCCTAACGTAACCCACGTTGTCCCCTAACGTAACCCACGTTGTCCCCTAACGTAACCCACGTTGTCCCCTAACGTAACCCACGTTGTCCCCTAACGTAACCCACGTTGTCCCCTAACGTAACCCACGTTGTCGCCTATCGTAACCCACGTTGTCGCCTAAACCTGCTCTGTAATTGTTATACGACTCGTTCAATTAGTGTAGTGTTGCCCACCCGCAACCCTCGCAATATAGTTCGCTACTCGCACTGCCCGCTCCCCTGTGTATCGCTTCATGTTAAACACCTTGCAAGTCTTGCTGACTTTCCACATGCTCCTGCTGTACACTGTAATGTGGATGGCAGCAGGGCGTACATGCCGCCCCCCCCCCCCCCCCACCTCTCCCCACGTCCCCACCTTGCCCCCTGCCTTCGCAAGGTGGTTGGTGACAAGTTTGCATGTTCAATGCCCTTCGCATGCGACGTACGCAGGCTACGTTGTGGTGCGGCCTGTGTCAACTGTCCGCTGATGTCGTACGCGTGAACCACAATCTGTACTGCACATTCGTCCTTATGTACTGAATGATACATCGTGGCACATGTGTGACCGTACAACGACTGCGCCCAAAAACGGCGGACCATACAGTGCAAATATTGTGCACGCAGCTACGTGTCGTCTCCCTATGAGAGCTGGATTGCAGTGTGGTACGCCATAGAGACGTGTGGGAGGAACGGACGCCGTGGATGGCGATCAGCATGAGCTGTCTGTTGATGTATTCGGACCTAGTCGTCTCTCCTCACACACCGTGATGGCATGGTGCAGCGCGTTCCATATCTGCGACATGCTACAGAAGCCGGTTGACAGTCGTTCGAGCAATGGACATCGCATACGTACGGGGGCCACCTTCCACGTATTGTCTAGGCGTGCACATTTTGTTGCGTGTATGTGGGCAGACGTAGTGTGGCGTGACACCTGACACAGGCATGCAATAATGGTTGAAGTTGCAAATGGCGATGGACGCCTACGTTTTCTGGTGAAGTTACGCAAATGAAGAAATGGTAACCCGTTGTGGTGCGGTTGTTCTCGCTAGGGGTGAATCGGTGATGGCGACGATAGGTTGAGGTACTAACCGGTTGTTCCAGCGATACCCACCATGCCGACGAAACTGAACGGCATCTGGGTGTGAAGCGATACGCGGCGGTGGCTGGGTGGGACCGTCCCCGGCCGGTGAGGGGGCGCCTCCCGGCGTGCTGGCCGCGCGGTGCGTGGGCGCACGCGCTACAGCCGGCTGGTGGGGGCGGCCAGTGGCAGGCGCGCCGGCCGACGGACGCGGCAGGCGTCGCAGCTGCGCGCCGGCGCACCCTGCGCGCGGCGCCGTGCGGCCAAAGTAGGTCCTCGCGGGCCCGGTGCGAAGCGCGGTGGACATCTGCAGTGTGCTGGTCCGATTGAGGACTGTGTGCGTTGAGGATGCGCCGCCGCCCGGCGCTCGGCGCCGCGACGCCGTCTGCTGCTCGGTCGCCCCAGCGGTTCTCGCTGGTGGTTTGTATCGCAGCTGTGCGGATGTGTTGGCGTGTGCGCTGTGCTGGGAGAGTTCGCTTCGGCACCCAAGTGGGGCTTTTGTCCTTCTGTGGCGCTGGCGTTGGAGCT